>NC_140128.1:4226351-4841351 GCF_964035555.1 Netta rufina | reverse complement strand
GGGAGCTGAGGAGGGCTGTAATTCAGGCTTGTGTGCTCCTGGCTTCCTTTGTTTCCTTGGGTTAATTCATTAAAGTCACCGTGTCTCAGTTTCTTCTTTTGTGAAGTGCGAGTGCTGAGAGAGTTGGTTAGCAAAGGTGAAGATATTTTGAGATTTCTGGAACATGAGAAGTTGTGCTGATTGCCAAATATTAGACTGCTTCATCACCTTCTATGAAAAAAACAACCAGGGCAGAGTCTCAAAGTAAGGGAACCTCTTCATGGAGGTGGCTGCTCTGGAGTGGCCCCCCTCTGCTCAAAAGTGGAGATGGCTCACCCCAGACTTGCCCCTGGGGCTGCCCCATGCCTCCCTGCCGGCTCCGGTTTCTGCCCCGGTGCTGACAGAGCCTTTCCCTGCCCGAAACAGCTCCCAAAACCTCAGTGATCAAAAATGATTCAGCAGAAAAAACCTGAAAGAGCACTTTGCTTTCTTCCTTTTTGCACTCTGTTTTTGCCTGCACAGAGGTAGGGTGAGGGGCACCTCCTGGTGCTGCCAGCTCAGCCCTGCTCTGTGTAGTGTTAATGTCCCAGAGGGGCTTCCAGAGTGGTTGCGCGCTGCGGACTGATGTGGTCGGGTATAATTAGCGCAGAGCCTGTGCCTGCTGTGCTGGGGGTCTTCTGTATTTGGATGGCCCCGTCCCGTTCGCGACCTCGCTCCACAGGAGCTGCTGGACTGCGGTGCTCTGCCAAGTAGAAACATATGAATTCACTCTCAAATTAAAACCTAAAATTGGTTTCATTTCTGTCGTTTATGTTTAGTTCTTCCCGGAATTATCTGATATCAGCACGTAAGCCAGTTGGAGAAATAAGTTTTGTTAATTTTTTTGAAAGTGCTTGTCTGTGTAAGTGAAGAGATCATGTTTATTTGAATCAGTTAAAGGGGAATAGATTGAAAAAGTACAGAGAAATACATACAGTCTGCTAGTGTTCAGAGTATACCTTACCACTTCTTGCATTTATCTTTGAGTGGTTCAGAGTATTATCATGTCATATGATCCACAGTAATAAAGTAATAATAGTCAGTTTTTCACTGAAAACACAGAAATTTCATATTGCAATAGGACCCAATTGAATTTTTCCATGCCAAGAAAAGTTGTTAAGGCTGTATCTTTAGCTGAATAGAGGATTCAATTAACTTCAGTACAGCTGCTCTGATTTACAGTGTCTGAGGATCTGGCCCGTACTTGAAAGTCTGCAACAACTCTGTCTGTGTCATAATTCCTAGATTAAAAGATCCATTTCTTTTCAATTCTGTTCCTATTTGGTTTAAAACCACAGACATTGGACTGTTTCATTGATGGTTCATGGTAAGGACGTTAGACGTACCAGCTAAATATGTCTGTAAAGCTATATGTTCAGCATGGCAACGCTTTTGAAATGGATAATAGAGCTCTCAACAAATGTCCATGAGAAAACAAAACTGTTAGATTTTGTTATTAGAATAGGCTGCACATATTTCGTGCTGTTTGCATGCCTATTATAAATTATTACCAATAAACATAAGAGGGAAACCATTACAAAATATAGCCCTGAGCAAAAAATGACACTGTTTGAGAAGACAAGACTTTTTTACACATGCAGATCGTATGTTTTACACTTAAAATATAGGGTTAAAGATGAAAACCACAACAGAGTTGTGTATTTCAATAGTAAATATACTGCATCACAAGTTATGAAAGTTTCAGTGAAACTCAGTTCTAAGAGAGCTAATTGAATTTAAACACTAATGATAAAAATGTTATTGTGTTGCTCACTGACAATATTTTAAGTTTTCATTTTAGACATTATTTATTTATTATTTTCCTAATTACCTGGTAACAGTTTCATTTAATTAGGTCTTTGGTTCATGTGCTGGGTTTTGGTTTTCTTTGTATTTTGATAGTTGTGCTTCATGGTGTTCTTTGGTGCACTCAGAAATATTAAAATGGAACTTTGAGCACTTGGAAATGTGGAGCAATTCAAAGCTTGGTCACTCTTCACCTTTACCCTTGTGACAGATTTCGCTTTGCACGTTTCCTTCTTGCTACAGATCAGGTGCTGCATGCCATAATCTTCCCTGAAAATTAGGTGACTGAGGGTCCTCAGTTGTTGAAAATTATTTCTTCATAACAATTTTGTGGCACTTCCCAGAGCTGACATCAGAAGAGAGGGAAATTTTGTAACTTCCTTTGCAGTTGCTGCAACTTCAGAGCACTGAAGGCAGAGACTGTACGCTCTGCTTGCTCTTTCCAAGCTGAACGGGCATGCTGAGTGGGGTTTACCTGTGACAATTTTTAATGTTCTCTGCTTCTTGTCCAAATATTTAAATGAAGCCCTTAAAAAACAAAACAAAAGAAAAGCAAACAAACAAGACTAAACAACAACAACAAAAAATTCTATTGTGAAACTGCTCAATATTAAACTATGATTATTTATGTATTTATTTATTTATTTACTAAATGGTCCTTTCTTTCTTTCTTTCTTTCTTTCTTTCTTTTTTTTTTTTTTTTACTATTGTTTTTTTAACCATGACCTGAAATTTTTGGTCATGGTCTGAAATTTTGGGTAGACCTGTGTGATGCCAGGAGTTGGACTCACTGATGATCCTTATGGGTCCCTTCCAACTTGGGATATTCTATGATTCGATGAAATAATGATGAAAATACTTCAAATTGTTAGTTCAGTATGTCATACTAAGAATGTGACTAAGAATAATGATCTCTTAGTTTTATGTTTACCTGTTTGTTTGTTTTAGAAAGAAAAGGCAGTTAAAATCGATAGAGATTTCATCTGTGGACCTTGTGAAAGGATAGGACGTTCAAAGTCTCAATACATTGAACTTTAAATCATTTGAACTTCCTAATGGCGACTGATTAGCTTAAACAATAAAGGATGTAATATTTTGTTTTATTTTATCTGAAGCTTTAAACTGCTCCAGTTATTTATCTTTTGTCTTTTCATACTGAAGTAAATTCACACAACAAAGCAGCATCCCACCTACTCTCTCTCATTAAAACTTTGGGCAGCCAAAGCAGTGGAGGGCTTGCAGGGAGGGGAGACAGAGAGAACTTGTCACGCTGCTGTTCTTGGCCACAATGCCTATCAGACATGGGTATTTCTGAAATATTTGCCGGGTAGTTTCAGCTAGGCATGGTATCCCCTATAATCTTCTTCCAAATAGTATGCTGCTTCAGCTACCCTGTCCTTTATCCCAGTAGTAGCTGCAGCTCACTGGTACATGAGGTGGTTCCTGTAGAGGGTCTGTAAATGCAATTTAGGGTTCCCATTGTGCATATATCTGAGAGTCAAATTGTATAAGCCTTAGTTCAAAAAACACAAAGAAATACTGCGCACAATGCTGCCTTGTAAAAGCCTGTTTTAAGGACTCGATTAAAAATCACCACTTCTCAAAGCCGCCGAAAGGAAGCAGGGCATTTTGACTAGTTTTATTTTATCTGATCAAAATGCCCATCCTTTAAAAATTTTCATTGGTCTCTGTTACCTTTCTCCTTTCCTCCATTCCCACTGACCCACACCCTGATCCTTGCTCCTGTATTTGTCGTGTAGCCCCTTGCAAACAGTGCCACAATTAGGAGTGTCAGCTAGGGCATTACCCATACTTGATTGTGGTGGAAGAGCAGGCGCGGTGTTGTACGGTGCGGTGTAGTGCACAACAGCGAGGAGCGGTGGCCAGAGCCCTGCTCAGGTTGTAGCTGTGCTTTGGTACTGATGGGCCAAGAGCCTTACAGCAGCTGAGCTCCTGAGGACGCAACGCTTGTGAGCAGATGTAGGAGGTGCTCCCAGCTGCATGGAGCCCGTGCTTATATTTGAGCAGTCACTTGTTACCCACAAGGGTTACATCTGGTGCTGGTGTGGTTGGGCAGGGTGGAAAAAAGCTGCTTGTTGTCCCTTACTGCCATTCTTGAGTATTTTGTCAGAGAAAAAGCAATGTCTGACCTGGAGCATTGGCTTTGTGCATTTTGCTTTTCTCTGTTCTTCTGTAACTACTCCAGTGCTGGTGGAGCTTCAAAAAGTATGAGAAGGTGATGTGCATTTGCATCAATAAATGCACAGAACTTTGTGTATATGCTCCCAGTGACTGGAATATTGATACAGAAAAATATAATCCAAGATATCACTCTATAATGCAAGTTTTTTGATGAGAATTTAAGTTTAATTTCATTTCCATGATCCAGATGACAATATTTTTCAAGTATATATCCTACCTTGGCCACTCTTTTATATTTTATAGGATGCCCAGAGCTACCGTAGACATAAAACACAGTTTCTGGTTATGAGATCCCTGCATTACCAAAATGTAAATTTCACTCCTGAATATGTAGGCCACTTGCTGAATAACCTAAAGAAATCCATGGTGGAAATGCTAGTTCTTGTGTATTCAGATTACCCCCTTCAAAACTTTTCCTCAGGTTTTAATATCCCGAGAGTCTCCGAGGCAGTCTGCAGCTCAAACTTCAGTTTCGGTTGTTAGAGTGAAGTCATTTGAATAAATAAATAAAAGTGGCATGTCATTTATTGTTTGTGCCAAAGTACGCCATGTGCCAACTGGGATTAATTTTTATGAATCCTCATACGTGTGAGTTTATAATCATGGTGCAGCTACACACTTATCCACTGTATCTGCAATGACACTTGCAGTACTTGAAATGTGCACAGGTACCATCCCAGCACCGCTCTGACCCACATTTATTTTTAGTATGTCATGAATCACCTTCCTTAGCTGTTTTTCTTTTCCACTTAATGAAAGGCATATAAATCTTATTGCCAAATAACCCTAGGATATTTGATAGTAAAAATAAAATCCCTCCTACTTTTCCTTGTGAATAGCCAGATGGATGTGTTTACCCTTTAGAGAAATTTAGACTTGATATTTTTGTTACGTTTTGTTTTCTTCCTGGTAATTATGTTGGCACTTTGCTGATCCCTGGTTGTGCATTATTACAATGGAAGGTGACAATTTGATTGTCTTCAGTTGGAGAAACAAGTAATTTTGTATTCACCAAGCTGTCAGGTAACACTACCTCACAGTACTAAGAGCTCCTGGCAATGTGGTTTGGCACCTATGTTTAACTGCTTTGATGCTTGCGTAACCTCTACTGAATCAGAAATAGTTTGCCTGCTAGAAATGTTTTTAGGCTTGTAGTGTAAGGTTTTGATTAAAAAGACAATCTGCAACTGAACTGCAGAGCCATTGTTTCGTGCTATGTGGAGATGCTAATGAGGTGGTTTAGTGCAACTGGTTACAGGTGAGGCTGAAACTGAGACCCTGCTCTGCTGTATGCCGAGGTGCTCTGTTTGGCAGAGGAACCAGCATCAAGAAGACTGGGAAGAGGGAGGACATCTGACTTAGATCAGGTGTCTCACTTGTGCTGAGCCGTACAGAGAAATGGCATGTGACCTGTTGTTTTCGCACCTGTAACATTGTAAATTTAGCGTGAGTTAATGAGTTACATTACGTGGCATCCTAATACCTCCTGAAAACAAACTGGAGGAGGAAAAAATGTAATAACACTGTGTTTTAGCACGGGAGTTGGTATCTCACAGAACACTGCAAGGATTTAATGAACCTTTCAGGATCTCCTTGCCCACCAGGTTGAAGTTTGGTCAAGAGGATTTTGAGTTAGTAAGTTCTTAACTGGCTTTATTAGGGAAAAAATACATCTATTCTAGTCTTTTGGATACGCTCTCAGCTCAAAGTCTAAACATGCTAAAATAAATTCTTCTTAGTATTTTTAGGCGTCCTTTATCAAAACCATTTATATAATCATTCAGTTAAACAATTAAGTCATTCTATTCCATAAAAATACGTGGATTAATGCTTATTTATAGCAACCATTGTTTTTTAATTTTATTGTTAATGATTGCTTTTATTTATATTGTATTTTCTGTTTCTTGCTGCCTAAAACAACAAATCCTAATAAGTTGCTGATGGATAAATTCTTGGCATGTTCCCTCTTGTTCCCATAGTTATTGGTAAAGATAGCTGGAAGCCAGTAAGGCCTTTTTTTCTTTTTCTTTTTCCAACAGTAAGAAATTGGATAGCCAAAGACACATGGCGTAGTCATAGGACTTTAAAGGCAGTCGTCACTGAGAGGCTAATACCAGCCAATTAAACAGAGGTGGTTACGTGATGTAACATTATCAGGAGAAACAATTCATGAGTCAAAGCATTCCAGGGCATATGAGCTCCAGTCCAAAGAACAGTCTCAAGCTGTTTAAATAAAGTGACAGCAATATTGTCAGCTAAATATAAACTATAGAAAATATTAACTTCAGTGACTGGAGATGAGCACAGCCCAGGTGCTAAGTGATTATTCTTTCACTGCCCTTTACTACATTCAGTGTGAGTTCACCTTTGGCATGTTTAGTGAAAACTCCTGGCAGTGAGTAGAGAGAATGGAACAGTTAACCTACTAGAAAGGTAGGTTTATTTTTAGCATTTTATGACTCCATGTAAAAAGTTTGGATTTTCACTGAAAAGTCATCAGGGGCTGCAAAGCTGTTTTGCTGCATCCTTTTTCATGTTTTCAGCAACTGGATGAATACTTAGGAACTGGTTCCCCAACCCTAATATTTTATTGCGGTTGCAGAAACTTGCTTTAATGGTAGAATGTATGAAAAAGGCTTTCCAAAAAAGTTCCAGGGAGCTGTTTAGCTCTCACATTGTTTGTGAGAAGAAATAGCATGAAGCATTGGTGCTGTGAGCTCTGTGTGCTTTGAGGAAGTTTGAACCTGATGTCAAATGTTACGATTTGGATTCATATCTATTAACAGAAGTCTAATTTGTCTGGTTTGGAAAACCAAATGCAAGAATAGCTGTGTGTATATCTTGAAAGCTGTGGGTGTATTGGTTAGCTTGATGCTTATCTCAGCTAGAGATTTGGGTGCCCAGTTAACATATTGCTGTCATTTCTTGAATCATATTTGCTTCCATGTTCTCATCTTTCTGTTTCCAAGCTGATTCCTAGAATAATGTTTCTTATGACTACCTTAAACTCTCTAACAGTGAATGAAGCATTGTATATGAACGATACGCAACTAATCCTTGCAGTGTTCCAGCAAAATGAAGCCTAGGAAGAGCTGGAGGCAGATGAGACGACTTGCCTAAGGCTTTGCTGTGACTCCAAACCAGGAACAGAAATTGGGAGGCTTTTCTTCCCATTGCCATGTTGTCAGTTTATGCAAATTTTGTCTGCAGGGATTCATGTAAGGATATAGGGCCCTGGGAGAATGGAATCTTTTCCTAGCTATTCGTTTCTGTTACTAAAGCGCCTTGAAATCAGATATGAGATTTCATAATTTTAGGAAATAACTGTTTATTCTAAAATGGCAGACAGATTACAGCATTAGATTTACAGTGCATTATGTTACTGAGTTATGTCTGCGTAACATTGTTTTCCAGAGGCCAAACTACAAAATCTTTGGCTACTGGCGAACCATTTTCATTTTTCTTTAAGTCAGTCTGAACACTACTGTAATTGCTATCTTTATACAACAAAAGCAAAGCTCAGTTTTCCCAAATGTTTCAACTATGATAAACTGATACTCAGCTAGAAGTAAATTGTTCCAGCAACTTGTATGCAACTGTCAGTTTGCCCCATGCTGCATCAGCCCCGTACTTGTATAGATGAACTTCCACTGTGAAATAGATTGCAGAAAGGATGCTCCATGAGTGCACATTGAGTTTCAGAAGGGGTCTGAGGATCCGTCAAAAAAACAGAGCCACCAAGTGATAAGCTGTGCCATACGTGTCAAAGAGGAGGATGTGTGAGCAGTGCAGGCAAAGAGGAATACACAGGCCATTTATTTTATCACAAGTCTGAGTGCTGACTTGTAGGGGAGGGTTCTGCAAGTCATGTTGAATATTGTGCGAGAAGCATGCACATTGCTTTCTCTTTGAGAAGGCGGGGGTGGGAGAAGATGCTGGGACAACTTTTTACTTTTCGTGAACTCTAGGTTAGCATAAAAGTTAAGAAGAAAGTATTTAAAAGGTCATAAGTATGCCTAAAAATGGTTTCTCTTAATTTATTTAGTTCTGGAGTCACCAAAGCACTTAGACATGTGCTTAACTTTTTGAAACAGAGTAGTCCAATTTGAAATTAGGGTACTGCTTGCATACTTACAGTTAATCATGCACTTAAGTATTTTAATCTGGCACTTTGGGGAGAAGGAATGGAGACTGTTCATAAAAGCTCTGTAAGCGAATGTATTTCTAATCTAATCTGATTCCAATCTACTGTTGGAACTGTAGACCTGGGTTACATCTATACTGCAGTCACTAAAGCAGGATGAATTAGTCCATCTGAGTAGCATGCTACTGTAGTTGGAGTGCTATCAGAAACAAGCTTGTTTAAAATTAGTTTGGATATCTCAGCATTACAAAGTAGTCATTTATGTGGCTGCAGTGTAGACATGCCTTTAGGTTTATGAATGCTTTGAGAGGGTGGAGCAGAGCAAGAGCTAGAGTCTCTGGCCAACTACGAGTCTGCTTTGCTATATATCTCGCTGTTACTGCTTAGTTTATATGCTTTTGAAGTACTGACAGGGCTACCACATTGTTGTTATCTGTGCTAATGCTTTGTGGCTTGATTCTGAAATGTCTAGCAGCTAAAACTCTGGGCCTAGCCGTAGTTTCCCCTGTAACATTTAATCATTTGGGCAGTAAGCAGGGATGGGAGATTTTAGGCTATGGAAGCCTTTCATGTCAGGAGTATCATCCAATTGTTTTGAAAAAGAAGAGATACGTTGTCTGAAGAATTGGAAACCAAAGAAAAACCTTAGACAATAAAAAGTATAATTATTTGCATTTAGGAAGGTATAGCATAAGTTGTCTGTAGGAAAAAGGAGAACTGATGTTTTGAAAATCTGACTGGTAGTCTTCATTGGAGCACAGACAATTTCTTCTCTCAATTAATGTAAAAAAAAAAAAACAAACCACACATATGTACAGAATGTAGCTGTTTGTGATTGTGATTAGTTTTATATAGGTAAAGTCCTTAGCACTTCAGTTTTGGCTTTGCTACCTTGACAATGAGGCTGACTGAAAATGGGTCCCAATTCCTCAGCTTTACTGAGATTTTGGTAAAAGATCCCATTCTTTTTCAATTTTGAGATCAAAACGAAATACAATTTATTCTAGTTTTGGAAAATCTAAGTGCAGATTTCTTCAATTCTTGAAGTTGAGTGCATGAAAGGACTCCAGATAATAAGGGCCTTTTTCAACCTCTTTTTTCATACCCATTAGGTATATTTTCTACCTTTAGTGATTGCTGTGTTCAGCTAATCTGTCAATTTAACCAAAGCAACAATTTCACAATGTAGTTTTCATTCTGATTGTGTGCTGTGTAATCAATATACTGATATAATGTGAGTGTAATTTCCTCTCTTATTTTATCTCCACTGCACAGTATTATAAATAAACAGCTAAAAAAGAAAAAAGAAAGAAAAGCACCAAACAAATCTGTTGCATCTTCTTTTAAGATTGTACCACTGTAGACACTTGTTCTAGTAAAGTAGAATTGGACCCACTTGATTGCATTTAAATTTTTCATGCTTCAGCAGTTTGTCTGGGAGCACAGTAAAGAAAACCCCCCGAGCGAGGATAGTTTAGAATAATAGAACTTGATTTTGTGTATTATAGCGGCACCATTTGTGCTGCTGTAGTTAGGGTTGTGTCAGCACTTCCATTATAAACCCCTGTTTGCAGGGGTTATAACTAGGGAGATATTTTTTATCAGAAACTTTTTTTTTTTTTTTTAAATCATTTGAGTGAATTTAATTGATAATAGGAGAAAAAATATAATGGAAATTTGTAAATTTCAGATACCTTCTACAAGCCTTATTTATTCTTTTTTTATTTTTTTTTTTATTTTTTTTTTTTTGTGAGGGATTTAGCAAATTCATCTTGAATGCTTTAAATGTAAAATAGTGAAGTCATTATGGCTTAAAATTGGACTGCTGTTTGTAGTTGTGTTTGAACATGAAAATGTTTTAACACAATGACCTGTTCTGTGGTTTGCTATTATCATAAACCACTAAAATGGGCCAGATCTTTCTCCCTTAAATTTGATAAGGCCTTGGAGTTATTGGCTGAATTCTGCCTTTGGACCTGATGGACTTCCATGGGCAGAATTCTATTTAAGAAAAAAACAAGTATGTAGAGTAAAACCCTGCACAAAGTCATTGACTGGCTAACACCCACTCACAGAGTTTATACTTATCTCTGTTTAACTGGTTATAAATCCCAGCATAATCAACATTTGGGGCATAACTTGGGGCCACCAGAATACCCGTACACATGAAGTGTATTGATTTAGTTAATGATCATGCTCAGAAAAGCAGGTGGAGGCCTTAATCTAGCAGGGTCCTGCATCCCTAGTGTTTAAATCTAGCAGCCAAAAGCCTGAAAGGAGCCATGGGCTGCTGACCTCTGGCCATGATTAGTGCATTAGATCCTGCAGTTTTAACAAATGTATGGGCAGAAAAGGAGGAGCAGCATACCTCTGAAAATTGTGTGATGGAGGCAGCGAGTGCCTGGGAGGCCTGCCTGAGCTTGTCTCTTTTTGCAGGCTCCAGAACTACAGGTAAACAAGTAAATCACGGCATGAAAATGGGTCTGGCCATAAGGCAGAAGTGAAGGAAAGAGCTTGTAGGAGCTCAGAAGCACCTGAAGACGGCTCTTTACCTGTTCGGCTATCCTAGCGCAGAAAAAAGTTGCAGCCCACGGCTTGGGAGTAGTAGTGAATGTGACTTTGTTAGTCTAATTTTATTTTTAAGGTTAAGAGATTCCCCTTTTCTAGATGTAATCAAAGTAAAGAAGAGAACATGAATACAGCTTTGTATTTATATGTGTTTAAAACATCATGAAGAAGAGAGAAGTCTGTTAGTGCACGTGGTAGAGGAAAGGTGCTTCCACTCGAGCGCATTGCCAGCAGATAGCTTTACTGAACGGTCACTTGAGGAAATACCAAAAGCTTGTTTATGAAATAGAGGTGAAGCCTTTCTAGACTAATTATATTCAGCATGTAATTTCTAAACTTCAGTCTGAATTTTGATTTTCAATTAACATTCTCAATTTGAAGATAATTTTCTATTTAATGTAATTGCAGGAAATAATTTATTGGCTGATTAAGACTGAGGGCCCAGCCTTCCTTAAGAAAACAGTCCCTAACAAACCAGCCTTTAAAGCCAACTCGTAGCTTTGGACAGATTCCTCCTATTTTTGCAGCTGCAGAGTTGTGTTTAATTAGGATTGTGCACTATTATTCATTGGTGCAGTTTGTAGTTGAAATTATTCTTAAGAGACATTTTCATTCCGAGTTTTGTGTCATGATTAATTTATGGCGAAGAAACAGCCCTAGCTATTGCTTTTTGCAGAAGCTCGTTCGGTTTGATGCAGGAATGAGATCTGTTGAGAAGGTGAAAGCAAGGAAAATCCTTTATTGTGTCTTTCAGTTTTAATGGCTAGTTTTCAAATTGCATAGAGCATGGTACAATTACATATATTTTCATGTGAGTGATTATATTAACATGACTATTTTAATGAGAAAAAGGAAAGTAAACCTTTTATTTTATCTTGGATCACAGCGATTAGGAACCAAAACCTTTTGAAGTACATGCAGCAATGCCGGCTGCTGAACTCTTGGCATGTTCTCTGCAGCATCAACATGAATTCTTTAGCGTAGTAAGAATGTAATACACGGTTTAAATTCCTCAGTTCTGCTTATTGGCAACATTAATATCAGACTCCCACTTACACTTCGGCTCCCCTAAAGAAAATGCAAACCTTTTTCCCCCACCAGTGTCAAGTGTAAGAGGCAGGATTATCTCTATTTACAGAATAGTTATTCTAAATAGGCATCAGTGTTTTAATATGTTTCAAAGCACTTCAAAGCTTGTAATACTTTTATATAGAACTGTACATAATTAGATTAGCAGATCCTATATTAATTTTTTTTTCACTGTAGGATACTAAATCTGAGCTCCCTCATTAATTGTGAGAAATTTAGCATTAGCTGTTAAATCCTATGTGAAACACGGGCTGCTACATAAAAACTACTGTTTAAATTGGAATTAACTTAATTATTTTTCTTTGCACTTGATATTTCCTTCACTGTAATATTCATGAAAGCATGTGACAGATTTGTAAATTTAACTGTTAGTCTCAGATTTCCAGACCCTTTAATCAGTATTTATTTGTCTGTAGAAACAGTACTAGCAAGTTAATGATTTGCTAATTTGAAAAATGCTCATGTGGTTTCCTATGTTAACTGATTTGTGCATTTTTAAAGAAATGGTATGAAATCAATTATTGTTAAAAAGCAATTAAGGTGAAAATCTTATTCCTTGGTTTCTCAGCAATTTCAGTGTCAAGGATATTCTAAAGTTACTAAAAACTGGGAAAAGAGCTAATATATTTTAGCTGTCTACTTTTGGGTTTATTAATGACAGTTTTAACAGTTGCAGTTAATCTTATTAGAAATTTTCAACAAAGTGTTTTCAGAGTTTGAGTAAAGTCAGTTGTATTTTCATATAACCAAGTGTGGTGAAAGCTGTGTTTGCCTCTGAAATGGTAGTAAGAGGCCATTATTAGGAAGAGACATTTAACATAAATCAATGCATTTATTCATTACACTTTTAAGTCATTTAAAGTAATTTGTTGAGATATATCCTGTACTCAGTGCCTAATATGAAATGAAATATAGTATTTCAGATTTTTAGTTCAAACTGTAAAAGATTAATCACTTGTCCATTCAATAAACCATTCCGTTTTAGAACACTTTCCACATGAACATCTCTAAACACTTTTGAGAGTAAAGCAAAACAGGATAAAATTTTAAACACTTAAAGGGCAGATACAGCTTTAAACAAACAGGAAAAGGACTTGTTTTGAAGAATTCCAAATGGATTTAAAAATTCTCGTTTCTGCAGAAAACAATTCCTGCTTACAAGGAATGAGGCTAGAAAAGCATGTGGTATCCTCTCATCCAAACATTTGCTTATTACCTTCAGTTTGCTTACAGGAGTAAGAGCTTAAGGACTTGAAATCTTATGATAAATCAACATGAAAATTACAATAAAATCACTATTTCGTTTTCCTGGCTGGAGAAAATTATATTGTTAGATAAGCTGAGGTGACATCCCATAATGTAACCAAGACATAGACTTGACATCAGTGAAAACTTTATCTCAGTATTTTGGATCTGGATCCTCCAAACCATACTATTTAGAGCACTTTCCTTGACTGCAAAAAGATTAACTGCAAGTGTGCCTGCTATCTGGTGTATTTAGAGGACTGTTTGATCTTGATTTTTTTCATTTGAAATTGATGTTTTCTTTTTGTCTTCTTTTCTTGTTTTGTAGAAGAATGTCTTCCAAGCAGGCTACCTCTCCATTTGCATGTGCAGCTGATGGAGAGGAAACAATGACCCAGGACTTAGCATCACGAGACAAGGAAGAGGGCAACAGTGATCAGCATGCGACCTCTCATCTGCCTCTACATAATGTAATGCACAACAAACCTCACTCTGAGGAGCTACCAACTCTAGTCACAACCATCCAACAAGATGCTGAGTGGGATGGGGTCATCTCAGCCCAACACAGAATGGTGAGTTTCGCAGTTCTCATAGCAGCTTTCAAAATCAGTATTGTGAAAGACTGTTCACTTCCATACTTCCATTTTGAAAGACATGTTCAGTACAATCTGTCAAGGGTGTGAAGCTTTTTAAATGTTAAAGTGTCAGCGTTAGCAATAGATCAACATCAATATGGTGTAATTGTAAATTACAACTGTATAATCTTGTTAAGTATACAGGTCTATATGAATGAGGTCATTTGATGAGTTCACCTTCGGAAAGGAAATGCATCTATTTATCATGTTTTCATTCAGACCTTGATTTATGTCATAACCTCTCTAGGTCATATATTCAAGCATTAATTTCTGACAGGAGGATGTAGCTCACAACTGTTTGTCATCTGCAAAGTGTCATGGTGAAGAAAGAAACTTTAATGTCTTTTTTTTTTTTTTTTTCACTTGCGTCTCAGAAATGGAATTCACCAAATTTAGAATATTATAGCTTCACACTACAACAAAGAAGATGGCATTTTAGGTGACACAAACATCTTGCTGTATTTATTAGAAATTACAACTTTTTGTGAAGGAAAAATGTTTCAGTAACAATGTCATGCTCTTCTACTCCAGATCATCAGTTTGTATATAAGTGACATTTCAGGCAATATCCTGATCATTCTTATTCTCTTCAGTAGCCTAATTAGAATTATTTTCCAGTTGTAATTCTGTCCCTATGCATCCCCAAAACTCTGCAATATATGAGCAGGCTGAATAAAGGCTGAATGGGCATAGCATCTCAGTCAATTTATTTTCCACGAACATGTTCCTGAGGAACAGAATTAAGGTACATGCAGCACCCAGGTGTTCTGTAAATACAGAACATCGTAATTCCAGGCTAGCCATAAAGTGACTTTCACAGACATTAAATTCACAGACATTAAATTCACACAGTTAGTTTAAAAGGAATAACCTACCTTTTCATAAAATTTCTTTTTAAATATTTTTTTCTTTTTTATTAAATATTTATGAGCAGATATTTTTTGAGGAAGTCTTTTATTTTATTTTTTTTTTCTTTTCCCCACTGCAAATCAGCAGCTATCAAGGTTAAAAGAATAACAATTGTAGATTTTTTTTGGCAGCTCTAACAATAATGACCTTATTTCAAATTGGGCTAGAAATCATAATTCATATGCATTAATCAACACAGAGGCTGGGATTCTTCATGCATATTGTGATGCTTAGAATTCAAATCCTAATTAAACAATAGCACTTGAATAATATGTATTCTGTTAATACAATTTTCTTTCCCAAAATCCAACTGACTCAGAAATTTAGACCAAACTAGAAAAATGCTACCTAATTTTAATGTGCATTTTAACCTAGTTCAGCACTTTCTGCTAGGCCTAAATTATTCCTGTGTATGTGGGCTCCTGATACGAAGAATGAAAAATTCCTTTTAAATTTCAACCATAAAAATTGCTCTAAAGGCGCAAGGTTATAGATTAGTAATTGGGCAAGGTAGGTTCTAAGTTGTACATAGGCTTCTATGCAGAATTCTCCCATTTGAGAGAATGGAACCTCATTTTGGATGCCCAAATCATGCAATAATAAGCACATCAGAATGATTCTAACCTGCTTCTATTTATCAGCAGAGCAACCAGGGTGTAGAACAGAAAGGGCTGAACAGACCTGTTGGTGAAAAAATAAATCTGTGAATTCATCAGCCACCTTCCTATTCATTCAATGAAGCATATGCTCTCTGGGAATTTCAGTCTAAGGACGTCAATGCCATTGATGAAGCGGCTCTTTTTCCCAGAGAGAAAGGAGTTCCTAACCTCTGGGAGTCCCTCAAAGAATTTGTTTTTGATTCAGGCTGTTCCTTGGACCTGGAATAATACTTAAGCCAAAATACTAGAAATTCATGTAGTGTGATCATTTGTACCCATTGGCATTGCTCGAAAGTGAGCTTATGCTTACAGCACCAGAGTGCAATCTCTGTTTTCCTTCTTAATGCTGCACTACCATGCCAACTCTTGCTGTACCTCTGGACAGGCGTGAATCAATACCCAGCTTATCATGTTTCAGAACAGGTGCATAAACTTTGCTTGAGTGACTTAGCACTCTGTTTTTCCTCCCTCCTTTTTTTCAGTGAACACTCCATCATATATATAGATGAATGTCCTGAAAATCATTAGGAGTTTCCACATTTCCCTTGGGTCAAATCTGGTGGTGAACGTATGTCATCCTTATTTAGGTAGCTCTCAGCTAAACCAAACAGATTTTTTTTTTTCTTTTGCCCAGCTTAAAAGCTGGGTATAATTTACAAGGTTTGGCTAGAAGTTCTCAAGCATGCTATTTAGTTGTACTTAAAATAAATCTAAAATGTAAAGATCAAGGTCCTAGTGTGTTTACAGTCTAGGTAAGGTAGAAGACTAGTTAGATCACTACTGTGAAGTGGTATAAAAAATATTTTTTCTTCTTGAGGGACTGTCATTTAAGTAACTTGTTAGTTTTTTTTTTTTTTTTTTTTTTTTTTTTCCCTTACTTACGTCCTTTATGAGAAATCCTTTAAGCCTCAATTAATTGTGTAAAGTTTCTCTGAAACACCTTAGACTCCAAGCAGGCACCGTTACTGCTAGGAAAAAATTCAGAGGTGCCTGCGATTTTCCTGATGAAGGCAATTTTGTACTCCTTTAAGGGAGGATAGGAGGTTTCTTTCCAGAAAAGCAAATTCCAGAAGGTGGGTTGGACCATTTTGGGATAGGTGCTGTAGTAGTGATCACTTTTCTGCTTAATAAAACCAAACTCCCAGAAGGTAAGTGCTTTTTGACCTTTCACAGATGGATCCTTCCAGAGCAGATTTGAAGAAGCACCTGCTCCTACCATTTACACTGGAAGTAAAGGCAGTAGTGCTGTCGTTAAAATGCATCAGAAATGTGTATTATCCAGTTATAAGATAGTAAACTCTCAGAATTCTGTGTCAACATATGGGGAGGGAAGAAGTTCTCTTTCATGTGGTACCTAATTAAGGGCACAATCCTGTGTCCTTTGTGCCCTTAAAACTACTAGGGAGGTCGCTGGAATTTGTGAGAACATGCAATATGCATTGTAGCATGCTGCAAGGGCTGCATGCTACATACTATATACTAGGTGGAAAAAAATACTGTAATAGGGCAACCTGAAAAATATTACTGAGATTTCTTCCAACACTTATCATATGCAGCACTTTCTGTAACGTAAGATACCTTTAAACTACATTGTGTATTATGATAAAAAAAAAAAAAAGCGCACTGGCTAGAAATGTTTTCAAACTTTCACTCCCTTTTGATATCAGGCATTGCTTTCCACTGAGTCCTTTGTGTATTCTGAATGTCTGGAAGCCAAAATATTTTGTTTTAACTCCCACTCTATAGTATTTCCCAGCTGTGTACTTATATGGTGTAATAAAAGGATTTAACAAATGGGAAATAGCAGCTGCATTTGGAAATTCCCTTTGTGCTCCCTTTTCATTTGACAGATTCAGCAATGTGTAACAACTGTAACGTCAGACCTGTAATGACTTACACTGCGAGTATCGTATCACCAGCCAATTTGATGTTACAGTGGGGAGAAAAAAACAACCAAAAGATTTGGGCCTGTAATTTCATATTGCTGAGCTGAAAGGTTTATATGTATATTTCTAACTATAACTTAATATAAAAGTACCTGGATGTATGGGTATTTGTTGCTGCCTGTAGATCTACTAGAAAATAAATGTTGTTTAAGGTTAAAGACATATCATTTTTTCTGCAGTAAACTGTAGGGAAGAGGGCAAAGTGGTACCAAGATAACAGGGAGGAAACTCTGCTGTCTTCTCCCGCGGACAGTGAGTAGCAGGCAGGAAATGCAGCCAAATTTTATGAATTGTATCCAAAAGTCTGAGAGAGGATGAGAATGGAAAGCCAGCAGAACTTACTTTTGCTAATTTTAATAGTAACTGAATTTTGTGTCCTAATAATGCTTATTGGTAATTATGTAAACAAATAGAGTATCTTAACTTGTCCTCTATTCACTGGAGAACCAGGAATGGTCACCATCTTCATACAGAGCCCTGTACGGTTTGTGAGGTAAATTATAAAGGATTTTTAAATTTTTTAATTTTTTTTTTCTTTAAATTATTGGGAGAAAGCAGTGCTAACAGCAAGCTGCAAAATTAGATGGACAATCGATTTAATTCACTTTGAGGCAGGGTGGTGTGTTGCCATGGTTGTAAAGGCTAGTTGTGCGCCTTCTTTGGAACAATGAATTTAGGCAGCTTTAACCTAGTGAGATCTGAAATTTTTTTCAAAATTACTTTTTTTTTTTTTTTCCTTTTTTTTTTTTTCCACTCCTAAAACAGTAAAAAGAAGAGAGAGGCAAATTCCATTCCCATCCCTGACCCCACTATAACAATCTGGTAAGAGGCAGAATTTCAGAACTCTCAGGGCTTGGGAGGATCACTGTACTTGAGCAGTGGCTGCCCTTTTCTTTTCTCACCGGAGTTCCTCCCCTGCCCACCACTACAGGCGGTAGATAGACAGTATGTGCATGCACAGAATGAGGGCATCCACAGCTTTTTGCTCTACCATTACATGAAGTGATGCAGTGAGAGACTGTTAAGAGGAACCATCTGCAGGTCTAAAGGATGGGTGTTATTTCCCTGTGACCAAGGAAAAACGCACACAGAGACATATACAAGTTAATTACCTTCAAATATATGCTACATTTCCTCATATATTTTTAACATAATTCATAAAACCTTTGAGTTTAGAAATTTCTCTCATTGGATTTTATATCAAATGGGAAAATTGACATATATTTCATAATTTTATTCAGTCTCTATCTTCTGCTGAATTCTTGCCAAAAAAGTGAAAAGCTTGCTACTTTTCCACTGTATCTGCACATCCATCTCAGCAATACTGATAGCAAATTTGTGTATGCAGGAGGAAAAGAGACTTTTATTGGTTAGTTTTAAAATAA
The DNA here is from genome assembly GCF_964035555.1 of Netta rufina. Lineage (NCBI taxonomy): Eukaryota > Metazoa > Chordata > Aves > Anseriformes > Anatidae > Netta > Netta rufina. The sequence continues at coordinate 4,822,745 of NC_140128.1, read as the reverse complement.
TTTTAAGTCACCAAGTATAAAATTTACCTTTATATAGCTTCAGCAAAACCATTGGCATCAGAAAAGCAGAAATAGGTGGTGTTCTGCAGGTCCTGATGTTTCAGTGCTAACTGTCTACAATAAGACATGCAGAATCCTGTCGCTTTTCGTGCCCTGCATCCTTGCTATCCTTGAAAGATCTTCCTTTTAAGGAAAGTAAACTCATTTTTTTAGGAAAGATTATTGAAAAATGTTTACACATGCTACACTGTGAATTTGTTGTTACATAAATTTGTGGCCTCAAATTCTTAAAAGTTATAGATACAATTACATGTTTTTAAATTTTATTTTTATTTCATCTATGGGCTGGATAAAATGCATCATATAAATATGATATAAATGCATATAAAATGCATCAAATATAAATGCCCTAAACTCTGGCAATTCTGTATCTGCTGAATTGCTCATGCAGCTGTTACTTGCATGTACAAATCTGAATTTTGTACATGATCTAAAGCAATTCTACTGTGCTTTGTGATACTATTTCTGGATGCTAGGTAGTGCATTGCAATTTTTATCTAACTAAAGAGATAAATACTTCATATATGATTGCAGGGGTACAAAGTTTTGGCTGAAAGTCAAGTGTGTGAAAAAACCAGATGATATGATATTTTGTTTTTTCATAAAATAGATTTCAGTGACAAAAATATTGCAGAAAAGATGGAATGTGGTTTTTTTTTTTTTTTCTTTCCTTTTCAAGCAGATAGCTTTGATTCAAAAAGCATTCGGGTATATAACTTTATTAGGACTACCAACAACTGTAATTTTAAGCACATCTGAAGGCTGGAAAGGTTAAGGACTGTTGTAGTAGCTTGAGCACAAAAAGATGTTTACCTTTTGTATTAAAAGCAATAAAGCAATTCCCTAACATTGTGCAGGATAGTGTGCTTAATAGGGCTGCTGAAATAAAAAATTAACTTTTTTTTGGAAGAAGAATCAAGTAATTTTTCCTTTTTCTATTTTCATTTTGACACTGCGTAACTTATTTTTGTTTTCAAATACGAGGTCTGTTTTAAACATTTCACCATATTCTGGGGTGAAATGTGTTTGAATAGAATTAATCATCACCTGAATTCTTCACAAAAGACTTGTAGTTTATGTTCCTCTAGACCTGTAAACATTTTATTTGGTTCCCTTATTTTAACGTTTCTATTTTATATAAAGCAATTTCTGAAAAGTTTTTAATTCAGTTCTGTATATTGACATGAATTTTTTCAAAAGTAGAAGCATTAACTCGCTCTAAATTGTTAAATTCTTTCCTTGGGCAAGAAGGAATCAGGTATGCATGCTGATTAACACACTCCAGTCATTAACATGTGATTATGTGGGCTGCATATTGAGCACCTGCCAAAAGATAAAATCCAGCACTTTACTACATCTGTGCAAGGACTTTTTGCATTTCTTTTGTACTTTGACAGCTCAAGAAAAAACAGACTTTGGTATCTTTGTTCAGCATAATAAAACTGTGTACATAAAATGTCTTCATGGAGGAAGGAAAGATACTACTTGTATTTGTTTTAATCTTAGAGGCCGTGAAAAATCCACTGACTGAGACTTACACAGCACCAAGTGTAATATGAATCTCTTAATGTAGTGTATCACTGACGTTCATATACAGTTTACAACATTCTTGCATGTTTATAAGGATTATCTGTTCTGGGGTTCAGCCAATGTTATTCTAATTCACAACAGTTTTATGTGATACCTTTATGTCTCATAAATGTCTTGTTTTTATTTCAATCTTCCAAATGTTTCATCAGTGTTTACCTTAAAGAAATACAAGTACTCTTTGCAGCAGGCTGGTTTCCTGCATGCATTCCTCTGCAAATGCTAAAAGGGAAACATAAAGCATATAATACATGTCATGTAACTATATACAGAGAAGGATTTCCATGTGCATTTGATATTGCTGAAAACATAAATACAAATTTTATTCTGATATTTACAATAGATCTAGTTATAAGTTGGACAACTGAGAGGACCTAATAGGAGGAAGTTGGATATATACAAAGTGGTCTGGAATATCCAAGACACACAATCCTTGTTTTATTTGGCAGCTTCTGGCAGCATACATCACAAAGTATGTGTCTTTATTTACCGAAAAGGTAAACAGTGCTAATCAGCTGGGACTGATCACAATGCATCTCCAGTTTCAATTTAGATGAAAATAAAAGTCGAAATACTCATTCTGCAAATGGTTCTTCCATTATTTTTCCTTAATACAAGCATTTGACCGACGTCCAGGGCATAAAATCTCAATATTGTTTTGTCTTATTACCAAGCCTAAACACAGGGAGTTAAAGCATATGGTTGTTGGGTGATTAAGGAAATCCTTAGCATTTAACTCTTACAAAAAGACACATGAGTTTATGCATATAATTTGTCAGTGAGTTGATTGCCGTATAAAAATGATTGGTCATTGTATTTAACAATTTTGAGGTGATTTTCTGTTCTGGAATGGGAGCAAAATGCCTGACAACATTTTTCAGAGATTTTCTCAATTGTGAAGAGAAGGCTTTAGGTCACATCATTGAAAATTGTGACCTTTTCTGAAATCACTGTACCAAAAAGCAGGTGTGTCTGGATTCATTTGGTTTGTTCCAACAGCTGAGTTTGGGACTGCCGCAATTAAGTGGCCATATTTCACATCAAACAAAATTTTGTGCCTATTCCTTGCAAATAGGTATCTAGTCTTGCAGTGGCCTATTCATAAGGCCAAGTGCATTTAGCATATGCTTGATTATCTTGTCATGCTGCTTTTAAACCTTTTCTCTAAAGTAAGTGATTTTTCCTTTTTTTCTCTCTCTCTCTTTTTTTTTTCTTTTTCTTTTATCATATCCTTACTTGGCCTAAAGCTAGTGCTTGATGTTGTATTCATTCTTAATGAGGTTTTAGATGAGTATAAAAAGTAAAATGCAAGCCTTTTACAGGTTGTATTCAACCTATGCTCTGGCGGTGAAATCAGTGTAAGTTTTATCAGAGTAAATGCTGAGTTAAAGACTTGAGGTTTTATTCCATTACTTGTCATTTGCCCTCCCACTAGCATCATTTGCTGAGACTTTACAAATGATGTTCTCTCAGTAGCTCATAGCAGTCATTCTCAAGCCTTTGATTTAAATAAATCTTCCTTAATAAAACTTTTATTTATTTTATTTTATTTTATTTTATTTTATTTTATTTTATTTTATTTTATTTTATTTTATTTTATATGGATAAGAATTGGAAATGATCACTTAGATTTTTAATTTCTCTTAATTCTGTTTAATTAAATTCCTCAAAATGGGAAACCTTATTTAATATAGTGATTGGAAATGATTTTGTAAACATTTGCTTTCATTATATGTTAACTCCAGACTAGTTCCAAGTGCCAGCATGCCTCTAGTACTTGGAATAAAAACCACTCTAGATATCCAACTTTCCTGGGGTGTTTACATGTGTCCCATTCAATGCAGAGACAGATAAATATCCCTTTATAACAGAAAAGCCTCATCCACATGGAAATAAGCAATTCAGCTAACACATTTTATGTTAGTAATATTTGCTTTCTGCTTCTTCTTGGCCATTCATCCTGTGATTTCAGCTGAGCTCTTACAGAAACAGTTCTCTCTCTGGCTATTGAGTAGGATTACAGTTGTCAGCTTTCAATCAAAGTTTGACGGTAGTTATTCTTAAATTGCTAACTAACACTGTGACCCTGCTTTTGTACAGCCCACAGTTTCAATTCCCAAGTTTTCCTCTTTTATCACCTTCAGAGAGCATCTCTCTTTGACACAGAAGCTGTGCTCCCAGCAAAGAACATAAATGCCACCATAAAGAGTCAGTGATGTCTCTTTATTAGAATCCACAGTTTCCTGCACTCGCCTCTTCTAAGGCTCCTGACCAGAGTCTGTGTTGGTCTGTGCTTAGCCCTCACCAGGATGCCAAAGAGAGATCTGTCCCAGGCCCGACTGCAAAAAAGCCCTGATGTGGAGTCCCCAGATTGAGATTTCTGCATCTCAGCCCCCCGAATGCAGGATTCATTTATACTTTGGCCATTCAGGGGAAGGAGCAAGAATACGTACTCTGGCTCTAGCCTACAGCCTTTCACCTATGGAACTCTCATTTTGTGTGTTCGCTCTGTTTTGGAAGTGGAAGGGCTTCACAAAAGTTGTCACAATTTGGCTCATGATTAGGTTTGCAGACACTGCTATGAACATTAGCTTCCTGATATGAAAAATATAGGGTCAACTTTTAACAGCCTTATTTATATTGCTTACAGCAGTACTCCCTCATTTGTCTTAAGCTGTTAGAATCTAAATACACAAGAAAATACATTTTTTAAACTAATAATAAAATTATGATTATTTGTTCAATCAGAAACCATCTAGAAAAGCATAAGAAGTTTCCTTCACTTGCACAGAAATGAAACAGCTATCTTCTTTAAGAATCAAACCAGTGTAACAGTTGAAATTTAGCGAATGTGCATGCTAAAATATCATTTACTAAGCATAAGAGGCATGCCAAAATATTTATACATATTATCTTAATGTAACAGTTTTAAAGGAACTATAACAGAGTGTGAAGAAAATACCGATACGTGGGCAGAGAGAGTCCCCAACTTTTTTTATACTAGGCTATTGTTTGCAATTATTCACAATAGTATCTGCTGTTAGTAAAGCTGTACTTTGAGCCACTCACAGAAGTTCCAAAGGGAATGGCCGAGAGGCTACTCATGACCTACACCGCATGGAAAGCTGATAAGTTAGTACAAGAATACTTATGTTGAATCACCTATACTGAAAGTAAACGAGCTTGAAGAATGCTGCCCTTAAAAAAAATACAAAACAAAACAAAAAACACACAACAACAACAAACACCAAAAAACCACCACCAACAACAACCAAAAACAAAAACAAAGGAAAAAAAAACAAAACAAACAAAAAGGGCAAGGATAGAGATAGCTTTCACCATATGGTAATGGAAATCTTAGAGTTGTTTTCATATTGACATAGTAGGAGGAAAAGTGGGGGTCTAGTTAAAAGAGTGATTTCTTGTGCTGGCTACCTATTCCTGAGTGAGCTGTGCGTGGTATTGTAGTAGTCATGCCTCACAGATTTCTGATTTTAAGTCTTTTGAGCATTTTTCTCCATTTTCTTACTTTTGAAACCTAATCCTTAAATTTTAATGGCTATAAATAGGTGTTTAATCTGTTATAATAAGGACATTTTGTCAAAACACTGAGCACAGTGGGTTGAATGTTCCATAATAAAATTTTGTCTGGGCTAATAGGCTGGCAAGAAAATGTATACAGGAAGAATGTCCTTTACCTACCTTGATATTAAAATCCCACATTTCAAAAATAGACTCAATTTTGTCCCTGCTGAATAGTAAGCAGCTGGAATAGTGGTTCAGGCTGAGTTTCTGGCTTAAAATACTGGACAGCAAGATTTTCAATTTTAGTCATCCTTGCAAATAAATGTGTTTTCAACTTGACACATACTTAAATCTGACACAACAAGGCATAGAAGAAAGCCTAAGATATAAAATCATCATAGTTTTTTTTTTTTTTTTTTTTTTTTTTTGTAAACAGTCAAATTTATGCTACCATAATCTATTTTAATTTTTATTTTTTATTTATATATTTTTTTTAGTTGTCAATTATTAAGGGTTAGTCCTGAAATGCCACCACTGTGGTGGGTGAAAACCCTTTGCAATACCCCTGTGTATTTTGGTATGGGCATAAACTGTTGTTCTACAATTACCCAATAACTTTGTGAGTGAGAGGATAATTTTATAAGTCTAGCAAAGGTATGGGACCCTGAGCAATCCACAGCAGATGTCACTTTGGATCAAGCTGAGAAGAACCCACTTTGCTACGCTATCTGTAGTAAGTGATACTTTTGCCAAGAACAACACTTCTTTAGGACTAAACTCAACATTTTACAAACATGTCCTTTTCTTAAATTTATTTTCTATGTGTTTCTTATTGGAAGTAAAATATGCTTCTCGCTTCAGCAGTGTATATTCTTTTGATACTGCCACTTTATTAATATGTCAATATAGTTTTATTTTTTGTTTGGAAATTAAGTTAATTCTAATGTAGTCAGGAAAAAAAACATAGTGTTTGCTGTGAATGAATTTCATCAATGTTGGGTGAAAAATGTTGTGTGGTAATTATTTTATCCATAGGTAGTATGTTTGCTATTTACCTTATTTCATTGTATTTTGCTTTTTACCTCTCCTAACATAGGAATCACAGAAATCAGTAAGAATAGCATACCTCAGAAAATACACCTTTCAAAGGTACTGTCGTGATTTGAAGATAGCATTTCAATTTCAGATTTAAAAAGACTTTTAGTAGCAGTACGTGGATTTTAAACAGAGACATATCTACATAGTGTCTTATGTGATATGGGATGAATCTGGGCACCAGATTATGTCTAGGTAAATTAAGCCGATATTCATATCCATCAGATATTTTCTGGCCTATTTTCCTGTCATCAGTTATGCTGAGAAGAGTGGACTTGTATGGAGAATTTTCATATGTGCAGATGGATTGCTTTGCTGGGTTTTGCAAAAAGAAAGCATTCAAGTTGATATTGGCTAGACATTTTACTTAGCTGTACCTCTTCTTCTGTGCTTTTGGGAAAAATAAAACAAAAACACACGTATGAAAAATACCTTTGGTAGCATCCTTTCTTTCCAAGCTTCAGGTCAAAAGAAATGGAGCAGTCTCATTATGTAAAAGGTGGCTTCATTAAGCTTCTCAAGAATAGGATCTCTTCTGTTATAGAATCCTTCATATTAACAAATAAACAAAAGCCAAACAACTCAGGTTCTCCTTTCCTAACCGTGAATTTATTTTCGTATTCTATGGTAATAAGCATAGCGGTCCTTTTCTGTTCTGGATTCCCAATTTTCTAGTGATAGTACTTTATGCATTAAAGCACAAGAAGCAATAAACAGCTTGTGGAGAAGAGCTACTCCCAGATAACATATACAATCTACTAGTCTCTTTTCTGAGGATTCCTGGGCCATAGGGATGTTTTTCCAGGTACATTAGGAGGTATGCTGCTATTCAGTGTCCATTCAGATGGATTTGTGATAGCCAGGCCATAAGACGTAGATCTTATGTATGTAATGGTTGCACTTTTGGTCATGCACGTGAGTGCTGGGGCATAAGTTGATCCATGAAAGATTATTTGATTCACCAAGAAAATTAAAATCCTTCATAACTTTGCTGTAACTTTTATTTGATGTTGAACAAATGGGAAGTTGCAGTAACACCTACAGGGTCACCTATTTAGAGACAATATAATGGAAATTGCCCTGTCGTTTTCTGGTATGTCTGGTTTGTCATGAATGTGAAATTAGTATAACCTGCTCATGTGATTGGAATAACAAAGAAAGCTGCCAACAGTAGACACACAGGAGTAAGAGTATCTATTCTGATTGGGTAGCTATAAAATTCCTTCTGAAGCCTTTTTAATGTTTCATTTTTGCTACATTTTATTTGTAGATTTTTCACAGATTTATCTAGAATCATAGAATACATGGGAATTGTTTTGTTTCTTGTAGATACTTGTGCATGCAGCTGATTTATATTTTTCTAGCTGAGTTCCACTATTATTAGATAAAGTATTTACACTGGACTGGTCTACAGTTTTTCCATTTGCCCATTTAAACCCTTGAATGACTTTCAGGTTGTGCAGTTCTTCTGTTAAAATCACCTGCCACTCTTTATTAACCATTTCTGATTTCAGAAAAAATGGGGCTCAAAGTCATCCTTGCTGGGTTTCTTAGGAGTGCCAATTCACATAATACACCTCAAATATAACAGCCATTTAGTGATCCCAATGCTACAGCTGCAGAGCCAAACAGAACAGAAAATAGCAGGGAGACCTTTTGCCTTTCTTTTATATAATTTTGTACTCTACATTTTAATTACCCACAAAAGTGACGATATAATATATTGTTAGTTGAGCAGATCCTCATTCTTTCAGAGATTATCATTTGGCCTCAATTCCGTAAATGTTCATTATTTTCGTGGAGTTTAAACTTGACTCATCTTCATTAGGGACATTTCAGTCTTTGGGGCAAGAAAAAGTGTATGTGTGCTTCCTAATGGAGGCAGGGTTTGGAGAGTCGTGCATTATCAATGAAGGAACATTGTGCTGCACCGTGTATGCATCCAGATCAGAGAGAGGATAGGTTTTCAGGAGGAAGAACATTCAGTCAATTCTACTTGCTCCACAGAGTAGCCTTATCTTCCTTTCTCTAGCCTAAACAATGGATTTAGTGTTCCTCAGTGAGAGCATGATTAAAAAACTCCATTGAGCCTGATGGATATGCTTCATGTACTGTAAGAGGATGTTGGTTTCCTGAGAACAAAGTCCTTTCAAATTACTAAGATGCTCTTATGCTGTAGTCTTCAGAGGCATAAAATGCCATGTTATATGGTGTTAATTCTTCATTGAGGAAACACATTATAGAAAATTCAAGTTTTATATTTGAAAAATGTTAGAAGATGCTTTTTTCGTCTCCACTGTAACTTAGAATAAGGTTTAAGAATAGTTTCCAAAAACTACCTTGCTTTATTGAAATTAAACCTTCCTTTTCGAAGGGCAACTAAATAAATTGAGCTCTGTACCAAGTCATCTAAGCTATCATTGTTCTGTGTGATATCTGAGTTTTTAATGAATACAAGTGGATGGGATGAAAAATTCTTTAATGCTTGACAGCTGAAAAAATTAAGTTAAAGATTTTGTTCCATGTCACCTCTCTGTCTGGGGTTATGTGCTTTCTTTCACTACTGCTGTGTTGACAAGAGTGCTGCTACTGCTCAGATACTACAGCGTTGTCTTCTAGTTTTTTGTTTTAGCGAATTTAGCATTTTCAACATCACTAGCAAATACTTCCTCCTTCCTGAACAGCAATAGTAGTGCTGTGCTGATCATATACTGCTGTGCTTGATGACGATTTGTCACCACCGCCTTCTGTGCAGTCCGCAGCCCTTAGTTACCACACTTGCTCATTGTTCGTGAGCTGCTTCTGCTATATTGCACAGCCACTTCATAATCTGTTCAAGACTGAAGCGAAGATTTATGTATGTCATTATTGCCAATGGTTAATTCTTTCTAGTCCATCTTTCTTCAGACCTTGTTTCACCTGGGACTTTTCCCAACACATGTTTCTTCAGCGCTCTGTAGATGGGTATTCTCAGCTCATAGAGGAATAAGAATATTATCGTTTCTATAGAACAATATGTGTTGGGAGAATGATTTTTGATAGAACTATTAATTTGTCTCTTAATTCTTAAATATATTGCTGCTATTATTATTAGTCTTTAATTTCAATGAAAGTCCGTTTTAGGACATTGAATATATCCACTGACGATACTAGGCTTTCTATAAACAAAAAAGTTTGATGGCTTTTTACCCCAGTTTTTTAGCATTCCTTGTCTGATATCGTTAAAAATGGTAATTAGAATAATTTTGGAAAGAGAACTGTGTGAGAAATTCCCGTGGTAGAGTTTTTAAGGGCAAATTGAAGAACTTGTGCTTTTTTTAGCTGAAAGAGTGGAAGCAGAGATGCAGCAAATGCCTGTGGTTGGGAGGATAAGGAGTCTGAGGCAGAGAAGTTCACGTAGGGCTCAACTATTCAGTGATATTGCAAAACTGATGAGACTTGGACATTACTGGTTGCTTTTTTATGCTTTTCTGTTTAGTTTATAGCTCAAATACTATGTTATCTATTGTAAAGGGAGGTGAACCTGTTTTTCTTCTCTTTTTTTTGGCTATGTAATTTCCTTCTATTTTTGGCCATAAAATACATTTTCTGATGCATGTAGTCCTGCTGCAGCATACATTACTTATTCTGTCACAAACTCATCTGTTTTTTCACTCTTGTCCATATTAGTCTGGAAAATAACATCTAATTTTGTATATTAGAACCAATATAGCCTTCATTCTTAAGAAGAGTATATGATCTAAAGAGGAGTAAATGAGCACAGATGGACACATACCACCAGCCTTGTTTAACTGTTAAGTATATTCAAATGATTTTCCTTGCTTTTCAGTCATTCCCTAACTCTTCTTGAAATTTTAAATTTTGTTGTTTTCTGTTAGCTTCGGATCCATCCAAAAATTATTTGTCCTTGCCTGTGTTTTCTTTCTCAGTGCTTTCTGTAATGCCCTTACTTAAGACACTAAAGAAAACTGCAAAATCTGAACACGTTCATTGAAAAAATGTTGAAGTGGCTTGTTTCTGACAAGCAAAATCCTTGATAAGTATCTCAGGTATGTAATACAATAGGCAGAATCCTGGAGAAGAGTGGCCTTAAGGAAAAAGAGATTCCTGTCAAGCACCGAGACTGCAAAATTCAAATCATAATGCATGTTTTAGAAAATGGAGGATATATACAGCATCGTTAGTGTGACAAACTAATAAATACTGCTTTCAACTGTGACCTGTTTAAGATCCTTCTGATGTAAGAGAGTAGCTTATATTTTCACATTATGTTGTTTCTTTGCAGGAATCAGAGAGTAATAAGTTATGTTCCCTATATTCCTTCCGAAATACCTCTACCTCACCACACAAGCCCGACGAAGGAAGTCGTGACCGCAGTGAGCTAATGACCAGTGTTAATTTTGGAACACCAGAGCGCCGCAAAGGAAGCCTTGCAGATGTGGTGGACACACTGAAGCAGAAGAAACTAGAAGAAATGACCAGGACTGAGCAAGAGGGTATGTGTTGGATAAGACTGATACAGTTTCCCCACCCCCTACAAATTTTATGGCATAAGGAATGTGTTGGGTATCAAGAGCCAGAAAACTGCATAATTGGCAAAGACTAGGATAAAGTTATTCACAGGTTACCATGGCAATGGTAGTTTGAGATCCATTAGGGATTTTAGACAAATATGTCTGTTTTATAAAACTTTCTAAATTGTGTTGGTTGTCTGTAAGTAGAAGCAAGAATGTTGGTTTAGATAAAAACACTTACTTGAGAGGTTATGATGAATTCTTAAATGGTTGTAGAGTTGTGAGGGATGTTTTTCAGTGGTATTTGTTCTTTTTCTTTCAAAGACAAATGTTTATTTTAAACAATAGAAATGAATAAAACATGAACTGTTTTATTGTGCCTTAGAAATTCTCGTCTTTTATCACCTGAATGATCCTATATCTGTGGCCAGGAGAATGTGAAACAGCTTTAAGTGTGGTACCTAGTCCTGACCTATATATCTAGATCTGCAGCCAAAGAAATGTTTTTATTTTTATTTTTTATTTTTTACAGTCTGCTCAGATATTGTTACATCTGTTAAAAGAGGGAGAGAAAAATGAGGACAAACCTTGGAGCTGCAAGGCAGTTTATATATTCAGACCTTATTCCGATATTCTCATCAACTTTGCTAAGATGTTTTTCTTGGTAGATACTAAACCAAGTTGAAGAATGAGTTCATCAGCATATGTGTGCACAAGGTCAGGGCCCAACATGAAATTCTCTCACCATGTCAAGTAGAATGAAGTCTTATTTACTTCTGCAAGAATATCTCATGGTCTGTGAGTTTGTACATGAGTTTGAACCAGGGAAGGTGTGGAAGCAAAAGGCTCTGAAATAGATATACAGATACTAAGGCATCTGTGGGGATTCTGTTATTTTGCCAGTGTTGTTTTGTGGCATTAGAAATATCCCAGGAGGAATATTAGTAGTGTAATAGATCTGCAAAGCACTGGCACTGGGTGATCTCTTTTTTCTTTGAAATATGAATGAGTTCAGTGTAATCTCAGCTATCCTCAGCTTCGTGATCTGGTCACAGCCTTCACATGGTGCATGTTAGGATCCGTTGGCTTCACTTGGTGAAGTAGATTTCACTACTTGATACTGAAACAATAATATGTTTAAATATGGAATGAAGTCATGTAGGGATGGAAGTATGCTTTCAAATTTCTTGGCACAATTGTTAAATGCCAGCACATAGATAAATGTGTTCTATAGGTGTCCTTTCTGAAGCTGGTGAAACATCTCTAAAGAGAGAACGTCCCAGATTCTTTACTACCATCTGTCTGTTTTCAGCTGTAAAGATCACTCTTTTAAAAATTGCTTTCTTAGATTTGGTGGTTAGACTGGGAAAACTATTTTAAATGTTACTTTGGCAAAGTTGTTTTTTTACAGTCAGTAACAGTCGTTCAACACTCCATGCTAATCAAAGGTCTTGGCTCATACTTTGCTGAGGGTGTATACAAGTTGCTGTTGATTATAGTGACACCACTGCTAAAACTTCTCCAGGGGTGCACTGAATGGTGTGCTAATAAAAATGTGCATCAAAAGGTTTAAAAAGAGTATTATGGTAAGAATTCAAGCATTTTGTAGCTTATTTTCATTGAGAGTTTTCTGCACTTCCTTAGTATTAGTATATGCTAGATGATTTAAGAGAGGTATGTGCACAGCAAAGAGGTCCCTCTCACTAAGTCTAAGCCTTCCGTGCTGTGTATTCTCAGCAGCTGTGACGTAAAGGTCATTTCTGATCTATAAAGTAGTCCTGCCTCTTTTGGGCCACTATATACTGGAAAACTATTCTAAATTCTGTAAGTTCAAAGGTAATTGACTGTGTCTACATGTTAAGTTCTTTTAAATCTGTCAAGTATTTTCAGTAGAAAACATCGCTCCAGATAATTATTGAAAGTCTGACTGGTACTATATAAGCTAATGTGGAAAAAAAAAAATAATACAAAGATTGGAAAGTCTTGAGAATTTTATGCTTAGGTAATAGAGTGGTTTTAAAGTTTTGTGTAGATACAAATACCAAAATTCTTGTCACAGATTTGAATACTTATTTCGGTATTTAGAAGTTTCTCTGAATTAAAAAGGAGCAAGCTCTCCATACTTGTCTGATTTGCATAAACTAACATTTTAAAAATAATTCATGTTTTAAGATTCTAATCTTTGTTGTGACTGGGTGCTGTAACTGACTCTGCACTGAGTCAGTTGGAGAAATGAGGTCTGAACTTATGAATATGTTTTTGCCATCTAACAGTCTATTTTAAACTAGCTAATTAATAGCCTAATTGCACATATATCATATATGATGCTCTTCAACACCTATCATTTAAAATGGGTTCATTTGGGGTTCTCTTCTTTAAATGGTATGGTGTCTTGATGTGTCACAAAATTGCTTACCCAAATTGAAAAACACCTGCTGATTTTTAGAGCAAATAGATAACATAATATAATTGATTTAATGAAGGTAATGGGGAACAAATATCTATTCCTGCCGTATAATACTGCGTACATTTTGTGGGGCTTGAAATCCTTATCACTCCGTTGAATAAACGACTAGTTTGTGTTAGCATTTTACAGGGAGGAGCTCCATGAATATCGATGTAGCTGTGGGAAATGGGCTAACATGAGGTCGTATGTCAAGTTAATTGTACAGTTAGAAGTGGAATAAAGAAGTCAAGAATTCCAGTCATCTGCTCTAACCCCTATGCGAGTACGGTAACAAGTCTCTTTCACAGTAATTATTGGAACTTTCTAGTCCATCTATAGCATCTGAATTTGAGTAATATGAATCGCTGGTGTCAAATACGTAAATATTTTGCAGTACACCTTCAAGTGCTAGGTATCTCTTATGCTTGTATATTCTGCTCGTGGTCTCTGCTGTAGCTCGTAATATTGGAAAAAGAAATACGTACTGCAAGACTTTATTGTGTCTAAAAAGATATATTTAATCAGGGTCCTTTAGCTTCTGAAAATAAGTTGTCTAATGAGAATTTCATCTGAGCAGCTGTGACTGAGGAGGTCAGCAGGCATTGCCTAAGAGAATATGGCCCAGCTGGTTAAATCTGGTTGTTGTAGTGATTTAAATGGTCAAGTGCTGCTTGTAATCCAGGACCGTCTGTTTGTAAAGGAAAGAGTGAGTGCTTCAGCATAATGTACAGCTGTTTTAATCTCTCTTTAATAATAGTGCTTCAGCCAGTGTCATGTCTTGTGAACATGAGCGCCTCATACAGGGTTGAATATACGTTAGGTCAGTTTCCAGCATTATTTGTAGTTTGAATGAAAACTACCTACATCACAGGATAAACAACATTTTTTGACTTCACGGTCCAGTATTTTCATGCTTCGTACATTAAGACATTCACATATCCTAATTCGTAGTGATTTGGAAATGAGAAAATTGATGAGAAAATTCTAACCATAAGAAAAAAAATGCTACAAATATTTAGGGTTAATTTGAGTATGTAAAGACTTTGCTGACATGTGTTCTCGTAAGATAGAAGAGGTCAGAAATGAACAGGTGTCTAATTTAATCAACAACACTAGGCTCTAAAGCCTCTTGGATAACTTCAATATATTTATCTTCTGAGTTTTTCTGTAAGAAGAATGATTGTTTTGCTGGTTTATTTCCTTGGAAGTATCCACCAGTAAAATCTTTACAGATTCAAATGAAGAGTGAGATAGTATGGTCAGACTGCTGCTCTCCCTTTCTATACACCTTCAGTGAAAGATGTTTCTTTCAGAATATTGCTTATATTACTTTTGCATGACAGATTTACATCACCAAGCTGCCTGGACTCTAGACTAAGAATTGGCTTCCAGACAACTATCCCACTGTACTTCATCATAAGCCTCTACGAGCAATAATTAGTAGTACATATCTTGTCTGTAGCTAGGAGAGCAGATTTCCCCCTTTCAGATCTGGAATGCTAGGTTGGCAGGTCAGCTGGCACTTCTGGGCTGGAAACTGGGCATGTAATTTCTGCTAAGTGCTAAGCCCTCATTACTCAGGGCCTGGATTCCTAATTCACTTTTGACCTTGATTCTGTGCAATGTATACAGTATCATTTTTCAACCAAGCTCAGCTCAGAATTCTAGCACAAGCTTTTTATAAACTGCTTCCCATTCTTGTTTCCTCCTTGAAGACCATAGTTGAACATTCAGAGAGATCAAAGATATTTACGTATGCATGTTGGAATAATGAACATCTATATAAAGAGCAGTATATTCATAAATTCCCATCTATTCTGTGTCATGTGCACCTGTTTGTACTGTCTCTCCATGGATGGAAATATGTAACTCACACAGATACATAATACGTATGAAGGTGGCTAAATTAAAAATTAAGGATTCATATGTAATATTCATTTTATATGCAATAGGGAAAACCTTGCTACAGTACTCTGTAGTAGTGGTTTCATTTTTTTTTTTTGTTTTCCTGTGCTGCTTTTTTTTTTTTTCTTCTTCTTTTTTTTTTTTTTTTCCTCCTTTGAGCTTCATTAGTTAGTAATAATTGAAGGATCTCTTTTATATTGACTTAAACTAGATTAACATTTCCCAAAAAAATATTTGTCATGTCAGTAAGGACAGTATGCTCCGGTTTCTCACACACAAATACATACACATTTCCAGTTGACTTCACCGAGAAATAAAAAAAAAAACCCTATCACATACTGAGTTTTATAACTGAATATCGATAAACCATTTGGGCTGTCATTTTATGCAGGTTTTTTATTTTCAATCAGAACCTGTGTGTGCTCTATCATATTAATTGAATGAAGAGTTTCAATTTTGTATTTTTTGTTTTAAGCCTCCTGTAGCTGGGAACAGACTGAGTTCAGGCATGTACTCTTGTTTTCTTGTATACTTTGAAGCATGTAATCTTCGAGGGCTTTATGTGTCAGTTCTCTTCTGTGGATGAGGTCTAGAAGTGAGCTCTTGTGGTCCAATTCAAATTATCTGTCTTGAGGTGTGATCTACAACCATGCTTTCCACTGAAGAAGGCATAGTCCCTGGTTGTCCTAATGCACCTGGCATTTATAAACCTCTGTCTTTATTATCCAGTTCTCTTGGTGCCTAGAGATATTTTTTTGTTTGTTTGTTTCAGGGTTTTAACAGTGTTCCTGGGATTTTGTATTAGGATTATTCAAATGAATCGTTATATGTGTGTGTGTGTGTATATATGCTCTATTTTTTGGTGATAAATTACTATTACTGTTCTATTTTTTTTTTTTGTATTACCTATGAAATACTGAAATACTGTGAAGTGGCAACAGGGATTCCTCTCAGCTAGAAACAAACCCTTTAGATGTGAAAAAAAATACACCTTCTTCAAAGTCCTTTCATCTCCTTTGGAAAACCTTGCCATATCTTCTTGGTACAAGGCTCATTATGCTTCTTTTTTCTTCTTTAATTCTTAAAAATCATATTTGGTTAGCAATTTTGCAATTGGGTATGTATATAGAGAAATGCAATGCATACTGCTTAACTTGATTTTTTTGTCAGAAGCTTTGTGTAGCAGCATCCAGGTCCTGACTGGGGCCCAGGAATTCTTCTGTTAAGCTCCAAACATGCTTTCAAAAGGTCCCTGCCCCAAAGCCCATGCAATGAATGGATGAGTCAGACTGGGTTAGAGGAGGGAGATGCGGCACATTTCCCTAAACGGCTGCTTTTGCTTACCTCTCTACCATATAATTAGATGCAACTCCCTCTCTCTCTTCTCATTCAGCGATGTTTGTAAAATCACACTTGTCACTCCTTTTTCACACAATTTGTGCTTCTGTTTTAGAAAAAATATATTCCTTTGTTCATGTAATATTTAGGGAAGCTTTATGGATTTAAAAATTTCTAGTAGTTCATTTATTGAAATGTGTTGCTAATTTCAATGCCTTAATAGGTTAAAGTAATTTAGCAACATTACTGCAAAGAAAGTGGTTTCTAAGGTTAGTTCCCTGGTAACTAAAAGATGAGGCAGCCTACTTCCTTTCTATCTGAGTTGCTTGCTTTTTCAATCAAAAATTCATTCTTGTTTGAAGCAGAAATAACTTCAAGGAACTTGCTTTAATGACATTTATAACCCAACATATGTTTAGGTCACTTTTTCTTCCAAAGGCAGATACAGCTTGTGTAATCTCACACTATTTGGTCATTAATAATTTGTCTCATATTTTTATTTATCCTTCTAGGTAAGTGAGAATATATGCATTTTTGATTATGTCCTGTCTCATATCCTTCAAGTCTTTCAGAGTACTGGTTCATGATTAAATGTTATATCACAGATTTTATTTAAGAAATTGGAACATGTTGTCATCTTTCCACCTTCACTTTTATTATCTGGCTGTCCACAATGTAGTCCTGCTCAGTGCTGTAGCGTTTGAGTACCCGGTCATTAATCACAGACTGTGTGTGGATTCAGTATAATAATTCTTCAGCATTTTTCAGCATGTCTCATACTACATTTGAAAGTTCCCCTTTGGTTTTCTTTGTTCACAAAATTTGATTGTGACACAGAAATGGGGAACAGAGCAGGCTTTTACATAGGTAATATGGTAATGAGATCTGTATGAGTAAATCAGTAGATGATGGAGACCATCTTTTTTGCTAAAAGCTATTACAGTTTTCATGTCCCTTCAGTTTGGAGTCTTAATTCAGGATCATTAACAAAAACATGGTGAGTGTGATGGTAGCATTTTTTATAACAAGATCTGCTAGAAGTCTAGTGGAGATAGCTGCATGTGGACCAGTCAGGCAAAAAGAAACCTTGGTTGCTATCTCGCAGTATCTATATGTAAGATTTATGGCATTTTGTTAAGATTCTACTTTTATGGAAGTTCTGTTTCCTGGTACAGGTTGTTTTCTTGTTGAAGATTTGTACCTCTTCATATCTACAAAACTGTTGCTTTTGCTAATTCACAGAACTGATTATAGCTTGAAACCTAATGTGGAGAGAGTCTGAAATCCAGGTCTCAATGTTGAAGATTGGGATGTCCCTTTTAGCTAACTTCTAACTCTCTAAAGTATTTTTGGGCATGTTTTCTATCACCATTTTTAGATGTTCCCATTTCATTAGGGAAATGTCTTCATTCTGCCCTAAGTAACTGAGATGAGTAAAATCATTTTCAATAGTACAGATGGACTTTCAGCATTTCCTCATTGTCTCCGAACTTGAGTTACAAGCTGGTTTTGTAGACAGGAACAGATTAAACTGAAACATGCTGGGATCTTCTCAATGCCAGCATCTGCTGGCCATTACAACCAGTTTCTCCCCAGTGATTGTATTTTCCAATGTCCTTCAGGACTCGTCTTTTTCTTTAATCCCACTGTACCTCTCAATCCTGGACATGACTTAATTATTTATTTATTTTTACTGTGTGATAACTTGTCTCGTTTACATTTTATACATACTTTCTACAGTATGCTTATCTACCTTTTTGTCTCCTTTTAAGATGTGGTGTAAGTTCTGCTACTTTTACGCTCTTTGTATGTTACGAGAATCATGACGACATAAAGAAACAGCTAAGAGACAATTTTTTCCTTTGGACCATAAGAAAGGCAAGCCCAATATGAAAGGGTACAAATAACATCAGGCTCTGTGATGAAGAATGCAAGCGATTAAATAGCTGTAAAAATATGGCAAGTTGCTTCAGATGCGTGATCTTGGCAGTGGATAAATAAATTCAGACTTCATTGGTTTCTGATGTACTGTGACACAGGTGTTATGATCAGATCGTGCTTTAAAATAGGAATTGAACTACTTTTCTAGTCATCAGATTAACAGTAGGGACTAGATGGCAATGCTTCCCTTCTTTATGTTGCCAAGGTAAACATAAAAAAAATAAAAATAAGGAAAAGGTAGGACTCGGATATGGCCAATCTTGTATGTCATTGTCTTTTCGAGTTCTGGAGGGTGAATGACCTCAGATTTCTTTGGTGATGAACTTTAGTTTTAGTTAGTCTTATTTACTTTGCCATTCCTGCTGTTTTGCAGCCAGGTCTAAAAGTGCTTTAAGTGCTTGTGACTGGGGTAATGAATGAAAATTTCTTTCCAGCACTGAGAGTATTGCATTAGACTGAATAGTCACCTTACTTGTAAAAGCACTATTAGAGAGGGGCAGCTGTAAGTAAGGATAACGATTTGTGTCCAGTGCTTATTTACTGAAAAGTGTAAATGTATTATTTATTGAGAGCTCTCCAGACAGTGCTTGTCAGAATAAAAATGTCAACTCTAAGCAAAATGTTATAATACATAATAAAAATGCTAGGTATGCACTTTAGAGATACAGCTAATTAGATCTGCTTTTCTTAAAGAAATGACAGTAAAAATGCTCAGCAGCATATACATTTTAAATGCTGATATATTTTTTTATTTTCCTATACTGTATTTGGTTTAGATACCTTATCATTACTTAAAAATAATTTTGACAACTTTATTTGGTTGCCATAAGAGAGACAGAGGCACTTGCTATCTGTCTGCACAAGACAGATATATGTTCAGGCTGTCTTGTTCATCTACCAGAGAGCGCGCCTGCTCTCATCTCTGTATCTGCAACTCCAGCTCCAAGATGCCACTTCCATGAGGGAAACCTGCCTCCGGTGGAAACAACAAACAGTTTCTAAGATTATCCTTTAGCCATGCTAATTAACCTCAAACAAATATTATGTTAAGGAGACTAAATCCATTCAATGTCAGTGTTACTTCTGTGTAATATTAAATGCAAGTAAGTGTTAGAAGAAAAAGAAAAAAAAAGTTGTCCATTTAAAATAATACTTTATACCATTTCAGTATTTTTAGATGCCTTTATTTTCCCTGAAATTTCTAATGGGAAAAATTGGAACTTACGAAAATAGAGATCTAGAGTGTTTTATAATGTGAGGGAGGAAATTAGATTTTGAATTTACCATTTTTTGTAAAAAGAGTAAATGTAAGAATTTTGTAAGAACTGCTCAGTTCAGCATAATAAAATTTAGGATGCTGTCATTAAATCAGATTTCTTTTTTGAAGTGTGTTGGCTGATCTGTGAAAGTTCCCTCTTGTGATCACTTCAGTGGCAATGTATGCATGTTCCTGCACCCAGAGAAAGGGTGAAACCCCACAGAGACAGGGGGAAACCCCGCTGTCATTTCCCAGAGCGGGAGAACCAGAGGACAGCTGAGGAAGGAAGGTGGGTCCAGGTCCCACTCAGAGCAGCATCGTCTACTGCAGGTTGCTCGGGGCCACATCCCATCAGCTTTGGAGTATCTCCATGGATAGAAACACCATGGCCTTTCTGCCAACCTGTTCAATGTTTGATCGCTTTTGCAGTAAGAAAGGTTTTTCTTATGTTTAAAAGGAATATCCTGTATTTCTGTTTGTGCCCATTGTCTCTTGGCCTCTTACTGGGCACTGCTGAGAAGAGTTTGGGTCCATCTTCTTTACTCCTGCCATCAGGCATTCATAGACATTGGTAAGATCCCCTGGAGCATACTCTTTTCCTGGCTAAACACTCACAGCTTGTCCAGTTTCTCCTCGTATAAGGGATGCTCTGATCACTTGCTCGTCTCTGTGGCCCTATGCAGCACTCTCTCCAGTATGCGTTGTACTGGGGAACCCAGAGTTGGATCCAGCACTCTGGGTATAGTCTCAAGTGTGGTTTATTTTAAGGTTCTGCAGTTCTGCATTGTATGACTGATCTAGCACCCTTAAAGTCAGGAGGGGTTTGACTTCAGCTTCAGAAGTGGCAGGTCCAAACTGCGGCTTAGTGAGACTTGCGCGTGTAATTCAAGTTCTGGCCCTGCACGGGTGCTCTCACTTTCCAGTCTGTAGCTGAAGAGAGCAAGTAAAAATCAGGAACAAAACATAATTCTGTGTTCTGAGCTACATTTCTATGATTCATAAATGTATTTTGGATTGTGATGAATCCTTTTAATCCCCGTTTATATTTAGGCATCTTCCTTATTTGCTCATTGGCATGTTGATCTCCAAACTAAAGCAAGAGTTAATAGTTACACGTGTCAAAATTCTCCTTCTCTTGAATGTCTTCAATAACATAAAGAAGTGCTTGTGTTGCTAGAGTTCAGATTGTGAGATTCATGAAAAAAAAAGAGTACAGTAGCCCTTGTTAAACACAGTCGTGAGGACAAGTCCTGTGTAAACATCCGCAGATAGCTCCTGTTAGCATTGCTCTGTCCTGACTAGCAGCACCCATTCTGTTGCAGTCTCAGGTCCTCCTTTAACGTGGGCTGCCAGTCAGTAAAACCATGCCAAAATGTCTTGTTCTACAGCGTAGCATTTCGGAATGTGTCTAATAGCTGTTTTCTTTTATTAATCATAATATATTTTTAGCTTTACTTACATAGGTGCCCAGAGTTCCTGGGCACAGTGCCCTATTTATGAATGCCTGTTTATTTTCATCTTCCTTTTTATTAACTGCTTTACTTAATGCTTTACATAACCGTTTGCCATATTTTGGCGTGAAGCGATAATGCACTGCTGCCTGCTTACTTTTCTTAAAGAACTGATGTGACATCACCTTCTAGAGTGAATCATGATCTTCACTGAACCTAAAAAAAAAACACATCTTGAATGCTCTTCTGTCTTTTATTTGTTTGAAAATGTTGAAGCAAGCAGGCTCTTTCCCCCATCTGGAGGAACTCTGAACACTCCAGTATGGAGAGCCTGCAAGGGCATCAAAAAATTGGAGAGCCCTGCAGTGAATTTCTTGTTAGTCTAACACCTTAAGATTGAATTCTGCTTGCATTTGTAGTGATGTTGTATGTGCTAGGGGATATGCATGCAGACAGGGTTCTGCTCTTTCTACTTTCTCTTCAAATTTACCTGTGTTTTTGATGTTTAAAATACCTCTGGTTCTCTGCATAGGTCTTAGCGCTCCTTATCATATCTTAAATATGTAACAAGCAGATTACTTTTAAATATTTACAGTGAAACAAAAACTAACACATTGGGCAGAGGTTTGTTAAAATGTCAGAAGAACTTGCCATAGTGAAAAATAAATATTGAACCACTTTTATTCCTAAGGTGACTCTATTAATTTCAGTGGAATTACTGCAGGAGTAGTTTTTTTTTTTCTGAACAAAATCTGTCTAGATCTTGCATCATAATTTTATTATTTTCAATAGAACTTTGAGTAGCCCTGAAGTAATTTTATAGATCTGGCATATGCATGCATTACTAATTAAAATAAGCTTCCTTTGCTTCAGTTTCCTCTGTGGATTGCTGGTGTTTTTAGCTGTTTAAATGTGGTTGTTGCAGCTTTATTAATGGGTTTTATTATATCTCCAGTTATGCAAGGAATTAAAAATGTAGCTGGAGCATGGGTTCCTCCACGTTTCAGTCTATCTGTTGCTGCTGTGCTGTTCCTGTGAACAACAGATACACTGAACGAGTAGACAACGTATCATGTCTGTTGCCTTTCAGTGCCTGTGTATCTGATAACACAACAGACAGTGGCCAGACATATAACCTCAAAAATCAAAGCAATTCGTTAAAGAGCTAATAAGGCCATGTAATAAGCATCTCCATTCAGTCATTTCCCCCAGATTTCAGTTATTCCTTTTAGCAAGAGTATCTAGTGCTGTATCAACAAATTATTTGATGACAATAATTTGGCTGATGAGAATACAAGGAAAAAGGCCCAATCTAATTAGCAAAGACTGTACATTAGGTGGTGAAGCATGGCTAATATTTTATTTCTTATTGTCAAACCACAATTTGCAACTTTCTGTAGTTGATGGTTTTGTCTCCCCCTCCCCCTCCAAGCCCAGTAAATCATGAAAAAAAGGCCAAGAAGAGACTACAGGACTTGAAACACAGTGGCCCTGAAGTGATGGGAAAATGGCCAAGATGTCACAGCTAATTTCTGACCCTGCTTTATAAGTTCTGCTGTTCCTTATTCCCCTTGTCAGTCTGTGAATCCCTGAGGCTGTACAAACTGGCCTAACATCACTCAGCTCCGGTTTTATATCCTCTTTTAATAATGTTGAGTCTATTCTGTCCAACTTTGATTCAGACAACCTGCTTGTCTTGAAAAAGTGATATATTTAATCAGTGGCTCTGTCTCCAGCATAGCTCCCACTGCGTGAGACTAGAGCCAAAGAGTAGTGCAGTGGCCTGTCACTTCTGTTTGAATAGGTAATGTGGAGCCGCTCAGCCGAAGAGACAGGAGCTGGAACTGCTTGTTAGGACACATGATCAAAAGCCACTCTCTGCTTTCTGCCAATCAAGCCTCATGTCGCCTTGTGGGGCAGACATTAAATAGATTTTTCTGCCGTACGCTGTGGGCACTTTGCCAGTTTGACATGTGAACTGTTACAAAAGATACCAGAGTTTCCACTGCTTGCTGACTGCTTTTAAATATTACCAAGCCATTGCTGTCCAAGTAGAATATTTTAAATAATGGATTATGATAAATTTCCACTACTCCGAGGCAGTCTCTTCCTGCTCCCAGCAGTTCAAAGATGTTTTTAAAACCAAAACTCTAAGTTGGTTTCTGGAAACAAACAAGCAAACAAAAACTGTTGAGCGGCCCTATGGCAAATAGATCTGAACAACACGGTTATTGTCTGAGCATTCTGGTGAGTCGTCTGCTTTCACTGGTGTCGTGAATATTGTTTCTATTTTTGGGCTTTTAACATAATTTAATTGGATTTTCCTAGTTGAGATCATAGCACAATTTTATTATTATGTTTATTTGGAGGGATATTAAAATCGAGTTGTTTTGTAAATGAGGTTGAATTTATTTATTGTGTTTCTTGGCTGCTGGTGCCAATATAACAGTCTTGAAGTGGCTCTGTAGTTGTTTTTAGTTATACTTTCCCTTGTTTTTTTCCTCTTTGTCTATTACCCTTCATAACCACCTCAGCTCTTGTGCCCATGGCAACAACACTCAGTGGTGGAGGCTAACAAAGATGACATTTAGGCTTTGCCTAAGTAATGAATATTCTTTTGTAACTTGCAGGGCCACTGAATTTATGCCATTTTCTAGAGGTTCCCAGTACCTAGAAAACTGCTACAACAAACGTGGTTATGCTCATGTTATCCAGATATTTGCTTCTTTGTGCTTGTGGTTGCTGATATAATATCTTTTTTTTTTCCCTCCTTTTTATTTTTTATTTTTTGAGTAAAACATTTCTACCAAAACATACCATGGCAATCTAGTGGAACTCATTTAAACAGTGAGCTACACATAAACAGCTGCTCCTTCAATAAGCCATTCTTTATAATACCCTTATTACCTTCTAGTGTCTCAAATTCTGATTAGTCAACAGTGCTGATTACTGTATGGCATTCCACTGCCCATCTTCCTTCTGCTCAGCTGCTCATGTCTTAGCTGTTATGTGATTACAACACAACTTGTGCATTGTTTCTCCAAGTTGTTCTTCATATTGTATATCTTAAAAAAAAAAAAAAAAAAAAAAAAAAAGAGAGAGAGAGAGAGAGCTCTTGAGGAGACGGAAACATTTATTTTGAGTCACCATAAATTCTCTGAAACTTTGCGAATTGTTTTTGTACAACTGTGATCTTCACAGTCTGTTGGCTCTGTAACTTAGCAGAAGGATGAGTAAATTCTTTAGATTTACAACAAGGATAATCTATAAATACATCTCAGTTTAAAAAAGACTTTAGAATAATGATTGTTAGTTATTGTGAAATTTGTAATGTGGTAGAGCAGGAGAGATAAAAGAGTGTTTTGCTTCTTATTTTTATTTTTGCAAAATGAAACAAAGCACACACAGCTTTGGACTAGCTTTGCTTTTGCGAAAATCAGGGGGTTCAAAATCAGTAAGGACAGAGCTAAGTGATGGCGAAGCAGTTTGCATAACTCACCATCAGTAACATGTCCTGAGTTTTGGCAAGGGGTGTAGTGGTAGATGGAAAACACAGAATGAAAATGGGAAGAGAGGACATTGTGTCCTTGGTGCTCCAGAGCTCTGCTTTTTGGTCAAAGCAGCAAACACAGAGGTTCGTTAAGGACATTAAAACTTTGTTGGCTGGTTTATAGGTAAATAGTGCCATAGTGAGAAGAACACCCTTGCTGTGACTCCAAAGCCCCCCGCAGCTTCCTTTGGTGCAACCCCTTAGAATCAAGTCCTGGTGAGTACGAAACGCTGACACACTCAAAACGCAACCCCATTAAAGGCCTTAAATCTGTCATTGTGCTCTGGAGCCTGTTCTGAAAATAGCAAAGCTCTTTTTGTAAATTAAAATCGGTGTGAATGGGAACAGATGTTGACATGCTTTACTTTATCTGCAGGGATCCCTGTCAGGGGGGAGAGGGTCAGTGAGGTTAGATGGTAGGAATTACTGCAAACGTGCAAAGGACAGAGTAGTCTAATATAGACATTGTCTTTGGCTTTATGTAGAGCTGTAATAAGAGCCAGTGGTTGCTTCTGGTGGCTGCTAAGTCCGTGTATAAGGAAAGAGGATTGTGTAATACCTTTAATTCCTTGGAGAACGCTGTCCCCTTTTCTATCTGTTTATACAAGGAGAGGGATGCTCACCCTGCTTTTCAGAATTGCTGCACTCCGATCTGGATTCCAGGAGATCCTGAGTGACCTCAATTCTCATTTACTTTGGCATTAGCTGAGCTCTCTCAGGACCTTGGGCAAGGTGCTTAGCATCTCTGAGGATCAACCTTTAGAAAGTCTATGTTTGGTCTGACATTGAGTAGTGTTTCTGGTATTTCAGCATTACTTTTTAAGATTTTGGGTGAACTCTCAGGTTGCATTAGAGTCATCATCAACTTTTAATAGTTTTTGAAATAAAAAAAGCATTCTATTCTGAAATGTGCAATTTATTAAATAGCTTTGCAAGTCACTCTAAATAAATTCTCATTGAAGATTTTTCCTGATTAAAAAAAAATATATAGCATAGGACGAATTTATTTATAAGAACTGTAATAGTTTCCCTCAATTCCTTTTATATTTTAGATTACCTTATAATTTTCTAAATCTACATGAACAATAATGATCAATTTTGTCAGTATTATTCACACCTTTTATTAATTTAGCATAGATGAATAAATGTGAATGTTGTGAAGAGTTGATTGGGAATAGATTTTAAATCTGACAGTTAGATTACAGGGTACCTAAGAAAAAATGGCTCTTTCACTAGGTACCTAGTAATTTAATTCTTGTTTGAAATTATTATAATTTATTACAGTGTGTGGGTCCTAATGAATGTCTACTATTAAATGAAAAGGAGAAATTGAAATTATGAAATTCTTTTAACTTGTATCTTAAAAATCCTCTTAAACAATTCAGTAGATATTAATAAGCAATGTGCTTTTCTTTCGCTTTTATGTGAGTGCAAACAAAAACATTTTTGCCATTACGGAATGATATTAGATGAGTGCTGCTGGAGATTCTTACTTAGGTTTAAGACTGTCTTAAAATAGAATGGAATAATTTTATATGATGAAAAATATCTAAAATTTACTATCTCGTTTAGACATTTAGACCTTAACATAAGAGACCTTCAGAACTTTTGGAAGGCAAGTCAAAATCACTGTAGAAGTTTTGCCTTTGTTAGAAATGCAAACATGTGTGAGGAGAAATTAAAGCTTTTCGGCTACTAAGGGAGTCATTCATCAGGGTGAGAGAATATAATGGCCGTTATGCATTTATTATCTTTATATCAAATTTTTCCACTTTCGTTATTGGCCTTGTTTTGAAAAATGGGACAACTTGGGAAAAATGGGTTGGTATTTCCAAATAAACACAAAGACTAGGCTATAGAGACATTTCAAGGAAGTGATGGAACGCAAATTGTGAAGAAGTACCTTCATTGAGAGGCTGAACACACATTAGGAAAGTCCTAGATACAAATTATATCAGTACATACTGATGTAGCTGACACAAGATGAGGCCACTAGTGGGGTTATGTAGGGATTAAATCTACTTAAAGAATACAAGTAGTTCTCTGGTTCTGTCTGAAACATACCACTAGAACTGAAACATCACCACTAAATTATGTGAGCGTTATATAGGCATCTAATAAATAAATAAGCATTTCAGTGGAAATTCACGTTGTAATTACGCTGTTTACACATCAATAGCAGTTGTGGCCATTGCTGTTTACTGGTTTCAAACTGGCTCAGGTAAAATCAAGGTTTTGCTCCTCTGTACTTTTTTTTTTTTTTTTTTTTTTAATATATATATCTCTTCCCGTATCAAGAGATACGGATGATTTGTGTCAGTGAAACATGAACCAGTGTCTCTCTACAAGGTGGAAAAATGTATTTCTAAGCTGAGCAAGTCACTAGAGTTGGCTGCTGCTTCTTCAACTATTTTGTTTAAGTCACAAACAATGCAGTTACTCTCCTCAGTGAAGTCAATTTAGTATGAGGAATAAAATATTACCTCTGGCTACCTGTTGCTGTCTTGCAGCTGACAGATGGAGCACCAGTTGGATACTCCATTTTAAGGTAACAAGGTAGCAGTGTGTGCTTGCATCCTTTGAGATGCATGTGTCTTTTCTTCTGGTAAGAGAATGTGGGATATTATGCCACTCCACATTTCCTACTGTGTTGCTAGAAAGGAAAAGAAATGAAAAAACAAAAGAAAGGGGGGAAAAAAAAGGAAAAAAGATGAGAAAATAAAAAGAGAGGAAAGAAAAGAAAGGAAAAGAGACAAGACTTCTTTCAGGTGAAGAATTTTTTCATTTTCACCAAACAGAGGTTTTGAAGTTCTAGAGGCTGTAGCTGAAGCCAGTATTTTCAAAAGGAACCTGGATTTGAGAATGTACTTTTTTTTTTTTTCTCCCCCTTTTCAAATTACAAGGTACCCAAGAGCACTGTATTCAAAAAAGACATTAGGCACAGAGTAGAACTTATGTTAACCATTTGTGCTCTTTCTCACTGCACACAATTGTGGCAGAGACTCTGATTGTGTGTGAACGTTGCTATCTAGCAGATAGGATCTGTTTCATGCTACTAGTAGAAGAAAAGTGACTGCACAGAATTTGTTCTTTTCAAACTTCTAAAAATACTTGGGCCTTTCTCAGCAGTTAGGAATTTTTGTATGTTTACTGTTCTTCACTGTAACCAATTCCAGCAACTACACTGTTACAGTTTAAAAAAACAAAAAAGCAAACAAACAAAAAGCAAAACAACAACAAAAAAAAAGCTAAAACATGAGCTGAAATATCTTTACAAACATTTCGAATTATAAATATGACTTACGGCTAGTGTCATGTTGATCTCCTTTCTTAGGCATATTCTGACTAAGCAGATAATAGAAAATTATTTTCAGTAAAATATCTAAGTAATATGAAATTAAATTATTTACTTTATTAAACTTGTGCTTTTGGGTCTTGTTTAAACCTTAAATGAACGTGGAAATCTGAAAGAGATGAGATTAAAAGGTTTAAATAGCTCTAAAATTATATTTACATTAGTGCAATCTGTCAGTTTTAATACTAATCTGCTTTTTTAGTCGAGATTGTATTGTAAAAAACCACCCAGCGTGAGCTAAAGTAGCCCAGAATATTTGCGTGATGAAGCTTGTTTGTTCCTTTCTTAATCAGCCAGAGTTCTCAAGGAAAAGTTCAGTTCACTGTTTCGATATTAGCTGTACTTCTTAGAAATGACCTTGTGGGGTAGAGAAGCATGGCACAGTGGCACTTTCCAGCTGTACACATGGTATCCGTCGGGGTACAATCATGCTCAGTCCCAGCAC
Organism: Netta rufina; assembly: GCF_964035555.1. NCBI lineage: Eukaryota > Metazoa > Chordata > Aves > Anseriformes > Anatidae > Netta > Netta rufina. The sequence continues at coordinate 4,794,275 of NC_140128.1, read as the reverse complement.
CGCAGGCTTGGACATATGTTGAGTTTTATTTCTTTCTTCTGACATTAATCCTATTCACCAGCTGTTCTGCCAGCTGCCATTCTTCAGCTTGGAGATTACATTTTGGGGGATACCAACAATCGCCTAGTTGACCACTGTTCTCCCCACTTAGTTTAAAAATGATTGGAGTTCTGGGTGAGCATTACTCAGTCTTTTTTACTGCCTATGTCCTTAACTGTCTTTGAATTCTAGGCTTGATTTATGATCACTTTGAATACACTGCAGAAAAGCCCTCAAAAGGGCTCTGATTTCTACCATGCTGGTAAATCTGTGTGCACAGAAAAAAATAAAAAGGTTTGCAGTTAACATGCTGAAAGCTGTAATTAATGTTACATGCACTATTATGTAAACAGCATTAATTAGTGCCAAATTCTTCTGACAAAAATCATATTTTAGTCAAAAAAATGTCTTAATTTTTCATTTTTACATGTGCCTATATTAAGAAGTTGCCTTTCTGTAAGAAACGGTTTCACTAATCTGGTTTGAGCAGACTATTAAATCTCTGTTACACTCATAACATATACTAATAAGTCGTATAGATTTCTCAGTTCATATTCCAGATGATCTGTCCATAAGCAGGATGTTAAACATCTGTAGTTTAAGCCTTCTGGGACTAACAAATGCATTAATGCTGGGAAGAAATGTGGCCTGAACAATAAGGTTACAGACCATGTGGTAAAGAAACAGCCCCGATATCATCAACTCAGCACATACGGTGCACTATGACCGAGTTGTAATACAGCAATAAAAGAACAATGAGAGTCTTAAACTGTATCCATTTATAGCATATATTCATCACATTCATATCAGTAAAGACCGAGAATCCCATATTCAATGTAATTATTTCATGTGGCAATTTAAAGATCTTTGTTGCACATGCTTCACAATTGAGCAAAATTGGCTATTAGCTGGATAAGGTTAAACTAAACTACAATGGTAAATATTTATTACGGGAATATTCAATTAATAACACATATTCAGCATTTCTTTGCACAGCCAGTGATTACATTCAGATCATGTAAAGCAGGCATTGGAATCATCCAACTCAGATCACACTTTAAGAAAACAGTGTATACAGCAATAAAACCCACCCACCTTGAGTCCCTTTCCCTGTTCCCTTTTGCAGAGTTATGACAATGTTCTTTTAATATAGTTATAGAATTCAAGTGTCAGTACTTAACACATGAAATATTTTTTCAAATAGGAGTTACTCTTGACTTCCATCAGAGTCAAGAAAAGTTTTTTTGGGGGGAAGAAGGGAGAATCCTAAGAAATATTGCCGATGAGATGATGTTCCAGCCTCACCAGTAGTGAACCCCCTTTACTAAATATGGCCATTCTATTTATAGAAATATTCATATTTTCATTGGTGGCCAAAGCACTGCTTATAGGAAAACCTACAGGTGACTAATAGGAGTTGCTCACTAAGTGGAATAATGAATAGTATTAGGTGTCAATTAAATCAAGCTTCCCCGAGGTGCAGGTGCTCCACAATGTACTGACACATTTCAAGTAGCAGCGCCACTTCACCCATGCATATGAACAAGCACATTTGCATATTAAAAAGCTGAAAATTATTTAACTGAAGCAAAAGTCTTTTAGAGATGATGGAGGTTATTAAAACTGTTGACAAGAAAGAAGGTAATTGCCTGAAAATGAGAGATGACATTCTGCTATACACAGGGAACGTTGTTTTTGTTGTATTGTGCAGCAGTGCCTGGGTGTATAACCTATTACATTGAGATTGCTCCTATGCAATTAGACCCTTTTTGTCCTCACTTCAATAAGGCTATGATTATGAAGGATTGAAGAACACTTGGCATATTGAATGTCTGTTGTTTTTATAACTTCGTCAGAAATGACAAAACACGTTTTGTGTCCTGTTTTTTCTTTGTAGGCTTATTGATTCTGTGATTATAATATTCATAAAAGACAATGTGTTCATGGTTGAACACTCTGTCATTTATACAGGTTTTATTTTTTTTTTTTATTTTTGAGCGTAGTACTTGTTTGAATGCCAAGGTGTTAGTCAGAAAGATGGGCATATAGAAAGTAAAAGATGAATAGGTGAGAAATATAGTACTCTGATAATGCCAAATATTCCTATTAAAAGTGAAATAAAAAGCCTGTGTATTTCAGAAGTATTTGCTCAGAAATACGCACCAACTTACAGTGAATTTACTTTTTATCTCTGAGCAGTGATTGTTTTCCAATGTGTTTTCTTTGTCCTGTCTTTCCTGGTGATACTCTAAAGGAACCATTTGAACTGCACCTTGCAAGTGGCATGAAAAATTGCTTCTCTGTAAGCCACGAGTGAGACACTTCATTTAGCTCCCATACTATTCCACCAGGAAGAAAACAATGGAGCTTCGTTTTACGTAACTCCCTAAGATAAAGGTGCCTGGCAGGCAATACCATTTAATACTTACCACCTAAATGGTCATTTGTGGTGGGATTTGCAAAACTGCCTAAGAGATTTGGATGCCCAGTTCCCATTAAAGTTAATGAGAATTGGCGGCATCCAAATTCCCTTTGCAGCTTTGAAAATGTCAACCAGCCTTTCAGTGTTTGTGATCATGCTGTATGTTAAGAGAATGTTTCCTGCAAGCTCCGTGTTTGTTAGGTTTTCTATTATGTTCCAGGAGTTGGCTGAGAATCTGGAGAGAAGCACAGTGATTGCAGTGACTTGCTTTGAGTTTGGGCAAAGATGTTAACCTTTCTGCTTCAGATACCTTGTCTGTGAATTGGAGATGCTAGTGGTTACTTGAATTTGCAGTATGCTTTGATATCTTTTGAATGAATTTAATTATATGAAAAGGTATAAATACTTGTTAATAAGGAGGTTTTTTGCACTTCTAGGGTCCCAGCCTGTTGAGATGTGTGAGACATGTAAGACCCTCATCTGTCTAAAACAGTTTTAAATGGATTAAACCACAGAACATTGTAATGATATAAATTATTTATGATATAATTGATGTACTCAAATACGTAATGAGTCATGAGGATAGATGATCCAAACTCAAGTAAAAGTATGTCATCTATTAGTATTAAGTATCTTTTCAAGAATGCATGATTTCTTTCAAGTTGTGGCTTTTTCATGTGATTGCATTTTAATCTTTTGTCAGCTACTGCATGCCGGGTACTTTCAGCTGACCCTTTCATGAAACCATCTATTTACTTTGATCTGTGAGACACTGAAATTACCTGCTTTCTTAAAATTACACTAGTTCTGATTTGAAATAGTAAACTTTAAAACGTATGGGCTCAAGCCTGTAGTTCTTGCTTAGATAATACACTGTTACGCTCAAAAGGTAAAAAGAAAAAAAATAAAAAAAGGAAAAAAAAAAGTGTATAAAGATACCAGTTGGACTTATTATTCTGAAATACCCCTGCTGGACCAGATTTTGAAACGATCCTAGTGTTACAGCTCTCATTTAGTCACAAAACCAAAAAAGTTTCATTTCTTAAAGTTCTCAGTGCTGAGAATAATGGGAACACATCAGAGAAATTGGTCTCTCAAAATATTTTGAATGCTTGAAATAGAGTAGAACTTTCTGGAAATCCTAACAACTTGTTTCTTGGTAAACGTACAAGAAAAATGGAAGCTCAGCAGTAGTCACACAGTTCTGTTCTGGTAATGTGCTTGGTGTGATACATAGTATATATGTGTATATCTCTGTGGTTATATATTGAGTATTTGGTATTTCATTGCCTTGGCATCTAGTAGTATTTTCAAAGAAAGAAAACTGATCTATTTGTTCCAAGGAGAGCACCACTTACTAGCTGTAGAGAACATCTATGGCAAGATAAAATAAACTGTAACTTCAAACACAGTAGCTTGCATATTCATCTATAATATACTGTGGGAAGGTTTGTTAGTCAGGAGAAAGGATAGATGACTGTTATGGGCCAAGAAATATCATTTGATAGGTCTTGTGCAGAAACGATTATGGAAGTCTTTTTAAACTAAAAGTAATCTCGTAGATTTTAGTAGAAGATAAATCAGTTTGCATTCTATTGAAAATTAATGTTTCTAAAATAAATCTTGTTTTAACCAGCAAACATTTGGCTTCAACCAAAACACAATCAGAGAATGTTCTTTATACCATTAGTGAGGCAGAGCATATGTTTCTGCTTTATCGGTTGCTGACATTAAGCATACTGATTTACTGGTTTGAAACTCGTAGTTGAGCCACTAGGATCCATTTAATTTGTTTTAAGAATTCAGCTTAATTTTTCTGCTGCACTTTTACATTTTAGAAAGCAGTGTCATTTTTTCATATTACAAATTTGTTTTATATTCTTACCTAGAATCCTTCTATTGCAAAACCAGGCAGTCTCCTGTGCTCTGAGACATGGAAAAGCTGAGAGCTGTTGTTTTGTCAGGACTGTCTGTTGGAGGACAGGTAGGGAAAGAAAAAGGCTGTTAAACCCAAGTCTGTGGAACCTCTGCTCCATAACCACTCTGAAATCAGGACCATGCTCATTTTGAAGTGAGTAGCTGCCTGGAGCTTGGTAAACTTTGCAGACTTGCTGCAGATTATTATTCCCTTACCTGCGCTTAGCAAGGACAAGGATTCAAGAGAGAGATCCCTGCTTGATGGGGATTGCTAAGGTATGGGGTGGCTGCTAATGTTTCTGAAATCTCCTTAGTAACTTTTGTCATGTCCCAGACTTCCAAGAAAGGAGGTACTGCATAGGCTTTGTGAGATTGGGTAGCAGCAGGACCTTTGAAGGTGCTGTCTGCAGTATGATGAGGAAGGGTTAAGGTACCCAAAAGAAGTAGCTGACTTCCCCCAAGGAGGCTCTGAATTCTAAAAACACATTTGCAGCTGGTAGCTCCTCTATTGCTTTCTCTGTAAGGTATTATATAACAACATTTTTTTTTCTGATGGAAGTGATATTTAGGTCGTAGTGTCTTGACTCTGTAGTTGTGTATACCATGAACATACTTTCCAGTGACCCAAATGATCAGTTGTGGTTACTGACTTTCGATGCTTAACTTGAAACATACTGGGACTGATTTTTCAGATATGTTCAGAACTTATAACTTCAACTTTCAAAACTACCGGGCCCAGCAGCTCTGAAAATGAGATGTAATTTGATTCAAGCACTGTACCTAAATTTTCTGGCTGTTTTTTAAATGCTGCAGTTGTGCATATATCTGTATCTAGCTGTAAGCACACAGATGTATAAATAAGTTTCATAAGCATTCAATGTACATAAAATACATGAGTTCTATGTATTATTCCAATTCATCTGGGCAGTAAAACCCAGCTGTCATTAAACAACACTTTCCCTCTTTCAAATGACAGTTATGAAATGGCAGACTAGTCATTCTTTCAAAGACCCAGACCTCGTTTATTGAGATGCTCAGAAGCATCTGTTGATTTTGCTGTGCCTCTATTGTGCCAGGCTGAAGGTGCTGTTGATAAAACCTTCTGAACAACCTTCCATTTTAACGAGGATCAAATTCTCTTTATTAGCATGAAAAAAATTAGAAATATTTTTCATTTGAACTGGATAAAAGCTTCTCCAATTCTTACTAAATGTTTCTGGAGTCACAGTGGTCAATAAACTCTTCCTTTCTTTTCTTGTATTTGGAGATGCTGTCTTGTCCGATAACAGCAAACGTGATAAATAAAAAAGTGTATGTATTTCAGTGAGGAAATACACTTCATTCTGCCTATATTTATGTAGGCAGGATTTTTTTTTTCCCCTTTTATTCAGTTTCGTTTTTAATCTAGCTTAAGAATGGAATGCTTGAGAGCTTTTATTAAAAAACAAACAAACAAACAACATTTTGTGGGGATAATGTTGAGTGTTTTGTTAACAAAGAGTTTATTTCTCAGATATATAAAGATACCTAAACTATTTTCTACCTATCTAAATCCCAATTACACAAATGGCAATTAGACGCTTAAATTGTATTTAGATAGCTCAAATCCTCAAAGTTATTCAGATAATAGATCTTTGTCTGACACATCTCCTATGTGGAAAGGAGAATTAGGGAGGGGAATATGAAAGCAATAGTTCAGTGTATGATGAATTGATTCCTAGGTGATTCACCTGGCTGGCTCTAGACAGCATTTCTAAGCATCTCAATTAAAAGTTTAAGAAATTAGCTTCTGTCCTACCTTCCAAATTTTGAAATTTCGAACATCCAGCTGATACAGTTGATTTTTCCAAAAGCTAAGTTAAAAAGAGGGGAAAGTATTTCCTGAAAGCCAGATTCTGATTTACTGTGACTCAGAAAAGATTTTAAACGTAGTTTCCTTTTGCACCTTATTTCACTGTTTGATTCAAAACAATATTATTTTTGCATGACATCTGTGGACAAATCTGACCTCTCCTGAGTTCCCTGTTCAGAAACATATATCCAAATAACTATTTGAAAAATGTCTAGATCTGGATTCTTTTTTTTTTTTTTTTTCTTCTAGGTGTACGTTGCACAAAAGGTAAGAAGGAACTTGGTGCACAAGTCTAAAGTCTCTTGGCCACTTTTGGTTAATCACAATAACTAAAATGAAATTCTGAGCCCCACTTGGATTAATTAATTATTACATTTTCCAGGCATGAGTATTTGGGGCAGCTCTTTTCTGTCTTTTCTGTCACATGTAATCATTTAATACTCATTATGAAATTATGGTCAGGATGAGCTTAATAACTTTGCATTGTTGTGTTTTCAATTCAGTTATCTCTATTACACAATGTTATTTTTCAAGTCTTTTTTTTTTTTTTTTTTTTTTTTTTTTTTTTTTTAAATTGTGGTTTGCCAAATTTTCCTGTTTATGAACTATTCAGAGATAATTGAAATTGCCTGTTTCTCACATGTATCCTATTCATGCCATCTGCTACCTGAAATTTAGTTTGGATACTTGCCATGCAGTTGTAAAGTGCTTTTCAGTTTTATTTATTTCTTGTTGACCATATGTTGTGCTTATATTTGTGTGCATTTAGCATCATATATATATATACATATGTATATAAAAGAGAAAACATTCATTTATCTTGATTTACCTAGTTTACAGAAGGTTACTTACTATCAACTGATGTCTCAAATTCAAAATTAATTTCATTCAGCTTTAGTGATGTTTGCTCTTTGTTCATGCTAGAGATTGACAGGTACTTTGTCAAATAAACTTTGAAATTATGAAAAAGTTAAGGTAGTATAATTGGAAAAAATATACTGTTGTGCTTAAATGTGTTTATAATGCAGTCTTTCAAAAGAATTAAGTTATTCAGTAGCCATGTGAGATAAAACCTTTCTATCTGAGAAACTGAGGCATGAAGGGATTGAGGCATTGCTTTTTCCACAAGCAGAGCAGCTACTGCAGCTTCTGCATGCTTGCATGGTAGTTTTATAGTAGTCAGACTTCTTTCTGATATAGTCCATGAATTGTTAGATTTTCCTTAACACCAGTCTGAACAAAAACAATGGGTAAATATAGGTCTGTGACACAACGGAGAGTTGATTTGTTAGGATATTTGTCTTTCTTTTGCAGTGATATAGTATAATTTACTCCTGGCTGCATCACTGAGGAATAATGTTTTCTCTATTTGCTCTTGGAAATAAATTTTGTAGCAGGTCAGCCATCATATCCCCTTCAGATTCAGGTTTCAGAAATGTATGTTTGGGTATGTCTATATATTTAATATCCATTTTGCCTGTATCAAGGGCTAATCAAAGTGCCCAACAGCAATGTGGAGTGCTGAAAGCCTGCACCAGTCCAGTCATTATGGCTTGGTGTGCACGCTGACTGCTCCCGCTCCTTCAGAGTTCCTGGGAGCAAATTGTTGGAAGGGGGTCGGAGAAGAGTCATGGCTCCACCTCTGTAGCTAAGCAGGTGTAAAGATCCAGATGGTTACAGAGGAGCATCAGGCTCCATCCACAGCCTCACCTGCTGAAACAGAGCTGCTCTGAAAGTCTTACTGGGTTCATGTGGTTGTGTTGCTGCCTCCAAGGGCAACAGCATGTTTCACTCAATGTTTCTGAAAACTGAACTGCCATTCTTTGCCAGAGAGGGAATGGAAAAGTGGAAGCAGAGAGATAAAGCTCTGGTTCACCTTCTAAAATATTTGAGACTCTTGAATGCATGTACTCTGGAAAAAAACTTCTGAAGGTCTGTGTAAATAAGTATTTTGTTGTTTGATAGCTGTTTAATTCTGCACAAAAGTCCTTAACATGGCTTTTGAGAGGAGGATGTTGTCTGCTTTAGACTCAATGTCCCAGGCCTTTAATTTTTGTTGCCTTACGTTCACTAAATCTAGGCTGGCCCTTGGCAGCTACCTGTGGGAGCAGAATGTGTTTTTTAAGAGACACAAGAGAAAAGAGGAAAAGGAGAAAAGAATGTGCGTTAACATAAAGAATAGATGGTGCTATCCAAAGGGAAGGAAAAAAAAAAAAGCCTAAAAAGAGAATAGGAACATTAAAAGAAGGATAATTTTTTCCTAATTGAGTCTAGATGGTAAGAAGTGGGCACTTCCAGATAGAAGACAGAGATTTAACCTTGCAAATGGTTTCACCATTGGAGACCACTCTGTTGTCAGCACAGGACCCAGCTTTCCTCTTTTGGGTTCAAAGAACCCTGCTCCCTAAAACCCATGCTTACAGGGTTTCAAACTATTTCATATTTACTTTCTGGCATTTAGCCTGTGGTCACCTGACAAGTGTGGCATTTTAGGGTAAATGCTATTATATTTCCAGGCTCAGGGTTTACTGTCGTTGTTCAATTTGGAAAATGTGGACTGGATGAATGGGCTCGTTCCTTTTGTAGGGGATTACAATAATACACGGAAGCTTGTGAGTGCTTCTGACAGATGTGTTGGCGGCCTGCCACTGCATGAAGGGTGCGGCCCTGACTGACAACTTGCAATTATATGATGATGAATGGTTCTGATGTGTGTTCAAGAGAAAACCACTTTCTAGAAAGTGAAAGTTATGCATACGGTTCCTATAAAGTAAGTCTTAAGAAAGGCCCTAACTTCTATTTTTTGTTGGGCTAACCGATTTGGATCCTCTTTTCTGTCAAGCTTTGTCTGGCTTTGATAAATAAGGGCCAAACCAAAGTTTATGTGGGGAAAATTAGCTCTGGCCCATTTTTGGCTTAAGAAATGCTTTATCTGCATTTTTAGTCAAACTGACATCATCGCTATAGAGATACACATGCATTCACACAGAGAAATACTTAAATATATACACATGACTGTGCAGTAGCCAACAAGTTCATCAAAGAAAATCCATCGAGCAAAAAACCACTTTTCTGTCAGGGGTATAATTCACCCATCAGTAGGCCTGTGCAGCTCATGTTAGTGTTAATGGGAGTTTCAGCCACACACCAAAGACAGAATGTACCCACAGATGACTTGTAAATGATCTCTTTCTTTGCTAGATTTAATCCAGATTTTTGCAGCACGGTACTGTTAGAGTCTCAGCCTCTGAGCAGCAAGACACAGAGAGGGTCCAGTGTAGGACACCTGGCATCTTGGCCCTGGCAGGTTGTTGCAGGATGTAGTTGATGTTGTCTAACATGGTGTTATTTTCTAATGCAGGGACTGTATCTAGTAGCTGATGTGAATTGTGCAGTTTTGGCGAGCTATTAGGGATAACTTTGCCTGTTAGCACTTGGTATTCTGAATTGAAACCAGAACACCTGCAAAACAAGAGAAATCAAGGTTTTTAGATTAAGATATGCTGTTTAAGCAGAGAACAGGAGGTTGTAAAAGTAGTGTTTAAAAAACTATGTCTAAAGGTTGCTCAGTTTGAACAAAGATAAGAGCATATGTCTCTGACAATATAGATAACATCCTTTTGTATGCAATTGTTTCTGTGCAGCTTTCTGTTTGGTCAGCTCTACTAACCCTTTCTGTGGAACACTGGTCCTTGTCTTTGTCGTAAAGAGATGTAAGCTTCTTCAAAGGAATAAATGTATTTTTGCTCAAAAGCTGAATCTTAAGTGTAGGTGGAACGTGCTCATGGCATTCAAATTTGTAGTCTAAACTTTGCTGAACTTACCGCTGTTAGAGAGGAGTTGTTAAGCAGCCTGATCTGACATGGTGATTCCTGCATGATTTTGCAGTGAACAACTCTTGAGCTTTTCCTATAGGTTTGTTGGCAATATTTGTTCCTATTCTCTGATCAGCTATATAATAGAGTAAAAAGTTAAATTTTAGAGCTCTCATCTCTGTTATCATCCATCTTCTGAAATTATTTCACCAGTGCAAAAAAAGAGTGAAGTAAAATGCAATCAAAAGGAATGGCCAAACTTTATACCTATTTAGTAAATACCTGCAGAAAGTAATGGACTGTGGCGATTTAAATCCTTTAACCTATGTTCTGTGACTAATCACCTGTAGTCTTAGGTGCTGAGTAGGCCCAATTAAAAGCTTTCAGAAGGGAGATGTTATTGTCTTTGGATCAAAGTTCACATTTACACCACTGTTTGTAAGATAATAAACTCATTAAGGAGTTGCATTTTGCTGAGGTAAATACATGATTTCCTGTCAGCGGACCAGATAGCTGACCAGCGCCAGATAGTACCTGGATAGGGGAGAGTTCACTTAAAGAATTGTTCCTAAATCTGAAGTATTGGAAAATTCTCTGAACCTGAGAAATATGAGTCATCTTGCTGCAGAATAAAAATAAAATAATAAAAAAAAATCCATGTGCCTTCTGTGTGCCTGGGCTATACAGGCAGCTCTGGGGCCTGGCTGCCTTGGTAAGAGCTGGGCCTCGTGCGCTGCCGCCCTGCCTCAGAGCAGGCAGGCTTACGCGGCCTGCAGGCTGAGCACTAGCAGTTGTTCCAGCTCAGACAGCAAATTTTGTGACAGGTATAGCTGTGGAAGGAAAAAGGAACAAACGTAAAGTAATTCAGTAAACTTAGGCCGAGGAGTTCTGAAGGGTCTGTGGGTTTCGTTAGAAGTAATTACGATGCTTTCCGGTCAGTGTTTCCAGGGGCCTGCATCAGGAAGTATGTAGGTGCTGTGCGTGTACCCGTAGTAAAAGCAGTCCTTGTCACAGAGAGCTCCCAGTCAAGTCTAGTGATGAGAGAGAACAGGTGAAAATATGATCAGTGGGGAAAAGTGGGCACCGCTGACAATAATGTTAGCGTATTTGATATAAGGAGCAGCAGTCGCAGTGAACCACCTGCCCAGCCATACATAAGGTGGTGTAAATTACACCTTGCCCATAAATAAGTGTTTAAAAAAAGCTTAAGGAACCAGAGACGTGTAACTTGCGATGTTTGAGACTCTGCCTTCCTATGCCTAAAGTGCTCATGATTATATAAATAGTGTGAGAGTGCCAGTGTAGGAGTAGGGTTTAGGCAGGTTTGCAACAGCCTCCAGATTAGAAGACAGATTAGTTGACAAAAAAGGTTGCCTGGCTATCTAAATGCAATGAATCCTGTGGGTAATGTTTAAAAAAAAAATAAATATCCCACTAAGGTAATCCTCATGTGGAGTAAAGACAACGAAAATGCAACCAAAGAGTAAAAGATTCTTCTCAACTTTAATGTATGTAAACACAAACTCGATGGACCAAACCATGAGCACATGGAGAACCTGGCTGCAGCTGAAACTTCCACTTTGGCTTGGTATGAAGAAACTTTTACAATGCATGTCCAATGCACTGTGGCCATGATACTTCTGTATGAGGTCCATACATACAACCTGTTATACAGAAAACCTAACCATAAAAATTATGCAGTGGCCTTCCTAAGGATACTCCAACATCCAGAAAATACAACCTGATATAAAAGTAAGAAATGTATATGTAAGAAATGTGGATTTTGATAAGTTCTGAAGTACAAGTGCTGTAGATTGTAATCTACGGAATTCAGTAGGAGTCAAATCTTCACCTGCTACTTGTGCACTGAATTTGGTAATACGTTTAATGAATAAAGCATATTATAGTTTTCCGAAATACTACACCATTTAGCATAATAGCAAAGATATTTTCTATTGTATCCTGTTCTTGGAGCTTGTAAATCAGAACTTATAATTGAGCAATCGTTTGTGTAGGGGTTGTTCTGATAACATGAGATTTTCTACCAGCCCTATGCATGAGAAAAATCCTTCTAAACAATTGAGTCTTTGTTAGATTGTTTTGCGTTTGTTTTAAGAGTGTATCATAAAACAGCATTAATCTTTACAATTTCAAAGTAACTGTTGTAGAACTTCAGACATGCTTAAATTTTCTCAGGAGTTGGGCAACTAAAATTCAGCTCATTAATTTAAACTGTTAAAATGATTGAGTCTGGATCAAATCAACAAGAGCAAGAAGACTAAATGTTTAAGACAGAAATACTGTCATTTTTTTTTTTTTTTGTTGCCTGCAATATAACTCTTGGAGAGTGTTCCAGAATAATTCTCAAGCTCCATTGCCTATTTCTTGCTTGTTAATGAGGAAAATTCTGGAAAAGGAAGGCCATTTATTTACAGAATAGGATATAAATGTACAGAATAGCTCAGAACAGGAAGCATGTACTTATTGTGGTTACCTTTCTCCGTGGCTTTGAAGATTTAATTACAATGAAAATCTATTTAACCATTCAGGTAGCAGATTTTAGTTGAGAACTCCCCGAGTATTATTAAATTTGCTCTCAGGTGTTCCCAAATGACCCCCCATTTTCTCAGCTCAGAAACCCATTGTATTGCTGTACTACCTATTTGGGAAAGATACATATAGTGATGAGTTTGTGCATCACCTATAGAGGCAAAGATTATTTTCTGTGTAGAAATGTTCAGTGAGTTAACAGGTCACGTATGGCATCATGCTATGGCATCACTTGCTCAGAGCCAGCAGGGGAAGCTGTCTGGATCTGTCAGCCTGCACTTGGGGGATGTCATTATATGTTCTGCCAGGAGAGCAAAAGGGGTGGTGTCACTTTGGCCATTTTAGGACAGGGTGCACCCTTTTAATTGCTGAAGCCTGGCATGGAGAAACTGAAGTCCAGTTCCTGTTCACTCTCTAATTCCATGTGATTGGTAGCAATCAAATCACCATTTTCTCCAAATCTGGCTACTAAATGTAATTGCTAAAAGTCCTATAAGCACAGGTTGAAAAAATGTTCTAATATTGCAGAATGTCTCAATAACTGGTGAAAATCTCCTTTAGTTACTCAACAGAACTTAAAATGTTTTTTAATGAAAACCATTTTTGTTTTTATGCAGATAAGTGTAAGTTTTCATACAGGATTAAACAACATTTTTCCTCCAAAAGAATTTGGATTCATCCAGTTCACTAACGGGATGGTCCTCAGTGAATGTGAAACTATCCAGTTGTTTGTTATATCCTTACCGGTCCATCCGAAGCCCTAGTGTCTGTACATTGCTTATTATTCAAGCTGTGCTCTGAAGACGATTGTTACACAATAGTTTTTTTCCCCCAGCATGTTCTGTAAATGTACTGCAAACATAAATTATCTTCTCAAAGTCTTTATGAAGAGGAAAGGAGTGTAGTGAGTATACCAGCTTCATAGGTATGCAGCTAAGACAGAGTGTGACTTCAAAACCATCGTTGATTTATTGGCTGTTTAGTGTGAGGTGCTCAGGTCCTAATTCTTTTCCAGAGGACGTAGTGTAGCAGTTTATATATAGCTATATGTATTATAGCCTCAATCTTTACACTGACTTTACATTGACACAGCTGCAGCTGTGAATGTTCAGCAATTCCTCAAATACAACCCCAAGTTTTTTTAAATTGAGCTCCCAGAAAATGAAGTGCCATATCTGCGACCCATCATTTCTCCTTTTGCAGTTCCCTCCCTCATTCATTTAATTTCTTCAAACTTCTGCAATGAAACGTGGCCAGCGATCATGAGGACAACAGCCCCATTTGCTCTGCAGTTCCAGTTTATGCCTTCATCTGAGGTTGTCCCATGTGCTGAATGTAGCAAGAATCCTGTAAAAAAATTCCCTTGTTTGCATGTATTTTATTTCTTTTTTTAATTTAAAGAATGTATCATAACATGTGCACAGGATGAATCAGGATTTCCTGGAACACTTTATTTCTAGTATTCCTATATCTTTCCAGTGCTTGACTTTACAAAATTAATAATAGTCTTTTACGAGGAAAAAATTAGTGGCTAGTTGTGAGCTGTGTATGTATAGGGACATGAATACTTTAAGATATTATTCTTGAAGACATTAGTGTGCTATTTACTTAAATCTTTTCACAGATCTATAATAAACCAGCTATTATTCCTGAAATACGTATCCCTGGTAAGCAGCTTGGTGAGGTTTGTAAACCTTCTAAGGCTCTGCTTGCTGGGGTTAACTCAGGAAAGCCTTGTGCATGTTCTGTGTTTATATTTATATAAAATGTGATAGTTTAAGTCAAAAATTTATTAGTATAAAGGAGCAATAGGATTGATTTTGTCAGTGTATTTTAGTGTCCCAGGAAAGACCACATTATCTGTCATAGAGACCTTCAGGAATGGTAAATAGAGAGGAGATTCTAGCTATTGTTTTCATTCCTTTGCATCCTCGTTTGAAGTCATTTCAAATCAAGAGCATATTATTTTGCTTTCTTTGTATTATACTTTTACATACAAAAACGCTTAAGGGTTTCTCATGAAAAATTCTTTTTGTTATACAATTGTTTTAATTTCAGAATATTTTATGTAAGAGCTGAGTTCAGATTTTTATATGCAGTATTAAGAAGCCTTCAAATCATTAAACAGATGTTTATTACTGCATTATTAGGGTAATGAGTAGAACATGATTTGGGGGAACAAAATAGAGGTCTTTTGAATCATCCATGTTTTGTTCATAAATCATCTGGCGTCACAAATCTGAGGAACATTAATCAGTTTAATAGAAACCTTCTTTTCTTGCTTTTCAGAAAGTCCACTCCACTTCCCCCTGACCAGAAACTAACCTGGTGTGAAGGATCAAATACCTTTATTTGCATGTACCTTTCATTTAACATGTTTTTACTCCCCAAAACTTTTACTAACATTTTCATAGCCATTTCACAGAATTTCTGCTTTGTTAGAAGATACGACGCTTAATTGGCATTGCACTTGGTAGGAGAAAATGTAATGGAAAAAATGGCTTCTTGAGCTACCAAGCCACGCATGAGTTGAGATGGGATCCTGTGCTTGTTTCAGTTTGGTATGAGAAACTGGGATACCTGTGCAGTGTTTGAGAAAAGAGAATCTGAGCCCATGCCTGTCATAGAGATGAGTCCAGTGTCTGTACTATTGAACATTAGCTGACATGCAGTCTGCAACTTCTTGAGGTTCTAGGGAAATTCTTTGGTAGAGGAAAGACGCTGTTAGTCCAGAGGCCACATGATATGTGGCTTGTTCCAGAGCAGTTAAACAAAGAAAGATTTGAAGATTAAATTCTCCATAGTTTCAGTAATAATGAGAAGAATGTCACTTCAACTCACAAGTGTTTGAGAAGAGTGGATACCAAAGATGCAAGTGAATTGTTTAGGGTTTTAAAAGGACCATAACAAGGAGTGGAGGTATGAGATTAAGAGAAAGAATAGCTGGACTGACTATTGGAAGAACTTTCACATCTATTTAAGACTAGGTAGACTTTGATGGAGCTATGCTGATGAGTTCTAGCTAAGATACTAGCTCAATCTCTTTTTTCCACTCTGAGGAAAAAAGTCCACACAGAAGGATGTGAAGATGTGGAAGCCAGGAAAATAATCAAAACTTCCTCCTTCTGCAAAATAACAAATATTGGAAATCCTATTGGTTTTGTTAGTTTTCTAATAAATGCATAGTAAGAGACAGCAAAGTAAGTGCATCATTCTCCTCTGATATGGCAGTTTATGTAATCTCTTGCCCAGGGATTGCAAGCAAATTGCTCTCCCCTTTTCCTGCCTATCCCTGATTGCTGTGTGGAAAGCTTGAGCCTCTCTCTTGCTAATATTATATGTTCACTTGGGAAATAAATAGAGGTGCACATACTTAGGGAATAGGTGATTATGTATAATATACAGTATACTGTCATTGTAATGCAAATAAGGCAACGATGTATACTTCAATGAATGCAGCCAATCTAACAGTAAAGTATAGCTTATAATGGAAGGGAAACTTTAAGTGGAGGAATGAAATGTACATGTAATTTTGACAGACTTAAAAGATATTTCTTTTCTACTAATACGCCAAAACACTGCATCCAAGCAATCACACTGACATTTCAGAAAGCTCCCTTTGACATACACAGTGTATCGTCTAGCGCAGTGTTCATGAAATTAACATTTTCCTGGAGTAATCATATACAATTAAGTGACCAAATAGTTCTGAGGCAATACAACTGGATTTCACAGGAACTAAATATATTTCTTCACACGGATCCTTCATGTTTTAGTTG
This sequence comes from Netta rufina, assembly GCF_964035555.1. Classification (NCBI taxonomy): domain Eukaryota; kingdom Metazoa; phylum Chordata; class Aves; order Anseriformes; family Anatidae; genus Netta; species Netta rufina. The sequence goes on along the minus strand of NC_140128.1, from coordinate 4,777,901 downwards.
AGCAGTCATTAGCATGTTTATAATGGTTCTAATTTAGCACAACATTTTCTGAATTTTATCCTTGAGTCATTTACAAATTGTTCATATTGAGTAAACAAAGGAAACAGATTGCATTTTATACTTAGTAATTTATCTGAAAGAAGAGGGGAGGGTTAATTGTCTGAAAGTTTTGCTCTGTTTGGGGAAGTGATTCTAGTCTTGCATTGCTTGGCACACAATGTCTTTTTCCCTCTGTTCTGGGAAAAAAAAAAAAAAAAAAAAAAGAAAGAAGAATGGAGGAGTAAGTAAAATGAAAAATTAGGAGCAGGACAGGATTGGCCACTCCCAAAGGGGAGTGTGGAGCAGAATTGGAGCTGGCACGAGATTATCTAAAACAGTTGGTGCATTCCTTAATGATCAAGTGCTTGAGAAGTCCAGCTCTGTTTCACAGAGCATCTGTGTTGATGTTTATATCTGTGCCCTGCTGTATGGGAAAAGCATGTTTTCTCTTGTTGCTTTTCTAAAAATAGTGTGGCATATAGCATTGTATGAGTTATTTTAAGAGAACAAAAACATTTGCAAGGTTAAAGGTTCTGCTTTTTAATAAATAAATAAAAATAAAGGTCAGGACTGTATCTTGGGTTATTCTTTGCATGAAATTCAAACTTCTTTTTATCTGGAGTTTTGCACGGAGCAGAACGCTCCATGCAAATGCTCTTTGCACTGGAGAATTCCTGTTGAAACAAGCCATCTTAGGCAGGATTGGTACAAGCTTCAGACTCTGCAGCTTTTCCACTAGCCACATCATAGAAAGCAGGTCTGGAAATCACTCCCAGTTAAATTCCAGTGTTTCTGTTTAGAATGTCTGTTGTTTCATGCAAGATCTAGACCATTCAAGTAGTGCAAATGAATTCAGAGGAAAACCAGAACATTTTAATGCCTAATTATATTTAGTGAGCTTGGAGAGTTTTAATTAAAAGTTAAGAGAGCTCTCCAAGCTCTTACAGTTCTAATTTTATCATATTGTGGAAATCTTGTCACTGTGAAAAAATGTACAGCAGTTGGCAGATTTTCTTGGTTCCCTGTCCTAAACAAAACTGTAATGCTAGGTAGTCAGATCACAATTGCATTTCCATTATTGCTTTTACAAGAAAACATCTGCTGAGGACTGACCCTCTTTTGCCTCTAATCACATCGAGGAAGTCTTCTTTGCAGTACATGCCCTTTTTGGTTTTGTTTTCTTAGGATGGGGAGTTACAGTACTGCCTACAGGTTGCATCGAGAATTAGGACCAGGTTGTGATTCATGATCAGAAATGTGTCGCATGTTCAGCAAAACCCTGGTGCAATAAGCAATCTGTGCCAGAGACATCACAGTGTAAATAGGCAAAGAAGTGGATGGGATCAAACCAATACAGGAGAAGGGAATAAGCAACGAGCCACGATTACCATGCTCCTTAATGGCAGGAACAGGGTATAATATTTAGGAGTTAAATCCTTTGCAATTTGCAATAGATGTAGCAAAAAGGCCTAGCAGTTTTGTTGTTGTTGTTGTTGTTCTAAATGTCATGTTGCTTTTGTTTGTGTTGTGATTGTACATTTAAAAAAACCAAAAACTCATTCTCCCCACAACAACAACAACAAAACAAAAACAACCAACAAAACCAAAACTCACCAAAATACTGTTGCCCAGAGAAATCAGTTTACTAGCTAGCAGCATGTCTGAAATGCCTTGTGTTTTAATTTTCTGTTAGACCACGACAATTAATTACCGTAGGAGAACAGTATGGAAATTGAGAAGGATGAGATGAGATTCCCCTGACCTGCCTCTCCACTGACAGCAAGATTGAAGCCAAGCTGCTTATGAACAAGAGACAGTGCCAGCACATTACAACTATGGATGTTGAGCCTTCAGGCTGATTTTTGATTAGTTTTGTATTGTTGCTGTCTCTTTTTCTTTTATTTAAAGTTTTTTTGAAACAGAAAAGGGTAATTTGTGTTTGAAAGAAGAAAAAAAGTAACTATGGCAACAAAGAATCTATTTTAGTGACATTACACAAACTTTACATCCTTGGATGAAAAAAGAATAGATAGTAGCATCCTGCAGTTAAGTTTCTGATAGTCATGGTTAAATTATATTTTTATTTCTCAAATCAAGAATGTAAATGTAAAGTCCTTAATTTCATTTTGAATTGCTAGAAGATAATAAAATCTTCTTTCAAAGGGAGTTAAATTAACCTTTTGATTTTCCCCTCAATATCAAAATGTTACAGTTTGCATATAATTTTAAAATACATAATATGAAGAGTGAAAATTAGGAAACATTTTTACGATATAGATCTATGCTATGTGCTTTCGATCTGTGCTCAAACATATCTGACAGGCAGTGCCTTCACAAAAGGCACGTGCAATCAAGCTGTTATGCACTCAGAGATGGATCTGTTAGTCAAAGGTCCCAACTGATCTACAGAGGTATATAAAAACTCATCATCAGATTTGAAAAAATGTTCTTCATGTTCTGAATAACTCACTTTTTTTTTTTTTCTTTCTTTCTTTTATGAATGAGTCTAATAATAACACCAAAGGACCTGGTGTTTTAGTTTGCTTGTAAGTGACAAACACCAGCTAGGGTAAATCTAAATTTTGCTTGACTTTTATTCAGGAATATTTGTAAAGTACTGATTTCATTTAGATTTTTCTACTTTGAGCTAGATTTAGTTGTCTCCGAGGAACAGTGAAACAAACCCTTCTTTTACAATGGTTTATTTTTTTGTGGTCATTATTTTAGATGTCAGGTCTTTAACTTCATGCACTTAAATGCACAATTTTGTTTGAGGCTTGGGGAGAGATGGGCAAAGGTAGAAGGGGGAGTGTGGCAACAAAATGCTAGCCTCTGTAATGTTTATTTGAAGCTTATCTGGTTTGGGGAAAAAATAAAATCTCTTCTGTTATCCATTGAGGTAGGCCTTGTAAGCACAGAAATGCCTATCCCTAGGTGTGCATAATCTCATTTAACATCCTTTCAAAGAAAAAAAAACATCATTTTTTCTCTAACAAATCCTCATAGATGCTGACGGGGTAACTTGTGCTGTTTTTCTCATGATTTAGACTTGAATGAGGCATTTGAATTCATTTGACAAAGGCTGATCCAAAGGACACATTTTCTCCTCTGGAGCTAAAGGCAAATAAATGTAATGAGAGAATAGCAATGTAATTGTTAGAGAACATAGAACATAAGAGAAGGAGGAACTTGCATATTGTTATCTAGTCCCAAAGCTTGCGAAAATAGATTCTTATGTTTAGCAATTAGTACTAAATTGTAATAGATCGTAACTGTAGACTGTAAGCTCTGAAGTAGAGGCAAAGATGCCACTAAATCTCCGTATTGTTCTTCTAAAATGCAGACGTGAAGCTTCTCCTCCTCCTACTGAGGATCTGATCATGTTTTAGAACTATTTCTCTTGTAGGATGTCTGATTTCTCTTCTAATTCCCCTACCTGTCTTTTCCAGTGCTTCTTTCCTTGATATGTAACAGTTCAGGTGCATGTAGAAAAATGTCACCTATACCTTTGATTGAATTATATTTCTGTATTGTTTATGAACTTGCTATGCATTTGCAATCATTATTAATAAATCAATGTGCTTTTGTCTTCTGTCACAAAGTAATGTATATATTCAAAAGGAATTGTATGCAAAACAAGTCATGTTTTAGAACTCGTATCATTGATAATTATCAGTTTGCAGTATTGTTACATGTTTTGAGAGAAGCTTATTATAAAAGAAATAACAAGGCAGTGCACAGTAGCAAGAATAAGACAGTTCAGTTGATCACTGGTATAGGTGTTATAAATATGCCAGTCTGTACTATAGTGTTTTATTAAGTCTCAGAAAGTCAAAGCTGATTTGAAATAATAATGTCTGACAGTGCTTTGAAGTTTTGCTGCTGCACTCTCACATTTAGGCTTTCTTTTATGTATGACTTTACCATAAAAAACAAAAACACACACACGGCATGAGTGCTTTTTTTTCTTATCTGTATTTCAAAGAAAGTAATAAGAGGCTACTTCAGTGAATTAAAAAGAAAAAAAAAAAAAAGGAACAACTCCCCCAAATCAGTGAGGATAGGTGCGGGCATGAATCAATGTATGTAAGGTCATACAGTGTTCATGTAACCCATAGCTGGGTTTGCTAACTTGTTGAAATTAAAAAAAAAAAAAAAAAAAGAAAGTGTGTGGGGGAATAAGGAAGAGACAAGAGGCAAAAGCTATCCTTGATAGGAACAAGATGACTTTCATTTAGTCGGAAGAACTTGAGAGCTTGGCTGTGATAGCTAACACACTCGTTCTTCATCACCGGTCGTGCAACAAAGAGCTGGATTCCATCCATTCCATGACTGATTGATTACCCAATGGACAAATGTTAATTCTTTTCATCGATGCTTTGTCATTGTGGAGAGATCCTTTTCATCTAACACCTAGGCTTTTTTCCTTTCTGCTTATTTATCTTTTAACATCCTTTTCTCGTTCACCTTTGCAAAATTCTCTTGTGTAGCAAGATCTTCACAGTACTTAAAACTTCTTTACAATTAAAATTGCTAACACATTATGTAATAAGCCATTATATTAAATAATACCCAAGGTTTCATTTAGTCATCTCAGTCTAATTATACTTAACCTGCGTGCTGTCCTTGAAAGAGTTTTTCTCGTAGTTCACGACAGAAGAATATAAAGATGAGACTCGATGTGTTGCTAATACAATAAAGTGCTCCAGTGCAACTGCACGAGTTTGATCCTACATTTGTCAGTACAAAATATGCTACTTTGCAGCATAAACCCAACTGTGGTTTATAAAGTCAGTGAGAAGAGCTAAAAATGTATAAATGCTAATTTCTTTCTTTGCTTCTTTTATAATTATCTTTAACAAGAATACCCCTGAATTTCACAAATGCTGGGATCCACAAGGTTTCATAATGGTTCTGAAGCAGAGCCTCCGTGCAGGGAGCGTGATGCAGTGCAGATGTGAATTTGGGCTTCATCAATGTTCAGTGCTGGATTCTGAGTCGATGTTTTGTTTCTATAATGAATCAAATCAGAAAATGAATCAATATGGATGAAGACATTTCACTGATGTCAGAAGACATCTTTGTAGATTTTATATGTATGTAAAAATTAATTTTCAGTACAGAGAGAAGAAAAAATTCCCTTTCTTACTCACAAACCTTTTCAAAATGTGTGTTTGTGAACACAGCATATAGAACTTGAAGGGAAACATGCCTTTCAAGTGTAAGCCTTTATATTTAGTTTTGTGCCTAATGCGAGGGACCTCCAGAGAGCTTTAACATACACCACGATTTTAAATGTTAAAAATTTTGCAGATTAACCCCGCTAATTGAAAATTTACTGGAATTTCAAAAGAAATGTTTTTACAGTGTTATTAAAAGGGTCATTGTGTATTCTCGTTCCCAATAACAAAATACAGAAGTTCTAAATTGTGTGGTCAGATGTGTAACGTAGAATTTGAGTAGCACAGGGGTGTTTAAAGAAATTCTTAAGGATTTTTTCAGTCATTTATAGAGATAAAAATTGTAACTGGCAATGTGATAATATCAAAAAAAGGCACACAGACTGGCCTTTTTTCTGTTTGAGTTCTTCCTCTGTCTGTCTTTAGAAATATACTGTTTGCTCTTATGCAATGTAATAACACGCATGTTTTTAAGAAAAATAAGAGAAGAAATAAAGCAAGTGCTTCCATGGAAAGTATTTTACTAACTCTTACGATATCTCTTACGATATTCTGTAATTGTTTCCTTTTAAAATTTGAGTTTTTTTCTTTCTCTGTATGAACTGAGGAAAATACCTCAGTTAAAAAGCAGTAGGATATAAAACCTATAGCAAACATCAGAATAAAACTCTAAATATGATCTTTTTTTTTTTTTTTTTTTTTTTTTTTTTTTTCCCCCAGGGATGAGGGGTCTGAAATTTTGGCAGGGGAGAAACACAGAAACATCTTTTTAAACTAATGATGATATCACAAAAAAAGGACAAATTATAATGTTCTATTGATAATTGATGGTTATTTCTTGATTCTTCTATTATCAGGCCAGAACTCATAAAAGTAATAAGTGCCTGTTATTGTTAAAAGTAAATTGTTATTATATAACAAGTATTTTAACACTGCCTATTGCAACTTAGAGCTCCTTAATTTTGTCTCTTTCATAGAAAGATATAATTAGTAAATAAATTAGCTTTTCTACTGAAATGTTACTTCAAAAACATTTACGAGCTGTGTTGTCTTTCCACGGAGGCTTGCACGGTGAAAATGTGTTGCAATTAAAACCTGATCTTTGATCTTCTGGTAGCTACAGTTTGGTATGCTTTCAACTGGTTTTCCTTTTTTGTTTGTTTGTTCATTTGTTTTTTCAAGGGAAGATGCTAATGTGATTTTTTTTTTCAGCTGAAATTATTTGAATTCTAAAATGTGACTGGCTTTTTCTTCCTTGAACTTTTCTCTGAATCTTTAACTCCTCCTTTTATGATTTCTTCGAATGCTTCTCTCTCTGAGTCTTTTTAGACTCCTCTGAGGTGGTAGGCACTGTTATGTGCTGTATTGATGCTCTCTGTTGCCATTCTTCATCTGGGCTTTCTCCTTTTATTGTTACTTGTGTGAATACTTCTAATGAGACTGCTGACATGAGAATTTGAGCCAAAATTTGGCCTTAATCTACCAATAATTCGACAGATGTGTTAGGCTGAATTCTGCCTTCATGTACACCCAGGTGTTGATTCTTAAATGACTGGAGTGGTAAAAGTGCAAATGTCATCAAAATTTGGAAAGTTATTAGTTGGTAAATCATTTGGTAAATTCATCTTCTTTTCATGCAAACGGCAGGGTTTCTAACAAGCTAAAGTGTGTGGCAATGCCCAACATATACAGGTGAGAGCCAAGGTGCTCAGCACCCCAGGGTAATATGTGGTCTTACAATGTAGGCTATTTGAAAAATTCATTGTAGGAATAGAGTTGCACTTGTCACATTTTTGATAATTTGCTAAACTGGGTTTAAATGATTCCAATGATTTTTTTTTTTTTCCAAGGCTTTGTTGACGAGTCTACCAATGAAAATAAATGCATGATGTTTAATAGATATTGTATAATTACTAACTGGGAAGAGAAAATAAGTATTCAGTTGTGTGTAAAGTTTTCTCGCTGACTGTTAATAAATCTGAATTAAGGTTCCTAAAGTCATAATCATGGCATCAGCCGTAAAAATTCCCATCTTAAAAATCAGCTTTTGAAATTTATCGGGAAGGTTACGTGTAGACTGTGTATAGGTATTTAGACTACAGAGTCAATTAGTTTAATTTGGAAACTAAAAAAAGCCTTTAGATTTATTGAAGAATCTGCTATGCTCAATATTTGATTTTCTAGTGGAATCGGGGTCTGACTGTATGAAACTTACTACAGCTAATTTTCTACTTTCTCATAAGTATAATGACTTCAGTGACAGTTTTGCCTAGAGAAGGCCTCCCATACTGGGACAAAGATTGAAAATGTATTCTGAACTTCAGATTATGAAAGCAGATCTTCTAATCATTGCATGTTGTTTATAGTATACCAAGAAAATTTCTGATACTGTGAGCATCCAATATGTAGAATGCTTTTATGAATTCCATGGAGACATTATATGAATAACTTTTGCATTGACATGGGTATAAAAATGGGTTTCAGATGTCACTGTGTGCCAAATTTCCAGAAAAAGCTTCTAAATCTTCATGTATAATTTCGAGTGTACAATCATCCTCAAATGAAAAAGACAGAATTTGTATATACATTGGCAATCTATGCATGTAAATTGGCAGTTAGCATGCATAAATCCTGAACAAAGTTTTTCTTTCAATTAGACCCTTGTTAAATCCATAGTAACTCCATTAACCTCAGTGGAATTACTTTAGATTTAAAATGCTGTTAAATGAGAACTCTGTTTGGCTACAAGTTCATTTCTCTTTGAAACTATGGTCCAACTAGAACAAGGAGAAGTTTTAAAATGAAGGTGGCACCTCTTTCCCTGATGTGTAAGAATATAGTTGATGTTTTTTTTTTTTTTTTTTTTTGAATAGATTCATCCTGCATGGAAAAGCTACTTTCTAAAGACTGGAAGGAGAAGATGGAAAAATTAAACACAAGTGATCTCCTTGGAGAAATTAAAGGTATCGCACTAGATCAAATGTTAAATGTTTGCACATTTTTTTAAGAAGGGGAATGACTATTTTTTTAAGTTCAGAAAAATAATAGAAATAACAGTCATAACTAGAGGTTGATTTCATGTTTTTTAATGCTTATCTTTGAGATGGCAGATATGTTTGCCAAATAAATAGGTTATATCACTGTCAGTTATAGACAGTATCATGAATGACAGTATCATGTATATCATGAAACGCCAGGTTAGTAACATTAGTTCATTGGCATTAGCTATATATCTCTGTGACCAGAGGAAGAGGAAGAAACATCTTGAAAACATGGAGTTACTCGTACTTGCTACTGCTTCTTCTCAATTGCATAAATATACATAGAAATTGCTTTCAGGTTATAAAAGGGGCCTCATTGTGTAATTACTCTTCTGAATTTTGTACTCACAATTGGGAAAAAATGTATTTTTCATATTCATGTTATTTCTGTGGAGAAAGAAGCCCCGTGAGGAAATTCTGGACTCACTGAAATCAGTGGGAATTTTATTGCTTATATAGACAGGACATTCCAGTATTTTCAAGATTTGTTGGACCAGCAGTCTGGTACAAGTGGAGCTCTCTTGGCAATTAAAGACTGTAGAAATCTTTAAAGTGATTTTTTTTTTTTTAACTCAACCATCAACCTTTCCATGGATTCTCTTATTGAAAAGATATTCATTGTTATTGACTAAGCAACAAATTAAAGGGGAGAGGGTTTTTTGTGCTGTGAGAAGGGCTCATAAGACATTTTTGAAAAGTACACAAGGTACCTAAGTTTAATTTCTCTTCAATGGGATAATTTCATTAAATTGAAACTACAAATAAGTGGAAACAAAGAATTATGTGCTTTGTATTAATAAAGCTTTACTAATGGGGAAAAAAAAGATACTATTTTTATTTTTTTTAATGAAAATGGAAGCTTAGGGTTTTACATTTCCTCTAGGGTGACAGATAGATAGTTCATTTTTTTTATTATGCAAACAGATGAAAGACTAGCCCTTTTTATTAAGTAAGTTATAATTGGTTCCTGCAATTGATTCAAAACCAAAATCTGTTGGGTTTGCCTGTTGGACATCACTTGTAGAAGACCATGTGAATATATTAGACAGGTAAGAAATCCTATAGTAAAGTCAGTGGCAGAAATATGGTATGCAGCTTTACAGAAACATGTTAAAATCGATGGTAATAAACAAAAGGCAACAAAATTTTGTCTGAAATGACATTCTATTTAAAGCTGTATTGTCTCTTAATAGTGTGGAAAGCATTGAATGCTAGTTGGTCCATTAATTGCACAATATAGCTACTTAGTCTCTAAATAGAAACTACTTGAATGCTATTAGAGAATCAAAATTAAAAGAGGTGGGATCTCTAACAATGCAGAATAATATTCTTTATTCTTTTAGATGGCACAAGAAGCTTTTTCATGAGCTTTCAGTTATTAAAAAAAAAAAAGTTCTTTTTTTGTTGTTTGTTTGTTTTTTCCCCCTAGGGTTTATGTTATTCCTCTATTTTCCTAGTACATATATTCACTGCAGAGTGAACTTGCTCCTAACCATTTTCTTATCTATGTAAAAACCTTTCTTACTCACGCTTGGAAGGACTTTCAACTCATTCAACTACCTTGTCTGGGGCTGTAGTAAAAATACTTGCCTGATTTAGCTCACCAGAACTGCATGTTGACAATCATTCGGTTAGTTTCCTCAACTAACTTCCTGTCTCTAATCCCTAGAAACCTTTCCTTAGGTGGTTTTAACATCTGCAGTATTCCTCTCCATTACTAGATAACTTCCAGCAAGATTCAGTACTGAATCTTTGCTGATGCACCCGCATTTTTCATGAATAGCCAAAAATACAAACAAGCAGATACAAATGTGGAAGATGAATAATGATTGCTATTTTGTTGTGCTTTACACTTAACAGCATTCAAACTTCTATGCAAAGACATTAGTGTCATTTTACAAAAGAAGCAAAGAAGGTACAGAGCCTGATAGCAAGGCTGTGACGGGTCTGAAGGCAGACTCCTCTCCTCTTGGCTCACAAGCCAGCAGCCTAGCCAACGTCTCGAGGTAGTAGCTCCTAGCTGCTAACATCACTGTCAACCAAATAACCTCATATTAACTTGTGGTAGTATTTGTATACCTTAAATGGTCTCAGTAAGAAAAAATATCCTACCAGCTAGACAGTGACAGCATGAAAACCAGATTGCAAGAAGGAAATAAAGTAAAGCAGAGGCACCAGGGAGGTCTTTTAATCTACCAAAGAAATATACATGTATTTTAAAATAAATATTTTCAGTGTTCAGGGTGGTAGCCTTCCAAAGTCACTAAGTTAATTTTCGTAGTAGTGAATGAATTTCCAGTTAGATAACTGGCATGCAGAGGTCTACTTCTGAAGTAGAAAGAACTACTTCAGAAAGTGTATCTTTTTTGGGATGTCAAATACTTGCTCCTTAGTTTCCATTAGATTCTAAACCAATTTATTTAACTGGCTGATGTTTTTGACTTTTTTTTTGTGCGGAATTTGTGTTCGTATTACTGAGAGCCTAACTTAAAGACTTGAAGCAACACAGTTCAAATAAATACATGAGGTCATTAGGGAAAAAGTCTTGATTATAAGAAAGCGAGGTGTGGTCCTGTGAGGAACTGGTCTTTACACTGACTGTTACTGGGAGTTGTTTATTTTAGCGAGAAGGCGTTGTTCTCATGAAGGATAACCTGAGCACATACTCTTCCTCTGTGTCTGCACAACTGCAGCCCTCCCCCTCCAGTGAAAGACTAGCATCTTGGTTGTGGGAAGGCAGTTCACTAAGAATCAGTGCCAGGAAAAAAAAAAAAAGAAAAAAAAAAAAGGATGAAAGCAGGAAAAAAAAAAGTACCACTGACACAAACTGTTTCTATTCATGTTTGGGAAGCACATAGATGAGAAGAAAAGATAATTGGCTGAGAGAGAAAAATAAAAATGGTGTTTTCTTGCTTTACCTTCTATATTTAGAACACAATAGTGTTAATCAAGATATAATTATAAGCTATATCTATTAATACAAACAATAGAAGCCAATACAAAAGTAACAAAGAGTGAATCATTTATTTTTTTCTAAGTGGGATTGTTCCTGTTCACAATTACTCTTGCATAGTGTGCTTCACTTGTAAAACTGCTTTTTCTGAGTGTCTTTATCAGGATTTCAGTTATTGATAATGGTCCAGATTCTTCCTTGAATTCCAGCCAAACAAGCCATTGACTTCAGGGAGGTTGCATGAAACTCAGAGGAACATTTGGCAGAATGCTTTGTACCCAAATTCCAGTGGTTAAAAAAGTCTGCTTGTTCATTTGATATGTTTATAAATGAAACACATAGGTCAGATTTTCAAAGGTCTGTGGAGCAATGGAGCTGAGTTAAATACCTGCTCACCTGGAAAAAAAAACACAACAACTCACAACTGCCCATGCAAGTGACTTGATTGCATGCCATTTGCCAGTGTATGCATGCAACTACATTTCTTTAAGGTATTTGTTAGGCTTATGTCTAGCTTTTGCAGTGTTGTTCTTTCAAATAACAATTAGCATCAGGAAATAATTTTCATTCTAGTTTTTGTTATCATGAATTTAAATAAACAAAGTGGTTCAGGGCTCTTTTCTAAATTTCCAGATATTTGGGTGTGCGGAGTTCTCTGCAGAGTCCTCCCCCGCCCTCACTGCATGCATTTCTGTTGCTTAGATATCTAGTTTTATTTCAGCAGCCACAGCTAGGCAGAGTAGCATCATTTATCACTATACAGAGTCTGTTTTAAGTTTTCTGTTTCTGTTCCAAATATAAATCTCTGGAATAGCGTAGTCTTGCATGCATCAGGCAGTTGTCCTACTGAAATAGCCCGCAATGGTCTTTCTCAGCATGCAGGGTCTTTGAAGATCAAATAAGAAAGGTCAGTCTTTAAGTAACTTAAGCAATGATGTTATCGTGAAAGGGTCAGAATTGGTCTAGCAGTCTTACAGGAGAGTGACTCGTGGGTCACCGACTACTGTGTTACAGGTTAGTTCTCTGGCTTCCATTGGTGGTGTTTACAACTGAAACTATCTATATTTATAGGCATTGTGACTCGAATGTCACATGCTGTCTTTGTACAGTATACTCTATTTTGGGAAGGATAGTGATTGATGTCCATAGCTTTGTCCAATATATCCAATACAGAGGTCAGTTTGCATTATGTTTCCCTTGCTTATTCCTTCTCTGTTCACATTTGTTACTTTATTAAAAAGAGCCCCAAACTCCTATTTCATGTGATGTATATACATTTAATGGCTCAATATTTGGATAGGTGGGAGTCAGCGTGTCTGTTTCCTAAGGAAATGTTGCATTGGGTAAACCAAAACTAATTTCACTCACAAATGATACTTGTCGCTGGGATTAGAGCACAAGAGAGATAGAAGGAGATGTTTTCTAGGAGCATTTTGGGTGTGTGCACTAATGACTGAAAGAGAACAGTGAGGCACAACTGCTTGAATCTGGTAATTTAACACTATCCATTTCTGGGGTAGTCTTGGACAGAGTTCTGCATGAGTGAATCCTCAAGAAAGCTATGGTGTCTGATTTGACAGTGAATTAAATTTTTCTTAAAATATGCAAGATTTACAAAACATTTTAAATGCTATTTTTGCTTCCATTTTATAAAATTTATATTCACATATAAGCTTTTGAGTGTTTTTTGGAGCACTGTATCAAACATGAAGACTGTTTTGTAGAAAATATATCTTATGTTTTCCTGTAGCCCTGACCAACAGTGCAGTCTGGATTTGTAGTAATTATTTCTCAGTGTAATTGCTGAAATTTCTTTTTCATGAATTCTAAGGGTATGTAACAATCTGCTTTATAAATATGTATAAATAAATATATATGTCTTATATCACAGAGGCACTCAGAGGTTTTTAATTATGTCACTTTGTATGGCTATAGACATTTCAAAGCTCTCCTTTGTGCTCTCTGTTATAAACATATTTTATTTCTTTTGAAGTCTGTGTGATATACATACTAGCAATTAAAAACCCAGCTCAGGCTTTGAGACACAAGGTCTTCTTAATTAAAACTCAAACAAAAGCTACAAGCAAAAGCCCCACTATATGATTAAGGTCTAAAGTGTTATGATACATTAGAATCATTGTTAACTGCTAGGATTTAAAAAATCAATACACAGGAAAAGGGATCAACTGGTTCCAATTAGTGAAACCAATGAAAGTATCCAACAAAACATAACAAAACAACACAACCCAGAGCCCCTACACCCAAATCCTTAAGAAATTGGTCCTGATTAGAAATATACCACAGGCTATAAAGTTTTCTTGTAATGTATTTATTACCATGATCCAATGAAGTAATATGTTTAGCTCTAAGTTTTAGCTCTCTAAATCAGACATATATTTTTGTTTTGCCATTTCTCGGGTCACTGGCGTTTTGTGTAATGTGTTACAAAAGCTACATTTCCAGGCCTAACCTGGTCTTGTAAATTAAGTGGTACCTTGGTATTTGAATGACTGAATATTTCACAAGCTCTTTCAACAGTTAGTGTGTGCATAATATTTAGTCTGATTTATTTGAAGAAGGTAATCAATTAATATATACATATTATAGATTTTTTTATATATATATATATATGTAGGTTAGACTTACCCAGAACCATTATATCTATTTATTTGGATTAAGATACTGTTATAATTATTTAGGCCAAACATATGAACTAGCTTAAACTATCCTACATCGTTTTCACTTTTCTGGCTGTAAACACTTCTTTCCAGATTCTAGATTTAAATAGACCTAGTTTAAGCATTATACAGAGGGTACTTTTGTGGATATGAACAGGACTGCTCACTCTACATAGTGTTATTATTTAAATTAAAAAGGAAAACATTTTTATTGCTGTGGTCCTTTGGTCATGGAGTCATATTTCAGTGGCACCTATCACAATCAAGCCTGCTTCTAGTGTTAAAAATTATTGACTATTATGGTTTCTAGTTCTTAAAACTCCACAACTATAAATTACATTGTAATCAACCTTTCACATAAATCAAGTTATCCATAGTGTTGAATACATTTTATAAATAATATCAAGTAGGATGCATGCAGTATATTTGCAAGCACATGATGAATTTATTACTGCAATCATATATATAATATATATATATTTATCTTATTGGGGTATGTTTCTAAGACTAGCAATTCATGACTCAATGTATGAACTATATTGCACTATATTGAAGTCAGTGGGGCAGCTCACTTATATGCTGTGTTCTGCGGAACTGTAGCTCAAATATTGTACTAAGAAATAGTATCAGCTATTCAGGAGAAAAAGGGGTAGGAAGGATAATGATGCTTATTCTTCTTATTATAAGAATCTGGAAACAGCAAAATATTTACTGGACACATTAAGAAGACTGCTTCCTTATAATTTTATCCATTCTTCAGTTGTACAAAGACTGACAAGAAAATTTATGGTGTTTATTTTCAAACACCATTTATTATTATTATTATTATTATTTTACAAAAAAAGGATTGAATATAAACTAAAAATTACAAAAAGGTTTTATTCACTTTTTCTTCAAAAAATTGCCATTTTCTTTTGTCTATTTTTTAATGTGTATTTTTTTTTTTTTTTATAAAATCGGTAATTATTTTCTTTAATGAATCTGGTGTTTGTCACTGTAGTTGAAAGGTCTCTGTGTTGAAGAACCATGTCACACCACTTGTAACTGAAGACATCCTTTTCTGATACTAGATGTCAATAGCAAATTTCCTTTAGAATCAAGCCCCAGCTTAGTTGCCAATGAAGATACTTCATTTTAGCAATATAAAACTCCAACTGCAGACAAATAAACTCCTTCATATATATTAAAAAAAAAAAAAAAGTAAAAAAAAAAAAAAGTGCATTTGTAGGAGTTTGCAAGGCTAAAAGCAGAGTGGAATCTTTGTTTCTTTTTTTCACGGTTTTGGTGGTTTGGGGTTTTTGTTGCTGTAGACCTGGCAAGCCAAATTCTAACAAATTAATGAATGTAAGCATTTATCTAGAATGATACATGGTACTAAAAGGCCTGAAGTTTTCTGATCAGTTTGGATTCTGGTTTAAGCAGTTTTATCACTGTAGGTTTATCGCTTTTTTGTCACAGGAGTTTCATATTTAGGAAATCTGTTATTTAAGTGGTAGATATAAAACAGCATAACATGTTATACTGTTATGTTGTCTCTATAGCTACTGAGCAATCTGGGGAAAGGTGTAAGGAAAGGGCAAGCGCAGAGTAATATTTCCTCAATGTACTCTTCCAGTTTCCCATGATCTTTGATTAATTACCACCCCTGATTCAGAGGTGGTACATTTGGGTTTAATGGCCCTTGATAGAATTATCGTCTATGAATACGTCCAATCAGTTTTGAACCTTTTAATTGACAGCTGGAATGTCAGTGGGGATAAGTTCAGCAGTTAGCAATATGCTGTATAAAGCAGTATGTCCATCTTTATGTTTGGACCTTGTAGGTGTCCCCTAGAACTTGTATTACAATGGCCAGGGAACTTTTGTTCCCTGTTCACCTTCTCTGTCATATTCCATTCACTTGTCTCTTCTCGTGGTTAGAAAGTGAAAAATACATTTATTTATCCCTTATGTGACAGCAGTTCTGCACTTTGATCACTCTCACCACTCTTCTCTGCACAAAGTATCCCTATTCTGAGCAACATCAACCTTTGGCACTGAATAATGAGAACCTTCACCTCCGTTGGGTGTATTAAACTCATTTTCTGAACGGGGAGTCTGTCTTGAAGTAGAGTCTTGACATGTGGATGTTGTGTGATAATGAGAGCATCCTGATGGAATCAAAGAGTATCGGATATTTTTTTCTTGACAGAGATAAAAATACCTTACTGGGAACTTCACGAACACTGTGGACCCAGAGGTGGCTCAGAAATGCCATCTATAAAACTTATGGGAAATGGGTTAGGACTAAGTAAAAATAAAGTACGAATACAATTGGAAAACTCACATGCAACTGAGAATAGCAAGAACATGAAGTGCAAATCAACAGAGCCACTGCCTCAAAAGCCTAAGCTCGGCGAGGAATAGAAGGAGAAATACAAAGAAGGTTGTCCTTGCCCTCTCTAAACAAGTTGACCCTTTGGAAGAGGTCAACAGTATTTTGTACAGGAGGTCTTGATTTGTCTAACTGTGTCATCTCATTTCTGATCTGACCGATGACATATGACGGTTTTCTGCCAGGGGGCAGATCTAGCCAAACTGTGCTCATTTTCCTTGTTTTCACCTCACCCTGCTGACATTAAAGTGAGTCCAGCCTAGTCAACACCCTCTTGCTCTAATTCATGATACCACCCCCCCCCCCACTTAAATATTGAGAACAATTCACTATTTCCTTTCTCTCTTTCCCCCTCCATTATTTATTTTAAAGTAAATAATTGCTCTCTTTTCATGTTCATACAACTTTTTTTCAGTTGTGGCATGACTTGCTAAGAGAGTAATTTTCAAACACACTAAAAAGATGAAGCCTCTTCAATTAATATGAATATGGAAATTACAAAGCAAATTAAGATAACTGTATTGAAACAATTTCCATAGGAAATTTGTCTGTACAGAGGAATGAGAAATTGAAATATATTAAGGAAATAATCTGCCCTGATTCCTATAAATTCATAAATATGAGTATCATAGATATTACACTCTGTGTTAGTAAAATCAGTAGATTTATACTCAGACACCTTGATCAGAAATGGTTCTTTGTCATTATCTCTCATGCTGAAATCCTGTTATTGTATAAATATTTGTTCTTACCCTTTTTTCTTTAAATTACTGGTGGTTTTACCCATATATTCCTAATATTTACCTTGGTATCAATATGAATTAAAGTTTAATATTAGTCACTTGGTCATAACTGTTCTTTAAGAGTTATACAAGATTAAGCTGAGACCTCTTCAAGAGCTGTTTAAAATCTGTTGCCCTGTAGATAGCAGTAATGAGAGGCTAACACACTCATGTCTGGAATGAATCCTCATGTCTATTAAGATTTGTTTGAATAGGTTTCCATCACAACAGGTGCACAATTATTTTATGAGTAAAATATTATCAGCCTTCCAAATTAGCCAGGGCAAAATGCAAGTTGTCTGATTAAATAATCAAACCCAATACTTAAAATGCACTTGATTTCCACAGGAATTTTAAGATGCTAAGTCCCAGTCTATCAGTGTAACTGTGATTGTTTGCAGCATGCAAGTAGCAGCTTGTAGAATATCCTGTTTGGTATGTTTTACATAATTCATCCTACATTATACAAGACAAAACTGCTAAAAACCCCCAACAAAACACAACATATAATAATAGGTTTTACTTTTAGTCAAACAATTTTAATCTACCAATGAAGGTATTATACTGTGGATTAAATCAGAAAAAAAGTGGGCCTTTAATGGAAAATAGTTTGAAAGTGTTCTGCATTCAATTAGGAGGCACATCAGTTTAGAAATACAAAACCCTGTGTTGTTTTTCAAATAATTTGGTTTATGAAGGGGGAGGGAAAAAAGGAAAATCCTCTGAATCTGAAGTGCAGCTTGCAGCATGGAGATCACATATGTCACCACTTATCGAATAGCTCAGTTAAATACAGCAACCCAGAGACCCAAGAAATGGGTAAAATCTGAAACAGTAGGCTCACCATGAATGGAAAACTTAGCAGTTCAGCTGTCAGACACAAATTATATACAGGTAACTTTGTTTTCCTATCTGAATCTGTTTGTCTATCAAGGAATGCTATGAATCAGGAGATGGGATCTCAAATACAAAACCACAAACTCAGAGACAGCATCTGGAGGAGCTCCAAGCCACAAAAATTAGGGAAGAAGCACAGAGGGAACAAAAACTGTGAATGCGTGCATGGATTCTGCCTTCTATATACATTGAATTTAAATAATTGTGTTGATACATCAGTAATAATAATTGCTGATAAAAATTATAGTCCTTATTTTGGGCAGCAATATGTTTTACTAAATGTGAAATTAAATGCAATTTATATTAATTAGAGATAATATGAAAGTATGTAAGTGGTTGACATTTCCGACATTTTTGAACATATCACTATATGTGAAGATACATCTTTTGCATTTGTTTTGACTTGGAAATACTGGAGACTTGGAAATACTGGAGACTGATATATGGTCCCAATATGTTCTGTTGAAATAACAACACAGTTCTAACCTCTAAGATCAGAAAATTATTTAAAGACAAGTTTCACCATACTTTGAAATTTAGTTACGAGATTTTGTTGTCGACGTACCTATTTTCAAGACAAGTTTAGTTCTATCTGGGAGCTGGAATACAGTCTTATGACAGGTACTATAACAAAATCCACTGTTAAAAAGCAGGTGTTGAAGCTGCAGAATTCAGAAGGCAATGTAGTGTATACAGACCTTTTACTTAGGCTTGCAAAACTTAAGATTTTTTTTTTTTTTAAATGTGGGAAAACTTGAAAGACTTCAAGTTTTGATTGGTAACATCAAAGCGATACAATCAGAGGCTTACTGAGGAAGGTAAAGAAAATGAAATGAAATGAAAATAACTGTTATGTGGCTTTTTATTATTTTATTTTATTTTTATTAAGATCCATTAAGAATCATAGAATACCTTTTAACTTTTAACTGAAAAGTTTCCTGTTCTCTGCTTTACTGTGGTGCCAGGATCCATTTGCCTACATATTCTCAAGATTCAGCAACAGTAATGGGATGTCTGTGGATTTTCTTTTAGGGGCTCTGGTAAAATGAGAGATACCACCTCAGGATGCATTTGTAAATTAATTAACCCTTTCTCTATTTTTTGTTTTCTTCACCTCCCAAGGCTTTTTATGGTGTTATTTTGTGTCTCTTAGCCACAGATGAGGGTGCCCACTTCTGAAATTTAATGATTTTTCTAAAAAGAATCAAGTTACATTCAAGATTACTTTTCAAGATAACAGTGATTGACAGAAGGCCTTTGGGTCTCTCTAGATACTCTCAGATAACATACCACACCATCAGACAAATATGAAAACTGGTGCTAAGAGCTGGTTGTGCTTGGGCCATAATAATTCTCAGTTTGTTGACCTGGGAAAATTGTAGTCAGCCTCATAGCTGTAGTTAGTTGACTTCACGGATAGGTGAGTCTCTTCTCTTACATTGCCTATATCTGTTTCCCTCAATGTGTATTGTGCTAACAGGAAGAAAAAGCAGTTCTTTTCTGAATTACGGCTGCAACTTCTAAAAAGGGTATGGTGATAATCAGTGAATCACTGGAGGCAAAATATGGGTGCTAATTACATGTCAGCTTAATCTGCTATAGGAAATTTTCGTTATGACAGCTATGTCTGTGTAAAATGTCTGAATGCTTTAAACACATAGAAATTAATATAAAGTTCAAGTTTGGAAGTGATGGAAAACTGAAGATCTATGTAACTAAAATGAATATTGTTTAACTTATTTTGATGAAATAGTCTTCCCAAAGGAGAAAATATATTCCTTGCAATAGGCACACGCCAACTCTTGCAGCATGATCTGTGAAAAGAAGAATGCTCTTTACTGATCAAAGTCAGATCTTGTAGACCAGCTGGCATTGCCAGTGTCAGGGCTGGGAGCACTGCTGCTCTCTGAAATGGTAAGATTTATAGAGTCGGTTACTGTTATGGTCCTTAACAGCTCTGAGAGCTCTGTGTATGTTATATATAATGTTATATATATATATGTATATATATATGAAATGAAGCTAACATGCCATTTTTCATTGGAGCTCTTAAAGAGTTACTTTTCTGTTATTCATGAACTGCGGATATATGACACTTGTTTATTGTTCTTGACTGACAGACAGAAAATGGTTAAACGATATTGTGAGAATTAGAGGGTTAGCTGGTAAACGAGGTAATGATTTTGCCATGTGTACTTTTACAGGCTTTTCCAGGAGAACTTTTTCTGGTCAGTGTTAGCTATGTTATAGTAGGTGTTTAGAAGTTGAGCAGTTGATTGAGCAATTGAGAAAGTCACCCTTCTTAAAGTACATACAGAGAATTAATACCTAAAGCAATACTGAGTACTTGAGTTAGTAGAAAAATATATATATTTGGGAGATAAATTTTGAATAAGTGTGTGTGGGTGTTGTCTTATTAAATGCATTTTCTGTATTGTCTTTAAACATCAAATTCATCCTCTTCTGCTAGCTGGTCTTCTCAGATGGACTTTTGTCAGTATATGTTGAGTCCATGAGATAAACTGAAGGCTTACTGCATGCTTAGCTGATGAGACACAGCATTTAATGTGCACAAGAACAGGAAAAACCCTCATTTTTGCTGTTAAATACCAAGCCAATAATGAAAGAGCTCCAGGAAAGAATTTTAAAATTTGAAAATGAATGCAATCCTTGATACCTTGAAGTTATCAAAGTACTAATGAGCTCTAGGAGGTAATATCTAAATACTTAAGGTCTTTCAGCAGTTTTTCAACAGTACTTCAATTTATGACTATATTTATTTTGATACCCTGGAATTATGACGATAACATAATGTATTGATGGGTATATGTTAGAAGCAGCTGTAAGGGTTCAGTTGAAACCCTTTTTATGCTAAAACTCAAAGTGAGTAACTAGAAATTTTGGCTGAAGCATCAGCCTTAAGCCTCAGTATATACATCTTCACACAGATACAGAGTCTCTTATCCACTAGCTGATGTAGATCACAAGAGCAAATGAAACTACCTTTATGTTAATAAAAGAAAGTTGATTGATCCATAGGTATGAATTCCCATACAAGGAAAACATTTTAATGAAAAGTAATCAAATACTGTGTCTGAAGGGCTAGAAGTGCTACCCAAGAACTCAGAGAAAAAAGGACAAATATTTTATATAAAGAGGACAAAACAGCCAAACATCCATTTGACTCCAATAGTAGTCATGAATGGACATGCAAGAACAAGAAAAAAAACAGAGGGAGCATATATAATACTTTCGCACTAACATTATCCCAGCCTCTGGCTATTTTCAGTTCAAGGGATCACTCTGCTGGGTCTCTTCCCCCTTCCAAATCCTTGTCCTGTCTCCCCTTGAGCTTAAAGAAACTCTTCAAACCCACAGCATCTTTTAGGAAGATATTCCATGGCTCTGGGTCCACTGGGTGAAAATACGCTGAGAACTTTTTCTGGTGACGTTGGATGATTTAGACACATCTATCACCTGAGTAAGACATCAGCTGAGTAATGGGTAATAGATGCTTAATGTCTTTTTGAAAACACAGCCGGAGATCTATCCATAATAGTAAGACTTAAATCCATTTGAATACCTTTCCCAGAGAAAACTAAGGTCCAAGAAACACGTATTTGTCCAAGAAACTTGGATGTATCCCTGAGATCTTCTCAGATGCTGTCAGTTTTAAATCTTGATGCATATTTAAAATTCAGAGAGCACAAATGACCATAAAAGAAATTGCTTAAGTGAAAAATTATTTTGCAGTCATAATTAGCCTTCATCTTAGTTGACAGTATCTCAGCATCAGAGGTACACTGATGTAACTGCTTAGAAACCTGTCACAAACATTGGTTTGAGTTGCAGTGGGTATGTTGCTTGGGACATAAATCTTTTTTTCACTTTTATTTTTTTTATTTTTTTAATGGGACACTTAAAAGGAAGATGATTAACTTTCAGACAACTTGAGAGAAGTCTCCATAGAAATGTTTTCTTGCTTCTGTTTTTAGTTTTATTGCCTTGTTAAGAAGGAAAAATAATCATGGAATTGTGGTCACTGTAGAAATAAAGTAACAAAAATACAACTTGGACAGATTTTTATTGTTGTAAGGAGAGAGCAACAATTAGGGGATCCTGATTTCTTAAATATATCCCAGGACTATTTATAATGCAATGAATTTGAATGCTGTGATAATGGAATTCAGAAACCTCCTGATGTGTTTCCAACATACAGTCAATGCTTCAGGTTTTTTTCTGAATTATCTTTAGATTGTGCCTAAAGTTCAGGCCTTTGAATAGTAAATTACATTAAGGCTTTGGAATAATCAGTATTTATGTTTTCTTTCTGACTTATCCTGCCAGAGTTGTAGAATACGTATATATTTATAGGTATATAAGTGCAATGAAATAACATGATACTGCATTCTGGTTTGGGACTGTGAAGAGTTTCATTACCAGTGATTCTGTAGTGAAGGGTTGTGTTAAATGTTTTGGTTTGTGATCAGCTAGGTATTCAAATAAATTGAATTAAGAAAATTTCCAACTGTACTTTCAGTTGCTTCTAAGAAACATCTGGCTAAACACACTCATGCTTGTGGTTAGAGTATAATTATACCAGAACACTGTTAGAATATGGGTGGAACTTCAGTCTGTAAATGTAGGCCATCTTTTTTGTGCTCTGGTTAATGCGATTTAGGAGTTTTTTTTCTGCAGTTAGAAAACTGGATTGATAATTTGGTAGTGTATTTCATAGGACCACAACAAGCTTTTAATAGAAATCTAATTTGTTCCAGCATGGGTTCATATTTATTTATTTATTTATTTTTCTTGCCTTTTTTTTTTTTTTTTTTTTTTTAATTAAATCGTGAGGGAGCAACAAGCATTGTTTCCTTCTTTGGTTTTTGTTTCTCGTACCCATACGGAGAGACTGTGGTTATTACAAAAGATAAGATAATTCATAATTGTAGCATTAATATGCTCTGCTAAATGGGTATATTTATAATATAAAATAATGGTAAATTTAAAATAATGGTAAATATTTAAAATAATATTCAGATTTACAAGCCTGAAGCTTCTAGTTTTGACCACCTAATAAAATTATTAATGAGCATATCAATGGACCTGTTTCAAAGCCCACTGAAATCAGTGTAAATCCTTCAACTGACTTCTGTGGGCACATTCTAGATGTATAAAATGTTGTTGCTTTTCCATACATATCAAAGGCTTTTGACTAAATTGTCTCTTCTCAGATGAAGTAGGAAGTTTCTTCTTTACAGCTTCCATGATAGACAGGGTATGCTAATGTCCTTGTTTTGCAATAAACTTTGCTTCTTCATTACTTATCACCAGAGGCAATAAAAATCTTCAGAGGCAAATATAAGTTTTTCATTGATATACTTGTTTGTATTTGTAAGACATGAAAGATGAACATGTAATTAAGATCAAAATTAAAATTTATATTTAAAGTATATAAATCTTGCAGTACTAATACTCATATTTAGACATTTCTGAGTGGTGTAGCTAATAACTTCTAACTAAAATCTCATGGAAGTAACTTATTTAACAAGATGTAGAAAGTAACTGCAACATCATAAGTCAGAATACATTTCACAGGGGCACATCTTCTCTCGCATGTATATTGGGCATTCTGGATACAGTAGAAAAAATGCATTATGTTACAGGTTATAACTCATAAACCCAAAATAGGTTATAATTTTGTGTATAGGTAGAGAGGCAAGATTACTAAAGTGTTTTGGAGTGGGCTCCTCATAGGTAAATCTATTTACCTTTTTATAAAAATGCTGCAGTGGCATCTATGGAAAGGGTCTTGTCCATTCTTGCACCCACAGAGAAATGGATTAATTCCTGTCCTTGTTGCCATGGACTTCCTATGACACAGATGCCTAGGTTATATACAAGGCACTACAACATCCTTCTGGAAACTAAATCAGCACCACGAGAGCGTATAGTGATGATTTTTTTAAAATTTATTTTTTCACCTGATTTGCAGGTGTCCAACTGCAGTAGTACAGAAAAGCTGAATGGACTTCATTTGTCACCTTTTCTTACCATCACCCCACAAACACATTCACAGATATTACAGTGCAGAATGCTCCTCACTATTTAAAGAGAAGAATCGTGTTATTTCTGAAAACACTGCAACAAAAAGCAGAAAAAACGCTATTAGGATGTTTTTTAATAGCTTGCTGATTAAAATGGGAAACTTAATAAAAACATGTGATTCTTTTTCATCTTTATTATTAATCTGTAGTTGAGACAATGTGAAAAGACTGAAAAAAACAAGGAAAAACTTCTTTTACATCATGAACATTTTCTATGAAAGACAAATAGCAGCTAAAGAAATCGCAAGTAACTAAGTCCTGTTATGCAGGAAAATTAATGTCATCTAATTCATTTGAGCTATGCTCATCAGATGAGATATTAAACTAACTTCCTCTAAACTCAGCTTCCTTCCAGACATTTTTATGAGTGTACATATACAATTCTCTTTCCAGAATAAGATTATTAGAACAGATATTCAGTTCATCCGTGTGATTGAAGATACAAGTTTTAATTGGAGAGTTCTTTCTTCCAAAATAGTGCTTTTTTACACTTGCACTGCAACAGGAAGAAATACTAGTTTAAAAAGAATGAAAAATTGTATAGATCACTTGGAATTGTATCATGTTTACGTAATAAAAAAATAAGACTCATTTTGAAGAGTAGCATGGTACCCAGAAATCACTTGTTAAACTTAAAATTGAATATGGAAACAAAATGATTTTTATCCAGCTGTGCTCTGTTATGAAAGAACAATCAATGAAATGGAGCAATTTCAAAATCAGTCCTGAACTCTCCGTTTACATTTTTTTCTTCAGCAGACTCCTAATCTTTGCGTGTTCGTTGATAAGATCCTACTTATTCCACACTGTCATCAGTTGTGACTCTCAACATTGTAATTCCAAAGGAGACACTACCTATGATTATATATAAGCAAAACATAATATCTTCATTTCATATATAAAATAGGAAGGTACAAAAAAGTATCTTTCTCACACCTTTTACAGCAGCATATAATATGAATAACAGAGATGGCTTAGCATTCACATGTCAGACCATCCCTCCCTCCTCATCAAGGCACAGGTGCAAATATTCAACTAGAACTAAAATAGTTTTTCTTATTTTCTGTAAATGAAGGCTAGTTTTTTTTCCATTGATTTCAAATATCAAAAATGATACGTAACTAAATTAAGATACAGTGCTACTGCTAGTGCAGTAGACCTCTGTTCAGTAAATTTTGTGAGTCAGAAGAAGAAAAAAAAAAAGAAAGAAAAAAAGAAAGCACAATCCAGAAAGGATAATAAAATTGTTAAGGGCAAAATGCCATTGTGTTGGAATTCCTCGGAAGCTGAGATACCAAGCAGGGCAGTATTCCTCTGCTTAAGCACCTCCTAATTCTCAGTTTCACATTAAGCTATGAGCTGCTCATGGAGAGAGTCAAGAATTTCATAAGAAAGAGTATTTAGAAATTCTAATACTATGTACAGTTGTGTATGTCATCCTCAAATGATACTGTCAGGACAAAGTATTCTCAAACCTAAGGGTGCTATGGAAGATATGTATATTTAGAGACTTCCTTACTAACATTTCTACATCCAGTGAATTGCGTAGAAACTGAAAAATAATAACATTTTTCCATAATGTTCAGTGATAAGATATTTGGCATTTTTAATTTAACATATATGCTATTCATTTCTAATAACCACAAAAGTCAGCCAAAGCTGATGGAAGGATTAGTGTGATTTGAGTCATGTTCACAGATAAAATAATGGGTAAAGTGAAGCTTGACTTGCTGTGTATTGTTTATATGGACACATGGCATTCACAGGAATGTCTTGATCAGTTTCATATTGTTGAGAATGAAGGGTATTTCTACTGAAATGTATGGAGCTACAAATATTTGTTAAATAATGTGAAAAGACAATTAGTCCCAATGAGTTGCTAGTTCCATTGTAATGAACAGGCACTGTGAACATCATTGGTTTTGAACTACTTGATTTTTTCCAATATTCAGTATTTGTGGTCCAGTCTTTAGAAGAAGAAACATTGAATATTTCCATTTCCCTATGATACTTCCCCTGTTTTCTTTTGTGAGGACTTAAAGCACTATAGGACTATTGAGTTGGGCTAATTGTACAGCCCTTGCAATGAGAAATATTACAGGATTTAACTTTCAGACCTTTTCTATAACTCTCATATGAACTTGAGAAAGACATAACATTCTTTTTGTGCTTAATCTGTGTTCTCCGAAAGTAAAAGGTGAACCAATCTTGTGCTATTTTGACTTAAGATATTAACATCCACAAAAACAAACAAACAAAGAACCAATGGTAAACATGTTTGCACAGAGAAGATTCTTGTCTGAAAAGTTTACTCCTACTGTGCATGATGTCTTTCTGCCATCCTTATTAACACAGTTTCTGGCATAGAACCACAGAATGGTTTGGATTGGAAGGGACCATAAAGCCCACTCAGTTCCAACCCCCTGCCACAGGCAGGGACAGCTCCCACTGGAGCAGTTTGCTCAAAGCCCCATCCAGCCTGGCCTTGAGCACTTTCAGGGATGGGGCATCCACAGCTTCTCTGGGCAGGCTGTGCCAGTGCTTCACCAACCTCATAGTAAAGAATTTTTTCCTTATATCTAATTTAAACCTACCCTCTTCTAGTTTAAAACTGTTACCCCTTGTCCCTTCGCTGCACTCTGTTTTTCTATAGAAGAGGAAATGTTATACAATTGCATGACTGGGTTAGGTTTTCTGTTTATCAATTCTTTTCACTTCCAATATACCTCCTTTACCTTTTGAATATATATTCACTTAATATCCTATTTCCTTCTGTTCTATGGCCCACAAATACAGTTCGGAATCCTTACTGTTCCTATCCTTAGAGTAACCCTGCTTCCCAAGCTAAGGAAGCTCTGTCAACTGTAGTTAAATGGGAAAAACCTGAAAGTGAAGGTCAGGAATTTTTTTCAACTCTCAAGTCCTGAGTGAGTACCTTAAATAAATAGACTAGCTTTCTTCCTCCCTTGCTTGTAAAGGTTTTTCTTTATAAAGCATTGGAATTGAGAGTTAGAGTCAATAATATTAATAATAATAAAACAAGTTTTGCTCTCTATATAACACCACCATGTTCATTTTATTTTGGAGTGCTATGCCCTGGGCTACAGCCTTCTCAGTTAACAAAATAAAACTATTCATTTTTCCTTTCTCTTTACATCATCTTTTAGTGTTTATATCACTGTACAGATTACTCACAGCCTGTGGCCTCTGCTGTATCATTATATTCTATTTCAGCAAGAACAGGTTGGCTGTGAGTTTTTAGTTGGAATGTGTAATACATATTTCCCTGTTTATATGCACTATTATCACATTTTTCCCCACATAGGGTCTTAACAGATATTATTGAGTATATATGAAGCATTTCTAAAACCACTCAAACACTAAAACATTCATAACTGAATCTCTACTTGCTGCTGAAAAACCCTAGGAATAATTGATTTGAAAAATTGTCTTCCACATGCACATGCATGAATTAACACTTAATATGTACTTTCTGGTGTTCTTTAGAATATAAGATGACAAGTGAAATTGGAGAATCAACCCAAGAAAGTGGCAAAAGTCTTTTTTTTTTTTTTTTTTTTTTTTTTTTGAGCAGTTTTAAAATAGGATCGGGTATATGGTTTAGTACCAGAATCTCTAAGCATAGTTAAAGTCCTCCAATGCTTATTTCAGATACAGGTCTTCTTTTTTATGTGTGTGAAAGAAAGAGTGAGAAGTCCAATCGATTTGTTGAAATTCTGCTTTTTCCTTGGGAGCCGTCTTGGAGGAGGGGGAGGCTGAAGTTCTGGCTAACATCACATTCTTTCATGCATTCCTGAAGCGGATTACATTTTAGGACTCTACTGTGGATTTAGCACATCCCTAAAAATGGGGCAAGGCATCATTGTGCTGCTCTGTGAACTGACCAGAAACTGTTCAATCCGGTCCTATACCTAGCAGAGATTATTTTGACAGTTTTGGACCTGTTTGGTAATAACATAAATAGTTTATGCTAATCCGGTTACTGCAGCATTTTCTCTTGAATGTGCTGGTTTAGTTTGGTTAGAGCTGTTGTGAAAAACAGTCAAGCAAAAGAATCTGCACGTATGAGGTATTTGTCAGGAAACACCTGAGAATTGCTACAAAATGATGTCAGAACAAAAAGCCCAGTGAACAGATAATAGCAATCAATAAACAAATAAACGAAGGAGGGGTGGGGAAGCACAAAATAAGCACTTGAAGTGCGGTGGATTTGAAACTAGGACAAATCCTGCAGATCGTCAGTTAAGCATATTCATCCTCGTCATAAACATGAGATGCTTTGTCATAACTCAAGCCATTTTTTGTTTCTCTGAATCTGACAAACAGATTTTGCTCTATAGCCCATTTTCAGTCCTTCATAACATTAATTCCCGTTATTGTTTGTGGACATAAGGTATTAATTTTTCCTTGCTGAAAGCTTAAAAAACAGACTCGTTTTGCAATGAAAAAGGGCGGTGGATCTTGTAC
The DNA here is from genome assembly GCF_964035555.1 of Netta rufina. Classification (NCBI taxonomy): domain Eukaryota; kingdom Metazoa; phylum Chordata; class Aves; order Anseriformes; family Anatidae; genus Netta; species Netta rufina. The sequence goes on along the minus strand of NC_140128.1, from coordinate 4,749,362 downwards.
CTCCCCAAGAGAACCTATCCGGTGTGGTTTGCATGCTGGACATGTTTGCTGTGCTGCCTTCTGCGCTGGGATGCTACAAAGCACAATGGGAAGCATTTAGACAACTTTTTATTGACTAAGGACTGGACAGTAGCATATGGGAACATCAACAATTGCTAACTGATCATGAAATAAAGAAATTCCAGTATTCTAATGTTATAAAAAGAAGGGGAAAAAAAAGTCATTCAGAACTTAGTCATATTGGTTCAGCTGTTGTAACCAAAGACTGATAAGATAATAGAGGTCTTTGTGGCTGTTTTCTACTGAAATGCTTTATCTTTATGATGCACTTGGGGCCCTTTAGAGTGGAAAGCTTTTTAAACTGCTATTGGAGTTAGAACTCAAATTAGATGCTATTGCAATGGCAAGGGGGCTCCTTAGTCAGGCAGCCCTCACAAAGTGACTTTTATCTCCGAAGCCCTTCCATTAGATTGTTACTTTCTTCTGTTTTCCCTGTTTATTTTTGTTGACTTTCACTGCCCTATTTTGTGGCATTTAAAAGGTGACCCAATCAAAAAAGGGTAAATGCTAAATGCTGGACAGAGCCTGTGAAGTAGAGACATCACAGCCTATCTGATGTGTGCTGCAGACTGCCGTGTTAGACAGAATGGTTTAACCAGGTTATCTCTGGGCAGCCAAGATCAAATACACTTTCTTTTAAGGCTAGCATTGTGTTTTTGCTTTCTTCTCAAACAATGTCCATTAAAAAACACACACGCACACACACACACACAAAAAAAGCAGGAATTGATTTATAAAGGCTTTTTTTTTTTTTTTTTTTTTTTTTTTTTTACTTTTTTAAAGCTGAAATTGCTTAACTTGATTCAAAATCATTTTTGATTGTTGGTTGAATTACTTTGGTTGATGATACTTTGGAACTGTAGTTATGTGATTTAAAGCTCTTCTTTGTTTCTGGCGAAGTCTGCGCTTCTCTCTTCTATTACTTTCTTTTGATTTCATAAAAGTCACGCTGTATTCATTTTAAAAACATAACAAGAATAATAGTTTGTGATTTATTAATTTGTTTTTCCTGTAGGTATGTGGGACCAAAGCTAGTTTAGATTCAACACATAAACAAGGATGATATTTTTAATGCTTTACACTCATCATAGAATTCAAGAGAACCGATAATACTTTGCAGCTGTGTGGAGATCCTGTGTAAAGATCCCAAAGCCCTTCAGCTAACCAGGCATAAAAACCTCTGACTGGTAGTGTTTTACTCTGGGTACATGTCGGGAAAGTAAGGCAAGCACATTCAGGAACCCACAGTAATTTAGTGTCACAGATAATAATCCAACTTCAGCAAGCTTTGGATCAGACCTATAAATTTTTGGCTTATTTATGACTCCATTATTCTGTCTTTTATTCACTTGATAGAATATGTGGTTTTATCTTGTTTTCTTTTGCTGAGTGTCAAAGAGATTAGTTTAAATTATACTATGTAAGTCTAGAAGTGTATTTTTTGTTATTCCTGCTTATTTTTTCCCTTACCAGCAGTTATTACTCTGCTTCTATCTTGTGACAACTTGCCACAAGGACAGTTCCAAATTTAACACTGAAAAGCCTCCTGTGTTTGTTGACATGCAGACTCATTGGTATATCTGAATATAGTCTGAATATACAGTAAGAGGTAATACGAATGTTGCAAGGTGGTAAACCAGGGGCAAATGTAGGAACTATAGTTATATTCTGCGTCTATAGTTACAGGACAGCAGATTTTAAATCTTTGAAACACTTAAAGAAATCTAGGTAGAGAAAATGCAAGGTGATACTTCTGATTTTTATTAAATGCATTTTATTATATGATGCATGATGATCTTCCTATTCCTTTGTGTACCAGAAATAACGTGGTATTATGATCAATTCTATAAGGTAGATCTTTTGTCACAGAGAGAGTTCTTTCTAAATGTAATTTTAGACCACAAGTTGAACTCTTCTTTCTTTTTCAGTAGATTTATAGCTACTTTTTTATTTTCTTAGTCCTGGTTAGATTGACCTATGACCAGAATTTCTCAAAAGTTCTCTTTGATGCCTTAGTTCTGTTCAATCTGACCATTTTATCTCAATTTGTGCTCCAATCTGGAGGGGGGGAAAAAAAGGTAAAACAATAAGCACACAACGAAAAATTAACATAGTACTGCAATAAAATTATTTTTTGAACTTTGATAATAAGCAAACAGTCAAGGATATATATATCTAAAAGACTATCGCAAATAAAAAATATTTTAATGAACTTTCATGGCAATAATTGTAATATTTTCATTACCAAAAAAAAAGTCCTTAAACACTATCGACTTCCCACCAACACTTCAAATTTTAAATACTGCTGGTAAAGGGAGTCAATGGATCAAATTCAGTATATCTGAAGTCACTGAAATAAAGGTCCCTAAGAAAAATGTGTCAATTTTAAAGGTCTTTCCTAACTGAGGACCATTTTGTGATAGAGCCAAAGGTTAATAAAATCAGTAGTGAATGTAGCAATTTTACAGATAAGCTATTCACAACAAGTGTAGTTACTTGAATAAAAAGCTAATTCAGTTCTAAAATGCCACATGCAGTAGCAGTGAATAGCTGCTTTTAGGTGCTTTCTGGAGGAGGATAAAATACAGAATCACAGCACTCTTCTTTTCCAGCATCCCTGGCTGCCTGTAAATTGCTGTGAATGGGACTGTAGGCTGACAGGCTCTATTAAGACAAACTGCCTTTCTCATCGGAGAGATAAAATAAATCAGGTGTTTAGTCAAATTAAAATACTTCAGATGGAGCAGGCCCTGGGGAGCACTGATCCACCTGACAAATCTGAGAGAAACTCAAGACAGATGTGTTTTGGGGATAAGGAAGACCCCATGGAAAAAAAATGCACTGCTGTCTTTGGAGTAGGAGAATAGGATTAGAGCAGAAAAGAGAGCTGTGATATATAATATTTTATGGACGCTGGCATATTTACTGTATATTTTTTTTACTAAGCTTTTTGTTTTATCTGTTTTTATGGCAAATACATTTTACAGAGAGCTATATTTTTATTTTATTTATAGATATTTTTTAGTCAGCACAAAAAGTTTATTTACTGGTAATGAGTTTAGGAATCTCGTTGCTTGCTGCAGTAAGTGGATGCAAAACAGATGATGATGGCACACAGCTACTGATGACCTCTCTTGGCCCAGCCAGATCAGCTCAATCTGGTCCGCATTCTGAGCAAGTTGGTTTTTATTGGTATTTAAACTGTAAAATAATGGTTGGGATTTTCCACTCTAAAATTAAATTATACCTCCCCCTACACTCCTCGTACCACGACTTTCTGCATCTTACGCTGTTTCTTGTCTTGAGCAGTGTTCGGTTAGGTGTCCTGCAGCTTCGTGGAGGTCTCATTATTTTCCAGGAGCACAGTGTACATTTTGTGGTCATCAGTTCTATCCTGTTGTTGGATTACACAGCACAGCACAAATTAAAGAGTAGAGTATTTTAAATGGGGTCATTCATTTTAGATGTGTTTCTCTGAGGGGGAAAAAAAGAAAAAGAAAGAAAAACAATTGCTATGACTTCCTGGCTAAGAACAGTTATTTCTGCCCACTTTTGTATAAAATTAAAAACAAAAAAGAAAAGAAAAATAAATGACCTTATAAATTTGCTGCAACTGTATCAAACAGTTTTAACTAATCATAACAAAACAATAAAATTTAATTGCTTTAGCAGGCACTCTGTGGTAGCTTTTTACTCATATTATTAAGCAAGTACAGAGTATACTGAATAATATGGAAGCAGAGCAGGAGACTAATATCTGCTTTGGGTGTGTAAAATATTTTATGACTGTAAGAGATCAGGGGTCTGCATTGCAATGCCAAAGCTGCTTGACAGATGTGGAAGTCTCGAGCTGTGGTTTCCCAGGTGGCAGTGAATGGCAATAAGTATCATTTGAGGCAGCAGGTTGCTTCCTATTGGCTTTCTAAAATAGGTGGAGTGATTGATCTCTTCCCGTCATGATGGGCAAATGGTTTTTCTTTGGCAGAAGTCTTTTATCTGTAAATATAAATTTGAGTATACAATAACATATTCCAAAGCAGCTAAATAACCTTTGATCCGTGGTGCAAAATACCCAAGACTGAACCATGTTGGAGTTTAGGAGGGTTAATGTAAGTCTATACAGAAGTCGCAGGTAATTGAGCTGATGTCAACAGCACAGAGCTCAGTGTAAGCTAATGGATCCTGGCAAGGCAGTACAGTACTTCCAGTGCAAACATTTTCCTGGCCATGTACCTGCCTAAGCTTACTTTAAAATCCTTTTTTAATTTTAATTTTCTTTTGAAACAGCCTTTTGCAGAGAACTCTTATTGTTTCAGCTGTGCATCTCGCACTAAGGTTTTGCAGTAAGTTTGATTAGTGATGTTCTTCAGATTTAACTTCATGCCTCCATCATATTTCTAGGGACTAAGAAAAGTGCTAGCCACCCCTAAAACTTTTACTGCAGCACGAGAAGTTTTTTGTGTTTCTTTGTCAGGGGCCTGTGTCACATGCATACTAAGACAAGATCTGGCATTACAGAGCACTGAAACATCAGTTTCTTTTAAAACTAGGGTAGTTAATGGTGCGTAAAAGATTGAATATTTTCAATACTTTCTGTTGTAAAATGAAGTTTGGTACTGTATAGAAAAACAGGTACGTTTTGTATCTGGGAGTTTTCTTTGTTTAGAGTGAATGACTTAATCCATGCAGTTGATAGAAAGCAAATGTAGACAGAGATTTTCTTGTATGACGCTTGTACAAGTGAAAGTCTAAGAGTAATAAAGATGCTGTCATAGTGCGATGTAAGTGGTAGAGCATCTTGGGTTTGTGACCTGGCAAGAGTCTGTTTTGTTTTTCCTCTCCTTATGAAACCTGTCAACCTCTTTCTTCTCTTCCCTAGAAGATACCCATCTTACTCCTGGGAAGAAGGTGGAGTCATAATTTTGGTGACAGTTTCTCCATTCCCTCCCAGGTCCTGTTCCTCACACATTTTTCTTCCTCTTTAGAAAGCCCAGTGACTTCTTAATCACAATCCCCTGTTGTGAATGGAGGAAAGGAAGGATGCTAGTCCCCTCTCTCTAATGCCATTTCTCATGTCATTGTGGCAGGACTACCTGATTTGGTTAGCTTCTTCTCTAACTCGTGGTTCTTCCGTACAACATGCAATCATTTTGTTTATTTATCCCATTTCCAACTGGAAACCTCTTTCAGATGCTCCTCCCATAGTCCTGAAGTCCTGCCTCACCAGAGTTATACTGCCTCTTCTAGTGCTGCAGGCTGAGAAGCTCACCCAGGGAAATGCATTGTATGGCTCAGCTATGGGCGCTGACATTGCTGTTTGTGACAAAGTTACGTGGTCAGACGTAAGATGGGATGGTTTTGGACTGATCTGCAGAAGGACCCTGTACTCTTAGGAGACCCATGCAATTTACCCATAAACAGACCATTAAGCATCATTAGTGCAAAGAATAAATGTACCGTAGTTTCATGTTAATTAAGTGCTCTCTATAGAGTAAACTTTGAAAGTTAAATGAAAATTTTTAAGCTGTTTTCTCAGGTTAGCCATTTCTCTTAGGAACAAGTCGAGCTCATTTTTAATACATATTCCATAACCAAAGCTTACATTTACCCAAATGACCAACCAGATATATGGGCATTTTAGAGACACGATCAATAAACTATTAAACTACTTCTTCCACAGAACAGCATCTTTTACATTTTTTTTTAGCATTTTTTGCATACTTAGAAAAAAATACATAGATATAAAGTGAAGGAAAATGATGTCTAATAAACTCTGAATGTATTTATCACACTGGGCAGATTTAAATGGAAAAGATATGATGTACACAGTGCATCATTAATTACTCCTGTCAGAAAAAAAAATAATAAAAAATACTCCCTATATTTTCTGCTTCATTTTTTGTTATAACCTCCGCTGCTTAGAGCACAGCAAAGCTATGTGCTAGATTCTTTTGGGATTCGTTAGTAAAATATGTATTCAAGCTGCCACTTGAAATGTTGGTGATTCAGTTCAGCCTTTTTTTTTTTTTTTTTTTTTTTTTTTTGTGAATATTGCTTGGTAACTATTGTCTATCTCATATTTACAGTACATCTTTCCTGCACATTTAGGTACACCAGAAAGCCTGGCAGAAAAAGAGCGACAGCTCTCCACCATGATCACCCAGCTGATCAGCTTACGGGAGCAGCTTCTGGCTGCCCATGATGAACAGAAAAAGCTGGCAGCCTCACAAATTGAAAAACAACGGCAGCAAATGGACCTTGCTCGCCAACAGCAAGAACAGGTGAGGCTTCAGGAAAGAAACCTGTGTACATGTTTCATGCAGAATGTTCATCATAAACATTGCTCTACTCAGCATTTCCCTTCATCTTTTTTTTTTTTTTCTTTCATTTTTTAATCGTTAAAAGAGCTTAAATATCTTCAGAAATTGGTACTTTTTCCATACAGAGAAAAACATTACAAGATCCTGAGAGAAAAGGGGGGTGTGGAAATTCAAATAATTTCTTTCTAGAATGAACTGCATTTGATAGATTTTGCAGTTCTTGCTTTTTGCACTGAGATTTGATTTGGGAGTTACCAATAATCATAGAATGGCTTAGGTTGGTAGGGACCTTAATGATCATCTAGTTTCAACCCCCCAGTAAGCCAGACTGTGAGCATTAAAATGAAAATCGTTCACTTTTTGACAAGAAAATAATTGGACAGAAAAATGTAACCTCAAACTTTCAAATATATTTTACAAGTTAGGTTTGATTTTTTTTTTGTATTTTTTTTTTTTTTTTTTTTTTTTTTTTTAAGATACAGTTGTCCACAGATATGTCCTTTTCTCATTGTAGGAAAGTGTAACAACAGTGATCCCATACACTTGTCCCCCAGGCATTAGATCAAACAGATCCAAATTAATGTGTGGTTTTTAGGAATCTGACATTATTACTAGAATTATCTTTTCAGTTAAATGTATTTTATAGGATATATACAGCAATATATGCTCTGTTGATTTTAATGAGTTGTGACGTCTGGTATTTTATGTGCTTGAGTATTTGCCCACATGTAGGAATATGGACTCATCCCCTAATGGAAAATAACATAAAGGAACACTGTAAAAAATCAGAAGTTAGAATGTCATTTAGCCATCCAGAGATGACACAGTAATTAACTATTGACACTTGTGAATAAGCTAGCACAAATTAATCTTGACACATTTGCAGACGAGTGATATCTTACAGTGAACACTTTGTAATTATATTTCAAAATGAAAATTAAATGACACTTAAAACTAGGTTGTCATGCTCAATGAAGCGAACATGTAGCTCAACCGATAGGCAAATAAAATTCAGAATTTGAGCCACATGGTGCTTGTGTACCCTACTTTACTGTGTCAAGTCTATACATCAAGACTATGCTATGGTAATTGCATTGCGGGGTATTGGATGCATTTTCTATCACAGTACTGTTCTATCTTAGAGAACACCATTGACATTAGATGCTTTGTGGTATATTTCTGGGTTTCTTTAGGAAATGCCTATTCGAATGGTATTATATTGTACATACAGCTACAAAAAGCTGTCTGCAAGCAGTTGCAGCTGCAACAGATCAGTGCCTTGGTGCAAGTAAGCAAAGATCTCGCTGTTGCCTTTGTTATAGGTTACTATGTGACGTAGCAGCCAGGTCACCAGCAGCTCCAAACAAGTCTCAACATAGAGTACTGTGGATCGCTGAAAAGCAATGCATCAGCCAGAAAGATTGACTTGTGGTACAGCCCCATTCGGTGTCTGATTTCAATACGAATTTACAGAAATTCCTTTCTGAGGCTTAAAATCATCACAATCTTTCTAGTACTTTCACTGAGATTTTAGCAGCATGGACAATGTGTGGACTGAAAGCCAGCAGAACTTAAATTTCAGTCCTAAGATGGAATAGCACAGTCGGGGTGTTACTAATGAAAAACACTAACTCAAGCATCCACATAGGTTTGTTAAATATACATAAATACATGTAGCTCGGCTACCATTGGAGTTGCTTTTCAAAGCATAGACTCCACTGCTGACCACTGTTCTGACAACAGATGACCTCAGGTCCCCTGGGGTCACAGGCACCTCTGTTTGAGCTACCTTTTTTACTAGCACACTGGGACCTGGTTCTTCAGTCTTCATTCACCATATTTTTATTGAATTCACTGGCAGATTTGTCCAAAAATATTTAACCACCAGGCTCATAAAGGGAGTTTGATCCCTGCTGCAGGCATCAGTGTGCTGGGCTGTGGCAGTTGCTTAATTCTTTTCCGATGCATCACTTGGCTTTGATCCCACCCTAGAATCACAGACCTCAGTTTGTCTTTTTGAGGTCATATGTCAGACTTAGAACATGTATAGATTTTATGTTGGTCCCCCATACAAAAATGAATTTTAACTGTAGCAGTGGAAAAAATGACAGAGCTATTTCCAGGTGAGAAAGTGAGATGAAGGAAATGGCAGATTTGATCTCTGAGTGAACAATTACAAGCTGCTAATTTGTACCTGCAAGTTCCTTATGAGTTAATCTGAACAGTTTGCACTAAGACTGGGTGATTGTTGTTTTTTTTTTGTTTGTTTGTTTTGTTTTGTTTTGTTTTGTTTTTCTTTTATTCCAAATGAACCTTGTTACCTTTCCTTCCTTCCTTCCTTCCTTCCTTCCTTGCTTCCTTCCTTCCTTCTTTCCTTCCTTCCTTCCTTCCCTCCTTCCCATCCTAAAAGCATTTTTGTTTAGTTTTCTCTGTTTATAACACAAGTCTTGTCCCCATTTCGGTCAGCTGTGCCATTCCCCTCCTACAGCAGCTGTCCAGTTGTTGCCTCCGCTCCTTGTGGCTGCCCCCCCATAGCTGCAGCCCATGTTACCCGTGGCAGGGAGCAGCTCTGTGGTTGGAGGGCGGGATCCCATTTCCCTTCTGCTCTCACATACTGATTTTAGAGAGCATAGGGGAATTGGGAGAGCCTGGGGCAGCGTCTCTCTTGTGAGTCTCTCTCTGTTCTGCCTGCACACTTGCTTCTCTCCCGTGCTAGAAAAGAGTTATATCAAACCTTTACTTTCTAGATCACTTACTGAATCTACAAAATGAGAGGAAGAATATCTACATATTTCACAGTGTTGTGTTGAGAATGAGCTACTAAGTGTCTAGCACTGATTTTACTCTAAGTAAGACTCTACTTGAGTAGCTCCAAGACTGTGAGATTCACAAGAGAAGCAATGTGCTGCTCATTATGAATGAAGTTAGAGAAGCTTGCCCTAGGAGCTTGTGCTGAATAGTGAAACATCTATAAATACTAGCTAAGGCTTCAGTTCAGCAAAGCAGGAAAATGTGTGTTTAACCTTAAGCACCTGAGTAATCCCATCCCCATTCAGCAAAGCACTTAATTTTAAGCATGTGTTTCATTCCCATTGTAGCTAACAGTAATGCATCATAGTCAAAGTTCACCACAGGCTTAAATGCTTTGTTGAATAGTGATGAGATTATTCACATGCACACAGCTAAGCCTATGCTTTTATGCTTTGCTGAGTTGAGGCCTAAGTGCTTAAAATACATATTTCTTACAGAATAACTATATTTTCATATAGCATGTAAGTGTAAAATGTTTATATCACATGCACGGATATCTCTAAAATATCATTTTTTTAAGAAATAAGTGATGCTCAATAAAAATATAGTAAAGACTAACTAAAAAGAAGTTTTTCACTCAATAATATTGAATTTTCAATATTACTGCTTTAATTTAATGGAAGTTTTATTTCCAATAGATTGCAAGACAACAGCAGCAACTTCTGCAACAGCAGCACAAAATCAATCTACTGCAGCAGCAAATTCAGGTCAGTGTGTTTTATTGCTCTCTTCTGATTATACTTAAATTCCATTTATGGAGTGGGAAGGATTTAAAATAAAGCAGCCACGTGCTTTACTAACAAGCTTCAGCAAAGATGCTCTTAAGACTCTTAGTCTTTGTGTCTTTAGAAATTGTTCTCAAATGGTCAAATACATTTTTGGTGGAAAGAGACTTTCTTTAATAAGCAGAGGTGTGTGTGTGTGTGTTTCTTTTTGTTTTTCCTGAAAGTTGTGAGTTATTTTTTAAATCTTATAATTTAACTCTGAAATCTGCAATCAGTTTGACATATTGTGTGAAGTAAAAGCAGAGATTCAATAATTGTTTATAGATTTTATTATCCTACAAAGATGGAATTGAGTTTGTAAGGAGGTTAGAAGAATGTCTTCAATTTTATTAACTAAAGTGAACGGCTATCAAATAGTGCGGTCTCAGTGTCTGTTTTTCAAAGTCCCTGGGACCAGTTTGCTCATGTATAAAGACTCACAGGTATCTATTCCTTGTACTGTTGAAGTTGTACCTTAATGGATCTGGGAGTGTTCTGCAGGCATTCATATATCTGTACTTATACTCAGAACCTGGTTTAATTGTCTGCTCCTAGACTCACTCTCAAGTATATATGTAGGTAGGGAGTGACATGTAGATAATAGACAATACTGATGTGTGACTCTGTCACCTTCTCTGTCTCCCACTTTGTTTGAAAGCATTTCCATGGGCCTGTTCCTTGATTGAAATATTTCATTTTGGTCTAACAGATGATTGTGTTGCCAATCATTTCCTGTAAGTATGGACTATTGGTTTGCACTATCAGCTGATTGCTGTTAGATGCCAAAACTGAAGATTTTTTCTTTCCTCATCCAAAGGGAATGCATGTAAATGCTTTTGCAAATATTATAATGCAGTTGGATTTTAAGGAGTTTAACATTTAAATATGTTGATACCTTAGCTGAGAGATGCAATTGAATTTTAAAGCATTGTTACTGTCGTTGCCTATTGGAAGACTGGTGTTCATATTAAGTGTACATAAAGGATAGAACTGTGGTAAGAATACTACTAGAATTGTGCTACATAAAGGTAAGGACTGTGAAAGGAAAAAGTACACCCACCGTCTTCTTCTAAGTGTTATTTGCAAGTCTAGCTTCAGAAAGCAAAAAATCATATTAAAAAACTTCTTGACTTGAAAGCTAACACTGAAACATAGCTGAGTATTCTAAATGGAGAAGAGTTATCTGCACGATAAGTTTATAATATAGAAATTCCTTTAAAAATTAGGACACAGAAAAGAGAAATCATACCAGGTCATTTTTGTTCCTATTTGGAGAATGTGGGTATGTGTTACTGCTCTCTAGTAAAAAGTTTCAAGGCAGTTCATGTTTCAGTTCACTTGCTGTTTTCCAGTAGCTTTACCCTTCCACTGACTCCAGGGAGATGCTGTCTTAGAACAGCTTGGGGGTTCATTCTCTTGTTTCCTGAACTCTCCCAAGTTTCCTAAACCCTTCACAAGTTTTCTTTTGTGTCCTTTCGGAGACATATATGCTAAGAAGTATTTTAATGATTGCTCTGTTCATATGAGCTAAATTATTTCTCAGTGATCTTTCCCTATATTTGTTTTATAACTCTTGCCAATATAAGCTGCTTTTATTTCATAGTTCCTCTGGAGATTGGGTTCTTTATTTATCCTTATATTTGAATGGAACAAATGTTACTGGTGCTAGTCGGGTGAATCTAATCAATGTATTAGAGGCAGAGAGGACTGTTCCCTCTCCCAGTTTGTTAGCTAGACTCATAGTAAGTTTCTCCTCACCTGAGGAACATTATTGACTTCAGTATGAAGCACTAGGTATGTTGGGCAGATGCCATCTCAAGCGTACATTGGTCTTACAATGAGATTACTAAGAAAAGCTTGTTAGGAGATTGTTTCCTAGGCTAAATGCCAGTTTACATGGCCCATTTGCTTGTAAGCCAAGTGGTTCCTCTTTGTTTGTGGGTTCTTTATTCTATGGCAGGTTTGCTAGCCAGGAGTTGCTTGGGAGAGAAGTTAGTTGCTAAGTCTCCTTGGCAGTTCATAATAGGTTTTGTTGCTATTGAATTGAGTGTGAGCGTTGCAGTTCTTTGAGAACCGCAGTCCTCTAAGGGCATAGGTGGGATGGAGCTCCGAGGACGCAGGTGCTGGGTTGGTTCTCCCAGGCTCCCTCTCAGCATCTTCTCAGGAAACCTCAGTACTGAGACAGGCGTCTCACTACTGATTGTGGGTGGAATTCATCATATCAAAAGTAGATAACTGCAGTATAGATTGTCTCAATTAATTATCCAGATTGTTTTTATAGTGAGCAGAGAGAAGCAGAGTGAATAATTTTAGGATGTAATTCATCTTGTCCTAAAGTAGACGTTTAAAATATGTCAGATGAATTGTTCCCTAAAATGGCTGTTTCTCTCCATTAACTATAAAAGATGTGGATGCTGATGCCTGTAGTGTAGAGATCTGAAGTGAGATGAGATAAATCGTACTCTCTGTGGCTTGAGGGAAAAAACAATTTTCTAATAAACGTTTACATTCTCAGCTTAGTTCTTTGGGCCTGGTAGAATTTGGAACTGTGCCCATGATAACCCACTTGATTTTATATAGAAGGTTCATTTGTTTAAAAATACTCTTGAGCAACCCTTTTCAGGAAACAACAATTACTTACATAAAACGGTGTGGATTTTTATCTATACGTTGTATGCAGGAAAAAACAGTAACAGTCTTCCCTGCTGCTCCCCTTTAGAGAAGACAACAAAATACATGTAGTCCAGGTGCCAATTCTACCTGGGCATGGCCCTATTCATGGCACAGCTACGTGAAGTAAGTACAGTGTGTTCTCCAGTGTGCAGGAGATAAAATGTTATTATCACATGAGACACAGTGTACCTCCATCATCCTCTGAGGTACAGTGCTAGTTCTTAAACAATGGTTTCCGTAAGTAAGTACATCCAATTTATTTAACCCTTTAAACAATTAGAAATAACTTTAGATGGGACTTAAAATTCTATCAACATTTTATAAAAATGGAAATAATCCATATTAAATAAAACACACTTCCTTGGATACCTAGTTGGTTAATTTACTGAGCGTTTTCATCATTTAGTGGTTATTATTTGCATTGTTTTATACTGTTTGCTTACTTAACCATTCTAACGCCTTATTTAGTTGTGCTTTTGTTTGTTTGTATTTTCAAAGAGCATTTACTAGAGCATCTTACTCCAGACCTATTACATATCCAAAACCCTTGTCAGCAATCTGGTGCAAAGAGGACATCAGTCTGGCTAAGCATATGAAAATAAAATAGGTATTTTAAGAGTACTGAAGTCATTAAATGTTCTTTGTAATTGTCTCATGTTTTGTAAGTTAAGCTAATGCTACTTTTAGGGTATGCATGTTGGAGACAGACGTTTTGTCTGTTGGCTAAAGGGATTGGGAAAGTCAAGTTGTTCTTGGTTCTGTCTCTGATTATCTGAAATTTGGCAAATTGTTTCCTGTTCCTCAATTTAAGCATAATGTTTTGAGAACTTAAATGAAAATTTTCAAGTAAGTGTAGTGTATTATTACTTTTCAACTCAAATGTTCAGATTCCTCTTAGGGAAAAGGATAAACACTCTTCTATTGAGGAGTCCGTAGAGATGGGCTGAAATCTTCTATGTCAAATTCAGATCTTTCTGCAAAGCTGTGCAGAGGAATCATTGCTTTTTAGTGGAGACGAAGTTGAGAAAATGCAGTATGACAAGTCAGAGCTCTCAGGTCAGTCTCCAGGTTGCTTCAGATTCTTTGAAGAACATTTTCCCTTGAAAAGTATTAATTCTTGAAGTAGTAGTGATGCTATTTCAAGGACATCTCTTAGTCTGTGCTGTGAAAGAGAAAACCTAGAGATAAGGGAAAAAGTGGTTTAAAGGAAGAATTTGGTGGTACGTCATAAAGAGAAGACTATGTTGAAAGAAGGGAAGGCTTGCATCTCGGTAACATTTCAGACTTTGTGAACAACTTGTGGTCTTGAAATCCCCATTAATTCAGTCCCCATTCCCAGAATTCAGATTTTCCAACACAAGGCTTGAGGACTGCTTCTGACCCACCATGGTTAGCTGAGGAGGGGCTCAAATCCTGCTGAGCACGTTCCAATCTTAGAGCATGTTGCTCCAGGACTTATCTATGTGTGGAGGGATTTAAGGGCTGAAAGTCTGATGGCTTCGCTCCCCTGGTGGGCAGGCTTCATTAGGGTGAGTCCTGAAACAAAGGCACACTGGTGGTTAAGCCTCTCTGGAAAAAAACTGGCAATGGGAATTAGAGTGAGAGCTGGTCCAAACTGCTTTCATCCATTTCCTTTTGCCTCGTTCCTATATACTGTGCTACTCAATGCCACTGCAGAGCATTTCTTTTTCTGTTTGAATCAGGTATTTCCATCGCGTAGAAAAACTGCTTCTTCTCTCATAGGTATTCTGTTTTAATTCAGCTGCTAGAAATTATTCCCAGTAGTATTTTTTTTCTTGTTTTAATCTGCACAATCATGCTGTTGTAGCTTCATATTAATGTTCTTGCATTGTCTGTCATTTGAAAAGAGTGAACATTATTACTGTGATAGTAAACAAACAAAAGAATAGTGACATCAAAATTACAACTATTTAAACTGTCCTTGAGTAGGAATCATTTGAGTCACGCTTAAAACTTAAGAGGCTGAACCTACAAGTCTCTGTTCTTATCCATGATTAACTACTGACAATTCAGGTACCTGGTGAGCTGAATAAGGACTATCTCTTTATGTGAAGTACATGTCTAAAGATCAGGAATAATTACATTCCACATTAGCCTTCACGGCCTCCCTGACCTGGTTAATTAATTTTTTGCTAGGATAATAATAGTAGAAATAGATTTAAAGATATGCTTCATCATTAAGTATGTAACTGACCTCCAATTTTAAGAGCTGAACCTTTCATTTATTGCCTTTTGGAGACAGGTTAAAGCTCCTTGCGGTGAGCTTGCTGAAAATGCACAAGCTGGAATCTAGTTATTGTCAGTTCGGTTACGCTCTCTGAGGTTGTCTCTCTTTGTAAACTGCATTTAGCACTGACAAGCAAAAAGCAATTGCAATGCTACTGTTCTGGCACTAGGGAATATTCTCCCCCTCTTTTTTTTGCTGTTGTTGTTGCATTTTCCTTTTCTTCTTCTTTTTTTTTTTTTTTTTTTTTTTTTTTTTGTTATTGATCATGAAACTGATCCCCTTCCAGCAAGCTCTGAACAGGACCAAATAAAGTCATTGAAAGCAATTTGATACTTCTATTGGCAGGCTACGCAGATCAGATACTCCCTTGAAAGAGAACGAGAGTTATAAACAAAGCTTAGAAGTCTAGGAATAGCCCCCAGCTTCAGCAAACCCTTAAAATATTTTGTAATTGTATCTTCAATCATGAATTAGCCAGGAAAAACAGACCTTTTTTGCCTTTATATTTCACTGCTGTATGCTGTTTTTAATTGCCCACAGGCATACTGTTGTGATCTTCTTTGGAAGTTTAAAACCAGGATAAAAATGCAAATCTAATTATTTCTTTTATCTAATCTAATTAACTTTTAAAAGTAATGAGAGATGCACTGTAGCCTGCATCAAACATTTTAATAATGATGTTTCTGGATTAAAGAATAGGTAAAACTACTGTAATTTATAAGCAATCAAAATTATGGCAGTTGAAAATGTAAATTATTGTGTTGGCTTAATAAACTATAGCTGTACCTTGTTAATTTATAGTAGAAAGGATACATATCCCTTAAATTCCAGGTTGCTTATGAATTGGTTCCCAACTATCCTTGGTATCTTTATTTATTTATTTGTTGTTAGCAGTTCAGTATTAAAAAAAAATAATAAAATGTCTAGGTGTCTTCCACAGTGCAGTTGTCCACATGGAATAGGCAAGTGGTGATAGGTGCCTGTAACTTGCAGCTGGCTGCTAACGCGCTGATTCAGATCTGGAGGACTCTGCTGTAGGTGCAACATTGCAGCTTCTGTCTGGCTCATAACTTGCTTAGCAAAAATGGAAAGCGGTCCATGGAAGAAAGACACAGATGGTAAACATCAAAGTCAAATGTTTCACATTTTATTTATTATTACATGGTGGCTTATTAATGAGTTCTGAAGTCCTTGTTTGATAACTTCCCAAGCAAAAGCTCTGTTACAGACTAGCTTTTTCCACCGAAAGCCGTTCTCATGGCTGGCTAGCTTGGAATTTCTTTCAGCAAGGTGGCAGGAGAAGAAAAGTTGGATTCTTACCCTCTTCCAGCAGCCCATGCTTCAATAAATACTCTGTCTATGCTCCCTTTCCTTTATTCAGCCCCTTCTATACTAAGATTGCTTTGGCACGATTACGTGGTGGTGGCCTAAGGAAAACGAATTGTGCTGAAGCTTTGCCCTATCTCCTAAGAGTCTTGTCTTGCACCTTGGAATTTGTAAAGCTCCTGCTAGCTGCTCTGCCTTGGAGGCCTTCAGCCCCTGGAAAAAACATTTCTTCTGGCAAAGAAGGAAGTAGCTGAATTCCACTCTTAACAGAATCCTTAAAACTGTATGTAGTCTTGAGGTGGGAGGGATTTTCTTGTTTTATTTTATTTTACTGTGATTTTCTAAGAGTTAAAATAGCTGTCTTACAGTTTTCTAATTCACTGTTTTTTTTTTTTCTTTCTTTTAAATAGCTTTATTTCGCCTACCCAAGTCTAAACAAATTGTATTTAATGCAAAAATTAAGCCTTGTGTATCTCTTTCATATGACTTCTCTAATTATAGAGCAGTAAATGGTAGAATAGCATATGTTAGCAACATGAGCAGCAGTCTATGAAATGAGCTACAAGTTAATAAAATGATCTTGTGGTGGTGTTGGCCAAATGTTAGCACACATGTTTCGGAAAGTGATATTTCAACAGACTTGAAGAATAGGACTTTGGCACACGGGTGCCGAACATGATCTGATGTATGGAAATTAGTTAAACCAAAGTAAATGTCATTGTTCCTCGGGCTCATGTCGGTGCAGAAAATGATAGTAGCTGCCCTCCCACTTTCCTTCTCCCACGTCTGTTTTAAAATTGGAAATGAAGGCAAAGGCACCCATATTCCCAGTTCAAGTACTGCTGTTTCTTTCCTTCTGGGCACGTTGCATTGCAGTCTTGCCAGTGACTTAAGGGCTTGTTCTCGGACATGCCTGCTACCAAAGCCAGGCTACAATCTCATTGATTCTGTTGAGCCCAAACATACGTTCTGCTGCCTTTGCTTACAGAAGGGCCTCAGATTTGAGCTGTGTTAATGTAGAGGCAGATTATAACCAGCTCCTGAGAAATTTAGGATCAAGAGGATCAAGCAAATACTTACTGCCCACCTATACTGTTGCTCAGGGGTCACTCTCAGCTGGTGGGCTGCCCATTCCAACCAAGCAAAATGCTCTGGCAGCCTCAGGGCTTGCCGATCTATACACCCTGGTTTAGCTCCCAAAGATCCTGGCCGAGGTCGTGCACTGCTGAACCATCTGGTGCTGTTCCTCTGATAGCACAAGTAAGCATCACCCTCGCTGTCAGTCAGCATAATGTAACATCTACAATATTTGGATTAAAGCAGTTATAATGCAGTATTAGCTCCAATACAGAAAACCAGTTTCCTTCCCAAATGGCATGTGCACAGACTAAAATGGGTAACTGAGAACAGAAACTGAGCAAACTGGCAGGCTGCCAGTGGGGCTGACCCTGTGAAGTCTTATTTGCCTGTGTAATACTTTCCTAGCCAGTATTTGATGACTTGTATGTAAGTGTTACTCATATAAGAAGGCTTCACAGAATTGGGCACGTCGTATGAAGAAGGACTTAGACTATTAGCATTGTGGTTGGGATATCAAAGACATAAATGATACTAATGAGGCAGGGGCGTAATTTTTAGGGGGTGTAATTTGTTTTACTAGAGAAACATGTAGTTGGAAAAAACAGGCAACCTCTTGGACATGCCAATTCTTTTTCAGGTCTTTCCTCAGTGTTACATCAAAACACGTGCCAGGACTGCCACAGAAACTGCCAAAGATATTGGCCTTTCATTTCTAATTAGTTACTTTTTCAGTGATGATTTTTGTGATTGACAATAAGATGGCCAAGAGGAAAAACAATCAGGATTTGGATGACTTTTTTTTTTTCTTCATAACTTATATATTCATCAGGAGATAGTGAATAAAGAAAATAGTTAATAAATGTTAGTATTAAAATGACTTGATTTATGGAGATATTCAGGTATACAGGCAAGACTGGAATGTGATGATATCAGAGGTCAAAATTTCTGTCTGCCGAAGCAGGTATTTGGAGTAAAATGATGAAGTACAGCCCCACATAAAAAGGCCAAAAGCATTTAGAAAATAAATTGTAAAATACTTTTTGAAATCTCACAGTAAAACCTTAAATTTACCAGATGGGCTAAACCCTGACCTAAAGGATCAAAATGTTTTCCAGTTGTTATACTTAACAGTGTATGAAAACTGTTACAAGACATGATGAATTTGTTGTTCAGTCTTTGAAGTAATTGTGGGAATGCTCAAGAATGCAAGTGTGTTATTGAATCAGTTTGAACATAAAAACTTATTTAAAATATATTTAATGTCATGACAGCAAGGAAAAAGTGAGTGCATTGCTCCCTGAATGCTTTCAGGAATTATGAATTCACATAAAGAAAGTAGTAGTATGTGCAAACAAAAGAACAAACTAGGTGTCATTTAACACTTGGTATACACTTGATGGCAAATAAGTAAAATAAAGTGAATGAAAAAATCTAATATTCCTCTTGGCTCTTATGCAACTAGTTAGTCCAGATACTGGTAAAAATGTCAAAGCATAGGTCTCAAGGAAAGGTGAACCAACTTGGCCTGGAATTTTCTATCTAATTTCAAGTCACTGTTAAAGCAAGGAAAAGCTAATTTAAGAGTGCAGCTTACACCATATTTTCTTTTGTTGTTGTTGTTTTTTTTTTTTTTACCCTCTTTCATTAGAGCCTCTCTTTCCCCTCTCCCTCCCCCCCCAAAAAAAAATAAAATAAAATAAAATAAAATTAGATAATGTAGTTACGTTGTATGCAAGATTTTTACTTGTTTAAAAGAAGCTGGTCTTTTACATAAATCTTATATACATCTTCAGCAAGTTGGACACTTGCACAGCTTGGCTAAATTATGTCTATATTGAGAAACTAAGAAGTTACACAGTGTGCATTCCATACTTGAGGGATGGGAAATAAAAATTGATATACTGTGCGACACATGATATAACACAGTGAAATATCTTTTAAATTCCAGAGGGATGCACTGACATCACCACACTTAATTCACATGCAGTAACTCCCACAAAATGTTATTAATTTTAAATTGGAGTTTGTAATCATTCAATAAAAAGAAAATAAATGATGTAAACAGTATACAATGGTGCATTATGAGATGTTGAATTCATCTTATTCACCAACCCAAAATGCCAGTATATTAAGAAAACATTAATGTTGTAGCACCAAATAATAAAAGCAAAGAAATTCACAGTTGATGGCGGTGAAATCCATCTTGAGACATCACCACCCCACAGTATGGCAGGGGACTTATGAGTTAGAAAACTTTATTTGAAAGTAAAATATTACTCTTTTATTCTGTGAAGCAGAGATCAGAAAGGTGGAGCAACGTATAGTTAGTTTACAATCTAGATCAGGAAGATAAATAAGTAGTGTGGAGGCAAGCCTTAAGTGGGCAGTTGCTACAGGCAACAAAATAAAGCGGATAGTGCAACATATACCTAATAGCCTAAGTGCAGACTGGGATTCCTTGTTTGAAAAAGCAATTTATATATTAAAGAATAAAAATTTTCTTTGAGGAGGGGGCCTGGCAGTTTGTTTTTTTCTGCTGTGGCAAGAAGTGATTGGTATGGAAGAACTCGCTGGTCTAGCTTTGCCTTTTCCATCTCATTGAATTTTATTGGTTGTATATTTTCAGGATACTCATCTTCTCTATAACTGCGTATCTGAGTATCTCATAAGCTCAAGTGTATTATCCTCACAACACTCTTTTGAGGCAGAATAAAAAGCCTATAGATATTTGGGGTATCTAATTTTAAATATCTAATTTGGATGACTGAATTAGGACTTTAGACTCCATATATAAAACAGTCCAGGTGCTTTGAATTACCTTCTGTTGATTAGACAGGGAGGGTAGGTTCCTAATTTAGGCACCTAAGTTAAATCTCCTGAGTGACTTGATCCAGGTCTTAAACGAAATTTGACAGACCTGAAATCTGTGTTTTCAGAATGCATATGGTGGTTCTCTAACATCTTGTCATTCTTTCTATCACAATTTTCTGTCAAATGAGCACTTTCATTTATTCTAATGGAGCTTTTCGCCAGAGTGTATTTACTTCAGCCAGCCAGAA
Source organism: Netta rufina (assembly GCF_964035555.1). Lineage (NCBI taxonomy): Eukaryota > Metazoa > Chordata > Aves > Anseriformes > Anatidae > Netta > Netta rufina. The sequence goes on along the minus strand of NC_140128.1, from coordinate 4,729,021 downwards.
AAATATTTGCTCGTTCCTTTTACCCATGTTGATGCCTTTAAAAAAAAAAAAATCAGCTAGCTTGACACTCTTGTGGTCATGATGGTGTAGCTGTTGTCAAACATGAAGAGGCAAGTGCAGAAGAAGCCTGTTATTTCCCAAATCCATGTATTTTCTTTACAGATATAGAAAAACTTCTGCTGCTATGAAACGTCCTTTGAACAGAAGTTTATTGTGGAGAGAAAATAATTTTTTTGTTCAGAGAATGCCTGAATTTCTCAGTGGTCCCTCCTACATTCTGCAGGGTGTTCAAAAGACTTACTTGAAATGGCAGTTAAATAATGTTTTTTATTTAATCAAAATGACTGCTTCTAAATGGAGATCTTGCATGCCACATTTTAGGCCAGAATATATTTTTATAGCCAAGTTATAAACCTCTGAAAAAGGGGGCTTATAATGGAAAGGTTGACACAACATTAATTTTAGTGTTGTAAACGCAATGGTATAATTTTGGAAAAAAGCCTTTATAGCTGTGCTAAGATATTAATTGCAGGAAATTACAGCATATCCTATTAAAGTATTATGTCAGTGGCATACATAGCATATAACACCTTTGCATATTCTCCCTTGTTTTCACGGCAACGTTTTGCATTTTGATCTGTAAAGAGTAGATGGATAAAATGGCTCAGAGTTTCTGATTATTATTGCTCAAGGGGAAAAAACAGCCTGGATAATGCTTCCTTATGGCCTATTCTAGAAACAGGTCTTCTGTTAACCAGGTAAATTCATTATGGGTAATAAGGAATTAACCAAATTCTGCTGAAGTGAAAGTCTTACATTTATTTTGTGACTTTCGGACCAGGGATTAGAATTTGGAACTGATCTTTACTCTAACAAATTAGTCAGAATCTTTCCAGAATTACAACAGTTTTTGCAACAAACTCATTTTTACTGATAAGGGCTTACTTTTAATTACTTACAGAGTCATTCCCAGCTGTTACAACTGTGTGGCAGACACGGTTTCTTACCTTTCTGATTTCTGTTCGTTCAATTCTTCATTAATGCATTTTATGTATATATTGTGGAGGAGGAGCTGTAGATATCTACCAAGTTGAATGAAGTGCATCGCATTGTGCATTTTTTTTTTTTTTTAATTTCAAGGCAATAGGTTATTTACTGCATTTCTGTCACTGTTAGGATTGCAGGGACATAGTATAATAATACCTTGTTACAGGAACTGTTCTTATGCAGTAATTATTTGTTAATATCTTGGTTTTAATATGTGCTGAATTGTAGCTTTTGGGTACAGTCTAAGGTTGGATGTTGGCTTTACTGCAGTTGTTATTTTAAACTAGGTTGAACTTCTATTAAAATAGTTCCTTCTGTCAGATCTTTCAGAATATGGGCAGTATCTTTTATTTGTAAAACACCTTCTATTGAGGTCTTGATCTCATCAGGAACTTTCAGTGTTCCATTGACACAAATTTGCAGTGAAAGAATATCAATAATAACAATATGCATTTATTTTTATTTTAAACAGAAATATTTTTAATTTATTATCAAGACCTGGAGTCTTGGTATTTTATCTCTTTTCCCATCTGAAGACAGTGGAGCTTGCACAATACTTTTGCCTAGGAAAACAAACAAACAACAACAACAACAAAAAAACACATGGTAATGTTGTATGGTAGGTGAATATCTAACAAGATGGGAGCAAAGACCTTCTCTAAAACCCCACTAATATGCAAGTTCATTGGTCTGTTAATGTTTCCCATTAATTGGAAGACTTTAACATATAACCATTGAATATATCTGGTTTTACTTATCAAATCCAGAACTGCTTTTTCTCTGCCTGCTGAGCAGGGAAAACTCCATGCTGTACCAGTTTCTTTTTACTTGAGGCTCCCAGTATCATCAGGATTAAAACTGTCAGAACAGTCAACCCTCTTTATTTTGTGGTTTTAAATACAAAGCAGAATATTGTTGCCTGAGAAATGGCACGCTTTCAATGTGTTAGTTAAAAATTGCCGAGTGGACAAAACAAAAAGGATTCCTGTTAATAGCAGACATTGAAATATTGCTTTCACCATTTTGGGGAAAGAGGATACAAATCTGCACTTTAATTTATTTTTATTCTACACCACTAACTTGTCTTCATTGGCTTAATCCCACGCTCAAGTATAAGGAAAAACTCATGCTCAAGTTAGTGAGAGTTTTGCTTCATTGAATGCAATGCAGGGTGCCATTTCCTCAGCTGGTGTTGTTCATTTTCTCTCCACTTATGTCAGTCTAATACTGGAAGTACAGAATTAGGCCTGCTTTTTAAAAACAAAAAGAGCTCACGTGGAAATGACAGCATTTCATTTTGCTTTTTTTATTCGCTGTAAAATATTCCTCTGCTGTGTGTGTGCATTTATATTTGGGGATAATTGTGCCTATCTGCTCTAGAACACTCAGAGGTAGCTGATATGTTGTATATGAATATTTTTGTCTTACAGGTCATTTATTTTGGTTATCAGTTTGTGCTATTAATATTCTTAATCATTAGAGCCCTTTTTATTTATTTATTTTAAATCCAGAACAGTATAATATAGATGAATAGTTGTGATAATACTTTTGTAACAAACAAAACCAAAGTGATTTCCACATTGAATTACTTTTCTGTTTGGTTTGCTTTAGTTGAGAAAATACTCTCTTACTCGGCAAGGCTACACATCTGCCAGTTTATTTGCCCTGTTGTTTTACTATCAGTTGAAATATGCATGCGTTTCATATGTAACTTTAGGAGGAGCAGAATATACTAGTAATTTATACAATAGACGCTGATGATTATTGACCATTAAAGAGTAATAAAACATTTCCTCTGTGAAATAGATGTAGCATCAAATGTCTTTATTTCTGACAGTAAATGTTTCAGGTTTACTACATAGACATTAATGTTATTAAAATCTGGCTACACTCTAGCAAACATAGGTCACCTCTTATAAAATGAATGGCATTGCAAGCAGAAGAAAAAAAATACTTTGAAGAAAGTCTCAAGCTCATGTGTATATTAACCAGAGCAGATGAAATGATTTATTGGGTTTTATACACAATCTGTAAAGGGTAAGCATTGCTAACAGAATGAGTGGCAGCCTCAGGGAGCTGAGTAGCCCCCAGGGACCAGCCTTTGTTCCTCTGGACTTGACAGGCATGTGTCCCTGTTAAATGAGGGCTTAATTTCTCTCATATGTGCACAATTTCCAAGCTCAACAAAGGCAGCCAGGACTGGAGCTATTTAAAAGAGCCAGCTCAGGAGGAAGCATTCCTGGAGAAAGGGGATGCTAAGGGGCTAATTACTCACTATAGTTCAGTAACTGATTTTTTTTTTTTTTTCTAAGCATGGTTTATTAACACAGAACTGCTACTTTCATTTTACGTAAACATAGATTGAAATTACAAGGGTGTTACTTCTCTTTGTGAAATAGCCATTTTAAAGGTCTTACTGACCAAAAATAACACAAGAAGTGTGTTCATTTTATTTTAAGCTTCCAATGAAAGTCATCGCCTTTAAATCTTAGGGAAAGATTTCTTTTAAAAGTGCAGAGACATTAATTCTCAGTGTCTTCATCTTCTTTCTCAATCTCTCCCTGTTTCACATACAGTTGTAGGAGTTGTCCTCAGTGCTTACTGCATTCAACTAAATATGTTAATTAAAATTGTCTGGAAAAATGGTTCAGCATATGTAAAGCTTATTAATATTTACTTAATTACATGTCTAGTGTGGTATGCCTTTTACAAGCCTCTCTCTACGTATTTAAATTTGTGTTTAGACCCTGCAGACCTTTATGGTGCCTTTGAAATATTCTAATGACACTGCTCCATACAAGAAGTTGAATTTTTTCCCTCCTTTTCTAGTACTGGGCTTGGGTCACCCTTCTGTTACTTGCAGCTGGCATGTTCTGTGGAGAACAGGGCAGCAGTTTGACAGGGATGCTGGGGGGAAAAAAAAAAGGCATGGAAAATGCAGTTATTTTCTCTGGCCAGTGTTGCCGAGCTCCTCTGTTACTTTGAAAGAAGGACACACTGCTTCTGTGCAACAGGTTTGAAACATTGTGGTCCCCATTAGCAAACCACTTTGTCTTGAAATACTACGTTTTCATGCTTATTTCCTATTCTGAAACAAACAAGAAACTTTCTCGTGAAATAGGCAACACATTTCATTCTTCTCTATCAGAACATTCTGATCCTCTTAAAATCAAAATCCAGACATGGGTGGAAGAAAATGTTCTGACAGCTCTGTGGGGCCTGCTCCCTGAGGGGGCTGACTGGGCCTACAAAATGGTGGCAGAGAAGGCCTCAAAGTTCATAGCTGTGCTTGGGCCATGGTGCATGTACTTTTGTGAAAACAGAGACAAAAGTTGCAATTAGAGTGTGACCTCAGTAGAAGAAAACTTACTGAATCAAGAAGAGCCTTTCGATATGAAAATGATAAAATTTAGGGAAAAAAAGAAACCAGAGCTTCTAATAGAGTGCTGTTTCCAACTGAGGTAAACTAAGTATTGCTTTGTTTTTCCTTGAACTGTTTCTTTGACACATAATTAGTTTCGATAACCTTATTTTAATTTTTTTCATCAAGTGGGACACTTTTGAAACCAAACGTGTTTCCAATATAATGATTAAAATCATCAGAATTGATTTGGAAATTTCAGCAAACCTCATAGTCTCTCCAATCTACACTGGAAAAAAAAAAAAAAAAAAAGGTAACTCAGTAAATATTAGGGAAATAACTTTTTTTTTCTTTTTTTTTCTTTTTTTTTTTCCCCTGTTAATTTCAGTTTTTGTAACACATTGCATAATCTGGTCATCATAAATAGGTATCCTGATAGAATTTGTGGATCAAATTGTCAGGTTTTATACTCTGAACTTTCACTGTAAATGGAGAAAGATTGTGAATGTACAAACTGCAGGTTGCAGAATGCTAAGAATGAACCGAATTATAAACTTTTAAATGTTTTAGATCATCCCTGAGTAGACAGTGCCCTAGCAGTATGAAGAATTGGAGGTTTTAGAGAGATTATTTGAAACAAAAAATATCCATTATTTACTCTTTCTGAGAAGAATGAGATGTATGATGGATTACTGGAAAGGGATGTAGGACTTGTTCTGGTTTATCTACTCTTTCCTTTCAAGGCTTTGTTCTCTCATGCTGAAGAAAGGGATGATAGTAATAAGGAGGAGTACAAAGCTTCATTAGGGTTTTTTAAGATTACAATTTAAAAAACCAACCAAACAAACAACATTATTTAGTCAATAAACCTATGTTTCTTTTCACTAAGTAAATGATTTGTGATTTAATACAAGTCACAAACCTGACTCAGATCCTACTTACTGCTGTGCAAGTCAGGAATACCTCCATAAAATAGAAACAGTACATCTGCCTTCATCCTGGTAATAGATTTACAGCCATCAAGTCTCAGAATCACCCATTCATTTCCTTTCTCCCTAGAGATGACAAAGTATATAACACTTGATGAACTGCAGCTTCCAGGAACATTCAGATGTTGATGCTACAAAGACCTATATTGCAGGTTGAAGTCTTGCGCGGATTAAAATTCTACTTTGGATAAAGTAAAGGAGCTACATATATGCAGGAGCATTTGGTGCTGTTATAAAGCTGAGAGAAAATGGTTTAACTTGGATTCCATGCAGATTCTGACTAAGCCTTTCTTTAAAGATTTGTTTCCATTCTCTGGAGGAGGAGGAAGGGTTCCTTACCAAGAGACTTTTTTTTCCATCTGATTAAGAGAAAACACCTCCTAATCAGAAAGGAAGGTCCCACACAGATTACCTTCTTGTCATGCTTTGATAGGACCCAGATTTCACTGAGGCTTTTGTGAAGAGCTGTAGAGAGTACTAAAGCCATGGCTCCACAATATTTCATTTAGTTCTGGTGTTTGTGTGTTTAACAGCAACCAAACAAAACAAACACACACACAAATGACAATAGGAAAAAAGATTAACTCATGTTCACTGTTTCTATCTAAAAATGAATTTTATCCCTTTGTTGCAATGTTATCTGGTTACCAGCATGAAATGTTGATCATGTAAAGGTAGTGTTATCAGCATCTACTTAAGAAGAAATAATCAACACTTGTCTAACATTTGTTCTACCTGACTGTTCTGACTCAGTGCTATGCTTCTCACTTCTTTTAGATGCTGTTCTGTATTTACAAACAGTCTTCTTTATCTTGTGGGACATTTATTACTATATTGCAACTTGCCTTCATCAAGTGGTAGTAATGAATACAAATTTCAGAGTCAACTTGCCTATTTTTTCCAGTGTCTTTCATAGCATTTAGTTTAAAAATCAAAACCAAATAAAACTACACACATTCTTTTATTCTTATTTCCTAAGAAAAGAACTTTTATGTAACTATGCTGCCAGTCTGCCTATTAGAGTTCAGCCTGAATAGGTTTTGGACACATTAGGTAAAAATAACCTCATTTGAGATGCAGAAAGAAGCCTAAAAGGTATTGTATTCATTTAGGTCACATAAAAACTAGTGGCCCTGAAAAACCCTTTTAGGTTGTCCTGGAAGTAAAGGCTTGAGTCTAAGCTTTCTCCATATTAGAACCTGAAGAATGTACTTGGGAAAGATTTTAAAATGCCCTAAATTCAGGAAAAGTTTTGACCAGAGTTTATACTTTAATAGACATCAGAACAGCAAAACTTTGAGTTTTCATTTCATGCAAAACCATAGGAAACAAACAGTCATAAATCGTGTTGCTTGCAAAACTACTTATTCTAGATATACAAACACTTCCATTAGAAACAGAGCCTTGGGTACTAACCAAAATACTGTCGTCTTTCCTTCTTGGAGAGGGCCTATACATGTCAGAGAAAACAAAGGAAAAGATTTCGTTTCTGGTGAAATATATCCTAAACGTTGTCCAAAGATCTACCAGCTAGAAATCTGTCTGAAGTTTCAGATATTTGTTTTGAATACACTGCACAATTTGAAGGAACATTTTATGAGAGATTTTACTCTAAAGAAATTACCAGTCTGTCACTTACTGTAGTTCTCAGGTTCTTCCTTTTGTTATGTTTGCTCTGTCAAGGCTTAGTTAAAATGTTTTCCATTTCATCCACAAGAAGTTTTGTGAAACTCATGCTTTCTAAACTTCTGGTGGCAATACTATAATTTTTTTTTTTTTTTTTTTTTTTGACAATAGTAACACCTAAATTAAATTCGGGGAACCCACTGAAACAGTTAAGGCTTAGATATATAGAGAGTTTATATTTTTTTGAAATAACTTTCACCTCATTTATTCCTTTTCATATTACTGTAGGAGCAAGACCTAACCAGCAACAGAAGTGCTTTTATTTCATTAGGGTATCACTAAAATAAAAGGATTTGAGAGAGATCTGTAGCCTCTGCATTTAATGCATTAATTTAAAGTTATTTTTCAGTAATTCACAGCTAGAAACAATTAGATTTAAAATATACGAAAATATTTCTGTCTGTCTTAGGAAGGAGGTATAGCCTGTGTCTGAACAAAGTCTGGCACTGTCAAGTACTTCACTATTAATTTTAATTTTGGTCCATAATTTTTTCCTGACAGTTTGTACTTTTTTCACTGTGTTCATTGATAGGTTTATGGTCAGTCCTGTTTCTAATGTAAAAGGCTTCCCTGTTGTACAACCACATCAGTTCAGTTCCTCCTAATGACTCACCTGCATTCAATGATCTTGCTGCTAGGGAAGCTGGGTAAACTTCTAGCTAAAAGTAGTAGAGGAGAAAAGTGCGGTGTAGTTGAAGAATGATAGGGGGATTTATATGTTCCATTCCTTGCGATGATTAAAAGGACACAGTGTCATAAAAGGATCTTACAAACTATTTTGTATTCCTTAGAGGAAGCCACTTGCTTCTTTTCTTGAACCACTAGTTCTAAGTCCTCTCTTGTTGACGGAGTTTATACTCTTCACTATTTTGGGATGTATTTTCCACCTGTGTCCTGACTTCAGGAAAAAGTGCCTAAATGTGTGCCCCATGGCCTGGTGGTGGTGTTATTCCCTTGGGGGAAATGCACTGGTGAGCACCATGGCCTCCATGCTACTTGGCTTCTCTTGGAAGGAAAACCCAAATGTAAGAGGAGTGAAGTCCTCCTGGTCTCCTGATACAGGATCCTGACTAATTTTGGATGCACTGTCAGTCCAGGACTGTGTAAGAAATGTGTGAGCATAGGCACAGTCTTACAGAGTTACAACAGGGCGTTTTAAGCCTTATGTTTAAACAAGACTTGACTTAAAATAGTGTATTACTGTTTTCATCCAGCACTCACTCGTTTATCATGTCTTACATTTGCCATGGCTCCTGGACTGATACTTCACAGATCAGAGCCATCTTTCAATATGACAACGAGTCTACAATTGCTGAAATTTCCATTAATCTCAGCAGAAAGTGAAGATATCAGTAGCTATACAATTCAGTTAAATTTTGGTGAAGAAGTTTTTTTTTTAAAAGAAGTGATCATCCCCTCAAGCTCTTTATACTGGAAGGTGAACATTAATGCTGCTACTGCAAAGAGAATAAAGTTTAAAAAAATAAAATAATGTTTGTGTGGTCCCATGCATCTTACATAACTAGATGTGAGAGTGGAATCCAGTCCTTCTGGCCCAAAATAGGAAAGATGTGCCGTAACCTTCGCCCTGTGAGCTCTCTATACATAACTCTGACATAGCAGTAAGCAACTCCCTTGCAGTGGGAAAGAAAGCACAAAGGTCTATAGGAGGGGCTTTGGTTATGCTTACAGTGTGGTAGAACACCACAGGGAAATATCAGAGAAGTTGTCTAACATGGGATATTTGGCAGAATGGGATAGTGCGGAAAGATGCATTTGGGATATAAGTGATTTGTGAGTCAGCTGAAGTTGCAAGCACAGAGTGGAGAGAGGCTAAAGAGGAGAAGGCACAGAAGCAAAAAGCATCCTTTGGGACTAATACCAACCATGTCAGTACCAACAACAGATTGGAGTAACTAGGTAAGCCTAATGACTGCAGTTTGTTAGTGGCTAAAAATCCTTTGGACAAGCTTATAATGAATATTGCAGTCACGTGGGCAGGCATGCCTTGGGTGAGAATGCATAGCTGAGAACTGTGTTGCAGATTTGTGGAGGGGAACTACAACAGATCAGCAATGCCCAAAGGAGAAATTCCCACTTCTTTCTGCCATTCTCTGTGTCCTCAGTAGCCATGCAGGAACCTCTGCCAGCTTAGTGAGTAAAACAGGCTCACAGGGGAGAGGGCACCTGGAACAGGGAGGGAGGAGAAAGAGGGATGGAAGAGGGAACGCTGGGGCAAGAAGTCCTCCAGTTTTAACCAGTTAGCTGTTGCATTGTCTAAGCTGCCATGTGAAGAGGAGTTTAAGATTATAGGAGCTCTACTCTTTTTTTTTTTTTTTCTTGTGAAATTTCTTGTTTCAAATGTTGTCCATAGCACTATGGTCGGTATTGTGAAGAGGCCTTGCAGTACACAGCAACAACAGCAAAAAGAAATTCACCTTTTAGAGCTGTCAGTTTTGCAGTTTGAGTAGGAAAGCAAGATAGCCAATATATATTGCTGGACTGATTTTCTCTAGAAATGAGCTTTATGCTACTCTGTTGTGTACATGAAGGTGAATATGCCACTAACTTTTCAACCTGTTGGTTGATTTCAGTTGAATTTTTACAGAAGGATAGGTGTTTTGAGGAACAGTAAGTTCCTGCAGTCTTTGTGACGTCTTTGTGGCAGCAGGCAACTACTAGACTGAAGTGACAGATGTGGTTTTAGGTGTGTGGTGTTTTTTTTTTTTTTTTTTTTTTTTTTTTTCTCTTTTGACAGGTAGAGTTTCTTACCTCTTCAGAAAAAGTTGCTGACTAACAGTTGCTTCCAAAATGGGCAGGGCCCTTATGTATAACCCAGCCACAGGAAAAGCTTCAGTTGTAGCTTTCAGCTCAGTAGACAATGAAAGCAAAAAAATGGAAGTCACCAATCTGTTGTGGACCAGGCTGTGCTTGCCCTTGATCTTGCAAAACCTGATGTGTCAGTCATTATTTTAACAGCTCACATTCCAGAAGCAAACAAGGAGTGAAGCAGAGATGTTCACTATCATTGGTCGATCTAAGAACTGTGACCTGATAGCAGCTCCAAAGAAAAAGCTGCTCTTTGGAATAAATTTTGCTGTGGAAAACAGTTCAGGACTGAAAGACAAGAGATATCTCTGTCAAATTATGATCTCAGTGTGCTTCCTGTGCTGAAAGTCATGAACTGAAAATGTCTGATCTTTTGGTTTCCATTCAGTACTTCAAAGAGGAATTATTGGAGTTTTAGAGAAGTATTTAAAATGCATATGCGAATGCACAGGGGTATAAGTGAAAATATGGAGTAGCAGTAGAAAAAAGTTTTAACACCCTTGAGTTTGGGATAGCTTCTTTAACTGAAAAATCACAAGTGGATTATACACAGATCATACCATCAAAGATTTGTTTGGCAAAAAAAAAAAAAAAAAAGGCAGAAATATTAAGCAGAGTGGTGGGAAAAAAATGGAAAAATGAAGAAAGTTCTGAATAATAAAAAATATAGTATTTATATAGGTCATTCCTTTACATTGACAGAATATTTCTACTGGGAGGTAGTTTTAGTCTTAGACGGTTATAAGAACGTGAGCTGCTTCTGGCTAATTATATAGTTAATAGGAGGTCAATTTTAAGTAAATGTGTGAGAAACTTGCATGTATGATAGGCAGGTCAAAGGTGGGAAGTCCTCTTATACGCATGACAAATCTGCACTGGCATTCACTGAGGAAATCATCTTTCCTCTGACTTTTGGTTTGTTCTGCCCTTTCTCCTTTTGTTTTCTTCCTTCCACTCTCAAATTTTACTTGCTGAGAAAGGCTGCTTCTGTGCACTCAACAATAGCAGGCTAATACATGTATTCATAGCCATGGTTGTGGATAAAGATGGTTATTGCACAGATTGTTTAATTAATCCATTGTTTTAAATTACTCTGAAAGTCACATATTTAATCAAAGATCTCAGTATTACATTGAAGCAAGTGAAATCTCTATGCAGTGGAGATGTCATGAAGAGATCCACTGTTAATGATCTTTCTTTTAAAAATAGTTCAATTGCATTATGCATAATTTATTGCTTGAATTTATGAAATAGCCACAACTAACTTAGACAATCAAAGCCAAGTTGCAGCAGTTCAGTTCTACCAGATACCCTGGTTACCCTGGGTGGTATATCTGTGCATCTTGTCACATTCTTAATGCTTTCATACACACACACCGCATAAACTCTGCCCAGCTGTACTATATCAGGCCAAGCTTTTATCAGGAATAAATGGTGACATTACAAACCATGAGAAAGGGAGGCTGGTGTGGTTTCTACATGTCACCAAAAAGCCAAGATTAAAATCCAGCTTAAGAGCGTGTGTAGTTCTGGTGTTGCTGGTTATTTGTAACAAGCGGGCACCGGTGAAAGGATGCAGACATGACAAACAAAGGTTTGAGATTGTTGTTCAATATACTTGAAGTGCTGAGCAATCAGATAGGAAATATGGGAGATAGAGTCCAGTCCACTGCTAAAATTAGCAATTGAATTCCTTTTAAAACACATAATCCTTTTGTTTAAAGACTTAGGAAAAAGCCAGCCCTGTTTTCCAATATATATATATATTTTTCTTAAAATAACTGATATTGACCACAATTAATTGCAATGCACCAATAGAGCTGAACTGAGAGATTTAGGCTATGGGAATAGTACTGTAGTATAGTCAATCCTGTTCAATGCGTTGGAGGTTTTGTCGTGATATGAATGACTTTAGACTCTTCAGTCATGATTACTTCTGAAAAGCAAGGGATGTCTCTCTCCCTGAAGACTATCCCTCCCCCCCCCCCAATAAATAAATAAATAAATAAAATATTTCTAGATAAGGCTAAAAAGAAGGGTTATAGAAAGGGAGTTTTATTCATCCCATTTTACAGGCAAGAAACTCAGACACTTAAGTGACTTGCTCAGAGTCTCGCAGGAAGCCTGGGTGGAGCTGGGAATTGAATACAGATAACCTGAGTCTGAGTGCTTGGCTCAGAAGACCACTTCTTTAAAATGTTTCAGAATGTGGCTTTATTCATCTGTGAAGTAGAGTCAGAATGACGCAGAAGATGTGAGATGGGGAAAATGCTGGGTACATAATATATCTTCAGTGTACCTGTATGGTGTTTTATAGGAGAATATAAACTTGTTGGTTGCTGTTTCAGGCATAGGTTAGTATCACTTACAGAGTGTCTCAGTACACTGAACATACATTTGAAAACAGTAAAGAAAGGGAGTTTTTAGATTGCTAATGATTTCCTTTTAAGGAACATGTGACTAAGGGCTGAGAGAATTTGCTGCTGAAACTGCTTACTACAAGCCTTTGAAAATTCCCTGTCTAGTTATTCACATAGGAAATATCTGGTTGCAGGCATACTTGGCTGTGCAAGCTTCCATGAGTACCCCATATTTATAAAGCCTGTTCATTCAGGCCCTTGAATGGGAGCAGTTGACAGAAAGAGAATCATTTTTGTGAATTCTTTTTAAAGTATATAGTGAACTTGTCTTTTGACTTTTGGGTTTGATGTTTCATTGTGATTCGTACAAAGTACCAAAGCCATATGCTAGATAGATAAACACACAGATGAAATATCGCCAGTTCATTTAACGTTTTAGTAGCACTGGTTCTCTGGTTCTTCTTCTTTTTTTTTTTTTCTTCTCACTAGTGATAGTATTTTTTACTGCGTTACCTACCAATTTTCCAGTTCGTAGGCCGTCACTTCAGTATACTTCATGAAAAACTGTACTGCTTAAGGCTGTATTCTCAGAGGCTTTTGGAAAGTGGCCTGGAAAAATTGTTTGCGTGCCTATTTGCACTAGCAAAATCCCAAACTGTGTCTGTTAGTGAGTGTGTCTAACCCTTCAGTTCTTTTGTATATTTTCTGTAGCGCTTGAGAAGTATTTTATCACTGCAACTTTTTCAACCAGCCACTAAGAATAATACTGATAATTCTGAATACTGATGATACTAATTGTTGTTGGAATTAATTTACAAGCTTTTAACTCAACTAGAACGTATCTAAAGGCCTGTAACCTGATTTTCATGTAGGCTGTTATGATTTCTTACTTTGGATCAGCTAGCTGTTGCTTCACTTTGAGTAATTCAACACAAAAATAAAAAAAATGGTTTTACAAATCCTTGCAAGATGAAATCACCAAGTTTCATAGAGCTCTGCATTTTAATTACCTTTTTTTTTCCACTCATGAAATAGTTGCAAATAAATTTCACGTGAGATCTACTATTATGTATTTTTCAGAAAGATGTATGTTCAACTTGCCGCAGACATCCACAGCAATTACTGCTTTCTAAATATTATTAAAATATCCTGAGCATCTCACTGACATTTTAAAGGCCTGATACTTCTCAGACTGGCCTGGTTTTACTCCACGAATTTTGAGGGCACAACTTATGGCAGGAGCAATTTATTCCAGCCATTTATTTTCAGGTGAAGGTGAAATCATGTAGACATCTAATCCCACAGTGCACCTGCAAATGAGGTACCAAATTGTCTAGCTTAAATAATTTGTGCCTCCATTTTATTGCACCTACAGGATATGGATCCTAACAGTTTGTTTGTTGTTAAGTCATCAGAATAAAAATACTGGTTTTATTAAATTTAGTGAGAAAAGATAGCTATATAGATATGCACACAATTTGCAATACAGATTCCAAAGAAGTGAGGAGATCAAGATATCGTGTCCTTTTGCCATTTGCTTTGGCAATTTTGAATATAACAAAAATTTGGAAATTTGCATATAAGCTAGTCATGCCCATATATGTAGGCAACTGAGAGCTTGCATTTAGAGAAAATCATATGCAAAAAATTACCAGGATAAATCCTAAAAAATTGCATATATAGTTCTCATTTCTTATGACGTTTTTTTTTCTACCTGTCTTCTTGAAGAATATTAGATGCCTTCAGAAATTGTGCTAACACCAGAGTACAAGGAAAACTGCACTGGTCTTGAGCATTTCAGTTTAATTGTTACTTGTATAGCTCAGAGCTTGAGAACCACAAGCATTTAGTATAAATGGAGAGGGGGAAAAATCGCATGAAGAGAAAAGTCTAGCACCAGAAAAGTGACAGAAACATGAGCAGCTAATTGCTGTAGGCTTCATACATCTTGGAATGACCTAAGGGGATATCAACAAATCACTTTCCACTGGGGTATAGTAACAGCAATGGCATAACAGTGAAATCACTGGCAAAAACTTGGGGGAAAATGTTTTTAAAGTATTGGCATTAGCAAGTTCGTGAGCAATTCTTTTTCCATGTTAATGGTTATTAGTGTGTGTGCTTGTATTTAACATCTGCAAAACCTCCCTTTCCACTTTTCTCCCCTCAAAACAACTTGTGATGGTAACTAAACATCTTGTTTCTGTGTCTGATTCCCTTATGGACATGTGGTCCTGAATAATTTCTTCTAATACAGACACCAAAAGTGTTAGTTATTTGGCACTAGAGTTTGTGCCTTTCCCTTCCCCCTGTTGAAACTGAAGAAAGCAGATGGAAAGAAATAAAAAAGAGAGAGATATCTTATTTTTTAAACAATAAGATATTAAATGTATTTCTTGATCACATGTTCCTGATTGGTCATTACTAAAAAGTAGAAATGTTCAGAGTTTAAATCAATTACTCTGATCATTTTGCAACCACTGGTGAAAGACGGCATGTAAAAGAATTTGGAAATATCCCTACTAAGGGCCATTCTTTTCTGTTTTTGCAGAACTCTCCAAACCCATAAGCTAAACCAATTTTTGAATGTGATGACAGATATGTTTCCCAAAAATTCTATTTGGCCAATACTAGATGTTTAGTGGTAGATTTGACATTATTCCCATGTTTTGTTTTCTCATGGGCAGTCCTGAACCTCAAATACATCATCAGGATCTTTGCTAGGTAGCTTAGTCTAAAAAGCAGATTGCTTCATGCTTTAACTATAATGCAGCTCAAAGCACACTGTGAGGTGATCCGTATTGCTTTGGAAAAGCAATGCTCTCATCTCCTCCTCCCTTTAGGTACCCACAGATTTTGCCAACAGTTGTTGCCATTGTAATTGATGAGAGTTTAAACCTTTTCTAGATCAAACTTTTTGTTTGTTTGTTTGTTTCTACTCTGTTCTGCCATTTTTGAACACTGCTAGAAGTTATGGCATGATTTGTGGACTACTATGAGTAGATTTTGCTGCAGTTGTCAGTCTCAAAATACTTATTTCTAGTGTATCTCCAGCATCGTATCTGAAACTTGTTTGCAGTGAACTTGGGCAACATCAGAATTTTATAACATGGTTCTAAAACATTCCTTGCATAAAAACCCCTTTGCCTTGCAAGGAAACTGTGGCTGACAGAGTAGTAGCACAGTTGTGTTTTCAGTCTTTCTTTAAAAACATTATTCTTCCTTACTCCTAAATCTATATATATTTGTGTAGAGCTTCCACATTTGTATCAGAAAGTGTTTTTGTTTGTTTTTTTTTGTTTGTTTTGTTTTGTTCATCAAGGGCTCTAAAGAAAACGAAAAAATCTACATAAATTCATTAATTCAGTAATCGTAACTACAAGAGCGAGTTGCTATAGCTCCAAAAGTTTAACGTATTTGAAAAGAATACATAATGTATATCCTGTAGTCTTCTTCTCTTAAGACAGACCATGTTTAATCAACGTTTGTAGGTGCAAATGGCTTGCGCTATTACAAAGCGCACTCTTGAAATGATCTTTTATTTTTAAACGATCTTGTGCCAACCGCAGGTACAGCCATATTTGTGGTTTCTCCCAGATCCTGAATGATGTTCTGTAGTGGGGTCAAGCGCTCTCGTGACATTTAACCATTGGAAACGAAAGAAAACATTTGTGGTGTGAAACAACAGCACATACTTGACCCTCTAAAACGTATCCATTTATAAATGGATAAAAGTGACTATTTAAAGTTGTTTTATAAGGGAACCACTATGCCCACCAAAAACCCCTAATTTACTGTTTGAAAAAGCAAATGATGTGTGGGTAAAAGAACATGCATTTTTAAAAAAATGTCTGTGGTGTTCCTTGTGAGGTATTTGATCTTAGTGGTAAAACAACAAAACCGACGGACGTTAGAGGGACATTGCTGCCATCCTATTTTTAATTCACCGTTACGTGTTAAAATAACCATTAATTTTGAGTGAACAATCACATCCTTGCTTTCAACAGTTGCTCAGGTATCTCTTTAAAATCAGTTTACAGTTTTGCTTTTTTTGTGTGTGTATAAGGGGTGCAGCCCTACAAGTAGATTAGGGAGCTGGTGGTGACTCACTCATATTCTTGCTCCCTGTTTGCTGTGGGGAAGAGGGTGAATGAATGACAGAAAATCTTCTTTCACCATCTTTTCTCATTTCCATATGTGTATGGTGAGCAGCATCAAAAAATTAGTTGTTGGGGTCAGCCAAGACTCTCCGTTCTGCCCTCAGTGTACTTGCAGGCTCATGGGAGCTGGTGCAAGGTCGCAATTTGAGAGTGCTACAACAAAAAGGTGTGCTCTCACCCATCCTCATTTCCCCATTCAAGAAAAGGCAGGCAATGACACTCAACCCCTTTGTTTAATTATTTTTTCCTTCTTAATACCCTTTGGCTTCAAGCAAAATTATAGCGTATAAATAGCTTATAAATATCCATAAGCATCAGAATGCACTTGCCTGTATGGAGCTCTCCAAAGGTTATAAAATATGAGAACTTGATTGGACCTCAAGCAAAACAAATCAGCAGTAAGACATGCTTTTGAGGCATGAGAGACTTTCAGAATGTATTTTTAAACAATCTGGGTGTAATCAGATTAGTTGAAAACAACTTCAGTAAAGATAGCTTTCATGAACCATCTACAAGCATTTTGTCAAAGCAAACTGAGCTATGACTAATTTTGTGAGTGGTATGAATTATTAGGTGATGAATTTTAAAAGTAGTGTCCAGATGTAAATAGTGAAAGCATCCAAGATATTACTCAGCAGCTGCAAGAGCTATAGGAAAAGCTGACATGACAAATTTAGTCATTTCTTAATCACTTTCGTTAGGCGGTATTGTCAGTTCCAAGAGGCAAATTTTCATCTTGATTTACGCCTGTAATAGAAATGGCTGAAAACTCAAATGTTCTCAGAACTATTTACTTACAAAACACCTTTTAGGTCATTTTGGAAGCTTCCTATGACCTAGCAGTAATGTTCTTTACACATTGGGAATTTAAAAAACTACACTTTTGGACAGCTTATATCAACAAAGCATTTTTTTCCACCTAAAAAGTGACCTTAACACGTGAGCAAGTGGTTAAAACTGGCTTAAATATATTATTTACAGCTATATCAAAATTTATTAATTAGTTACTCCTGGTTTAAATAAAATTGATTGTTAAAGCAGAAAGTAGAAGATGGTATGAATTCTATTCTGCAGTAGCTTTTAGATAAAAGAAGCAGTGACCCAACTCATTAGCCCTTTGATTTAATATATTGACACTTGGATACGAATAATTCCGTTTAGTGGCTTTTGCTTCCCAGGGATCAATTTAATTAGTTATAAAATGTGACTTCATGTCAGGAGCCAGAAGAAATGCTGACGTTAAATAAAGTCATACGCAATTTAAACAATAAAGCTATCGATGCCTGGTTAAAAGTTAATGATGCACAAAAAATGGCTTAATAGAGACAACCTCAGCAATGAAAGTGATGGTAGGAAAATTAAGCTAAGTGGATGAATGAGAAATGGTGATGTTGTTGGATTGTTAAAACAAATTCGTGGATGGCCTGATGGTTCATTTCATAGTACTATATATTTCTGATTTAAATATACGTTTGAGGGTAACCCTGTGCTTTCATATTAGGCGTGACAAGAAATGGTTGGAAACTCTTCTCCTTCAGGTTGTAGATAAGGACAGACAAGTTACCTGTGCACATTCATCTTTGATGTAACCCCATGGGATATCTTGGGATGACCCAGTATTAACCATAATGACCTCCTATTATAATATAGCAAGTACTAATATTTGCACAGTTGGTTGAGACCCCATTCAGGCTCAGTGTCTTATTATGCTTCGTGCTGTTTATGTACTGAACAAATAAGAAGGGAAAGTTCGTGCCTATAAGAAGGGCTGAAGCTAATGTTAAGGTACCAAATCCTTTCAAAATCCATTTAATGCTGTAGATGCATCTGCTTAGATTATCTAAGCAGAGTCAGAAGGCTTAATGAAGAAAATAGCAACCCATGAAAATGTTGGAGGTACAACTCATCCTTCCTTTGCCCATCTTGTTGCTTTATATGAATACATATAACATATGGATGGACCAGAGCCCTTCAAAAAAATTGTTTCCATTGCTTTCACATTTCCTGGTCTGTCTTGAGCATGGCACCATAAAATTCATGCTAGATGACTTAATCAAATAGTAACCTGCAAATCCATTTTCTGATTTTGGGCCAAATTCATAGGAATAATTCTGGTCTTCTTATGAGTAACACAAATATGGATCTTTAAAGTCATGGTGGGTTGCTTCTATTTCAGTTAAACAGTTCTTGGATTTGGTAGTGAATTGTTACGACCACATTATTTAAAGATGTATAGACACTCAGCTGAATGTACTGAGTAGATGCTAGGTCAAAAGAAAATACAGAGAAATGTGATTTGTTAGCTTAAAAAATGTACGCTGATCAAATGGTCTCTGGCACAGAAACAAAGATTTAAAAAATCACACAAAAAGCTTTTTACTTGCTTGTAATTTGTCCAGATGAGCCTGTAGTTAGTCCACCTGTGAGAAAAAAATCTGGTATCAAAATGAACCGATGCGCATCTAAGACATGTTGCATTTTCTTTTGTGTTAATCCTTTCTGGGGCAGAGGGATTCCGATTAGGAAGACTAATTGTGAAAAGGGACAGTAGTAAATCAAGCAGATAATTTTTAGCAATTGTACACAATCGGGCTCGTCTGCAGACTCCTAGAAAGCTTGCAGCCTAGCAGCAGGCAGCAGTTAATACCTGCTAAAAACATTAACAGTAGCTTGCCGAAGGACAGAGGGGATATGCCTCAGAATAAAACCTCTGTGTGTCAGAGGGATTTTCAGACTGTACAAGAGTTATGTTTTTTTTACTAATGTTAGGCAAACTGTTTTGTCTTTGCATTGACTTTACATTGGCCGCAGCCTACACAGAGGGAACTGCTGGAAAAAAGGGGGGCATTAATACTTTTTACTGTGTGCGGGCCAGCCAGTAGTTAGAGAGGGGGCCCATGTTTTCTTAGGGCTCAGATGGCAAAGCTAAGTATTCAGCCTACGGCAGGAAAAAAGTGCCTTTTTTGTTTTCTGGCTGGAGAGTCCAAGCATTCCCAAAGGAACACAATGAATGGCCCATTTTGTCTGACACTGTTTTGTAGACATAGAATTCTTGTTTTTTCATAATTATTCTTGCCCGTCACTGGGTGTGCACATGACATTTGAGCGTGTTTTAAAGTCTTAACACACTCATGTGCCTGCAATAAAGTTACTCATAACAATCCAGGCTTTCTGCAGACAACAGAGCAGGGTCTGTTGTTTTCACAAGTCACAGCAGCTGGGAGGCAATTGTGAAGACAACAGCTTAATCTAGCTGGAAAATACAGGAAGAAGAGAATATACACTCAATTTCCTTCCATATTATTGGAAACAATGCAGAGGGCTTTTTTTTGTTGTGTGTGTTTTTTTTTTTTCTTTTTTTTTTTCTTTTTTTTCTTTGCTTTGCTCTGGGTGGTCTGACTAAAAATGTGAGTGGCATAAAATACACTAGTAAATGTACTTTGAATTTTCAACTTGTTGCATTTCTGTATTCATGCTGATGTGCCTAAATCTGTTAAAAGGTGAGAATATTAATCTACACGAGCACTTTAAAAACTGTACAATTACAGCCTCATTTTAACATCGTGAATATGTGTTTACACTGGTGTGGGTTTACAGCATGTGTTGCAGTTGCTTCTGAGTTACACTGATACAAATGAAACTGGAATCAGGAACTCGGAGGAAAAATTGATTGCTGAAAACTGCTATTTGAAACAGCCTTAGTTAAAAGATAAAGCTGTGCAGTCTTAGATGTTTTAAAGTTGTATTTTAGCTTCTGTGTAAAAGGACAAAGGCAGTCAGTAATTTGTTTCTTTATTACTTGCTTCTGAATCTGTAGATTAATCATATTTGTAAATGCTTCATTTATTTCAGAAGCACATTTACAAACAAAGCATGCAGTAAATTAACATGCAAACCCACTTAAAAAGCATCATAAGTAGGCAGTGATCAGATAGGTTTTACGCTAGCTATATTTTCTGGTGAAGTTTCATGAAATATTAGGGAGCAGATTTTTTTTCCTTGATGTAAAGGATGAAAAGTGAAGAGGAACATGCAGTTGTTATGTCAACAGTAGAAAGAGTAAAATGCAATTTAACATGGGTTTGATTGGAGAGGTGGGGGCAGTATTAGCAGTCACCATTCGATGTGGTTTCAATGAGGGTAGATGTTCCCTTTAAATAAAAAGCAATATTTATCCAATTGCAGTAAAGGTACCTTCCTTTACTGCTCTTGGGAATGCTACATACAGCAGATTTCCAGTAACCATGGCAGACAACTCAGATGGGAAGGATTTTTATTATGCATAGCACAGAGGTTATAGCAGTGACTGGTAACAGCAAAAGCCAGTCGGCGAGTATGGAAAATGAATGAGTGATTTGAACACAGTCCAGACTTCTCCAAGAGAGAGAATCAAGATCACGTTGGTGTGTACTGAAAAATACAATACGAATGCTGAAATGACTTGGATATACACTCTGCTGTTGGTAAGAGAGCTGCAAATAGTACAGCACCACCTGCACCAGCCAACTCTGGGGCAGTGGCATCAGGGATGCACGTACTGTCAGAAATGCAGTGGGTGTTACTCTATTCCGCCACAAAGCAATGCAGATAGTAATATCACATAGACACTGGAAGTGTTTAAAGAATGGAGATGAACTTCAGGATCTAAGCATTAAATCATTTAAGCCTGCTGGTGACCTAACAGTAGTCAAAGCCTCTCCTCTCTGTTTCCTTAAAATGCACTACCACGCCTCGCCTCTCCATTTCCCTTAAAACATAATAGCAGCGCTGTTGCAAATAAACTTACGCATTAGTTGGTCCATGCGTCTTGCACAGATCCTGTGCTCAGCCCATTCACCCTCATGACTCAGAAACTCTGTACTGAAATCTTATTTTCTTATATTGTCTTTCGACACAATTTTGGAATTAGACTGACTTCGAGGGGTGGGGGGAGAAGCCCTAAAAATTCTTTTGTAAAAGGCATCAAAACTGAAACGGGAAATTATGTTCTGAAAACTCTGATCTACCTCAAAAGAAAATGGAGACAAAAGCATGTGCTAACAAATCAGGAAGTGTGAGGAAGAGTGTTGTTAACTATGAAGACCCTTACATGTACTTGGAAGGCTTTAGAAAAGCACGATTTTAATTTGTTGCAGCTGCATATCTTAAAAAAATAGATGTTTGTGGGTGTCCTTATTTCCTTGATACAATGCTACTTTTCTGTCTAAGCTTTTCTTGTATTTGTGACAGTGACAGTCTGAAAGCCAAGGGAGCCAAATGCACTTTGTTATGATCTTGTGATTGAACACAAGAGCTTTGGGACAGTACTTTTTTGGTATCAGCAGCCTAGGATGGAGAATTTACTGCCAGATAGCTACCTTCTATATGCAGAAAATACTCTCCAAAGAGATGAAGTGAGAGTGAATGTTAGGAGTTCTGCAAGGAGTGAAAAGATTAAGTGAGAAAGGAAAAAAGAAAAAAAAAAAAAAAAAAAGATTTGATAAATAAGAGTCAGAAGGAAATTCAGCAATAATAGATGTGAGTGATAGAGTGATTTCCAAATAAGTTTTTCTGTTACTCAAGTTGTCTACTGCTATGGTTAGCACAGCTGGCTTATTGACTTCTTCACTCAGCAGAGAAATGTTACACATATGCTCAAAGTAGCTCCTTACAGAGACGGAGGTGGTCTTCCCAGAGTAAGTGTTCCAGAAGCTCAGGTTTTGTGTCTCATGTAGTCAGTCACTCAAGTAGTGACTGTCTGGGAGTGCAGCAGGCAGGTTGTGTAGCTGAAATTTCAAGGAAGAGGATTGGAAAACAAGTGGAAAGCATACTGGTCATATTACACAGACACGTATGTGTATATAATTATCTGTTCTGCATATATGAATCTGTATATATACATTTATAGATGCATAAATGAAGAATATAACATAAAATACATAAGCATGTGTATGTATGTGTATGGAGAGAGGATTTTACTTTCACTTTAAGAAAACGTCTAAATGGGAAGTTTCTGCTGGTTGGGATGCGAGGCTTTATGATGGCATGTTATTACTACTACACACTAACTTCCATAATGAACGCTGTTAGTACCTACTTCTGTTTGAAGAATAATTTTCTCCTAACGAGTAAGAAAAGTTCCACAAAGTATCTCCAATGTACTTAAGCACTGTCCACGTGTAGAAGTACTAACATGCTCCAAAGACATGTACTGAATTCACGGGCGGTTGTATCCTATATGGTTGAACTCTAAAACAGGGCTTCAGAATGGAGCTTACAAGTAAACACGGATGTAAGACTTGGAACAGAGCTATCGATAGAAATTTTTTGTCTTCTCTGATTTTGGTAATCTGTTTGGATAGGCGTTTTTGCTGAATTCCTTCTCTTTTTTTTTTTTTTTTTTTTTTTTGTATTACCTAATCAAGTGACAAAAATTATGGCAGGTGTAACTTCCTGGATCTGGCTGTCTCTGGGGCATGCCATCATGGCTCAGTTCTGTAAGAGGTTGTGTTAGACTCTTCATTGTGCCACCGGGTCAGCCCTCATCCTTACTGTTGTGTTTTTCTTCTTTCCTTTCTGCATGTCTCTTTCATTCCTGTTCTAATAGATGTAAAAAGTATCAGCACTAACTAGTTCCTACTTCAGGAAAAAAAAAGTAGCACTTCAGCTGCTCCTGCAAATTCTTTCACCCTCTGAGCAGTGATTAATATACAGGTTTAAGAGGAATTTTTAAACAAAACCTGGAAAAAAAAGGAAAAGAGCAAGTATGGTGGCTAATGGTGTACCCTGAGGTGAGCAAAATGCATTTTATTAACAAGCCAAGCATAGCAAAAAAGCTATTCTACAGTGAAATTAATAATTACCAAAAAGATTTGCTAGCATTATTGTTGTATCCTTTATGAGAATATGGGTAACATATTTAAAAAACATGGGAAGTGTGAATCAAAGCCCAAAGATTCAAACCGGTCTCAAATTTTTAATGTGAATTCTATTCATGTGCCCCTGGTGCATAGACTGCAATACAGTCTGTGGATAACAACTGTCTTCAGAGTTGTGCCACTTAACCTGAAAATTGTATCTGTTCCTCTGACAGTATGGATTTCTAATTTTCTTTACAATCCTGCTTTAACAAAGCTTTAAGGCAGAAGGGCATCTTCGTGCCACATGTAGTAGGTGCCTGGCTATAATACATAATTTCATCCCCAAATATTTTCCAAAGGCAAGGTTTGTTTATTAACTGAACCCCATGCTGAGATTCAATCAATCTAATACAGGCAGAGTTTGAAGTTGAACATTCAAACGTATGCCCATATATCTTGGGCATATATCTTACATAATGATGTTGGCCCCAGACATCTTTCTGGGTTTGTTTATGTCTGTTATGGATTCCCCTCATTATCCATGCTGTTTGAGGGATTCCCTATGGATTCAGCCAGTTTATTGCATACTTTTTTAATTTTATGCCAAACTGAATGTTCTGAGTGGCAGCTCGTATGGTAGCTCTGTACAGCTTCCTCTCAAATCCAGAGATGAATGTTGTGATTAAGGTTAAATAAAATAATAAGGAAACCAGTGTGCTGCAAAAGGGGATGTAGGAGAATGCCCCAGGAGAGGCGAGAGGGCTACAGAAGTAACGCGAATGACAAAAACATTCAGATGTTGACTACTTTTCTGATTTCTATTCCTTTTAATTATAATTAACAATTAGAGCAACAATTCTGTGATTTACAAGATCTTCCTTAGTGAACATCTATAGCAGTAACACTGGGAAAACTCATTTATTAAATTTCATCAGAGCAAAGGGATGGTTTAATATGCCAGTCGCTAAGCACATCTGTGCGTGCGCGCGACTCCCAGTAAAATTAATTGGAGTTGCATATGCAGATCACCGGAGAACAGAGCCTTAAATACAGCAAGCAGGGGCTGGCGTGGGCCACGCTCTGCTCTCGGGAGTGGGTCCTGCTCCACCGAGGTAGGGGGAGTTTTTGAGGCTCTCCTTGAGAGACCGATGTTGCCCTTATTGTATTCAGCGGCTAGTACACATTTTGCTCTTGTCGGGGAGTTTACTGGGAGTAATGTATGGCCTGGAGAAACTAGAGCTAAGAGACAGGTTTTTTTTATAAAGCCTTTGCATTATGAAAAAGGTTGTTTTCAATCCGAAAACGAGGATTTATAAACACTTAATTCATCAGTTCCCCATGCCTTTCATTTGAAATAAACAGCCGGCAATATTATTTTAAAATAAGGCAGAAGGTGTAACGAAAATGAAGTAATGTTTTGAGAAATATGTGATTGATGATTAAAAAACAGAGAGAGAAGGGGGGTGGGGGGGTCAGTCCAGCATTCATTAGTCAGGCAAAACTTCTATTTGAGCGTGCATTAAGTCAGGAGGACCAGACAGCGTGTCTGGAAAATTATTCTTTCCTTGAGAGTAGTCTCTCAGAAATATTCCCTTGTTTCTTAAACTGAAGGCATCCTTTGACTGACTTAGTTATTTTTTTATCTATTGATGCTAGAGAAAACAAAAGAAACTTTAAAACCTGGAAACATAAACATCATTGAACCACCCACTTAAAAAAAAAAAAAAGGGGGGGGGGGGTGGAGGGAAAGGGAAAAAAAAAAAAAAAGAAATCACAGTGGATGTTTTCCAGGAGAGAACATGCTATGCTGTGTGAAGGGGGCTAGTGTAACAAGAAGTCATCTATTCTTGATTTCTTTAGACAGCTAGAGCTTTGTGCCTTGTCTAGTTTCTACATTTTAAGAGCTTGTTCTGTGTAGCAGAAATAATACAATAAATGGGTTTAACCACATTTGTCTCAGCTAGACAGTCTGCTTTGTCAAAGATTGCTGGTACAACATAAACAAATTATGTGTTTGTAGTGCTTTTCAATGAAAGCCTATCTAACAGAGCGGAGATTGTGTTTCGGCAGCTGTAGATTTAATCTCCTACCTGTCAGTTAAAACAGGCATTTCCTGAGCAGATAAGGCCTGGCTGTGGAGGGGGGACAGCCACAGCTGGACAAAGGGCCATTGTTGCCGCCCGATAATGCTATGTAGATTTGCCCGTGGTGCGTTTCATCACACGAACTCGGTTGTGGAGGAGCCGGCTCTTCACCGCGGGTTCAGCAGGCAGAAAGTGAACTGCAGCCCAGCCTCGTGCTCCTGCTTCCCACCGACCGCCGTCAGCAGCTGAGGAAAACAGCCCCGACCAAGAGAGCAGAGTCACCGTAGCGGGAACTTGATCGGAGGATTCGTGGCAGCGATCAGTTTGCGAGCCAAAAGCTGGCTTTAAATAACGTTGGAGTTCTGACAAATCGGGGAAAGCCAGAGAATTGGGAGACTGGCATTGCTCCTTGAATATCAGGGTAGTCTGCAGACAGGCAGCACAGCAGTGCGGATTTAGCTTTGAGGGGAAGCTGTTGCTGGAATTTTAACACCCAAACTTGGATAGGAAATGCCTAATGCCCCCTTTAAAAATTGCTTTCCTGGTTTTCTGCCTTATTTTACCTTTTTAATGATTTTGTTCTTTCAAAATGTTTTTGTGGATGAATCATAAATGCTGTAGGAACTTGAGGAGCCAATATAACTGCCTTGAGCCAGACACAGTTGGCGTAGGAAGGAAGCAGGCTGTGTGTATGTCGCTAGGGTTTGAGAAGCTCCCTCTTGCTTACTCCCAAATCTGCAATAATTACTGTACACCTAGCAGTGGCAATCACCTCAGTCACACTGTGCAAACACGCCAGTTTCTTGGAGCTGTTTCTGAGTAAAGATGGTCAGATTGTGTCAAAATCTGAGGAATCCTAGGAAGAGATGGAACAAATTAATTTTTGCATGCAATCAGTATTCTGATTTGACTTTGATCTCTAGACACAGGAGTTTTCTGCCTTAAACCAGTCCGCCACGTAATTGCCTGTGATAACCCTTTGTGTTTCTATCTAGACACTCCATAAACATCCTGTGATTTCGGGAAGTTATCTGGGTTACTATTCTGCATGAAATCTTCTTCAGAAACATACAGAAACAAGAATATTTTCACTAGATGTGAATGTCTCCTTTGACGTGGCCTCTTGGATATTATCAATTCAGGGTTGAGGAGAAATAGCAACACTGGCTATTTGGAGGGAAACAATAAGGGAGAATATATTCACAAAGGAATAAATACCTGAAGAAATCAGCCACAGGACTGGGTGGGGTGGGAAAGGCGTCTCCTCTTCGCAGCTGTGACTCACCTCCATTTTTGTATCCTGCCAGCACAAAAGCATTCAGCAAAACCCAGTGCTGCTGGCATGTACCTGCTCCAAAGCTGCCTCATTCTGAATTTTCAGCAGAGCATGTCCCTCGTTATCCATAGCTTTGCACTTTGGGTGGCTCTCTATACAATTGAGCAAGAAGGTGTAGAGGTTACAAGCAGCAGATTATAGTAGAATTGTTTTATATCCATTCTGCATTGTCACTCCTGTGGTGGAAAAAGAAATCAGGACATTTTGAGTAAGTGTCTTCCTGTGTACACTGCAGACATGATACGGTCTTTGAGCTTGAATTAATTAATATTTGTAAAGAATTCAATAGCTGTGTTTGCTTTGCAATGTAGTCACAATACAATGTAGTTACAAACCTTGGGATGTTGGTGAGAACAGAAAACTTTAAAGGCAATGTGCTGATCAGGCTGAAATTCTTCCCAGTAATGAAGTAAATGGCAGAACACCTATTAGCATCAGTGGCTCCTGGATTTATCATAATTGAAAAAAAAAAATCTCTTCTTTTGTTTTACCTTTTATTTATTTATTTATTTATTTATTTATTTATTTATTTATTTATTTCCTTTTAGCCTCTATAAGGAAAAAGCTGTTTTGATCAGAGGCATTGAAAGATGTTTCTGTTTTCCTTCCCACTTCTCCTGGAGCTATTATTTAAAGCAAAAGACAATCCTTCCTTTAGCAGTCATCAGTGTTGATTTGATGATTTGTTGCGCTGTACATTGCAAGCCCTACGTAGGGAATTAGTTTCATGTTAATAATTAGTGATGGCTACTACTCAAAAAAAGAACTCTCTTGAAAGGTTGTGGGGGAAAACTGCTTGAAAGCACCAATATGAAATGCAAATTTCAAAGCATCCCTTGCTCTAATTTTTTCCGTCAACAGAAAATTTCAATGTACTCCAAAAATCTTGCATGTTTTCATATCACCATAAAAACACAAGCTAATAGGGAATTTCTGACATAATTTATGTTTAGATTTGAGCTCAGGTAATGGAGCTTCTGTATATAAAATATCAACAAGTATCATTAGGCTGCAATATTTTTCATATTTTGGCAAGAATAAGATGAGGTGCAAATAATAAACATACATCTTCACTAGTCTTTGGAAATATCTGAAATAATTGACTTGCTCAGTCTTCTGTGATGGCTTGGTGACCACTAACCGTGACAATTTGCATAATAGTCAACTCTTCACTTCTGTAGAGATAACTGCTTGTATCTGATTAAAATTAGGACTATTTTAGTTCTCTTGACTTTTCCAGAAGTTGCAGAAATAGAGATTTGCTGTTATGCTTTAACCAAACAAATGCACACATGGGGATAACAATATGCTGAGTTTATGCAGATTTTACAACACAAATCTGAATAAAATACCCACTAATAGACCCTTAAGGAGTAATAAACACACATGAATTTTCCTTAGTTGCACTTTAAAGTGATTTTAACATACTACTAGACCTTAACAATAATATTTAATTGACAAGATTATGCATTTGTATGGATTGAAAAGGTGGTAGATCTCTAATTCCAAATGAACTATAAATTCACTTTTGCATAACATGTTTTATTTATTTCTGTACAGCAGAGATGTTCTCCATCCCTCCTAGTGAGAGTTTCTTAAAATACAGACAATTTAAATAGATTTAATTACCATTTATCATACTCTTAACTTCATGAGATCATCTTTAGTTGAATTCTCTATTTCCAGGTAGTCAAGGAGCTAGATAAAAACAGGGAAATATAATAAGAAGCTAATAGAAATGTAACAAGATCTAGTGTTTTAAACTGTTTTGTTTTCTGTGTGGTTGCTAGTATTTTTCTGTTGCTTTCTTCTTTATTTCCTAAGTAGGTGGAATTTATGTTTAGTTCATTTAAAGTTTCAAAGTAGTGAGGAAGAAGTAATAAAAACTAAGGATGCTCTATTTCGCTCTACGATCATGGCTGCAATTTTCACATTAATGTTGTGGCCACTGCAGTGGACTTAAATCTCCAAATCGTGCTGAACCATTGGACAAATGGAAAAAGGATAGGGAGGAAGAAAGGACATGGCAGTTAGAATCCATTTACAAATTCTGCAGTGGGCTACATATTTTTCATACTGTTTCCCATATGAAATGTTCTCACTTTGCAAGTCCATGGTATCTTTTTTACAGTTTATTTGCCAGCACTCCCCCTGGGATCTCATTGGCAGACATTTTCTTTGTGGCTCATGTACTTTCACTGAGAGGAAATATTTTTCAATTAGACTGTAGATAATTAGATGGCAGATAAATTAGAACGTAATATACCTCCCTGTATAGATACAGCTCTAGTGATTCAATATTGCTAGCAGGAGCAGAAAGTAGCCAGTGTATAATTTTCAGTGTGGGAGCTCTGTCAGTGCCATTTTCGGTGTGTTAGCTGTGATGCAGTGCCTGCATGGTCACTTTTGGTCTGCTGGAGCCCGTCTTCCTTAGATGCTCACTCCTTCTTTTGCAGCCACAGATGATTCCCTGGGATGGCTTGTGCTAGACAGGATTTCTCACTTGAGCGTTTGGAACCGCTCTCACATATTATTTTAACATTAGAGAATGTTAGGCATTGACGGTGCATTAATTCAAAGCCTTGATAGTTCATCAGTTACATTTCTGAGGTCAGAACAAAAGGCCCAGCCACCACAGGCACACAAAATAGCCAAAGCCTTTACAACTGGTCAGTTAACCCAGCCTGACAGTCACTTGGCTTTGCCAGAATGGCACAAATGAAACAACCAGACCATTCAATTTTAACCAGGGACCTTTTCATTTGTTCAGTACAATTCTTCTGCAGTCTGCTAAATAGACCATTTTCAGGGATCAAAAAAAGGCTCAGTCATAGCATGATTTCATTAGAATATTGTCAGAGATGGAGAGGAGATTTGGGCATAAACCTGCAAAAGATCTTCGTGCATTACTGCTTTTTAGCATTAAGTGGTCCCACGGACTATCATGGACACACGTGAGTTCTGCCAGGAAATGCCCCTACTTCTTTGTGCAACACGGTGCTTGCTTTCTTGCTCTGTTGCCAAAATGATCTAATTAAAATAATATCAATTTAATATATATTTTTTAATTTTTTCTCGGACAAAGAACAAGTAAAAAGCACTTGTTTTAAATAAAATGCCAATGGTGGCATACAAACAATAGTGTCGTATATCATATTCAGACTACTTAAAATGCAGAAGAGGTAAATACATATACTGTGCAAAATATTTAAAAACTTGTATTAGTATTGTGGGCACAAACACTGCTTTCAGTACCAGTAAGATTTTTAAAATAAATAAACCTACAATGTAACATATTGACTTATCGGATATAACCGTTATTTTCCATCTTATAAACACATATTTTGAGCATTCTGGAAATACACATTTTTAGTTAATATGCTGCTGCCTGGCAAACTCTTCTGTTACACTGAAGTATTTAAAGGAGGGAGCAGAACATTTCAAACGCCTTTTTACTAATGGAAATTAAAAGCTTGATGATTCCACAGACAGGATAAAGTTGTAGTCTGGCTGTACCAATTAGTCAAGAAGTTCAAAAATCTTACATAGAAATTTAAGTTTAAACTATGAAAAATTTGAACCCGCCTGTGAATGCATTAGGTTCTCACAGAGTCTACAACATCACAGTATTTACTTAGTTCGGGAACAAAAGGTACTAAACATTTTAGACTAAATTAAAAAAAAAAAAAAAAAAAAAAGGCACCTCAGTTCAGAGATTTCAAGGAGTGGTTTCTCAGCTGCCCCGTGGTGGTGTAGTCCTTTGGATTCAGTAGAGATCTCAAGATTCTGTAAGTTGAGAATTAGGGTCCAGACCTTTTGTTGGCGACAGAAGTCAGGGACAATGGTTTTAAGTAGCGGTATCGGATTATTCTGGGCAATTAGGGTGTATTTGGCCTATCACACTTCAATAGAAAAATCTTTTAGCAATGGATAAAATATTATAAAATCTGTGCTTTCTCTTAGTGCCACCTACTTCTCCCTTTTACTGAAGCAAAAACCATGCAAGAGAGGCAACTTGTCAAGCGCAATCCTGAAAGGCTAGCGAAGAATTCAGCCACCCCTACAGGGTGGGATTTCGTTCTGCTCCTGAGGCCTGGGATCATCACAGCTACACAGAAATGCGTGGGCTGCCTTTTTGCTTGCGCTGTCGCCATCCTTTTCTCTGAGTGCCTTTGCTTCACTAGCCACAGTGTTAGTTGTTTTGGAGGCAGTTTTTCTTTTTTAAAGACAGAACCCTTCCCGTTTCTTAGTCACACCAGACGAGCCGTGTTCCCTGTCCAGAAAAGGCAGATCATTTTCGTTCAGGGCATTACAGAGGCATGCCATATCACACTGGCTTCCATTTTGCATGCACAGCACTAAACGTTGGTGACTTTCTAACAAGGAGGATTGTCCAGCTGGCTTTGGAGATTAGCATTCACAACACTGCAGATTTGCCCAGTTTATCAAATGGGCCACTAGCTTGTATTATTTCAGGGAGAATCAAATTGGAAGTTGCTTCTTGAACTAATCAGGGCTGATTTGCTCTAAAGTTGCTTCCTGACTTAGATCTCAGGCAAGGAAGTGCTGTAATCAGTTCCCAAGGGCTGTCAGAGTTGTGATGGGATATTAAAGGAATGGTGCGCTACCTTTTAAGAGTTCCCTAATCTTCGTGGCTTCTCATGTTTAGCACAGTTAAACCTGAGCTTGTTGCATATAAAGAGAAGTTAATCTTACGAAGTATCTTTGTATAAGAGTTTTTATTTGTGGCTGCAGAACTGAATTTTGGAAGGAATAACCTCAATATTCCTTTGAGGTTTGTTACAGTTCAGTTAAAGATATAGATGGGCAGAATTGTTCAAAACCAAACATTTATTACCCATCACAAAAAAAAATATATAAATAATCTTCATGAAAGAGAAAATGAGTCCCCCTGAGTGTCACTGTTTGCATATTAGCCCATAGTACAGGCTCTGCCAAGTTACTCTCTGACTGACTGCTGCAGATGCTCTTTCTCAAGTATTCTGAGTGAGATCTTTAGTGCAAGTCTTCAGGGACAAACAATAGCACCTGTTCCTCACAAGATAGCAGCCCAGTTAGTCCATTCATGTATCTTTAATGAAGCTCTGGGGCAGATGGCAAAAAATGGCATCATCAACAACTTAGCACAGAGGAGACAAAAGGGGAAAGCGCCGATCCAACAATACACTATTTTTATGAATGTGAGGAGACAGAGTCGAAGTGTTTCTCGGGCATCTGCTACCGTCTTGGTTTTCAGAAAGACCTGAGGAACAACTGAACAACTCAGCAATTAAAATTTCTGGGCATGTAGCCGATTTTATGAAGTCCGCCAATCAATCCCTCCTCCCAGCTTCTCCCCCCCTCAGTAAAATCAAAATAGAAGAAGAAGAAAATAATAATAAAGAACAGGGAAAAAAATGTTAAAAAAAAAAAAAAAAAGGTGTCTATCATTGGTATTCATTCTTTATCTTTAACAATACACTTATCAGTGATGCTTATACATTCGCTTGCCTTTTAATGCTTGCTTGTGCTTCTCAGTTGACCTGTGCTGAAAATTGACATCTACGTATAAAATAATTTAGGCTGAAACCAGCATTGACCCAGGAATAGTATTTCATATGTGCCAGTGGGAAGACCAGTGGGAGGGAAGGGCTGCCGTTCAGTGTGGGCTTGTTTCAGTCTGTATAGCTCTGCGAAGCGTAAGCTGAAACTTGCACCCTAAGTATAAGCTGCATTTAGTCAGAGGTACGGCGATATATATAGGTTGGGGGCCTGATCCTGCATTCAGAGCGGTACTTGGAGGAAGGATAGCAGACAGGCAGAACAGGCAGTGGGAATTCTCCACACCTACAGAATTCATTTGAGTGTCTTAGTAGGATATGGCTTTTGGATCTGGTGGAGGGGATCCAACTCCACAGGATTGCCTGGGGAAGAGGCCAGTGAGATGACCGTTGTAGGGTTTGGCCCTAACTGCATGTGTCAGATGACTTTTATGATACTGCGGTGCCAAGTGTTGCTGTGGGTATGTTTGCACCATCGCTCTAACCACAGTACGTGGTCTGATCTCTCCTATGCCTCGGTGTCTCGTAGCCAACCCCTGGGAAACGCCGGCTGCGTGTGGTGACTGAAACCTTGGGCCCATTTGATTAGACTGCAGTTGGAAACTACTGGGAATGATTGTCAATTGTATTGTTTTGAATTCCTACAGTATCTTGTAGTTGTTTCTTTCAGACAAAGCCTATGTTTTCATTTGCTATCCTTCTGTAGAGCCAGGGTAAAGTAATACTGTGCAGCAAAACTAGCACCATTTTTTCAGAGGTAAATGCCTGTGCTGGGCACATGGGGATCAACTCCAATCTAACCAAGTTTAACTCATAACCTAAAATGCATAGCCAGGCTTACCTCAGCTAAAATGAAAGAAATAGCTGCTCAAAGCGAGTTTCTTTCACGCCCCAGTGCCATAGCAGTAATTGCACAAAGACCTTTTTATTATAAGTTGATTTTCCTGAGAAATGGATTCAAAAAAATACTGTAAAGTGTTTATTTTTTGCTTGACCTTTATTAACCTACATCTTAGGGCTTTCCCAAGAGAAGAGTTGTTGGTAAATTAGCCCTCATAGACACACACAGTAGCATTTCTGCACTGCATCAATGGTTGTGAAAGTAATGGGGATGTGACAAGAAAATTTGGCACTATTTAAACAATGTCATAGGTCACCATATGGGATTTGACCAAAAAAAGTTTTTTAGGAATTAAAAAGAAAAAAAAATTGCTTGAAGTGTACTTTAACTTTTTAATAGTATTTAATGCCACCGATTTATGGTAGGATGAGGGCAAACTTTTTTTTTCTGTCCCAAAACCAATTTCTTCCTAAGTTTACTAGCTTTGATATATAAACCATTATATGTTTACTTAACTACTAATCAGACAAATCATAGTCAAATGCTTGCATACTTGTGGGGTTCAGGAATGAAGGATAAGAACTCTTTGTGACCCTAGCCACTGTCTCTGAAACACGTGTAGCATAAATTAAGGTACTAGGAAATTAGAACGTGGATTTAACAGACATATTTCCCATTTTCTATATGTCGAATGCAAATCCTAATACCAAGTGAAGTATTTTCTGCTTTTGCATGTTTGTGCTCTTTGATACATTTATCAAGGTCAAATTAAATTTGATATAGTAGGATTTATTCTGCAATGCTCTCTGAATACAGCTCCATAATTACCAGGCTGCATGATAGTGCATAAAGCTATAAAAGTGCTTAGACAGATGAGCAATTTATAGGTTATAGCGAGGTGTGTATGGCAAAGGATGTTAGTTTAATTGGGAGCCAAGATGTTGGAGCCTTAAATCTTAAGAGCTGGGGTGTTGTCTAGGAGACTTTTTAACACTGCGGTGAGATTTTGAAATACCATACCTGAGTTGTTGGTAATACATATGAACAATACAATGTTGTAAGATCTCAGAATTAAAATTACCCTAAGGATACTAAAATTTGAACATCAAACTAGTTACTGCAGTGTTAGGTTACTTCTAAAATGCTTGTCACTCTGCTGTCTGTGACCAGAAATGAGAAAACTTGTGAAAATTTAATAGAAATGCATGGAAATAGATTTAATAGAAATGCATCTTCTTTTTTTATAAAAAATAAAAATAAAAATGTGGTATATTCAAAAGGTTTTGTACCTTTTTACCTTGTGCCAGGACTGGGAATGTTAATTAAAAAAAAAAAAAGGCAAGAAGTAGGAAAATGTGCAGTTCACTGAGGCTGCTACACCTTTGACACTGAGGGAAAACAATGTTAGTGAGGGCTTTGATGTGATAATGTGAAATTGGCAGGGATTACATTAAGGAGAAGGTTCCGTGGGACTTTGTGAACACAAGAACACTATCAGTATTGGAGAAATACCTGTCAAGACAAATTTGTGCTATTTCTGATCAGAGGCTCTCTTCTGTTTAGCAGGTTCAGGGTCACATGCCTCCGCTCATGATCCCAATTTTTCCACACGACCAGCGGACACTGGCAGCGGCTGCTGCAGCCCAGCAAGGATTCCTCTTCCCCCCTGGAATAACTTACAAGCCAGGTAAGCTGACAGGGATGTGAAGCTATTTAAACATTTAAAGATATTAACTGCAGCTTCTTATGTGATCTGTCTCATGTAGATGATGCTACGCAGCTGGCGTAGCTGGTTGGAAATAGTGTGAAGTCTTGCAACTGCTTAGAAGCACTTCTGGTTTGATGGAGTTGGATGGAATATTGGTTATCGAAACATTGTCACATTTTTTTACTTTTATTTCCCACAAAATCATTTCCTTCAAATATTGGCCTGCTCATCTACTAATTTGCATCTGGTCTGCCCTGTGCCATTATACAAAAGCTATGTATCTGTAATTAATTATGTTATCTTCAGTATACTTGTCTTGTGCCACAATTCTTACTCTTAATTAGTGATAAAAGTCAGAGCAAGTATAATTTAATTATCAGGCTTCAAATGGGCAACTTTTTGTTTGATTTCAATCTGAATAATAAAAGGTTTCAGTAGTTCAATCCCAGTCATCATTCAGGCTTGTAACAGGTCACATAACCTTGCAGTGAAATATGTTTTGAGATGATTTAGCAAATGTTATGATTTCTTTCTTTTTTCCTCAGAGTTTACAGGACTCCTGGGGAATTCAATTAGGGATATAATGGTTTGAAGCTACTTTCAGAGTCTCCTTGTAAACAGGGCTTTAAATGTTTAAAGACACGTTGCCAAAGGAATTCA
Source organism: Netta rufina (assembly GCF_964035555.1). Taxonomy (NCBI): domain Eukaryota; kingdom Metazoa; phylum Chordata; class Aves; order Anseriformes; family Anatidae; genus Netta; species Netta rufina. Next base: position 4,693,560 of record NC_140128.1, on the reverse strand, counting down.
ATGTAGGAAGATAGTTAAGTAAATAAAAGTCAACCTTATTTTCATTTGTACATTCTTTGTAAGTGACCTCAATCCAGAAGCAGCCACCTTATTTTGCTCATTAATAGTATTCCCTGTCAAGCTGCCTTTAGCATATTAACCTGATAACTAATAACTACAAAACATAAATACCAGTTTCTCTTTTTTTTTTGACATTAAATATGAAATGTACAAAGTAAAGCATTGATCCTACTCCCCCTGATGTTGGTGGTGTTTGTGCAGTTGACTGCAGCAGGAGCAGGGTCATATCCAAAGTAAAGCTTCATAATAGATGATATAAACAGTGAACTAATTAAAAGGCAGGTTGAACATAAAATCTCTTCTAGCAAGTTTACTTAATGTTGGATGAAGTGAGGCCAAGCAGGATTTCAGCAAGCCTTTCTGTTTGTCCAACTCCCTTCTGCGTCTTTAGTCTTGAGACATTCCTCTTCGAACACCAAGTATTTTTAAAACAGAGAATCTTTTAATTATCTTATTTTCAGTTTTAGAACCCCCAAAGTTCTTTTTCAATTTGCCAAACGGGCACTGTATGCAGGAACCAGATAATGGAGCTCTGAAGGGCAGCTGGCTCTGGGAGGCACAGGCTGATGGTTATTCACACGTATCACCACCTCACTACTGTTGGGGACCAAAGTGAAGAATATTTTCTCTCCAAAGACACGATAAGAATTGCCACTTGTGGAAATTGTCTTCGACGCCCTTGTTAATACCTTTCGTCTGGGAGATGAGAAAAAGCCTGTGCTTTAGTTTCCTTGCTTCTCCCATTTCAGTTGGAGATGCTTTCTGAATAGGGACTATTAAGCTGTTGGTTGTGCATCTCCCTGGAAGGTGATATGTGAAATCACATCATGTTGCTTTTGGCTCTGTAGGTTACTTAGTATGATAATGACTCAGGAGGAAGAATACTAGCATGAGTTTTTGCACAAGAACAGATTTCTGCAGTTATCACAAGGTGTTCCTTGCAAGACCTATCCTAACACTTTATCAAATTTATATTGCTTTAACTGTGATCCTGTCGACCTCATAGCAGAAGGTGATAAAGCTTTAGGCCAACTTTTTACTTGCTGGATTGAAGAAAAAGCAATATGTAACAAATTTTAAAAGATTGAAATAGAGGCAGAAGTCAAGACCTAGCATCTCAGAACAGACCTAACAGGAACACAGCTAAGAAACTTGCTAGTGTGTTAGTGGTTTTATCCAGCTGATGCTAGTAAAGGCCAGAAGTCTCAATGATCTGACTATACTTAGTGGCTGGCAAGAAATGAGAATATTTACTCTATTTATTAAATTTTACAGAATGTGTGGCAGAGGTAGCTAGGCAGGTTAGTAGCTTCTGGTGGAGGAAGATCATGATTTAAAAAAAACATAACTACAGTTGCTATTGATTAATTCCTATTTTTGGCACTCTCAGCACAGTAGTTAAGGAATTAATGAAACTGGAGATTAAGTTACACTCTTTCATAGAGAGGGTTCTTCAAAGTCATTTCTGAGGAATATTTATGAACTTGACTGCTACTACCTGTACTCTTCTACCTTTGTGAGAAATGAAAGTTTCACCTCTAGAACTGTCAGTTTGGAACTCTCTCATACTTCTGAGGAAAGATGGGAGATGCATTAACCCTTCTGAGACTTAGAGGTTTTTTTTGTTTGCCTGCTTGGTTTCTATTTCATTTTACTCTAGTTTGATGTAGGCAAGACTGAGTTTTGACAGTACCAGTTTTCCTTGACATTCAGAAAATACAGTGAGAGGGATTTCACTAATAGGAGCTGTGGGAACTGGGATCTTTTGAAACTCTGTGCCACTTAGGAAACGTCAAATGATTGCGTGCACGGAGCCATTTACTCTCTTAGCCTGCAAAATGGGCTAAATAGAAGCCATTTCTGATTTGGAAGCAGCATGTTGGTGTTAGTGTGCCAGGGCAGCCAGGATAAGGAGTCTTGGTGCATGGGTGGGGTTGTGATTATCGCAATCACTGAGGGCATAACTACAGATATATGCTCATGGGCCAAGTGGGAACCACGTGCATGGCTGCTTAGTTCAATGTCAAGAAGGCAGCTTGAGTACCGTTGCAAATCTGCATTTAAACTCTTCCTTGAAGTAAGAAAATGCTATTCCTGTAACTAACAGTGGTGGGTTATGCCCTCAACAGAAAGATCTCTAGAAGAGAAAGAGAATTTAGCAAGCTCTGAGGCCCTTCCAGAACATACCTTAGTGGATCCTGAACTCCTGGGCTCTAAAATGTCATTATGAATAGAAAACTCATGGAATTGCTGTTATGATTTGCTATGATTGCTGATATGATAGCTATAATTTGTATCTGACAGAACAGTTTCCTACTGCCTAGCAGGATCTATAACATCAGGTGGCAGTAGCCTTCTTCCTCCATGTTTTGGAACTCTAGGAAGTAAAAGAGGGCAAAGTTAGCAAGAGCTGATGACAAGTAATAATTACATTAGAAAAAAAAATCCCCAAAGTCCCATGCTTCCTTATGTATCTCAAAGTCATGTAATATAATTTTCCGGCATGGTAAGTACTAATTGAGAAATCAGAGCTGCATAGACCACCTAATTAATTTTTTATACATATTTCAGTATTTATACTGTATACTGGATTAATTAAAACTTTAGGATGCTCTGCATCTCAAATGACTGTTGTGACTATTGACCTGCAGGCGCTTGACGAGCTTCGTAGAGTACCTGGTTGTGTGGATTGCCCCTTATTCCAGTGGGAAGCCGAGAGTGGCAGCTGTTAGGAAGCTAATACTTGCCCCAGGATGCCACACAGATAATGTGATTATTTTGAATTCCAAGTACAGCAAAGCAGCTACTCTGGCTTTATGACTGTGACCACTATATTTACTACTTGGAACTGGTGGGTAACATAAGCATTGTTATACCTTTTCTCGCAGTGCAAATTTCCCTTCACTTAACTAAGTACATGAATCCAGGAGAAGTCAGTGGGCTTGGAGTATCCTTGAATATGATGAGTGTTTCCCCATTAGTGCCCTGGGTCAAGTGGCAGTGAGTGGGATGAGGAGGAAAACAGCTCCTGCCTCCATCTTGCAGTGCCTCAAGTGTTACTTCCTTCCAGGTTTATGGCTAAGAGGCAACAAAGAAGCAGGATGATGACAGAGTAAAGGTACGGGGTAATGCTAGACAGCAGACAGACCATTCTTTGAGCTACAGAGTGAGGGTGTACTCTGAGTGCAGAGCAAGAGGGCCACTCTTTGTGCTGGCTGTATGTTAGCAGTTCATGCAACCTGGAAACCAATGACCCCTTTTGCTTGATAGTCTTCTGAAAATGTTTTGTGTTCTGTCAGGTATTTACCAGATGTGGAAAATACCTATGAAATATATTAATGAAAAGACACTTCGAGGCATGGAGATTGTAAACCTCTAAGTGTTGTTTTTTTTTAAAAAGAAATTTTAGAGTGATCTGCCACAATGTATTTTCAAAGCATGTCTTCATATTTCATATCAAAAGTGTATAAAGACCATGATTAGAATGGTTGAGAAGAAAACCCTATATGCCCACCTAGGTCATTCTGTTTCATACACTAAAATAATTTGCTATAATGGCAATACAATAAAATGTGAAAATTCAGAGTATTTTCCTGGTCAGTGGCAAAAATAGTAAGAAATAAAGGTAAATTTTTGTCATGATTCTGTTCTTGCTGTGGAGCAGATCAACAGTAACTCCTCCAAAGTGTCTGAAGACAAAATTAGATAAAGCACGACAAAAGAAATTGTTAGACTTGCTGTCATCTGGCTTGACCTCAGAGCATTCCGACGCTGTGAGATATTTGTCATAAAACTAATTAAACTCATTGATTACGATAGCTAATCTGCATAGCTAGCATCTTCATAGGTCTGCTGGGTTTCACTGATACCCATTGTTGCAGTTTCCATTTGGAGTGGGCCTTTCAGAAGTTTTTCCTAAAGCTGGAAGGTGGCTTAAATTTTAAATAGCACAGTACCCTATTTTCAATAAGCTGCTGTTCTTCTTGGCAGGTGAGAACAGAAAATGTACATCAAATCAGCTGTGTACTGAGTTGGCTGCGTATCTTTGCATGGCAGAGGTGCTGCATGAGTTTCATTTCTAATGGAAATTCCCCAGCGCTTAGTCTGTCACGTGTTCCCTGTGGGGTTCTACTGGTTGGAACAAGGAATCTGTAACCTCAGGATCTGTTTTTGCAAACCATATGTGCCTCACTCCTAACTATTGAGAGCTGGAAGTGGTAGTAGGCAGCTGAATACTTTCAACCAGGATTCGCACAAACGTTCTCTCCCTGCAGGCAGACAATTGTTAGGGCAACTGATTTCACTGAGACGTGAGGATGGCAATAAGGCAGTGCTGTGGCAAACCCTGCTCGGATCCTCCCTGTTCAGGAAGACCTGAAGATGCCTCATCAGGCAGAGGAGATGCTGCATAGTGTTGCCTTAGCCAGTTACCTGTGTTAACCTCTTCCTCACTCTTGATGGCCCTGCACACCCAAAATGCACATCGAGCACGGGCATATTGCAGGAGTGGACATGTGTATCCCTGCTGCATCCCAGCATGTTGTGAGCAGAGGTACGCTTCCCTCTGTCTGCTCATTATGCCCGGAAGGGTAGGTCCTGGAGTATGTGGTCTGTCACAGCTCTTCCGCCGCTGTTTCCTATTATTCTGTGATTATACAAGGAGAATGTGCAAGTGGCAGTTTGAGATCCATATGTGAAGAGACAGGTTTTAAGTTATAATCCCCAAATGGCCAAACCATCATCAAACCAAAAACTTTGTGAGTCAGATGAGGAGAGTCAGTTTGTGTCTTATAGGTGTGTTTTTGGAAATATGGGTAGGAAACCAATGACTTTCCCTACTGTGGGTCTCACAAGAGCTGTCTCTTCTTTTGGCCAGACTTCCTTCTTTTCCTTTCAGCTCACAAAGCCACGGTCTGGAAAGTAAGTCCATACATCTTATAAATAAAATCCACTAGGCTTCATCACTTCATCCAAGACAAACTGAGAAACATTTATATTATCTCTGTGTCAAATAGCATGGTACGATTGTGTGCTGCTTTATTCGCTTGGAAATGTTGCTCAACCTGACAAATGAAACAGAAGTCTGGCATGCTTTTCCATGGCTTGTAAACACCAATTTATATATAAACAGCAGCAGCCAAATGTAAATAGACAATCAACGCAGCAAGGAGATTGAAGAGATCAGTTTGCAAAACATGACAGATTTTCTTCTTTTGGCATTCTTCGCAGTCCTGGTTATCAAAGGCCAGCACACACCAGTACCTAAAGCAGACCTGTTTGAACATGTTCTGTCTTCTTTTGTATAAATTTAAAAGAATGGATCCTCACGCAAACATTCCAAATTAAGGAACAAATTTGAAAAAAGTTGCTACAATATATTGACTGATTTCTTGCCAAGACAGCTACTGAGAAGCTTCTTGATCCATTCTTATGCTGGGAAAATTAGAGGGGCAAAGTATGTACATTCTGTAATTAATAACTAAAATCAACCCATTCCCTGCATGCTCAGTTTCCTCAAGGGGGAAAAAAGAAGATACCTTTGCTCTGCTTTTACTGCTTGGTGTCAGCAAAGTATTCCAAAGCTGACAGAGTATTAATTTTTGTTCTCAGCATAATGGCACTACTAACACACTGGGACTTAACCATAATTTAGGGTATTAAAACAAGGAAAAAAAAAAGAACAGCATTGTGTGTTCATAATAAATAAATGGCGTAACTATAAAATTATACTTTCCCGTAACAAAAGAACTGTAGCCAACAGGTGAGCAAGAGAACACTACAGGGTGTGGTAGAGATACTACTGAGTTAATTGTGAAGCCAAAAACTCTGTGTGTGTGTGTGTGTGTATAAAATATCTGGCTATTTCAAACCATAGGAGCGTGACAGCTGTGAAAAAGGAGTGCCGCAGGGAATTCTTCTAGAGTTTGATTTTTTTTAAAATATGTTTGACATGGAAAATGTTTTAGTACAAATAAAGCAACTGGTATTGAACTTAAAAAGTGTATGTGGAGGGGGAGGGAGAAAGAAGAGATTGCTGTGTGGAACAGGAATGAATAATTCATGATATTTAAAGAAAGAATGCCTCCAAAATGTTCTGCAAGGCAGTTCATGCTGATAACTCGGATGGTTATTTCCCCCCCCATTTAAAGCATCATTAATTCAACATCTTTGTGATTTTTTTAAAACGTTGTAAGATATTTCTGAAAGAAACATTATTTAACTTAGATTAGGGTCTTATTTATTCAGATAATTTCATATAAATATCAAAGAGATGAGTAGAATTGCTTAACCATAAAGAGACAGCTTTGGTACTTTAAGAAAAGATCTAGGCTTTTTGTTGCCTTTTTTTTTTTTTTTTTTAAGGAAAAACAACCAACCAACAAACAACATCACTGCAAACTAAAATCAACCTCATGGAAGGGGGAAAATAAGAGGAGATATTTTGAACATTACTCCATAGGACACCAGTACAATATAGTGTTAGTGAATGCATTGTAGCTGAGCTCCCTGTGCAATCAGAAGCCAATTGTTACTGGACTGTGTACAAGCTCATACTGTGCTCAATGGCCTGATGAGGTATTATGGATATGATGCAAAGAGACCTTGTGGATTAGACATGTACAATTTATTAAAAAAGTGAAACAACTGAACATTTAAACTGAGCTGAACACAATAGCACTTCAGGTGGTAAATAGGAAGAGTTCTGAGGAAGCCAGTGACTGCCAAGACTTCAGGTATCACTATTTATTTGAGGGGGTTGACAAAAACAATCTAACTCACGGAATGTCCTGACTGTATTATTTTGGATGTCAGTATTTTCTGTCATTATTACATTATGCTTTCAGCATGGAAAAGTTCACACAAAACAGACCGATTATGATAAATCTCAAAAATGTACAGAAGAGCAGCCTGTTAAAATGTAGCCTACAGATAGTACGTAACACTGACTTTAAATAAGAAGCTTGAGATGAGGTGAGACTCCATTAAGTCATAGTTAGTGTAATTTATCCTTCACTGTATTAATTTTTCTATTACAGACTTCACTGTTAAACTGCTCCAGCCTTCATTCACCCTTTACATGGACCAAGTCTCAACAGCACCGTGCAATGTAGTGTTGCACTTATTTTGGATCAGTAGTATCTCTTGTTTTCTGAAGTATTTGCTGACCACTCAATGCAGTCAGCACACGTTTTCAGTTCCCAGAGATATTTTTTTTTTTTCCTCTGTGAACCACTGGGGTTTCCTCGGCTTTCTTACCTGTGTGTCTATGGCCTTAAGCCCCATTTTATGCCCAAGCTTACATGCCTGATTTGAACATTGCTTTTGAAAACGAAAATCATGAGTATCACATTTATGTTTTGCCAGTTTGCCTACCAGCTATCTGTTAACAAAAAAGTTCCAAGGGAGCGTGGCAAGTCTGTGCCCAGCGAAGCCTTTTGTTTTTGCAGATGTTTAGGCTTAGAGGAGTGCTGTGGAGCACAGGCAATCCTAGGTCCATGTTTGCACTTGTCTGCTGCTATTCTCTGTTCATTGTCTGAACCTGCACGCATTGTTCTCCCGACAGGTGATAACTACCCTGTGCAGTTCATTCCATCAACAATGGCAGCTGCTGCTGCTTCTGGACTCAGCCCTTTACAGCTCCAGGTATGTGCCAGAACAAAAAAATGTGGGATCGAAGCCAACATTTTAGGGGAAAACTGCTAACCAGCTGTATGCTAAATAATAGTCTGAATGTTAAATAATTTTTGAGCACAGCCCAGGAGGATTAACACCTTATGTACTTACGGTACTGCAAATACAGCAATATGTGGCCAACCTTGCTACTCTGAGTGAAAGACATTCTTCTGTGTATTTTACTTCAGCAGAGTTAATGGCATATTTTTAATTATACGATGAGTTGATGGGAGACATGTTCAAAGATATTTTTCTACCTTATTTTGATTTAGGCTTTTCACTATAGCTGCACTGTGCTATGTTTAACCGGGGCAGTGAGTGTATCAAAACCAATGTGTGTGTGTGTTTGTTATTTTTTTTTTTTTTTTTCTCAGACAGTGTGGGGTTGACAATACAATAAATTGCAAACTCTTTTGGCTTCTGTATTTAGGTAATCTCTACCTTTCCATGCATTAAGCTGGTCAGATGCCAAGCATGGTCAGGAGCCTTGGTTTGGTCGTTTATTTATTTTTGGCATATATAGAATGAAATGTTGTGAAAGAAAGATTTATGTGCCATATTATTAGCTAGCTTTTTTTTTTTTTTTGCTGCAAGAAGTTTTTAATTTCACAAGAAAAGACACAACAATGTCATAAATAATGAAGAAACAGTCAAAAGCTTTCAGAGTTAAAATGTGTGGAAAGGAAGTGACAGTGAACATGAGAGGAAAGGCCATTAAAGATGCATGTAACTATTTGCAAGTAAACCTTTGAAACCCCTGTTAGAGCTGGGTACAGATTTGAAGTAGGAATAAATTGTGCCTGGAGTAGCAATGTACTGCCATGTTAATATCCAAGTATCTACTTTGCTTACCCTTCTGCAATTATACCATTTTCCAGAGGGACCAAAGCAAATTAAACATCCTCGTGTCTCTACTGAGTACTGATAGAAACTTCTTGCAGAGTTAACTTAGGATAAGTGAGAATGGGACCAAAACCTAGCCTAAAAGCAGAACTGGGAAAGGTAACACCCTGACACTGAAGGGAAAGATCTCCTCAAATACTTTTGGGTCATGATAATAATATATTAAGACTACCTTGGACGGACTTCAAACCAAAGGGGAGTTTTTCAAAAGGAAAAATACCAGGTACTCAATTTTTTTATTTATTTATTTTTTTAATCTTTGAAAATCTGTATTTATATGCTTACTGAAGCAAAAGTAACATTAGCTGTAGTTGAGAAAATACTTCAGAAATCAGCTTTTGTGAACAGAGAGACTATTTTTGCTACCTTTGAGATGCAGTGCAACAAATAGCTTACACAAGACTGTAATGCAGGAAGGGATAAAAATGCTAAACTGCAACAGAAAAAGGGTATAAAACACACACTCCATACTTTTTTTTATTTTTAAAGATCCAGATTTAGCTGGGGTCCACAGATCTATTTGTACATCAGCTCTGATCAGAACCTACTGCAATAGTGCAATTTCATTAATTTTCAGAAATGATAGACTGAGTTGTTAAAAATGACATGCACAGTTAGAGAAAAGAAAACAACCATAGAAGAAAGTGGTGCTAATAAATCCTGAAAGATTTAAGTGCTTGAGGGCACAGAATTTCCCTTCAGATGTATTTATTATAAAAGAAAGCTTTTTTGTTTGTTTTCCACCTTTCTTTTTATTTGAATTTCACTTCTGTGGTATTTCAAAACCTTTAATGTTTCATGGTCATAAGAGCTTAATTAATAGATTACTCGGCCTTCAGCTGGTTCCTGCTCATCCGATTGTCAAACTTTGAGTAAACGAGTAAATTTTACTCATTCCTAGTATTACCATTTTCTTAATGTACTTTCCCTAAGTGTTCCCTAAAATATATATATACTTGGGTATGTTTGTGGGAGGGAATTTGTTGTTATATTTGATGTGTCATGAAGACTGTTAAGAGTGTAGCAATTCAGCTCATATTTTTCATCTTTGCTTCCATTCTCTGTTCTTTCTCCATCTTTCTTCCTTTCTTCCACACACCCTACCCACTTATTTATTTACTTGAATGCTGTGATCATGGCATCTAAGGATTCCCAAGTGCTAAAAAATACTGATCACAAAACTAATCTCTGTTCCTTTCAGCCTGTGCGAGAAATAGTTAATTCATTTGCAGGTTTAGGTTTGTTTCTACATGTGAGTGTGTGTGTTTGGAGAACATGGGTAGGGAAAGCTATTGCAATTAAACAAGCATTGCAGCAGCTCTAGCATCTGAACTTTACCAGGGCATTATTAAAGTTTTCAAAATTATATTCTATAATCCACATCCAGCCGCAGTGGACATTCTCTGACAGCTTCAAGCTTGTAACCTCTCCTCTTTTTTCACTTACGTTGTTGCATACTTATGTATGCTTTGAGTAGGAGTTAGTAGCAATCTTGTGTTCCCATCCTTCTGTGTGTAAGGACAGCTTCTATGGAAACTCTGAATCCAATAGGACAGAAAACAGTTTACTCCCAGGTACCTCATGTAACAACAGCAATTATTCCACAGAGGATGTTTCTCCAGCGGGCAATTTGTAATTAAAGGTTTGCCAATTTTATTGAAACTATTTAGCACATTGGTATCAAAATGTATTTTCTCTGGATTGTATGCCTGTGTTTCACCAATGGATAATGCATCACCTTGAGTTAAAAATCTCTACTGAAGGCATATGTAGGAATTTCTCAGGTAACTAGTTTCAGTATCATGGGCCTTGCAAAAAAAAAAAAATAAAATAAAAAAATAAAAATCATTCTCCTTCAATAACAAACCTGAATATAAACCCCACATTGTGATCCATCCGCTTGTAAATCATCCCGTGTTTCTTATTGACAGTCCAGCTTTGTCTCACTAGTTCCTCAATGATTTGGCCAAGATTTAAAGAATAAGTGTGCTAGATCCAAGCCTTGTTAGGGACTCTCTGAGTTGGAGAGAGCCTTGCTGATGAGTTTAAGAAGAGGGACCAAACCAGGCCACCCCTCTGGCTTCAAAACACTGTGAGTGAATGTGGCCACATCAACCTTCTGCTAAATAGTTTGCAGTTATATTAGCAAATGCATCAGCAGCAGGTATGCGCAGTGATGTGTGAACCAGTTCTGATGCATGTGTATGACAAAAGCATGTTGCTTTTAATTAACCAGTTTGAGCAGAAAAATCTCTCAGTAATTTTCCCTTTGCTCCTCTTTTATATACCCACCTTGTCTGCCATTTCTCTCCTTTCGTGTTTCCATGAATTTTGTTCTTAGTTGTCAAATGATTGCAGTGATATTAACTGATTCTAGATATGTGTGCAGAGTAATCTTGCTAAAAGAATGAACATGAAATCGGTTTTTCCAACTCGTGGTGCTGGTAGCGGTAGCCTAGTTCATGGGAAGTCCCAGTGGTGGCAGAGGTGGCACCTATATGTCCTTGCTTTCAAACAAGGAAAGTTACGGTATGCTCTTTATGGTTTAAACATCTGCCTTCATTCTTAGATGCTTCTACAAAGCAGTCTATGTGCTAAATAAGGAAATGTCGCAACTCTCTCAACCACAACTGATAAACTGTTGATAGAAATGGAAGCACTACAATGATGCTAGCTGGAGTTATTCCTAAACAAAGTGAGCACTAGGAAAAAAAGCAAAGCAAAAAAGCTTTAGTTCATAACTTCTTTCCCAAACTATTTGTGCAATTTGTCCTTCAAAATTTATCGCTTATAACCCTAATGAACCTTGGCGAGTCTTAACTGTAGTTGCAGCTGTGTTCTTGAAGCCTGAAGTTTTTATAATTCATTAAAAAAAATGTAAATCTTAGCTAAACACATATTTGTCTATTTCTGCTCTCCCCTCCCATCTCATCCTACTCCTTCATTCCCTCTTCTAATTGCAAACAAAGTAAATGACCTTTTGTTATACCGCTGGGTGCGGATCCAGCGCACCGCTGAAGCATTGCATAGCCTGCCTCAGGGGCACAATATTAGTAGAGTGAAGGCCAAAGAATGCTATTTTTAGTTGAACAGTTCAGCAGATGGAGGCATGAATACTCATATATCTGAAGGTTGAGGGGTTTGAACCGTTAATTTTGATAATGTATTTAACCCTGGGAACAATCAGAAACTGTAACTCTAAGGTTACAATGCTTTTGACCTTTAGAGAACAGAGGGCACTCAGTACAGTAAACAATATATTACATTTCTACTTATTCCAATTCTCTCACACATATAAATTTCAGGACACAGTTGACATTTGCTTTCCTCAGCTATTTTAGGGCTGGTCCTTAAAGCAAGTCAAGAAGAATGTGCAGGAAAGAAGCCAACGTAATGCGACAGTCATGTAAATACAGCCTTTAAATAGCTAAGATGTTACATGTGGCCTTTTATGAAGAAATATTATTCTCAGGAACTAGAATCTTGGTGACTTATTATTTCAATGAAAAAGTTGTTTTAGTGGACTGCTTCTCTTATGGAGTTTCCTCTATACGTTGTAAACTTAAAGCAATTTTTTAGTGGGGCTAATGTGATCTGATAGTGATAGCTTACACTGGAGGTGATTTGGTCCCACTCTGGTACCACATCATGCAAAGTGATGTACCTGCCTTATGTCTTATTAAATGATGCATGCTCCTCTTCAACAAATATAGCAGTTAAATATCACACAGCTTAAGTATTTCTAATTAAAATATCTCCATGTGTCAGCATACTGGTAATGTATTATTTTAATCCATTTATTTTGTTTATGAAACAGTGACATATGTTTAGATTGTGAAATATATGAGCCTTAAAAATCACTTTATTGAAGAAAATTAATTTCTACAATGCTGTCTCAGTAATGTGTTCACTCACCCAGTCAGTCACTGGCAGGGCTGCCAGTCTTAATGTTGGTTAGACACAGTTTAACAGTTTTATCTGACATAACACTCTCGGATGTAGGCAATAATAATTTTTTCAAATGCAAAAAAGATGGGGCTTTCTTTCTCCCTCTCTCTCTCTTTTTTTCTCTTTTTTATTTTTTTCACAATGAAGAATGGGGATTCGGTAAATGTGAAGGAGATTTGGTGAGACCAATCAAAATTAAAAACAGCCAGTTACCTTTTCAAAGTTAGACACTGTAATTTGTTTGTCAGTGGGTAGATGTTTGGGTCAGCACTGCGAGTGAGTGACTGTCAGCGGGAATTCCTATAAGACAAGTAATTTCCCTCAATGTATTACTGACAGATTGCTCACTTCTTCGAATCACTAGAGAAAACAAACTTAATATTGTTACAGGCAGAGTTTCTGTCTTCATTAGCCTTACAGAATGATTTTATCTAGCATTCAAAGACTACTGAGCTCTAGGTGGGCATAATTTAACAGAATCTTCCTTATTATGATACAGTGAATAGTGGCCTAAATTAAGGGAATGGTGTGTGCAAATTTCAGCGTATGGAAGTAGTAAATTAAATATTTTGGTCCTTTTCTTATGTAGAAATTTAGGTTATAGCAAAGGAAGGAAAGAGGTTAAAAGAAGGTTTTATTAGTGCTCTGAGAGACCAAGTAAGCCCTTTAATGAAAATAAAATTAAAAATATGCCAAGCTTGCAATACTTAAGAAAATTTAATTAAAATCAATGAAATAGTTATACTTGTGCCTTTCTCTACTTGAATGTTTATGTCTATGTGTAATATCTGTGTTATCAAGTTGAATTATATCAGTGGCAGTATCAATGAAAATGATGTCATTGAGTCAATATTTTATCATATAACCTCCTTTCTTTGCAGAATTTCTTAATACTCCATCTTTCCTCTACTGCTTCTTATCTTTAGCCCTGAATTATCTTATAGACTCATTTTCATAAGAAAGGACAGCCCATCAAAATTGAGACTTTTTGCCATAACCTATCAATTCTGATGAAATTGTTGCCAGGAGAATTTTCCTGGCTCCTTCAGTATAGGCATTCCTGGTAAAACGAGGGATTCTCCCTGTTTTCTTCAGCTTAGTGAGAGAAGACAAACAAAACCATTAGCTAAAGTAATCAGCCTGGTACAGCCAGCAGCATTACAGCTGCAAGACCCTTTTCTCACCCATTTAATACCCTCTATCTCCAATAACTTCTTTAAACAGCAACTCTTTGTTACTTTCATTCTTGCTTAATGGAACGGTGTCGCATTATGTAATAAAAAATTTATAGCAATGTTTTAGAAAGAGGCTTTTTCTACAGTCTGTAGCAGTTCTAGTACTTGTCTTGGATGTGGCAAGCCTAAGTCCAGTCTTGGGCTTGTCCTTATTGTTGCAGGAAGGACACTGACCACCAGACTGTCACCCAGCCTGGAACAGCTCTCTCTTTCTGTTCCCTTCAGATGGCCAAGCTCTCCTCCATCCAAAGTGCTCTCATCCTGCACCTGCTGTCTTCCCCCATGCAGGAAAACTTTTCAGTCTGGCAGCTAGGGATCGGGCTCCTGGCGTGATTCCCATCTTTTGCACCTTTCGATCTTACCAAGCAGGACAGCTGCCTTCCAGGCCCATATGCTCTGTTACAAGGAGAATTTACCACTGGGATCATAAATGGCACTGAAATAAACTCACTTATCAGGAAACTTGTATGTTTAAAAGCATGTCATCCTTATAGGCTGGATTGCAGGAGGTTTCCTATGTCTCATCAGTCTGTACTAAGGCAGACGCTCAAACCCAAGTGACTGGAGGAAGCTGAGCCCCCAGCGTCAACAAGACTTTCCTGCTGCCTTAACCACTGGCAGCCCCTCACTGAAAGCCCAGACTCTATTTTAAAATAATTGTGCTTTGCAAAGCTCCCTCCCTGGGGTGTGTATCCACTCAGAAGCCAGTAAGAAGCAAATAAGTTACTGCTGCATTTACTCATAGAGCACCAGAGGCACCAGTACTACAGCGTGCCATTAGGGGCCGAGCACGTTTTTTAAAGCTCTTTTAGAACTGTGGCATCCCTTTGGGGAGCAGGCTGACTGGGAGGCATTCTGTGAGCTGGCACTTGGATTCCTTCAAGCTTTCTAGAAATGTATATGGTGTATGCCTTACAGGAATTAGCTGCAAGTGAATATGTTTCTGGAATTATTATAGTTCTGATAACTATAGAGTAAGCTGCTTAATTTGGATACAAATTACAAACATGAAGGGTTTTTTCCTGTGAAGGTGTTAGCATATTTAGATTTTTAGAAACTTAGCAGCAATAAGATTAAAGGCAAAGATGTTTTTACACTGTCATCTCTGTACACAAAAGAGAATACGCTTCTGTGTCATTGTTCTTTCCTAACTGATATGGTAAGAGAAAACTTAACAATTCACCTTCCATCTGTAGTAAAAATCAAAAAAAAAAAAATAAAACCATTAAGGTTGGTTAGGTGGGAGCTTCTAGGTCTAGAAACACACACACACACACACACACAGGGTGCATGCACTCACATGAAACAAGAATTTTAAAGAGTTGTGGACTGGACAGGTATCACCTGCCTCATTTTGGAGGGTGTTTGGTTGTAGAGAGCATCGTTTTCCACTGACCCGGTTCAGAGAACAAAAGAAATTCATAGAAGATGAGTTAGAACTCCCCATATCAGTGTGTAGATATCATTCTTTAATAGAGCCTTGTTAGATAATGGAATAGGAACGGTATTGCCTCCTAGCACCCTGCTTGTCAACGATGCTGGTTGTGTATTTGGTCTGTGATGCTTTTGAAATCCTTATGATTGAGAAAGCAGAAAATTGTCCCACCTCACAGAAAGTAATGAAATCACCTGTTTGTTCTTAAGACTCAGCATGGTGGTTGCATATGGCTGTGGGGCAAAACAGAAGGCTTGTATATCAGTCCTGAAAGAAAGAGACTGGAGGGAGGATCTTAAGGAAAAGGGAAAGAAAAACAAAGCATGCTTAAGTGTCAATGTTAAGGGATTATTTGAGACCTAAAGAAATCATTCACAAAATTTAGTGAAGTCAGCACAAGAATGCACATATTTTGGTGGTCTGCTTGAATTACAGCAAGTAACTGAGCATGAAAGCAAATGAAGAAATATTCCATGTGCAAGAATAGCGAGAGTGTGTTATCATACCCACCGGTATTTTTGGAAGTGAAGTGAACAGTAAAGAGAGGTAAAGTCCTTTGAAGGAGTTGCACCATTTGTCATACAACCTAGAAAAAGTCACCAGATTTAACTAGTTCACGGCTTTACCAAGTAACACAACTGGGAACTATCCATAGTAACTCATCCAGTACAGGACATCTATTCTGCTGTGGTCTTCAACACCTCAGGGAGGGCTAAGATCAGACCTCATAATCATTTAAATCCGGTCCCAGCACTTCTGTTGAAATATTGTCACATCCACAAGGTATCAGAAACCGTGGTAGGCTTATGTGAAATACATGTTTGCTGGAGCAAGGAGTGTACAATGAATTTGTAATAGTAAATTCCCAGATACCTAGTTTTGAGGTGTAAATGTGAGTTTTTTAGATGTAATTTTTATAAGCTGATTTGAATATGTTTTGCATAATTTTGTGTGCATTTCCTTTAAGGAAATTATTTAATTTTCCTTGAAGGTGCATGAAAGTTCTAAATATACAGTAAAAGATCAGTGTGAGAGATCTGCTAAGCAGCCTGTAAAGCACAATTATTTGTAATGGTTTAAAATACCTGTAAACGGGGCTTGTTTTCTGCTGCACAAAGAAAACATTTCGCTGTTTTCTGCATTTAAATATACATTTTAAATATGTTGACTTATCGGGTAACACAGCAGGCTGAACAGGGACAAGCCATTTTTAATGGTATGTTAATTGAATGGGATGCTATAGATGCACCTGAGTGACTTTTTTTCCAGATGTGCCCCAGCTGACTGATAAAGCTTCTACTGATCAGTAGAGCCGGTATATATTTATTATATCCTTGTCTTCCATCCATTTTTTGGCTAGTGAAAATAATAGAATGGCTGCAAGCTACCACATGAATTGTCTGTGTCTCTTATAAAAGTATAAAAACATTACAGCTTCCAACCCCAAGCAGCATTTCTGAAAATTCAGCTCTTAATTGTAGAGCTGCCTCAGCATCTTCTCACAAGATGGGGACCCAGGCATGGGAATTACGAGAGGTAGTGGGAGGTAAAGAGGGGCTCTTCCTTTTTCTTGCCGTGCACCCATTTATTAGTGGGATGGCGTCTCATTATTCTGTCATGGGAGCCCATAGAAATCTAAGTGTAGTGCTTTCGCCTCTCAGCGTGATTAGTGGCGGGTGACTGTTCAGTTTTCTTGTTCTGTGTCTGTATAGTTCCATACAGGGAAATATCGCATCAGCTGTACTTGGCAACTTGTTTGTCTGTGTGGTCAGACAGTGAATGAACCCATCAACCTATGCCAGACCTTACAAAATATTTCTAGAGAAGATTTATTGCCACTTATTTTTTTCTGTTCTGGTTTCTTTTTCTTTTATTTAGGCCTCTGATTTTTCTGTCTAGCCAGGTTGACAGACCTAGAAGGTCCATACTAGAAGCAGCAACTGCACAGCCGTCTTCTGTCCTGAATTGATTTAATCCTGTAAAAATCCCTCTAGGATTAGGAGAATAATTATGTTTTTAGACCCCTTCAGCTAGGACTGTCTACATCACTGGCAATCATACCAGTGACACGGACATGTGCTTACTAGGAAACTCATTCACCAACTCATTTCACACAGTTCAACAAGCAGTTACTCATAATTGCTTATAATCCTGCTGACATGAGCCAGAATGAAACTCCTGACTTCTCTCACAAAGCCCATCTATGTGCTGCCATTATTTTTTTTTTTTTCAATTTAGAAACACATGAGATTCTGAAATACAACTTTTGATGAGCTTTGATAGCTATCATCCATTCTGTAAACTTACTGCAATTAATTGCTTTTCAATCATAGGATTTTATTTCCCCTATAACAAGGGTTCTCTTTAAGCAGCTCATCCTTTTTACACAAGCTTTAGTCCAGAACACATTTCCATGCATACAGCAAGTGCAACTGTCCGAATGGTTAACATAGAGATCTCTCACATTTATTTTTAGAGATAGTTTGTATTAGCAGAAAAAGAAGAAGAAACAAACAAACAAACAAACAAACAAACAAAAAAAAACAGCAAAAAAACAGATTCCTAGAAGTTTCTAAAATAATATCAGAAAACATTTTAAATTCTGTGTATGAATAATTGGGTTCACAAGATCACCAGAGAAAGTGGAATTATGATATTGTAAAGTGAATGAAAAAAATGGTGATCTGATGCAATGACCTGGTTATGTTTTCTAGATAGATCTAGTTGTATTTTTATTTTAAGTAGGTGCTGCTTATCTGCTTTCCTTGGATAAAAGAGAAAGAGTTTTACATACTAGAGCCCTTGTTTGCAGCTGCCTTCCACATTTGCAATGCTTCCTGGTCCTTGCTTGCTTTCTTAGATGAGCTTGTTACTCTGTGAACTTTGGTGCAATCCACAATTTCGAGGAGGTAGAATTTATGCTATAAAAATGCTGAAAACAAATTCTAGTAGAAGCAAATATGGGAAACTCACATAAGAATTTACCTTCAAATTTCAGATTCTTTGTTGAATAGTATTCCCCAGTGGAAACTTAAAATGAATTGTTACTCTTCTATTTTTATTTTTTTTTTAATTTTAATTTCACTTCATGTTTCATTCCTTTTCCCAAGCAAATGCAATTGCTTGGGAAATTGCAAAGCAATTTGTCTTTTGCTGTGATTGGCTTTATATCAAAGGTATTTGGGTTTAAATTAACTTATATTTTATTTAATTATTACATTGTATATCAAATACCCAATGGTCTTAAGCAGAGTATGTCTGGTTATTTTGTAAAATCATAAAGAAAAGTTAAAGATTTTTTTGCTAATTTCTAAGGTGTCTTATGCAACATGTAATCTGGCAGAATCACAGAGATAAATCAGTTACGTTCTTTCCTGTGTGTGTTAAACTGCAGGAGACCTGTGATCAAATAGTAGCATACCAGTAATCTGACAGCTTTAAATAAAATAATTCCCATTTTTGTGCTTAAGAGGAAGAATTTATTAATGTTTGTGCTATCTCTTGTTGAGGAAATGGAAGTAAATTTTGATGAAGTTTCTGCATATTGTTGCATTCTGGTTTTTATTGCTACTTGCAGTATATCACAACAGCAGACTTTTATTACTGTTCACACCTTATCTTTAACAGGAATATTTTGCAATTTTATTCAACTATACTTTGTTCAGCCAATGTAGTAGTGCAGTAATAGTGTATCCCTTTCATGAGTAGCACGAAGAAAATGGGGCTTTTTTCAAGTTCACAGAGGGCATGTTTCAGTAGAAGCACTCAGGGATAGCTCCTAGTTTCTGGATGCTGGTGCTCACCCCACGCAGAGCTGGCTGGCCAGGGAAAAGGCCAAGCCAGGAGGTTGCACCATGAGAGTGCTCCTGCTTTGCAATTGCAGAGGAAGATTCCTGGTTAAACTACCTCTCATTAGGTCATTCTCTTGAGAGAGAGAAAAAAAAAAAAAAAAAAGAAAGCTAAAAAATGTACTCTCTGTTTTGGCTTTGATCTTGCTTTCATAAAAGACTCAAAGAATTTGCATGGTAGTACACAGCTAGTCCATTATTGTTGCTAGCAAGAATGCAAGAAAATAGATATGCTAAGTGGGAGAGATGAGAGCAGTTAGCATTCCTTTATTATCAGAACTTAATCTAGATCAACTAAAATGCTTGCTGTTTTTGTCATGCCTCGAGGTAAAATTTCAGTGGTTATATATTCCTGTTTTTTAGATAAAAGATGCTTATTGTTTTAGAACTCCTAAATTACTATCTTTAGGAAATTATAAATACGTAATAGGCTAAGTTCACCTCATTTTTAAGTATTTTGTACGAAAGACAATTGTTATAGCTGTGGCAAGCAATTTGTGTATTACATACTTCTGTGCTTTTTCTTCTTTTGTCCCTTTCTTACACCATAAATCATTAAATAAGGGGAGAATTAGTAAGATGAGCAAACTAAGGTGTTATGGCCTTTTCCTCCATTAGGAGCAAAAGTGAGGTGTACGTATTGTGTAGAGAGTTTTTCTTTTGTTTTGTTTTAAACCATCCTATTCTCTTTCCTGCTATTTGCCTAGATTTTTCTTTCTCAGAGAGGTCTGTTTGAGATAGGAAATGATCAAACTCCAATTTTGGGATTCCAGACATTTTATGTTAATTTTTGTGTCTGCATGGAGGTTTTTTTTTTTTAAATGATATGTACACTGAGCAGTGCAACTGCAGTATTTGACTCCTACCCTAAATCAATTCCCTATTTTGTGTGTCAGTGTCAGTGTATTCAGCAGGTTGTACGCCAGCAGATGAAACAGATGTTTAGGCCATACTGGGATGGAGCGGCATGCTGCATCAGGACCTGGATATTCCTCTTGACATCTGGATGCTTCTGGGTTGGGAAGCCTGCCTTAGGCCAGGAGGCTGTAGGAGCCTTGTGGCAGTGAACATAGGGTCCTTGCTGCTCTTTAAGCGATTAGTGCACTGAAGCAGCAATAATGCTGAATTATCGCTTGGTTGCGTTCTTCTAAGGAATCTTGGGACAAAGAGATAGTCAAGGAGGAGTATTTACAGTAAAGTCATGTTCAGAAAGACAAGACTAATTACCACGTATTAAAAACCTTTCTTTCAAACAGCTTAATGGTAAAATTGTTACAAACACTTTAGGAAACTTTTTACAAAGCCGTAAACAAATAGCTTACAGAAAAACCTCCCTTTCTCATTTAAAATCATTAGGATGAAAAAAGACAATTTCAGCTGCTTTCCAATTTCATGGTCTGGTCAAATTGTATGGAACAGACAACAAAATGTGACTGAAGACATGAAATTGAAGGTATACTAATGCTCATGCCTACTAGAGACAAAACTGGGAACTTCTAATAGCTGCAGGGAAGTATATTAGGTATGGAAGCTGTCTGACTTATGCATTGATTCTTTATAGTTTCACTTTATCAAGTTGAAAATTGTGCTGTATGTGCTGCTACAGCCTAAATTGTCTGCTGCAGCACTTTCCTATATGATGTCTGTTATTTAAACACAATAGACATAGTATATTGCATGGAAATAGGTGTTTAATGTTTTGTGATTACTAGCTGTCAGACAAAATAGCATTTAGCATGGGTTTCTTCCCCTGCCCCCATCTTTATAAATTTTCATTGTTAAGACTATTTTACGTTTAAATGAGGACCTTCCCAAACAGATTAGAGTATTTTGGAGAGCATCAGGTAATATTCTGAAGAAGACCGGTTTGTTGTTCTCATTTAACCTCCAGTAATCTAAAGGGGTTATATTTAATTAACACTGGCTAAAGGCCTGACCTGAGAGGCAACCAAAAGTGATTGAACTGCATTTTCAGATCCAGGCTGTAATCTGTTGGGAGAGGAATAATAATAATAAAAAAAAATTAGAAAGCACCATTTACTGAAATTCTTTCTAACTAAGCTGTATTTCAATGGGCCATTTAATGCTCAGATGGACAAAGGTATTACTTCAGTCATTGAATTGTAACAAACTCTTTCTCAGAGGCCCAGTTTAAAAACTCTACAGGAAAAGTGGCTTAGCATCATATTCTCAGCAGACCAACACTCAGTCTGTTTGGAAAGGAAAAAAAAAAAAAGTGAAATGAGGTGAGACACAACAGCCAAGTCAGTGAGGATTTTTTGCCTCTCCCTCCAGTCAGTGGCTTCACAAGGGAATTACTCTTCAGAATGCAAGAGCTCCATATTCATTACAGGAGGCTTTCAAATATATACATATTTTTAGTAGCTGTTACTTTGTTCCCCGTGGTCAGATTTTGGCCTCCCTTTGTTCTTTTCTGACATGGCAGGAATGTAGTTTTCTCTCTGAGGGCATTAGAGCCCATACCTATGCTTTACAGGGTTAGATTTTTGACTTGGTCAAGGTGGAAGAAATAAGAAGTCTAATTTAAATACCACAGACTAAGACACTTGTGAGCTGAGTAGTTATTTTATTTCAACAGAGACAATGTTACCTATATGCTGTGGTGATGTGAGATACCTAATGTACTGTCTGAACTTTAATTGTACAAAATTTTAGGGTATATTTGTGAATTCATGATTTTTTTTGAAATTTTGATGCTGTCTCATTACAAATTCTCAGCAGCCTAGTCTCACATCACCCTGTAGGGTGATGGGCTGACATTATATCTTGAAAACTTGTCAAAGCACTATGAAACTAATAAACTAACTGTTTTACTTTCCAAGGGGAAACAAATGCAGTATTACAGAGGCAACTGCCAGGTGCCAAATTATATACATTGTCTTAGCTACTTGCAGTGATTGATAATTTGAGTTCTAAGCATTCTTTCTTGGCTTTGCCCAAAGCTTTACAGTAAACAGGTTGTGAGCAGGCATTTGCTGAGAGATTGTATTTAATTGTCATAATTCAATGAAATCAAAGGCATTTGATTTCTAAGGAGCATGATCTCAGGAACAATGCATAAATGAGAGTTTCTGCATTTAGGCAGCAAAGCAGAGTGAGCTGTTTTGATGGCCATTTCTACTTCATTATGTCAAAGTAGGATGAGGTCAATAGAATGAGAAACACAGTTTCCAGAAGAAACAGAAATGGTTTTAAGAGCACCTTAATGCACGTGTTCCTGAAGGCAGGTTAGATCTTTATTGCACTGATGCATGTACATGTATTTTACCTGTGCAGTGCTCTTCAGATTTACATGACTATAACTGAGAGGGACTTTGATGTTGTATGTCTATGCTGTCAGGCCATAAACAGGTGGGGATGAGGAAAAATGAGTAAGTCTCTAAACATGGGTCTTGCTGCAGGTATTTTCTTGTTCCACTTGCTTGTTTCTTCTCTTTTCACAGAACAGCAGAATTAGCTTTGGGACCAGAATGTGTTTTCTGTCTATCCTCTATTTAAAAAAAAAAAAAAAAAAAAGAAAGAAAGAAAGAAAAAAAAAAGGAAAAAAATAATCTAATAATATTTAGAGAAAGATTAGTCAAATGGTAATTTTGTCTTCAGTATATATTTGCCATTACACTGAAAACTGAAGTGGGTATTTTGTAGCTGGCAGTACTTACTCAGGCTCTCCCAATACAAGTATATAGTATGACAAATAAAACCAAACATACAATAATTGTGCAGGAGCCACAATGTGGAAGACTAAGTCAAGGATAAAAAGTCTATCACTTTTCCAGAACACACGCCAACGGCGTTAATGAACTATCATTAAGTTCATTCATGTTTTGAGCAGGACCATTGTATGTGCTGTGGGACTGTTCTCTATCAAGTAAGGACAACTTGCCTCTCCAAAAGATGAGGCAAGAAATGAAAATCTATGAAGAATAGATACGGTCTTGCTAATTGTTTTCCCCAGCAGAAGTCTGGATCGTTGTCACTGACTTATTTAACAGATCCTCTTAACATCTGTCCAGCAGACTGTGGACTTTATTAGCAGACAAGAGAGCCACCAGTCTTAGAGCCTGCTGGGTCCGTCTTCATCTTCACAGCTGTGGATTAACTCAGACTTTCCAGAAGAGGACAACCATATGGGATAATTGGTGTCACTGGGTAGCTAAAAAAAAATGCGAAGCAACAAATGTCATCCAAACACAATTCACTGTTTTTACAGCCACAATTACTAGTCTGTTTAAGAAATAAGAAAGGCAGCATTACACTAAAAAAAGAAAATCTATTCATATCTGTGTGGGAACCTAATCAGGCTCTTGTTTCCAATGACGATGGCTCCACAGTTGCACCAGGTCTGCAAAAAGAATGCTCCTTTTGTGTGCCGATAATGTGGAAGCGATAAAATTTCCTATAAGAGACATATGTGTTTACATCATGAGATGTGTTATTTGACAAAACGCTTTGTTCTCTGCATATTTTCCACTCAGAGTTTCATGCTGGGTTGTTTTGCTGGAAAGCTTTGATTAGCTAGAATTAGTTGCTGAAGTAAAATAGACACTTTTGTTTTATGAGTCCTCTTGCTGAGCTGTAAATTATAGTAAAACATATAAGGAGTGACAGAAAGAAGTGCTGATTTGAACCTCTGACCCATGATCGGCATAAAAACATAAGATAACTCTTTCAAAGGACTACTGAGAGCCATAAATATTCCATGGTCCACTTAAAGTTAGGCCCTTTTAACAAAATAAAGCTGTTATTTTGCATAAGGGGATCTTGACTCCACAGTGCTACAACAATGTGAGCTGCAGTATCTAAAATGTGTAGAGATTCTTTTATCTTTGGTATAGGTTGGCCATTATCCGCAGCAGGGCAGCAGAAGCTATGAGTGTGATTTTTCTTTTTCTGAGCCAGTACAACAAATTTCTAGTCAGTAAAAAAAGTTGGAACTGGCAGGCATTCAGTGGTAAAATCCAGGTATCTGTTACTCTGCAGCTTTAGAAAGTAGTAAAACAGGAATTTGTATTTTCTAAGGAGACAAGCACTGAGTGGAGTTTAGGGCCAAATAAGAGTTTTCCTTGATAATATGTAGAATAGTAGTGACAGACACTGAAATTACTCGTGTTAATAGTTCAAAAAACCTGAAGTGAATGAATAGGAATAACTGGAAAAAATATTCTTTTAGCTTAGAATTTTTTTTTTCAGTACATGCACACCTGAACATATGTGAAAAACTGCAGTCATCTAACTGTTCCTGTGAATACAGAATGTATTTGTAATTTTAAAATCTCAGTTAGTTTGCACATATTGGTCTGTAATAAATCTGGCTGCACATTATCCAGCAAGTACATAAATAATCACTGCAATATTCTTTATTGTGACATTCGTTATGATAATTCATTGGCTGCCTGCCTGTGTTACACCTTAAGGCCTTTTACAAAGTTATTTGGTGCAGTGTTATAAGAAGTAGAGGCTAGTCACACTCCCTAACAGTGAGCTGCCACTGCTGTAGGGAGATATACGAGTTTTAAAATCTGAATGTTAAGTCCACTATGGATAGGTTAGGCATGTAAAAGGAAAAAAAGGGGAAAAAAAAGAATGATGGAAGGAAGTCATGTACATGTGTCTTGCCACTGGAATTCTACAGAGAAAAAGAATTTCTGAAAATTTGTTGCTTACTATTTATACTGTTTCTTAATCAAAAACTTTTTTTCCTAATTGTTACTCCAACTTCCTGTAGCTGTTCTTGATCAGCACTGTTTCAGGTATACCCAAATAAGACCAAATAGTTCTCAAGTCATTTAGCATAAACCTGTGAATTAAGCTAATATTGCATACTTGTTGGTACTTAAATAGCACTTGCTATCTGTGTGAAGATGAGAGGAGGGTCTGTCCCACAGTACTTGCTCATGTATAAAACTGACCTTAATTTGATTTTTTTTTAATCGTTTTTCTTAGTACAAATGGAGAAAATGCTAATGAGACATCCAAATTTCATCAGAAGATATTTATAAAATACTCTGTTGTAGCAGGTAGCATCTACACAAACACATTGCAAAATAAAATAAAGCATTCACTTTTAACATCAAATGTTTTATCTATTAATTTGAAGGAATCTTATTAGCATCAACAAAAGTTTTGATTTTTCCAGGTCCCAGATTTTTTTTAATTCAAATAATGGTTGCTTTTATGGATACGTACATTTTCTTTCGTATACGTAGCTTTCCTTCTCTTTTTCCTCTTCCGCCTCCTTTTGTGTGGAGAGGACTCCCAGGACACAGATGCTGAGCTACGGAAGGTGTTTTTCTGGTGACGGCATCTGGCTTCTTGGCAGACTCTACAGGCAGTAGCTGCCTCCAAGTTGCCCCTGGGTTTGTCACATGGTTAAGTTGCTGATGAGTTACTTAGACTGTCTCATGTTTCTGGATGCCATTTTCTGTTAACTTACCTCTCACTCTAAGGATCTGCATCGAAAGGCATCTTCAAACAAAGAAAGACAGCCTCGTACTATTTATTTTTTATTTTTTTAATATATACATAATCCAATAATCCCTTTTCTTACCTTGGTGCTAAAGTAGAAGCCTCAACTGTCATGTTAGTCCCTGAATGTAATTGGTGTAAAAAACATGTATATAGGGCTTTATATATATATATATATATATATATAACAGTAGGAAGGAATAAAAACAAATATTATTACTTTAGAAATGGTTCTTGCACACATTGAGTTGTGTCTGAGTTTATTTTAGTGGGATACTTATACTTCTGCATTGTTTTTTAAAAAAAATATTCCCGACCTGGACTGCTGAAGGCTGCGCCAGTGACATTGGGTCAGATCAGCAGTAAACATTCGATTACCTATGATATCCAAAGCATGGGATTGAGCACTAATCCATTCACCTTTCAAACAGGAGATAATTTTTTCAAATGTGGACTTAGTCAAACAGGATAAATGAAACATCAAGCTTGTTTTAAGCACCTCTACAACAATTGTTAAAAACAAACAAAAAAAAAGGCTATCAAAAAGCAGTCCAACTGCAGGTGGGATTATTTAGGTAGCTTCTCTTCAGAATTGTTTGTTGGAAATAGTAAAGATGTTTTTAGTTTTGGTGAGCTTGTAAAACTCTTCGTGATTAGACAGTTCTGAGTGTTATTACTGTATGTAATATACTTGGAAGAAAAATTCTAGAATTATAGCTTTGCAACACTATGTACTAAATATATTATGGAAAAAATAACTGCATTACCTCTTGTAGTGCAGGATTTCAACAGCACTTGCAGTCACTCCTTAAAGTTTTTTATCTTTAGAAACCAAATTACTCATTGTCTAAATAGCTGAACTTTCATCTCTATAAATAAGATATTTCAGCTTTGCACAATTCATTTAAAATGCTGACAAATAAGGATTCTCACTTGGTTCTCAGTAGTTCTATTGTTCAGCGTCATTTAGTGTAGCAAGTATATTTGTTGAAGATGTAACAGGACTTGCATTTTTGGTAATGAGAGACTTTAGCATTAATCTGTGTCCACAGTATTTAGCATTTGTTTCTGAGAGAAAAAAAAAAAAAGAGATCTACACCTCGGGAGAAATACTGTACAAATACATAAAAAGGACTGTGTCTTTTCACTTTGGTCATAAATCTTTTAATAAAAGAAAATAAAACCATAAATGTTTCTAGAACAGATATTTTTTTTCCCTTACATCAAGCTAGTTTCCACTGCATTTCTCTCTAGGTCATTTTCCAAGTACATCCACTGCAATTCATTGTGCTAGGTCAGCCTTCATCACCTGCTCTTTGATTCTCTGTTACACTGACTATTACGTTCACTCTCTTTCTTAACTCCATACTTCTCCTATTTCTTTGCTATTGTTTCTTCAGAATTCTACTGCAAATAATAATGTCTGAATTATAACCCCACTGCTGTGACTGAATTTTCCCTCACCGAAGCAGTCAGTTGAAATGTCTATTTATTTCCTTTTCATTCTTGTATACCCAAGTGCAACTGCTGTCTCCATTTCTTCCCTGAGCTTATCTACCTGAAGAAAGTGCCTCTCTCAATAGCAGCAGTTGATCACTTCTCTTTATTGAAATATCTTATTTTTCCACAAGGTCTGCCATTGACAAGCCACTGGTAAGAAGGTTATGATTATCATAATTCTGTGTTAGGTGGTAAAACAGCTTGTCACAAAGTTAACAAGTTGTTGTCAGTGCAAATCTCCCTTAAGTGTGTTGATTTAAGGCCCATTCTATTTTCCTCACCATGTGTTACTTCTGTAACATTTGATTCTCAAAAATTCTTCACCTTTATTCATTCGTTTAGACATAGATGCTGCAGCCCACGAGGTAAGTACTGGTATTTCTGTTGTAAAAATAATAATAATAAAAAAAATTCTGGCGCATAGAAAGCG
The DNA here is from genome assembly GCF_964035555.1 of Netta rufina. Classification (NCBI taxonomy): domain Eukaryota; kingdom Metazoa; phylum Chordata; class Aves; order Anseriformes; family Anatidae; genus Netta; species Netta rufina. The sequence continues at coordinate 4,666,041 of NC_140128.1, read as the reverse complement.
TATTTACTGGGCTCAGTGTCATTCAGCAGAGCATATGTGTAGGAACATCACAGGACTACGTGCAGGCAAAAAGGGACCTGAGCTGATGAAAGAATTTTGATTCTCCAAAGCTAGTTGAAAAAAATAGTTGACGAACTATTGAAAAAATGTTCTGGAAACCTGGGAGAGGGATGTGTCTTTGGGAGAGGCCTTTGACTCTGGGAAGATATGGATGAACATTGACAGTGAAGGCAGTTATCCATGTATAGTATGAAAATGTCCCACAAAGGTGTTGTCAAACTTAGATGACATTAAGAAAGGTTTAAACATTTGGATAAACCAGGATGCTCTATTATTAGTTCACAGTTTTGTTTGTCAAATTTTAGATTGTGGATGATATTTTTTTATAAATACAGTGAGGTGGAAATAATTCATCAAATGCCATAGGCAATTTCTAAAGCTGGGAATGCTTCCCCTCTTACCCCCCAACATAATTCTGCCCCCAGTTATTATTTTCATTACTTATTTGATTCTTCTTGGATTGTAGCTCTAAGCAGTAGTGAGGGCTTGGTATGAATTCTGCTGTTTCCAGGTAAAAAAAAATCAGTATGTACTTGTGCTGTGCTGTGGGCATGCTGAGTACAGCACTTTCTCACTCAGCTGTTTTTCTTTTGGTAGATGGACATCATTCTGACCCATAGTGACCTCCAACTTTCATAAATTCGCCTCGGATTTTCAGTTGATTAGGGTTAGAATAGAGTTTTGGAAACAAGTGCTTAAGTTGATAAGCTTGTAAGTTCACAGGTGCCTAAGTGTGAGGCTTCATTTGCCATTGCATTAAATGAGACTTATGGCATTTCAAAATCCTACTCTTCAATGTCACATCATGACATTACGAGAAACCTGGTTCTGAAAGCTGTAAAACTACATCCTTAGCTGATTTTCAAAATTGTTAACTATGCAGGAGCATTCAGTAACTCAAAATCAGTACTACTAAGAGTTGGATGCTGGAAACTGGATTGTAGGAATCTAACTTAGTGACCTTTTTGAAAAAGAAATAAATCAGGCCATATATTTTTTAAAGATTCTTAAAACAATCATAAATACTTGATGGTTTTGAGTATCTAATTTGTAATCAAGAGCCTTCTGAGTCAGTGATTGGCATCAAGGTTATGTAAAGCTGTTCTCTTCATGTGCTAGAAATATAGTGAAAAGAAGATATGGTTTGGTGTTTGAGGTAGGTTAATTTTTTCAGTCACTACTCAATAGCTGGTGGGGTAGAATTTCAATTGAAAAATTTCAATTGAAGATTTTCCTTTTCAGCACTGAAAGCCAACAATCAGTATTCATTCACTGTTTTTTTTTTTTTTTTTTGATTATTATTATTTTTCTCCTTAATCTTGCAAATAAAAGCTTCACAACCTGACCATCTCAATGTGAGGTCCTAAATTTTGTGCTACAATGGTGCTATTTGCAAAAATACCCATTTTGTCCCTGCATCAGTGGTGTGTTTTCCAGATTGGCTTGCTTCCCATCCAAACTAGTATTTAAAAGAAGTTATACAACCTTCCAGTCCACATGGCAGTTATGCTAGCACTAGTGTGAATTCTTGCAAGGTTTGCAATCGTTTATGGAACAGCTTTGTTTTAAAATCTATGCAAACCAGAATGCTAATTACTGTTACTTATTTTTACATTTGCTTTTATTGTGTAAAAGAAATATATAGAAATGCCAAGCTAAAGCTGGTCCTGTGACCTTGGAGTAACCTAGTGATGAATTTTATATATGCTTATATATATAAATAATATATATATATAAACATATATATTATATAACATATATAATGTATATATATATATGTTATATATGGAAAATATATAACACATATATGTAACATATAATTTTTATTTTCTGCCTCCATTCAAGAACATTTAATCGCCACTACTTGCGGGGCAGCCAATAAATCCCTCAAGATATTGGGAAGGGAGTGATTAATAACAAATTTAATTCCGTTTTTAATGTTTGCATTTCCAAAATCAAAAAATTGCCTAGGCAGTCACTTTAAAGCTTGCTTTTGTTGTTACTGTCTCTGTGACCCTTAAATACTGAGAACAGTTTGGTTGCCAGTCCTGCTGTGATTCAAGTCCCAAGCCATTGGTGAGGCCTCCCCTGCCTGGAGTGCCTGGCATCCCATTTTTCCCTAGGCTTGAGAAGCCTGGTCGACATAAGCTGTACTATGGGCTGCCAGCATTCGGGTGTGACAAGCACACCTTTGCTCGCTTGTCACTGCTGATGGAGCTGCCAGCTCCATCTGCTGCGTGTGCCGGGCCTGTGGCCAGGAGCTGGCAGCGGGGGCCGTGGGGTGGCCGCTGTGAGGTGAGGCCGGGGCTGCCCCCATCCGGTTCCAGCCACCCCTACCCAGGCCACAGCCATCAGCGAGTTGGTGGCGCCTTAGGGACAGTGTGTTTAAGAAAGGGATAAATGCTGCATGGCAGTGAGGGATGAGGGAAAAAAAGTGTGAGAAACACCCCTGCGAGCACCCCGGCCAGGAGAGTGGCAGGAGGTAGAGGACTCAGGACTGTGAGGGAGCGAAGATGAGTTGGGGAAAAGTAGGGGCATGTGGGAAAGGAGCTTTAACTTTAGTCTGTGTCTTACCATCCCTACTGTACTGTAATTAGCAATTAATAAAATTATTTTCCCTAAGTTGAGTCGGATTTGCCCATGAGGGTAAAAAAGGGGTAAGTGATCTCCTGGTCTTTACCTAGGCCCATGAACTTTTTCATCTTATTTTCTACCCAGTCCTGTTGAGAAGGGGGAGGGAGAGAGCAGCTGGGTGACTTCATACAAGCAGTGCATCCTAGTAAGCAGGCATAGCATGACCTGCAGAATATGCCTTTAATTTATAGGCCACTACCAAAGGGGTAAGATCCCAGTCGTGTGTGTGTGTGGGGGAAGCAACTACTGTATACAATGCATTTCCATTTTTTAGAACATCACAGCAAGCTGGGAAATTAGTTTTCTGGCACAGAAAAAAGCTAGCACCTTAGCCAAAATATTTAAACACTACTGGTTTCAAAATATTTATCTGTGATCCTTTTGTAGCCTTTGCATGGTATTGAAAAGGGATGTCAGGGAACAAACAAACAAACAACAGCTTCCATTTGTCACCCAGAGTTCTGGCTGTGCCCCTCCTTCATGCGTTTGTCTAGCCACTGAGTCACTGAGCTTGCAGTATTGTGCAACTTTCATTTCTGTGGAGGCTTGTTATATTAGAGAAATTGTTCCAAAGAAAGCAACAATTATGACATAAGCACATCTGGCTCTTGCAAATTATTCTTTATTAAGCTTTCATTTAATTACATGTGCTGAAAGGTCTGCTTTTGATTACTGTAATTTTTTTTATTTGTCCATCTGAATGATAGTAATGTTGGAAATTACATACAAACCACCTGGCTTTTTTCTCACTAATAAGGCAAAGTTTATATAGATTTATGTGTAGAAGAGGGATTAGGATCTTCCCTGTTTATGTTAGAAGAATTATTGCTGATGCTAATTCAAGGTGAGAGTTTAAATTTGGTCACTGAGAGGAAATTAAACCTATTTGGTTTTGTTCAGTAAATGCTTTAGATTGGTAGGAATAGTTTACTTTAATGTACACATTTTTTATTATGTTTCAGTTAAACTTTTGAAAAGTTGGATGCATATTCTGTGAGGTTGTTTTTGTATTTTCATCACTATTTACAGGAATTTTTAAGGCCTACACTCATTAACATTTAGAGAAGGTAGAGATAACAATCACTGTGCACTGAGGTGGAGACATACCCTGTTGCCTATTTTAACTTTTCTTGCTATCTAAAGAAGATGCAGCATTGCCTTTTGGTAGCAAAGGATTCCCACGTCAGCTTCCAGCAGAGGTTCTAAAATTGACATTTTGTGGAAGGCCTTGAAACATGGATTGTTTCTGGCAGGGGTTGATATCTCTTCATCATAACCAGTCTCACAATGGTGCCAATTCTTGGCATATTTGGGCATGGTATTACACTTTGCTCTTTATTGTGACCAAGACGGACAGTATTTACTGCAAAAGTGAAAAAGAAATTGATAAAAAACAAACTTAAGAAGAAAGGTATCAGTGTGTGGAAGTTTGCTAGGATTGTTTGTTTGTTTGTTTTTCTTTTTAATAATGAGAAGGGAAAAGCCACAAGCAGGAATGTGCTAAAAACAAAACAAACAAAAAAACCAACAAACAAACAAACAAAAAAAACACAATAAATCTCTCAATCGCTCAAGAGAAGCAACAGCAGAGCAATAAAAATTATGTACGCTTACAGCTTCTCTTCTAGGAATTTTGCAGGAATATATTGTATATCTTCTTGTCTTCCAGCAACTGTATGCAGCTCAGCTGGCAAGCATGCAAGTTTCTCCTGGAGCCAAAATGCCATCTACTCCACAGCCACCAAATACAACAGGGGCACTCTCACCCACGGGGATGAAAAATGAGAAGAGAGGGACCAGTCCGGTAACTCAAGTTAAGGTATTGCTTATTGAAGAAAAAAGTTGGCACCTAAGAAGTATAGTGACACTAATTGCTCTACTTGTTTTACATCTGGAAGTTGAAGCACACAAAAGCTCTTCAATATTCAAATAAAATGTTCAGTTTTAGTACTGCATTATCAGTACAGAGAATGGAAGAGAAAGTATTCACTTCTTGCTTCCAAAAATATCATACATCCCACTTCCTACCATAGGCAGCACAACATATTCATCAGTAAAATGTGATATTTTCAAAATTTCAGTTTGTAATCTAGTAATGTGCATAAATGGCATCCACGTCATAAATTGTTTCAGGTTGAACATTTGAGCATCTTAAAATACAGTGCTAGCTTATGTTGTTAAGGCAAGAGAGCCTGTAGATCTTCTAATTATTTTTACAAATCTAGCTGTATTTTTTCCACAGTTTTGGAAGAAGCCTCACATAAAAATAAAATGTAATTCAGGACTCCAGGGAAAACACTGTAGCACTGCAGATTGATTTGACTTTTGCCGCTTTCACACAGCTGCTGACAACTGGGCTGCTCCTTGTTGGTTTTGTGCCATTGCTGGGTGCTTGTGCCTGCTTATTCTCACTTGCTTGGAACTAGGCAGCTACAACATGGCATTTGCCAGCAGTGTGAAATGAACATCATGCACCCCTTGAAGTCTGGTGCATCAAGCACCTTTGGGTGGAACTGGTTGGCTTTTGTTGCTACATTTTCCTGTGGTTGTTCTGATTTTCAGGAGTGCAAATACACTGGAAAAAGATTTACTCCAAACTGGAGAAAAAAAATGAAGAAAAAAGGAAACAACAACAAAAAAAATACCAAGCACATTCAGATATTTTGTCAATTTGAATTATAGTGCTATAAATGCAGAACTATTAAAATAGATCTAAAGAAGGCATGTAGTGACTTTGTGTAGAGAAGTATGCATTTTTTGCTAGCTGCTAAAACCTTGCAGGCATATAGTCCTTTAGCCTCAAATCAGCCTGGGAAGATTTTACTTGCTTGAGGTAAGGGTTTCTTTTTCCTTTCCTTTTTTTTTTTTTTTTTTTTTTTTTGACATGAGAGTAAAATATCATTCGTTTTTTCATTATCATCAATCATTGTGGTAAAGTGTGGGTGAATAGATATTTCTGCCTGGGCTGATAAATTTCCATGACATTTTTTTGCTAGGCTGAGAGTACTAATAAATAAAAACTATTCCATTACGGCTAGATCTAACATTTATTTAGCAAAGTGTTCACTTTACTTAACTGTAGATGTGTATTAGTCCAATATTTTACCTCTCGTAATCCAATGCCAGGTTTGAGAGCAGTCAGTGAAATTTACCACATATGCAGAGTTTGTTATGGTCAATACAGAAGCCACCAAAAGCAAAACCCAACTCTTTCAGCAAAGTTGCCATAGTATAGTGATACCTAACACCAGTGATTTATGGTATTGAGAATATACTACTGACTACTTTAATGTGAAAAAGTAATTTCATAAGTGAGTGAGCCAAATGGATCTACACCAAACCAAACCTTTACTATATGAGTCAAATTTTCCCTGGTTAAATTTAAGCACATATCTCCTTGAACCAAGGCCAATACCATTCCAACTTTGTGGCCAGCTGAGTCCTATTACAGACTTGACCACATGCAAATTCTTGGGGGTTTCCCTACATAATTTAACTTGAATGGACTGATATATACGTTAATAAAAAAGAAGCCTTTTTATTGTTATTTTATTAACAAGATTGCATTGAAAATATTAAAAATAAACTACGAGTGCTTTATGTGGATAAATACCAATGGCTAATGAAAAAATAATTATTAGTATAAAACACTAATAAAATAGTACTTACGTGCTGTCTTTGCAAATTTTTACCTATACAGAACATGACAGTTTTGATGGTCATGCATTGCTTAAATCCTGTATGTGTTCTCTGTATTTATATAGTTATTTATATATACTATATGCATTATTTATAGAACTAATGGGTTTCTTTTACAGTAGTCAGATCTTTCAAAAAATAATGATAGGTTTTTCAAGTCAGTGACCAGAATGTTTTCCAGCTTTTTGGTTGCCTCACAGAAGAGAATGCTGTTTATGAAGTACAAACAAACAGGTTCTGGCAGTGTTCAGATTTTTTTTCCCATGATGGTATCATCAGTAGTAGGCAGAAAATTATTTAGTAATTGAACACGGTAGCACAGGTTTCTATGGTACAAGCTCTCAAGCCTTAGCCTGGCAAACTTCATAGTCTGAAAGGGGCTCTGAACTTTCACAGAAATTCACTGAAGCCAGTTTGTACCTGTGCAATGAAACAGCTTGCACATAACTCGGCCACAAAGCATGAGAATGTACTATGTCTCTTATACCTGTGTGTTTCTGCTTTCACTTGGACTCTAAACAGGTGTGGGCATTTGTGTGCACTGCAAGGTCAGGAAGAATAAAAATGTCAAGCAGTTTTATAGGAACAGTTTAAAAGTGGTGATATAATGGCATTTTAAATACCCATTTGTTGCATTTTCCTGTATAATGCTTTGTATATGATCAGATGTACTTCGTTAAATCACCGCTTGACAGTAAGGAGAATGGAAGAGATGAGATAATGTAGTGTATTATTGTATTCTGACACATAGTTCTAAGCTTTGAAATGATCAATGCAGTGGTTTAAAATGGGGATGATACTCGCTTATGTCTAGCATGATTCTGCTTCGGGCATATTTTAGATGAGAGATCTGTCTTGCTGGGCTCTTTAATTACAGAAAATCACTATTTCACAGTTTTCCAAATGCTTTGTCTTAACATATTAAGCAAAAGGAACAAACCCAGAGAATGGGAAGAAGGTTATGATGTTAATATCTACCCCCATCAAAGAAATTAATTACTTGAATGAGCCTTCTTCCAAAAGTTTAGATTTTTCTCAAATAGACTTATTCTCTCATAGCACTGAAACAAGATGTTTGTCAAAGAGAGAATTTCTTCCATAATTGCGTATGAAAAGTATCAAAAGATATAAGTGTACTGATGCTAGATTTACATATCCTTAAAAAATACTCCTTGTCTTTATGCAAATGAACGTACAAATACACTAAAGGTTGAATGCATAAGAAATAACTACAGAATACAGAAATAATTACAGAAGTATCAAACAATCAAGAAGCAGAATTGCATTTATATGAAAAAAAAATCTGATTTTACACGAAACTGTCAAAAACACATGGCACAGAAGAATAATAAAATTGTAAAATATACAAAATTAAAAGTAGAAAATATATGAAATATATTTTAAAATGCATACACTATGCATTCATTACTGTAAGTCAAGGAATCTAAATTCAATGAAATTCTTATCCTTATTGTGAGGGAACAGCATAGATTATTTTACTAAACAAAACATGCACTCAAAATAAGATGCATGGAATGTATAAGCTAGCAGCAGCATTAAATATGGGCCAAAGAACTGTCAGGGGTTTCCAAATGATTCTTTCATGGAAGTACTTCTGATTGCTTAGTTTTTAATACATTTAAAAATAAGTTACATAACTTATTTTTATAGTGCCAGGAACTTTTCAAATAGAACAAATGCAAAAGCGTTACTGAGCTGCTGGAAATTTTAAATAATTCTTTGTAAATGCCCTAGGTTAATTTAGATCTCTGAAAACACATTAGGAAATTAGGCTGTAATGTGAGCTAATTCAAATTTTAATTTGGCAAAAAGAACGATCCAGCCACATAGTTAATGTAAATAGAAGCATAACACAGAGAAATTAATGAGATTTCCTTTCATTGAATCTTAAAGGAGGCAGATAATTAGCTTCTTTTGTTATTATTGCAGGAGAACGTGGTATTGTCTTCGAGGTGTAAAGTAAATGCTGCTTGCAAAATGATTTGTTCATTTGTCTTTTCCTAATAGTTATTTACATTAAACTCTTGTAGGATGAAGCAGCCCAGCCACTGAATCTTTCAGCCCGACCCAAGACAGCTGAACCTGTCAAATCCCCGACATCTCCAACACAGAATCTCTTCCCAGCTAGCAAAAGCAGTCCAGTGACAGTGACGAACAAGAGCGGCATCCCCAGCCCCCTTGGTGGATCTCTGGGAAGAGGATCCTCTTTAGGTAACTATTCTGTCCTTGGAGAAAACTGGCAGGTTTTCTGTGTAAAATGTCAGCTTGAACACACTTGCATCTGAATTAAATATATAGTTGGATCTACATTTCTGTTTAAAATGGAGAGAAAAAATGCAGGAAAGATTTTCAACTAACTCTTGAATGCCAGGGGTTTACAAGAGTAAACAAAGTGATACAGAAGTGATATGCATTTACAGGAAATACAGCAAATAAATATTTAACATCTACATACAAATACATACACATAATAGATGTGCATATGTGAAAAACATGAAAAAGATGCTTATATTGATATCTTCCCCAAAGACATCAAATGGATATATACATTCAGGGTTAACATTTGAATTTTGGTCTCTGGATTAAATGGGGGGAAAAAAAAAAAAAGCTTTGAATGCATACAGAAGCTGATTAGATACTAGACATGGAGACATGATGGCTCATGTGATGAATTAAATCTAGTGCAACAGTATATAATACTTGGAGTAAGTGAGTTTTCAGTCACTCCTTGAGCCAAGGTATGTCCATGGTTCACAATGATTCAGAAGTCAGGCAGGAAGGTAACCCCAAATGTGGTTTTCAGCTGTTTAGCCCAAATATACCATTAGTTTTACCCAGAACAACATTCTGAAAGAAAAATAATTCTCTGTGTCCTGGGTATTAAGTTCATTCTACCTAGACAATCTACTGAATAAATTGTTTATTTTTTTAACAAAGACAAAATTTCTTCAGCCCAGCCAGTGTAGTTTATTATCTGTTCACTTTATTGTTTGTTCAACTTTTTATTATTTGTTCATATATCTGCTGAGATTCTGTTAATGCTTATGGTTGCAAATAGGGATTTTTTTTTTTAACCCACATTCAGGATTTTTTAATTAAGAGACAAAGCTTATTAAGTAATGAAACAAAATTGATCTGAAAACTGGACATGAAGACTATCTTAACTAGTCAAGAAACAGAATCAAGAGCTGTAAAATTTAGATTATCAGGCCTAAAGATCAGGTAGATTTTACCCACGACTAAATACAAACCACTTCCTCGCAATTTGTAGCTCAAGTGTACTTATAAAATATATAGAAACATTTGTGAATAATGAACAGACATGTTAAATACATACATTATATATATAAAAATTATGATTAAATATATAAAAATTATGATTTGTTCAATTCTCAAAAGACTTGGGAACATCATGATCACTGAAGGATCAAGTTCTGCAACTAGCTAGCTATTCTACCTGTCAATATATTTCCATCTATCACTATGCTAGCTAACATTAGAAAGTGGTGTACCAATGTGAACTTGCAGACTATTCTAGAGAAATTGATAGAGAAGATATGCCTAGGTTGTGAGTATTTTTCCTGTAAGTCGTAAAAACGTTTCCCTTTGATCCAGAAGTAAAGAAGCCACGGAAGTATTGTCAAAAATAAACAAACCACATGGGATCTTTTGTTCTGTTTTATGATAAATTTAGGTGGAGTCTAAATCTCATTAAGTCACAGTTCCATTGCATTCATTCCCATCAAGACCACTGTATTATATCAACTTTTTGGTTCCCAGGATGAAGTGTGAGAAGCATGTAATCTTAATGTTTCTCATTTTAAAAGAATTCAGGGTCTTTTGAGGTTGAAATTTATTACATTTTAATTACTTTATTTATATTCTCTATATATTTTACTTAAATATTGTATATTTACTGATTTGTTATAGCGGAGTGTTAGTAAGTACATAAATACCACAAATTCAGAGCTTTGATAAAGGACATCAACTTAACAGATACACAGACCATGCACAAACTTTGCTTAAAGTTTTTTATCTTGAATGTATATACACAAATGTGCTGCATGAAGGATACTCCCATGCAGGAACCAGTGGTCTAGTCAAAGCTTTGCCACAGCACCGCAGAACAACCTTGAGTACTCATCTTTACCTCTCACATGCATTTTAAAATGCAACAGAAATGTTTTGTGTGAGTTTGATGGATGTTTAAAAATTTCCCTTTCTGTCCAGAGAAACAGAAAGAAAAACATATTTTCTCTACCAATTTAGAGCTTTATACTCATGTTAAGGTGATAATATATTCTGTCTGCCACAATAACTATGGGTGCTCTTTCAGAAATTGAAAGCTAAATATCGAGTGATGGCTCTGTCTTGATAAAGAGATTCTAAAAATTGACATAGACTTTCATGTCCAACTAAAGATTTATTTCTCCTTCTTTGTTCATTTTGTTAATTGTTATTAATACCTCAAAGGCTTCCCACTTAACCTTCAGATAATTGTTGAGTTTAACAGAGAGTCTGTGGGTATACTCAGATACTTACATATCAGGCTACACCAAGACTTCAGTGGTTGTATTTATATACAACAAAAGAGGAGCACAGGCTTATCAATCAATTCTATAGATTAATTCAGCCTTCAAATAGACAACTGCCACTCCTCCTCCTTTTGCAGATGTTAGTTGGCTGGAGTTTTTAACAGGATGAGAGCTGAGTAATTACACTGGATTCTAATTTTAATCATTACCTAAATAAAGTGTGTTCTCTGTTTATAGATATCCTTTCCAGTCTTAATTCACCTGCCCTATTTGGGGACCAGGACACAGTAATGAAAGCCATTCAGGAGGCTCGAAAAATGAGAGAGCAGATCCAAAGGGAGCAGCAGCAGCAACAGCAGCCGCATGGTGTAGATGGAAAATTGCCCTCCATGAATAACATGGGTCTAAACAACTGCAGGAATGAAAAGGTAATGTCTACCATTGCCACACAGTCTGTCATTCATTCTTTTCCCTGTAAATAGATTCTTATTTTTATATAAAATTTATTTTTACAGCCTTTAGCCACCTCTGATTCATGTTAAATACAGCTTTTCACTTCACAGTGCTGTGCTACAAACTTTTCTGTGTTTAAAAAACAGCATTCAGAAAAACAATCCTATGCACTACATATGATTAATTGTTTGTGGTCATTACATTTTGAGTTGTGCTTTTGGGAATGATTGGATCGGTAAGTATGGCAGAAAGGCAAGTGCATACTAGCATGGCAGAGTATCACAATGTTCTTGAAAGTATCTGAGTATGCTTAAATCTGTGACTCAAATTCAACAAAGAATCTAAGCTCAAAACAATGTTTTTGGCTCTTTGTTGAATCTTGACTTGGATTCCAAATAGTAAAGTGAAATGGGGAACTGTAATAAAATAGAGAAAGTGTAGAGAGAGAACGTCCAGCATTGGACACTCAGTTTACCAGACAGCAACCTGGAATCATACCCCAAAGGTGAGGAGCAGTTTCTGTCATGCATATTAAGGACCACTCAGAGGGCAAAGAATTCCTTTGTAAAATTGTTTGCATCTGTGTTGTCCTGCTCTGTGGCCTTTCCAAAGCCTACAAGTTTTGCTCCAGGAACAGGTCTCTGTGTGTATAACAAAGCCAGTAAACACTGAACTAGGTAAATGGCTGAGCTATAAGGCAGCCCTTTTGGTGAAGAATGCTACTCTGTTAGCTTCCTTAGAGGTGGCTTATGCTGCAAAAAATACAGCATATGTGATTTTACACCACTGACACAAAGTCAGTTATACACCACAAGAATTACTCTACATTTCAGTTAACTAGAAAGGAGTCCCAGGAATATCCCTGTAATCATTATGGCATTGGACAAATTGGAACTGTTATGATTCAATTTGGTAAAGAACAGAAACTGACACATTCATTAGCCTACAAAGCACCTAGTGTTTCAGAGTATTTCCTGCAGAAAAGAAAAATAATTCATTAATGAAAATTCTGTGATATTCTGTATTTCAGAGCGTAGGTTCTATATGCTTTGGGGTGTATAGGGGGAGATTATATTATACTCCAAAAGTAACAGAAATTTTTTATCTAGGCTGAGTATAAGATTCAGTAGAATATTATTTATAAATTAAACCATGAATTTGATGATGATATGATCTTTTCTCAACTCTCAAGGGAATACTTAGTGAGTAAGCAGATTGTAGGAAGTCACAGAAAGGAAAGGAAATGTAAACAGGGTTGTCAAATATTGATGTATACCTTTTAATCTACATTTTATATTTTTGCTTGATTCTTCACAGCACTTAAAGCAAGAGAAAGGGTTGGTGTCTATTAAAACTATTTGTTAAACAATTACTACACAGGATTAAAATGGTTTTACAAGACAAATTCAGAAGTTAATAGATTTGTATTTCTACTAGAGTTAGTTTAAGTGTCAACATTTAAAACCTCATTTAATACAGGTTCATATTATGAAAATCAGAGGAATTAATAACTGATCAAGCAGGCCATATTCAGACAAAACTTACAATGTAAAGTCAGTGTTTGTCTTAACTAACTGAGATGTAGGGTAGTAAAGTTGAAGGTATAAAATAAATGTCACGCCTATGATTAGTATTAAGAGTTTATAAACTAATGCTAATTTTAAAATGTATTTTATGAGTTTCAGTTGCTTGACATTTAAAAATATCTAAGATGCTATAAGGGCTATTAAAAGAATTCTTAACATTTGATTTGAATTTGAAAAGTATAAAAATGGCATCTGTTTACTTATCAGGCCTGTTCCCTGAGTTTTTTCAGTACCATGTTTACTTCTTGTTTTGGATACAGTAAATTTTTATTTTGCCTTTCATCTTTTAAAGTAAGGGAAATAAATGGTTCAGTGAATAAACTGGAATTTCTTTTTTGTGCAGGTTACTAGCAATACACAATTCCTGATACACATGTAGGAACAACACGGATGTATGGGTTCTAGGCTGTGGTTATACATCACACAATATGAGGAAAAAAAATAATTTACTTGCAAATTTAGCAGAGTTTATTGGAAGTCTTAAAAATATTAAAAAAAAAAAACAACATTGTTCTCAAATGCTGTCTTTTATCTGGAGGCTTCTCGTGGCAGCGTTTGAAACTTTTAAACTCTGAGAAAAAACAGCAGCAAGGAAATTTGTTGTTAAATCTCAAAGTCCCTTTATATAATCCTGCTAGCTTTGTTTACTGCAGCATGTACTATAGAAAGAATCGTTAAGGCAGGAAAAAGTTATAGTATGTACTCTGGTTTTACCTTTGGTATACTAGTTTGTTATCCTTGCTCTGCAAGAACAGCAGGGTTTGCAAAAGAATGGGATATAAATTAGTCGTTTTTAATGCTGATATATCCTGACTCACTATCTTAAAGAAAATAGAAGAGTTAAGTCAGAGTCATGAATACTGAGGAAATATATTTATATTTTATTGCATGTATAAAATACATTAAAAACAGAGGCATCCTTTGCACAAATAGAATTTTAGAACACTCGTTTTACTCCTTTTACCCTTTGCCTTTCAATTTTTACATTATGGTGTATTTCTTTTACTTTAAAATTGATGGCTAGGATGATCAAAATGGGGGGAGGGAATGATAGATCACTTCAGTAAAAAAACATAATTCTGAAATAATTGCATGCAGAGGATATAGTGTATAGTTTGTCATAATCCCATTGAGGCTTTGGTAGCATAGTTGCTATTCTGGACTAGTTTCTTTTGAAGAATCAGGACACTATGTTTTCAGGACCAAATTTTCAGAAATGGGCTTCAGGTAATTAGACTTGTATAAATAAGTAGCTAGAAGCTGGCACCAGAAAAAGATGACAAATTAATTGCCTGCAGATGGTTTAAAAAAGCTATTGAGTTTTGGTCAGTTACTGGTCTTCAAGTTCAGATAGCTGGTAATAGTTTGTTGTGCAAATGATTGCCCTTATAAAATTATGTGCATAGCTTCAAAGCCTGGGCTTAGGCCTTTTTGAAAATGTGTCATTTAAATCTCAGAAGGCTTTGTATTTGGTTAGAGACACAGAACTGAAAATTGCCTGTGTTCATGTTCTGCTGTTCAAAAAAAAAATCTTCTACAAAGCTTTAAAAGTGCTCACAGAGATTCACTCATCAGAAAGCGCAAAACAAAAACACACAGTGCTGGCACAGCCATGCTTTACCATTTGCAAAAACATTAAGGTTAGGCTGCTCTTCAGAGATGATACTATTCAAAGGACAGCTACAATTACAGAGTTATTTCAGTTTGTGTATGCAAGGCAAAAAGTCATTAGAACAGAGCTGACTTTTTCTGCTTTACCTGGCGCATGTCAGATGCAGGCTGACTGAGGAAAAGCCTTCACAGAGTAAAGAGAAATACTAAGGAGGGGGAGAGAATTAGGAAAATCCAGATTTTCCAGGCTACAGGGTTCTTTCAATTTGATATGAGCAAAAAGTAAAATTGTAAGAAAATTGGCTTCATTCAGAGGATACGACTTTTTTTTTCCATGCTTACCTGCAACAAAAATGAGTGCATTAAAGTACTTAAAACAGAATTTGCATTACTAGAGCTACTTGCATTTATTTTAGTACTTTGAACTAGGAGGAATGCCTAGAAGATTTTATTTAAGGCTCTAAATGAACCTGAAAATGGTATGTAATCTATAACATAACTGACATTGTATTAAAAGAATCAGATCTTGCTGCCTTTTTTGTTGTTGTTGTTGTTGTTTTTTGTTTGTTTGTTTGTTTGTTTTTTGTGCCTAAAGCATGAAAACAGTGACAAAAAAAAAATCAGAAAATCTTTGTAGAAAAAATACAGGCAAATATGCATTAATCTTCATTGAAGAAAAATATATGAAGTCAGGATATAGCATATACCCACTAAATATATGCATTTCTGGACATGGTCCTGGGCAACCTGCTCCAGGTGGCCATGCTTGAGCAGGGGGCAGTGGGCCAGGATGCCTGCAGAGGTCCTTTCCAAGCTAAACCATTTTGTGAAATAATCACAACATATCTGCTAGACCCAGGGATACCCCCACCTCCCCGTTTTCTTACATAGAAAGCAAATTCTTTGAGATTTGAGAGGAAGCAGAATGTAGTATAACATTTATATGTTTATATTCCACTCTCACCCTTTTGTAGATTCTTAGAGAACTGTATATTTGCAGTAGGAAACCAGAATTGGACCCCCAAATAAATGACGAGTCACCACCTGCTTCCTGGGAATTATTGGACAGTAGTACCCCTTATAATGAGCCTTTTATTCCTTTCTTATCTATAAATAAATGCTTTACAATTTGAATCCACATCATTTATCCTAATATAGACCACTGTTTGTATGCAAAATGTGTACATTCTTAAAAACATATATTATTTACCCTTGGAGATGTTACAGTCTATTGACCAAATACATATTTTGGCACTTGGATTTGACTTGATAAGCCATAACGACTCCTTTGGAGGTGTTACGGTCTGCTGTATTTAGGGACTGTTAAATATGTGGATTACTGACACAATAGAGTGTAACAACTCCTCTGGAGCTGTTACGCTTCATCATTTATATGAAGCCACTGCACATGCGTGCAAACTATGCCTGATAAAACACTTTGGGAAGTCTTTGTAGCAAAAGTTACTAGTCATACATAATCTCCTTTTCACTGCCCGCACCCCTGCGATGACTCCATCATTGTATTGCATTCTTCTAAATGCAAGCAGTACTGGATTATGTTGCTGACAGTTTTTTTTTATGTTTGTTTGTTTGTTTTTTTTTTTTTTTCCAGCTTTTTTCTCTCTGAATATTCGAAATTATAGACAGAACAACTGCAGAGGCAGGAGTCACGGTACTTTTTCTGCAGCTGTAGGGTGTTTCTCAGAGAATCACAAAGAGAAGTACCTTGTACTAGCATCCTTGTTACTAGTCATTTCTGAAATAAGTACAAAAAAAAAAAACAAAAAAAACCAAAAAACAAACAAACAAACAAAATACCACAAAACAACAGAAAAAAAAAAAAAAAAACATTTAAGAAAATACACTTTCAGAGTATCTTAAGTTTGACTATCTTTTCCATTTATCAAACACACTGATGACCACCCTTAAATTGAGAACATGACTAAGTTAGTTATAAGGGACTTGTGGATTTTTATAAAGCTTTATGAATAATTGGTTTAGATTTGTAGCAAGTGATTCATTCTCTTTTGCTTTTATCTTTTAAGAAAAACTTTTTTCCCCTTTAGTCTCTTATATAAGAACCTTTATTTGCAGCTGGCAAATTAGAAGTCATTTCTTATATTTCATAGTACTGGGAGACATAACTGAAGCTGTATGCATTTTCAGTTGGATTCTTGTTTCTGTGGGTTAAATCTTAATTCTACTTGTAATTAAAGGGCAAATACCGCAGTCAGGCAAAATTAAAAAAAAAAAAAAAAAAAAAAAAAAAAGAATAGTAGCATCGATAACAAATGACTAGCTTTGCAAAGTTGTTACGTTTTAATGCTAATATCTTAAGAATCATACCAAGATCTGTTCTTGGAACTCCACAAGTTAAAGAAGGTCCTACCTCATATAGCTCACACTCATATATTATAATGTAAGTTTAAATGTGTATTTTTAAATTCTGTAATAGAAAATCTGGAACGGTATAGAGAGGAAAAAAAAAAAAAGACACTGTTTTCTTTAACTCAGTGAGAATGTATTTCATCTGTCTAATGAGGAATCTTATTTCCACAAAGAGACACTGCAACAGGGAAACTGTTTTTGCTGAATACATCATTCTGCTCAGTCAACAAACCTTTACCTGTAGAGTTTCTGAGACACAGAAGGAGGCATCCCCTTTACAGTCCCGTAATTTTAATACAGATAAATTACTTGTCTAAAATAGATGCTCCAAAACAGGGAGAATTTTCAAATACAAATCCCATCAGTCCTCATTCTTACCAACATCCCTTATACATTACTATGAATTTGTCCTGTTTAGTAATCTAATTGTGGCCATAAATAATATATGTAAGCAAAGATTTTTTTAATACTAGGTGTTCAAATTTAACTTCCTAAAGCCATATTTGGACACCGGTATTTTATTATAAAAAATCTTCATTATTATTTTTTTTTTTTTTAATTTTTTGAAAATGCAATAATTCTGCAATTTCCTTCTTTGGCTTAGCACTTATCCTTGCCACATGAAAAATCTTCCTTCATTTTATATTAACTATAATGCTTCCTTAGTGATTTTGAAAGCAAAATAGTTACTGAAGTGAAATTTTTCTGAAATAGCCATAACGTAGGCACCAAAGTTCCACAGAGCTAGCCCTGAAGATTTTCCCTCAGCACGAGGAAGCAGATTTGTTAGTGTCTGTACAGTTACCATCTATTTTCAGTGAAATTCAGTAGTTTTGTATCCTTCTACAGCACTTTTTATGATTATTTGGGCAACTCAGAATTTCAACTGATGTAATACTGCCCCCTTTTATTAGAACTGGAAAACATGCTGTTTATTTATGCTGTTGCTTCCAATGTTTTGAAATTATGTGACAAGATAAGATAAATCATGAAATTGGTATAACAAGGAAGGGGAGGAAAAAAAAAGGAACAATTCCAAACAACTTTTTTGCTGGATATATTGTCTGTGTTATGACTGGGCATCTTAGGCAGCATGTTATTCCAGGGAAATCCCTTCTGTGTTTCTGAGTTTGGGGTGTTGACGGGTTTTGCTTTTTTATGAATTTCATTATCATATGTGCTTGCATTGTTTTTCTAAATCAGTACATTTTTAGGACAACAATAGTGTTGTGTTGTCTTTTATTTTATTATTTTATTTTTATATTTATTTATTCTAAGGCCTGATCAGGAATTAGATGCATCTTTGGATAGCTGGATGATTTTAAAATCCCTCAGACGTGGAGTAGTGTTGCAGTGAATTGATTTTTACAATTAGAACTTTAAAATGTAATTCAAAATGAAATTTGGGGTAGAGCTTTTTGGGGGAAAAAAGGGGGAGAAGAAAAAAAAAAAAAAAAAAGGTCTAACCCCTGAGTCTCCAACTATATTATTTAGAGAGAAAAGTTTCCATTAAAAACAAAGGGGGAAAAAAAATCTTACTTTTGATAGCACCCTGAAGCCTGTACTATATCACTAGCTTTCACAGATATCACAGAAAATAAAACCAAGCTTAGAAATTTTACCTATACTTAAAGAAATGTTTTATCTGACTTTTCTGTATTTAGTGAGGAAGGTGATGGAATTTGTAACTTCAGATGCACAGTGGGGTCAAGTACAGCCCTAACACTGGTACTCAGATTATAAGAGTTATGGGAGAAAAATGCCATTGCCAACATTAGCCTCTGTATAGGAACATAGCTCCATTATCAAGGCCAGGTTTATAATGGGAACCAGGTGTGAGAGGCTGTGGGTATGAAATCTTGTCAAGCCTGTTCCTCAAACTCGAAAGATAGAAATATTAAAGCTGCTCATGGAACGCTAACCTTCTGCCTGTACGTAACATTAGGATTCAGTCTTTAGCTGATTGCATAGCTATTACTCAAATACTCCTATTTACACCTAAGTATTCATACTTATGCCTACCAATATACTCACTTTTTTTTTTTTTTTTTTTTTCTCCCAGATTTATTTTGTATGCAATGTGTGGAAAGACATAAAAAATAATGTATTTGAAATTTTCACATTAAAAATACATGTTCGCTCAAACTGTGGAATTGACAGTAAGACAAAAAGCAGTGTAAAATCTCTGGCATATATAGGTCATCTAAATTTACAAATAAGTTAGCTTTGGCATCAGCTTCCTGTGGATCCGGTTTTGCACCAATGGAAGGGGGTGGCTGTGCAGACCTCTCTTTTTAAGCCTTTTGGTCAATAATAGCCTTACTTTACAAAATTGTCTTGGTAAAGTAGGTAGCTTGTGCATTTGCACTCCAATATGTTAGATACACAGTTAAATGCTTAGTGCCCCAAAGCATGTAGCAGCTGGTTAAAATAAAATCTAAATAATTTTTCTATTGATTAAATTATCAAAAATCAGTTAAGTAAAAAATGCAGTATTTGGAAAGTATAAATCACTGAATTTTTTTTGACCATAAATTTAAAAAAAAAAAAAAGTTTGGTCAGTTTAGTAGTGATGTAATGTACAAAAGTAAGAAGTTAAAAGAAAATGCACCCAAAGGACCTCTATGAAACATTATTAACTATTTATATATATAAACATTATTGTTGAAGAAAGTCCCCATATTATCTGAAGTTTTTAAGTTTTTCATAGCTTCCAGGTCAATCAGAAAAGCACTTAGAAATAAAATACTGTTTTCAGGAAAGAAACCAGCACACTCTTTGGGAATTAGTTGCTAGTTTTGCTGTATCTTGACAACTGGAGTTTTTGCCACTACCTTTGCTTAACAACGTGCTTGTATGGTAGCTGAATACAACTGTGATGTTTTATTTCTGTTGTCAGGGCTACTTGAAGGGTTGCCTAGCTGCATGTTTTAGACCTCATTAATAATAATGATGATGATAATAATAACAATAACAAAAGGGGGGATTGGCCCATTTCTTCTCTCTCTTTTCCAGCTCAGGAAGAAATGCCAAATATCAATTGCATAGGGTATTTCCTGTGGAAAGGATAAAAACTTTGCCCTCTTTTGGTCTTTTCTCTTAAATATTGGAGCAGCAAAAAATCCTAAATGGACAGCATTTGGTGAAAATGGGTCCCAGAGCTAAATGCTGAAAAATTTGCACAAAAACAACAACAAAAAAAAAAGGATAATTTTTCCAGGAGAACATGTGTTCTGCCATAAAGGAATAGTGTCTTTGTGATGGCTGTAATGGCATAATGGTTGTACCTTCTTATGTGCAATCCATTTCTAAGCTACTCAAAAGACTGCAGATATATACTGAAATTTATCCCATGTTTTCATTATACATCTCCACAAAACAATAAAGATAGGTTGAAAATTACTGTTCAAACGTAAATTCTCTGGGACAGGAATATATTCATTGATTTAAATTGTGGGTCAGAATGGTAGCTGCACAATTCTATCATATCACTTCTTCAATTGTCCTGAGAACTACAGAATATATTTGCATGTTATTTCACACTTAGATACGAGCACAGACATCCACAACCATTTGTTTCTGAGCTCTCTGTTCATTCCTGTAAGTAAATGTACAACACCAAATACATTGCCAGTCTAACTGCAGCAGATTAAGTAAAACAAAGATAAATTAGGATTACTCTGCCTGATATTCATTACTTTCTAAAATTTTATAATAATGTTTTCTGTGTCTCAGGTATCATTAGCCTGCATTAATAGGTACGATAAACTGAAATACACTCACTGCTATAGGATATTTACTCAGCTGCCTGTTTGTGGGATTATATACTACTTTGTGCTGATTTAACTGTTTTGCTTCTAACAAAACAATAAGAATGCTAGCAAGTAAAATCTTCTTTCATCTCATGAAAAGCAAGTAATACAAAACAGTATTTGCAAATGTTTGAGATCTCATTAATGGAGTTACTTCCTTTTTTTTTCACAAATACTCATGCAAACGCATTTTTATTTCTATGGTTGTATTTACATGTGAACATGGACATTTGTGCATGGTTACAGACATTTGCTGTTTATGCCCAAATTGATAACCTTCTGTTAAAAAAATTAATAATAAAAAAAAAAGGCGGTTTTGATTCAGCTCCCACTCCAAACTCCATGTTGACCAAACGAAGATCACAGTAGCAGGGAACATTTCCATCCCTGATACAGTGCTGATGCTATTTGTAGATCTTTACAGCAGCTCCGTGAACTTTGCAGCATTTAATCTAGAGATCCAACAGACTTTGCTTCTCTGTGCCTTACCACTGCCACCTTTTTCCTATTGATGGTATGCCAGAGGCATGTTCATCTTTTTTTCCTGTGGTGATGAAGATAATGGATGCCGGAATTGATAGATACAAGTAAAGGCTTTCTACTACCTGGAAGGCCTCCTGGCTGAAGGAATTCCCAGTTGCTTTTTGCAGATAGTTTAAGGCAATATTGCACTACTCACCATTGAGGCAGGCATCAAAAACAATATAATTTGTCGTACGTGACCAACTAGAGCATAAATCACAACCTGCAAACTATTGAGCGCTTAAGTGCATAGTTCATGCATAACTCACAAGCTGGATTGTTTGAACACTTATAAGTTACTTATACATGTAGAATATAAATTGCTGATCCCCCAGTGGTAGTTTGAAAAAATAAGGAAGACTGTATTTGTTGAATAAATTGTTCCCTTCACATAGCTTGTCCATCTGTAGTCACATAACACTAACACCATAAACAGGTCTATCTCAATTGGAAATGCGTAACAGGGTAATAAATGATATTCAACATCAGATTACTCGTACTAAAATCATGTTCAAGTCATAGTAAGCTGTTATAACACTACTTAAAACCTGAAGTATGCCTAACCCACAAGCTGAAATTGCCCAGCTTACATCCTGAAAGTCTACAGACAACATTGATTTCTCAGTAGTTCACTTTTATGCCTGTGGCCTCTAACATGTTGCAAATGCTTCTATAAGAAAGGCTGGAAAAACATATCAAATTTCTGTTCTTCCACTTGCTGACATTCATTAACTGAGGGAGAACATTGAGACAAGGTTTTGGAAAGATCTCCTTTTCACCTCCACCTGTTCCAAAGCAGTTTATTAAACAGCCAGTAAGAGAAGTGGACACTTGTGCTTTAATGTCAGGCCTGTGTTGATCAGGTAGCTGTGAATGCTTTCACTGTTATCTTGACAAAGGTTTCTTGAGATGGCAGACAATGGATGCATTCTTATCTCATTGCCATGCTCTTTGCATCCCTGAGTTAAATTGATAAGAACCAATATCATTATATGACTGCTATTCAGGTGAACTATCTTTTATATCCATTTGGATTTTTGCTTAGCGCATCCTATTTTTACATGCTTGTTCCCTTTCTAAAGCACAGGAACCCTCTGCAGTATTTCAGATATGAATAGAGGCCATCACTCGGAGGATATGCACTAGAACTGTACACAAAGTGAGTCACTGACGTGTCACAAACTGTAAAACTTCTTGTTCTATCAAGGGTTCAGCAGGTTGCCAAAACATACTCAGTTGCCAGATCTTCACCAGAATTCTGTTCCTCGCCTGAAGCCAGTCAGTCTCTTTGAATAAATAAGATTAGGTTGTCTGGCTGCGCTCTTCCTCCCAAGGGATTCCCCTTTATCAAGGGATTACCTGCATGCCCTTTTTTACATAACTCCTATATTTTATTCTTCAGTATCATGCTACGGATCATGTCATGTCATAGCTGCTAAACATCTCATGGATGAAGTGCCTGTCAACTCTTTTTTCCTTTCAGAAAATACGAGGAAGGTGTTCTGAAAAGTTTTGCTCCTAATCTTTTTCAGCCAAGCTTCGTTTCTCTTTCTTTGCAGGGGCTAATGAGTTAATATTCACAGTTGTAGACTGACAGTATATAGACCAGGACATCTATCAGTCCTCTGCACTGAGTAGCATACTCCAGCTACATAGGATTTTCATTCCATTCAGTGAAAAAGCCATCTGTAGTTAATCAGTATATACTCACCACCATGGACAGGCAAAAGTAATGAACTGCAGTATGAGAAAATTGTAGTAAATATGTGCATTACCCTATCCGGGAAGGAGATGAAGTGTACTATTTGCTTAGTTTATCAACTACTTTCCCTTTATCTCCATCCATGCCATGTTACTGTAGCTACCTTGGAATATGTGTTATGAGACCATACAGAATCCAGTAAAAAGGTTAAAAAAAGAAAAAAAAAAGTTTTTTTTTTTTTTTCAAAAAAGTACATGATTTCCTGTTCATGACCCCAGTTAAGGTCTCTTAATGTAAAGCATTTGCTTTATATTATATATTTGAGGGTGGATTTCAGCACATGTGACTCTCTGAATCAGGACCCACGTTACTTATTCATCCTTCAACTGTTCTGAGATCTGAATCCTATGGTGTTAGGAGTGTTCTTGATGTGATACAGGATATAGTTTAGGCTGTGGAAGTCTCTGTCATCCTGTGAGAGGCAGGGAAATTTTCTTGCAGTGTTTGCTAAGATCTATCAGCTCAGGTCTTCTTTCCTCTTCCTCCAGCTGATTCTCTTCCTTATTGCTTCCTTATTGCTTACCCTCACTGTGCTTTGGCTGGGGCTCTTGTAAAGTGTCATCAAAACATCTTCATGTTGCTGTTGTGTGTCTCATTGTAATAGAATAGCACAAAATTTCTACAGTGGAATTCCCACTACCATCTTATATGGTGAAAAGTGACTATTATTTCACTTATTTTTGCTCTACAGTCTGTGTTCTGTATATAACTGTATTTTTGTTGTCTCTGTATTTGTCTTTGATTTGGTTTCACAACTAAGCTGAACACCAAATATATTTCATAAGCAGATTACACATTTTAACACATATTTCTGATTGCTTGGAGGTAGCAAAGGAATAGAGATAAAATTGAAAACTGCATTCTAAGGTAACTGTATTATTTGTTTCTTTAATATTTCTGTTTTGCTAGTAATGAAATTACTCATTTGGGATCAGGCCCTTTTAGGCTGTGCTTTAAACCAGACTAAAGCAGGCATTGCTCCTGACAAGATGATCTTTAACAGAATTGGAAAGGCAAGAACTATATTCAGCCAGTTTTCACATGCTGCCCATCCAGAGGAAGGATGCTCTTAGTACTGGTTCCCTATCCTTGCACTGGGCTGCAGCTTGCTGCCCCTTCAAGGACACAGCTGTTTGGACAACTCCTCTGTAACAGCAACAAAACATATCTTCAGGAAAACAAAACAAAACAAAAAAAAACACATTTTTTTTCAAGCTGAAACATTCCACTGTTTTGAGTTTTCAGCATGGCCCCATAAACAGCTGAACTGGAAGAAATAAAGGATTGTGGACTATGTGTGTTGGAATCCAGTGGATTGGAAGGTGAGGGATGGGGCAGAGCTTCACTGCCACAGACAGTGTCTGTAAAACTGTGCTTTGAATGTAATGAAGTGTAAGAAATAAGAGTAAGGGAGAGCACAGGTAGAAACATAAAGATCCTGTAGTTTGAATGGTGGATATACTACCAGATGGCTTCAGAGCATATAGTTCTTTCCTTCCTTTTGGCATAATCCCTTTCAGTTCTCCCAATATATAATCATTTGAAATTCCTCTTATGTCTCTGTTTCTAAACCCTAAGAAGAGGCAAACCCAAGCCTTGCTGTTTGCATTCTTCTGATATCAAAGACTCCTATCCCACTGGGGCCCTTAGCCATAGGAGAGGTTTGAGGGAGGGGGAAGAGATGTTTTTCCTCCTCCTTAGCTGCTCTACTAGACTGGAGGGTGGGGAGGGGAGAAGGAGCAGCAGTAGGACCTTAAGGTTCAAAATGGAGACTAGGATGTGCCTGATGCCTGCGTCCAGCTCGTTTACCCACATATCACTGCTTCTTTTGGTTGATGTTGCAGCGAGACTGGAGCTGGGTGGAGACTGGTGCCTGATGATGCAGAGTGCTCATCCTCTCAGGGAGTTTAGGGAGAGCCTTGGTCAGCCTGTTTTTACAGAAGCCTGCACCCTAGAGATATGTGCCATAGCAGACTGTAGAAGGATATTTTTCTTTATGTATAAAATCTGTGTTACAGATTTACAGGAAGTATTTATTTATTCTTCCAATTAGCTGAGCCTGAGAATCATCTAAACAGAGATGGATTTAGAGATCAGCACAATGCAGCGAGATTAAAAAACCCTTTCCATCTGAATTAATGAATTTCAGACTGCTTTTCATAAACTAGTTTTTCAGAAGTCATCTGTGAAAGCTTGTATAAAGAATTTTTAAAGGTAACTTAATGGGATGGAGAAAAGGTTTAAAATTATCTACTGGGGCTGTTGCAGGAGATATTAAATATTGATTTATTTTGGAGTAAGAATCATACTAAAGAGTAAGGCTTGTAGTCAGATCAATTTATCTGGAATACAAACTGTATAGCTGTATTTAGTACAATGTCAACATGAATCTTAAACAAGTGGATGTGAAAGGTTGAGCATTTAATCTAAATCAGTTGGCTCTCCCAAATCTTCAATTAAAAAAAAAAAAAACACAAAACACTCAACATTTCAAACTGAACCGCTCCTAAATGTTTCAGGTGGTTTGTATTAAAAAAATGCTTTATTTAGTGAGTTCATATTATATCATAACCCTCTCCTGCGCATCATGTTGCAACTAGGAACAAAAATCTATAGTCCAAGTCTTTTCCAAATCTTAAGTTTTTAATACTCCAAACTCTCTTGAAAACCCGATGTAAATCATTCAAGTAATCTGGCAAATAACACTGTAAGCAATTTTCTGCTACTTGCCACTGCTACTGCACTGCCAAGCTTTTGGTCGTAATATAAAAGTTGGCTCAGATTGTACTTAACCAACTAAAACTGATTATGTTCCCTTTTCAGACTTAAATAGATGCCAGCTAGTGGTATTGGCTAAAATATTTTTCAGAATGTATAAGTGTACATAGGCCTGCAGTAGGAAATCCTTTATCCAAGTGTGACATCAAAGCAGTGCTTCTCAGATAATTTAAGTGTTACATTTGCTTTTGTTTGTACTGTTTTCTTTAAACATATTCATTAGACAAGAGCAGAGCCTTTAATGTTCCATGACTGAAAAATCCATCAAATAGATTTACGACAGAGGCAGTGTGGCATAACAGCCAGTGGACTGGCCTAATGTTCAGAAGTCCTGGGTGCAGTTCTTAGCTTAATCATTGACGTTCTGGGTAAGCAGAAGATAATGATTTCCCTCAGTGCTTGGCAATACTGTTACCAACTTTTTTTTCTGGAATGACTTGGGTTCTACTGCTGCACAGTGGTAGGTATTATGATTGTCTACATATATAGTAGTGAAAGGCTCCAAAATGTTGATTGCTTCCCAGGATATTACTATTCCCTTTCTTGTAAGACATAACTAGAAAATATGAACATAATTATAAAGTATACAAGTATACGGAGAAGTAAAGAATGTATGAAACAAAAAAATCCCTCTTACTTGCAGGTTGCATTTGTTCACAGAGTAGCAAAAATCTTCCACTGGAATTGAGGTGTTAGAATATTCATTCAGTAAATTGTAGGAGCTTTACATGTGTGTCATCTGGGGGGTGGGGGGTGGGGAGGTGAATGAGGACAGGAGAAAAGAAAAACTTCATTTTAAATGTGGAGAGATGTATGTAAGACCCAGTCTACACTTATGCTGAAAGGCAGGTCAAAAATAGGTCTTAAATGGGACATAAGTGGCTAATATGCTCTGTGGGTGAAACCTCTATTTTTGAAACTCCATTCCAAAATTGCTTGTTAAGAGAAAAGAACATTTTCCAAATTGTCATTGTTGCATTGAGCTGAAGAGTACTTTAATAGATATCTTATGCAGGAATTTAAAACAATCTTTTCGCGATAAAACAAAACAAATTAAAAAAAATCGTTTTACTTCAAATGAAAATCTAGAGAATGGATATTTTTTTTCCCGGTAGTGTTAGCTATAGATAACTAGTATTTTTGTCTTTGTATACTACTGCTGTAAACCCACAATTCTTTGTCAGCATGTAGATACACATTCTGCATTTAAGATGGTTTCAGGTGTAAGAGTTTCTGGACTCTGCATGAAAAAAAATGCAAAGCCATCCCATATAATCCCATATAAAGCACCTTCTCTCTTACATTATTTTGATTTCTGCTTCCTGCATTGAAGAGTTCTTCCTTCCTTCAGATGTAAATCTCCCCCTGTTTCCTGGAAGTACGTGGTTGCATGCATTTGCATGCTGGATGTAGAAATGGGAATCTTCACCTTGTTTTATCGGTTGCTTTTTTTGTTTGCTTTGATAAATGTATAGTGTTCATAAATCAACTTTGGGCTGTCTTTTCCTGGAGTACAAATTTTAAAAATGTAATTTATGAGTAAGTTAGTTCTGGTTGCATTAGAAAGATTTGTGAGTAAATAAGGCAGCTTCACTGGTAGGGAGTTGTTCCTTTGCCTTCAGCTAGCCCATCATTAATGCAAGATCTTGCCCACTTGCAGGACTGGTTTTCTACTGTTTTATTGCTAAACAAGAACTATTCTCCTCCATACCCAAAGGCTTTCAACCTTGCTGAATAAAACGGAAAAAAGTGTAAGCAAAGAGGAGAAAGTATCTTAGCCTGTGAAGATGTTGTTTCATGTTTAGTTTCAGATTCAGTGTGAATGTGCAAGAATTACACACTTTGGCCCTTATTAGTCCATGCTTAATTTAAGCACATAAGTATTTCCCTGGAGTTTAGTAATGACTATCCATGCCCTTGTGTTGCAATGGAGTGAAGGTGCTCAGCACCTTACAAAGTTAAGGCCTATATAAGGCTGCAAGAATTTGTAACTTGCTCTTTTTTTTTTTTTTTTTTTGTTACTGTTGTTGTTTTTTTTCTTGAATGAAGATTAAAGACAGGAGATAGTTGAGGTGTACATCAATATCATCACGGGCATTAGGTACATCACACTTGATATTGTAATCATGCAAGCAGTAATTGTGCCTTCCTGACATAAACAGTAAGCAGCACATTTTCCTGAGGCTGGAATAATCAGAGAAAAACATGGCAGTGATGGGGCTACAAGAGGCAAAACATTGCATAATGATGTTATTATCATTGTTCTATTGTCACCCGTCCTTATTCTTTAGTGATATGTTTGTTCTCTCTCTGAACATAACAAAAACCACCTGTGTATAAATAGTGTAATATTTAAGCAGTGATCATAAAACGCAACCTTGGAAAAATATACATAAAATGCTACAAAATGAAAAAACAACAACAACAAAACCAAAACAGATTGATAAATACAGAAAAACCCTTCCTAATCTATATATGCATGATATGCAATTATATATTTACATACAGCACAAGGCAAAGCATATATTTGAACACAGTAGCATTCAGTGGGATTTTGTTAACTGCCTTGATTGCATTTCTAATTCTAAATATGAATATGAACATTTAAGCCCAAGTGTCTTGTGCATCACCAATTTAAGCTACTTCAGGTGTCTTCTGAAAATGGGATGGAACAGCGATGTCTAGGGGCCTGCATTGCTTACAAACAAAAGTGGTAGCTACACTCAGCAGCTCATTCAGAGCATCTAGGAAACACTGGCATCTCTACCTAAAATATTCAACACTATAGATGTTCAAAGATTTCTGTAATAAATGCACAAAACTTAGGTTCAGATTTTTCCTGGGAGTTTAATTGTTCAGTTTAGAAATACATGACAGTAGAGTATTTGAAACATTTTTTTTTAAACCTTTATAGCTATGATTGATGCGTAGAGTAGGAAAATGCATTTATTGTTATTTGATAACTGATTATTGCATCATGTAGTCCATTTTCATCAGTTTTTCCAGTACTGTTTGATCATGTCACAAAACCTGGCATATGCCTTTCACAATTGAAATGGTGGAATGAAAGTATCTATGACAACAGCTGTCATGCTTTTAGCTTTTAGAAGTTTAAAATCAAACATACATATGTGTCTGTTTCCGTGCACTTATATTCTATATTGTTCATAAAATAACATCATATTGTTTCTCAGGATGTTTGAGTGGAGCACGTGTGTGTCAGTGTTCTGAATTTCTCTTGAATCTCTCTGAATCTCTCTTGCTCTGATTTGTATGGAGGGCAGCTGAATTTCCTTTGTGCTGTTGAGGTTTGCAGAACACCACAATGAAATTGAAATTGGTGACTTCTTTTTTCCTTTTTTTTTTTTTTTTCCTCATTCCAAAAACATTGTTGTCTTGAACCTAGAATAGTTTTTCTGGTTGTTATACTGCTGTGGCTTCTTGCTAAAGCTGTGTTTTCAGCCTGGGGTATATTACGGGATGATTAAGAGAAAAGGGAATTCAGAATTTGAGAACAGGAACCAGATCTCTTGTCTTCTAAATTCTGTCCCAGTTCTAATGCATGATAATACTTTTAATGAAATTTAGTTACAAAAGAAAAGGTTGGGGAAGCGTGCACAGATATATGCGCATAATCATGGCATTTTGGAAAAGTATTCCTGTGCACTTTTATGTCATTTTAATGTCTACATTTTTAACTACTTTGTGGAAATGGGAACATAAATGACAAGGTCCAGTCATCTTCTAAATTAAACCAAAATATAGCAAAATATACATTATTATTATTGTTCTATTTATTTTACTGGAGAAAAGATTGGTTTTACCATGTCCTTATGCATTTATTCTTGTAACTCAAATGTTAGAAATATGAATGACCATTCTGAGAGTCCAAGAGTAGCTACTGAATTGCTTGCATTAGTCACTTTATGGTGCAGGAAAAACAGTTTTGCTGGTTTCTGATAGAAGCGTATGTCAGTTGTCATTTGTGATTATTTTCATCTGTCTCTCTCTTAAAAATGCATGTGTACGCACTTAGCTAAAAGAAAAATGTATTTTTTTTTTTTAATGGGTGCATTCCGATTCTTTCTAGTTACAAGGTACGTAGATTTGGTCTTAAACCATTTACCAGCTCTCCCTTAAATCTAGTGGGCAATACCTGATGTTATAAAAGAAAATTAACTTCTCTCCCTGGAAGACTTCCAGTTAATCATCTGTGGATGTTGGTCAGGAGGAAAGGGAGCAGCAGAGAGAAAGAGGGAATTTCTCTTTGACCCCAACAATTGAACAGCTTACACTCTGGAACATGAGATTTGATTATCTTAGCATGTGTTACTAAAAATGTTATTAACAGTCAAAAAATTATCCAGCTCTTTTAAAAACAAGTGACAGCCCAGGCTTTGGACTCTTTCTGACCTCTAGTGAATTCTGCAGCTGTATTATGCAGTGTTAAGTAGAAACTCCTTTTGTTTGTTTTACATTTACCAGCTGTTAATTTAATTGATTGCCCATTTGTTTTTTGAGGACTAATGAATTCTCAACAGTCTAAGGTAGAATTCCACAGTTTATGTGACTTAGAAAAAGATCTTTACATTTTGGTTGATGTGTAATTTTACTGTAGACTACTGTATGAGTTTGCTGCTGAAACAAAGAGTTAATCAGAGAGTTCTCAGATACTGCCATGCATCATGCCATTGTGCATGAATAAAAAGTTGGAAACCGCATGAAAGCAGTAGTTGGGTTACCACACAACTGGATATGCTTAAGTCTGAACGCTTCATAACTCTAACTACTGGGGAGTTGCAAACTTATAAATAACCTTGCAATTGGTTAAAACCATATTAAAACCATATGAACAAAGACATAAAGCGTTTGGTTAAGGGGGCTCAGTAAGTGCAGTAATCCTGTTGAAAGTAATCTAACCAGGGCAGATCCATAGCCTAGGAGTCCCTGCAAGTGCAGCAATAGTTAAGGGTATGTCAAAACTTCATATGCAGGAGGGCATAATATCCTACTTAGGTGGAAACATTCGCTATCTGTACTGTTTGCTTTTAAAAAATACTTAAAAAATCATACGCTGCTATTTTTAAAGGCAAGCTTCAGTGCACTGAAATCTGTTAACTTAGTAGTATGTGCTGAATGCTCCCAGTAATCAGCGGATTCATCTAAATCCTTATTTGTTTTCAGAGCTCAGGATGGCTACTGCTCGCACTAGCCAGGGGCTCTTGGCATTCTGATTCTTAAAATCAGATTTCTAAAACAATTAGTTAAAGAGAGTGTTTAAAATTAGGCAGTTTGGGTTTGCATTTATCTAATGAATTTTGGGCCTTTAGCACTCCAGTTTCAAACTTTTTATCTAAACCCTTAATGTTTGGATTACTTTGCAATTCTCTATTTTGACTTCTGAACCTGTCTTAAAAGAAGAGTCCATATCATGACCATCACTATGAAATTGTGGTCCTGAAGAACTTTGGAGGTTTTGTTTGCTTGTGATGGGCTTGCATATATGATGCTGTCATGTGGAAGCCAGCCGAGGCTTGTGAGTGAGGGAAAAAAATGTTTTAATTCCCTTTTATCTGCTTTTAATCCCTTCCTTTTCAATCATGCTTTAAGACAGAAGAAAATATTTAATAGGGGACCTGAAGACTTTTCTCTCAATTCATCTCTTCAAGCAGGTTGCTTGTTTTGAGGCACTGTAACCTAATACAAACCTTAGTCAGTGGCAGGGGTGATAGTCTGTGCTGTACTTTCAGCATATCAGGAAGTATTGGAACAGTTTGCAAACAATATATGGGCCTTCAAAAACCAAACCCAGCAGTAGGTAGAGGTGAAAATCCACCAAAATGTCCCCCTTAATTTGGTTCCTGAGATCATTTTCTCACATTGCTAGAAATACTGAATTTGTGCATTTCTCTTCCATAAAAAAATTGAAGGGTCAAGTTGTGCCAGTAGCAAAGAAATCAGCACATCCTTTGTCCATGTAGCCTGTAAATCAGTGGTTGAAATGATACACTTTGTATCTAGCAATATCTTAAAATACCACCATTTCTACAATAAGTGAACTCACTTTGCTAACTTAATTTATCACATTTATTGGAGCACCTCCCGCTGCTATGCTGTTGAAAACAAGCTCTGGATATTCACCACAAAGTTCTAGAAAACCAAAGGCCCTTCTGTGGGGTTGCCGTGCTTTTAGTTGTAACAATAATGCAACTATTGTGTTTATCTACTTTGCCATCCAAAGAATTCCAGCAGTTGCATGCCTGCACACCAGTAGGATGATTGACATTGTTGTAATAAGGTTAATGTTTAAACTTCCCACCCATAATAACTAAAATATTCAGAGATAAGGATGAAAGTTAATTTGTAATTATCCCTGCTGTGCCAAGATGTTGCAAAAGATTCTAAGTGGAGGGTAATTTAACATTTCAGTCTCAGCTGTTATAAAAAAGTAGGAAGAAGAAAGCAAAAAGCTTGGGACATTTGTATGTTGACTTTCCAGGGGGGTAAAAAAAAAAAATAAAAAAAAAATGGTTTTGTGTTTCCTCTTATTCCTCTTTATTCAAATTGGGAATAAGTTTCTCTGTGTTTTGTTGAAATTGTGCTTTTGATATTTTGAATATAGTAAGTTGTTTGCCTGTTGTTTACTGTCTATGGTACATGAAGGGAGTAGATAACAGCTAGCAAATAAACTGCTAGAATATTTAGTGTGGAATAATTCAATTGAAATATATTTTATACATAAAGACAACATGTGATAATTATTTGTAGTCATTCTAACTAAACTACTGTCCTCAGAAGAAATAATATCCCTTCAGTCGTATGCTCTGTGGCTTCAATGAACGACCCATATTAATTCAGTTTCTAGAAACTGGCTCTTTAAATTAATGTTGGTAACTGCTTCCATGCTAGACTGTTGAAATAAAGGGTATTACATCATTGTCCAAACATGTCTACTTAAATAAAAAGTATTTGTTTGCAAAATATATATATATTTTAAATCTTTCACACAACGATCAGCGTGCATGCCATTTTCCATTTCAGTCTAAGCATACATTTCAGATGTGGAAAAAGCAAGCATGTTGAAATAATTTGAGGCATGGGTATAGTCGGATCAGTCTTGGTAATCCAGAAGGGAGGGGTGCCCAGTGTATTATTACATTTCATATATTATTTTTCAAGAGATGGATGCAATCAGTCATCTTCTCGCATATGGTTTGAAAAAAACTTGTCGTGCTGGCAAGTAAACTGTTATTTAAGTACACAATCCACGGTACTACAGAAACAGTTTTGCCAAACTTGTCCAAGTATTCTCACATCCTTAAAGATGGTATAAATATCATTTATAGCAAGCCGTTTACTTCAGACTATATGGAATGCCTTCCTGCTCCCCTGATCTAAGTGTCCCAGTTTGCATTATGGCCTTTATTGCTTCTGTTTGATGGAGTGATCAGTAAAAATTTAATGACACTATAAAATAATAAAAATGTCATTAATTTACCACGGATCTTGGATGCAGTGGTTGTAAAGTTACATTAATAAACAGAATATTTTTTACAACAAAAAGCATTGTTACGTGGGAACGTATAAATAACGCACATAAATTTAAGAGCAATTTTACTGTTAGCACACACATTATTATGGAATAGCCAATAAGTGTATAAAACATAGTATATAAAATTTTATGAAAATATACTGTGCACATCAAAAATTCAGCTTTTATCTAAGTGCAGAGAAAAGCCATTATTGTGTGCTCACTGTTTCATTGCTGTTCTTTCACACGATCACAATTTTACATTTGTTTCTAGTCATTTGAAGTTTGCAGCCTTCTCAGAGGAAAAGGCTGCTGCTGCTTTTTCCTTTCCTTCTTGCTTTAGTGAATCGTTCTTCCACCTTCCACACGTGAAGAAAGAATTGATTCTTTCTGCCAGAACATGACGGAAAAGTTGCTAATTTAATGCAAAGCTAAAAATAATGCCAAAGGGATTGAAAGGCTTGCTTGGCGACTCTGGAAATAAGGGATAACTATCTAGCAGTCTATCTGTCATCACTGGGGCTGCTCCATCACTGACTGTGATAATATGTGAATATGATGGATGCCACAGCCTTGTGGCTCATAACATTTAACATTCATCAGCTCTCACTAACGGGGGCTTTATAATTTAAATATCTTTATTTAATATGCAACATCTACCTCATACATCATAATTTCAAAGCACTTAAAGAACCAACAGTCCTGCAAGACAGTTGAGCAGACTTTAATTTTTTTCAATAACTTTTACGTTTTCTGCATGTTTGTGACTGGCAACGCATAAATAAGTGCCTAATCGTATCACAGATGGGAATATTAAGATTTGGCTGTTAAGAAGAATCTTTCCCCTCTTCTTTTGCTCATTTTAGAGACGTGATTATTTTTACTCTATATTCAACATAAACAGAAGCACAAAGGATTTGAATTGTTCTGGGAAGAGCTTTCAGTTTTCCATGTGGACTCCAACTGACTGTGTTGGTCTAGTCGTATGAGAAAAGGTCGTCAGTGCTGTGTCCTTAAACCTTTCTCTAAAATTTTAATGGGAAAACTTAATATGACTGTACAGTGTAAGCTCCATAGCTAGTACAAACAAACAAACCAAAAACATTCAATATAGAAATCCAAAATGCTTTTTCACAGAAGACAAAACGCTTGCACTGTCCAGAGCAGTGCCCTTTATTACAAACTCACCAAATTTTTCTGTTAATGCAAGGAGGATGGGGGTAGCAATATATCCAGTAGTCAAGCTACATGTCTGCAAATATAATGCATGTATCGGTAACGTATTTATTAGTGTAGCTATTTATAGGCATTCACTTTAAATTAAAGTGTATTTTTAGTTCATATAGGAATGCTATGGACAGAATTAATCTTCCTCTCAGTCCTTATTCATACTAGGAAACAGGTATATTTTGAAGGGATTATTATTTTAAACAACTATTCTCCTTAGGATGAACTCAAGGCAGGAGCAAAGACAAATCCCTTAAAAAAGGATCAGAACCTAGTGGGATAAGTTTCCTTTCTAATGATAAATTTCATATGAATTTGTTGTATTTCACCAAATTGTAAAGACTAGATAAAAACCTAATTAATATTGGGGAACATTATTCTATTTTCACATTTCTTCTGAGTTTGTCTAATCCCAAGGCAAATATTTTATTTTATTTTATTTTTATTTTTTATAATCACTGTGATTATTTTCAATAAAAAGCAAGCAAAGAAATTACTTTAAAAGGCATTTCAAACATTTAAGTAGCTTTGTTACAGCTTTTCATGAATTAGAAGGAGGAGGTTATGAAAGAACTACAAGTACATCTCCTTTGTTTGACAAGAGCAGGTATTTTTATGGTATAAGTGCTTTCGTTTTACTGTTCCTGAACCTTATTATGCAATTCTCCTTTTTCTCCTTCCACGTCAAAATATTGATATTCTTTCAGAAACTTTTTTTTTCTTCCTTTCTTTTTCAACAGAATATTTTCTGGTAAAATCAAAGAGAATGAATGACTAGAAAGATATTTCAAATGTGCATATTGATATGTAGCAGAGTCTGTTGATTTTTATAGCAGAAAGGTATTTCTCCTTCTGAAACACACTTAAAGGCTGTTCTTCCAAGAATACTGCAGGTGCTGTGTTAACATCCTTAAGAAAAAGCTTTTAGTGCAAATGTTTTGGGAGAGACAATATATGTGCCAAAAGCTGCTTTCTTAGTACTGATCTTTGTTTTTATTTCAACTGCAAATCAGCCTTTTGCAATGGAACGCAGAATCCTTGACAAACTTATTTTTTATTCTGTCTACTAGTAAAACAGACCCCATCCTGATGATTCAGGTGTATTGTTACATTGCACAACATCTTTCAGTACAATATTAGAACTCAGGTATTACAGTTCCTTTCTGCACTCACATTTCACTTGTAACTCTTTCTTTACTCTGTGAGTTTCTTTGTATGTGTAAGCTCCTTCATCAGCCACAGATTTAATAGAGGAAAATAAGTTATGAAGTTAACCAATAATAAAATGCAGAGATATTTTGTTAGATGATTGAAAGGTTCTGTGAAACTTCTTTTAGAAATGCAATTAGTACCTAAAATGCCTTAGCTGCATGTTGTAGCATGGTGTCAGATTTTTGTTTTCTTTTTTTCTCTGAAAATTAAAAGAAAATAATATAATAGTCCATGATTGGAGCAATCAAAAAAATGGGGATTCAAAAGAATTTCTGAATTGTTTGCTAACTGGATTTTATTACTGAAATATATTCCTAAAATATAGTGATAATACAAAGAAATATTTGGATGTGCAATAAATGAGAAGTCAAGGCCATCAAGGATGTTTGATTCTTAAGAATGTTTCCAAGCTTCTAACAATCTTGCAAGAGAGAAACTCATAATCTTTTACGTCTAGCATGCTCAGCACAGAACTAGGTCATTGAACAATAGACTGAACAGCAATCAGCACTCTACTTCTGCATAATGCATTAAGTATAACATGGAGAAACTGTTCATAGAGCTGAAAGCTGGTATTTCATGTCTGTAAATTCAAGCTGACATGACATTTAATATTGTTTCATAGTAATGAACAACAAGGTTTCATTCATTCACAAGTACAACATAATGCCAAGTTTAGTCTGAAGAGGTAACAACAAGGCAAGAGGGAAAACATGTTATGTTCCTTCAAATGAGAACGCTAAATTAATGATAACCATTGAATGCTTTGCTACTGATACACAGCACTACAGAGACTGCTATTGTGAGGCAATACTACACTGTCAATTGTAGTGACCTTGTCCAGTAGTTGACTGAAGAACTGGGTTAACACACAAAATACCTTTCAGTTACCAGTTCCAGCATTCCTATGGAGGTCTCCAGCTCTCAAAAGCTTTGTGTTTTTCTAGAAGCAAGCACTCTTTTTCTTTTCTTTTCTTTCCTTATTTTTTTTTATTATTTTTTTTTTTTATCTCCTTAGGTTCCCTTTCTACCAAAGGTACAATTTAAATTCCTAGACAAAATAATAGTATCAGTTCCGTCATCTATTATTCCTTTTTTCAAATACTTGTCTTTGAAAAACTCTTGCATAAAATTCAGACTTGTGTTTTCTCAGAGGTATGAGTGCTAACTTGAATTGGAAAGTGGCAAAAAAAAAGTGCTTTTTCCATTAAATTAGCAGTATATTTTAATACAAACTCTTCTTTCAACTTCTGAATTTTCATGTCTCCCAAATGTTGATTGTCTTTTCTAGTTTAAGTTAGAAAATAAGTGGAAAGGCAAAGTGAGCAGCATCAGTCGGCGCTGTTCCCTGCCAAGAGTGTTTTGTATTTGCATGTACAATCATTTATGCATTATGGCAGTGCAGATCAAAATAATTTCAAAGCTTCTGTATATGTTTCACATTTAAAAACTGATTTTCATAAATGCAAACATTCAGAATCTGTAAAAAAAAGAAAATAGTCCCTGAGTAAAATTTCTAATTAAATGCATTTGTTATTTATTTGTATTTAGAAAATAAGGCATGTATCAGTGTATACATCCATGTACAGGCTCACAATGAGATATAAAATATTTGGGCATTAAGACTACTTCTGTTCTTTTCCAGGAAAGAACAAGGTTTGAGAATTTAGGCCCCCAGTTAACAGGGAAACCCAATGAAGATGGAAAACTGGGCCCTGGTGTCATTGATCTTACAAGGCCAGAAGATGCAGAAGGTGAGTTGCAATTTTGACTGTGGGTTATTGACCACTGCATCACAGAATGGTTCTGTATCTGAAATGCTGCTAGTGTCATAGGTGCTGTCTAGCTTATATCCCAGGGTAGCATTTTTTGAGCATTTTTGTGAGATTGTAATAACTCCATAGCAAAGGGCAGATACATGAAAAATACTGCATTGCATTTATACTCTAAGCCCTCCTACAACATAGCTGTTTTTTCCCCTAGGAGCTGTCAAATAAGTGTTTACATTTTATGCTACTAATAAAAATGTAGGGAACACTGAGAAAATTATCTCAGAAAGGCAGTATATACATGTATATACTTTCACCAGTTTTTAAGGATTTAGCAGCTTTGGAGAAAGTTAGAGCTCTTTAAGAAGTCTGTCAACCAGTGCACTCACAAACTATTCAAGATATAGCAAGCACACTTTTATGGACAGACAGCTGTCAAGTGAAAATGTAAAAATATTTCACATTTTCTGTATGAATGCCTTATACATGATACAAACCTTCAGTGCATTTGTACTGATTTTAGTGAGAGTTCAGTATATCATGCATTACCGGATCAAGCTAGAGATGGAAATCAGTGTTTCTCAAGACTGAGTTTAACCTCTACCTTATCATACACTGCAAGAGAACATGTAGGTAGATAGGAACTCTACCAGTGACTGCAGTAAGATTAGTAAGATTAATCTACCATTCAGTTAGCAAAAAAAGTTAGCAAATTTTCCCCCTGGATTTACTTTTTTTTTTTTTTTTTTAACTTCACAAATTCTAGTTATGCCACTGTTCTTCAGCAAAAAGGCTAATATATATATATATATATATATTTTTTTTTCTGTTAATATCCAAGCATTTCACAAGTTATCAGTTTGCTTTGTTCTTGGATCAAAAGAACAGGACCAATAAGCTCATGACTGTTGACCAATAGGTCTTTTTTCAAATTATTCTTAAAATACAGAGACAGAATTTGCCTGATTAAGAAACATTAATATTTTCTGTGTAGAGAAGTACTACTCTGACCACAGATTCTGTTCTGTCTCTCTGTGACCCAGAAATAAATGGTTCAGATAAGGCCCCTTCAGTTTGAAGTCTGAAAAGTAGCAATTGTCATTTTATTTTATTTTATTTTATTTTATTTTATTTTATTTTATTTTATTTTATTTTATTTTATTTTATTTTATTTTATTTTATTTTATTTTTTATTTTATTTTTTATTTTATTTTATTTTATTTTATTTTATTTTATTTTATTTTATTTTATTTTATTTTATTTTATTTTATTTTATTTTATTTTATTTTATTTTATTTTATGTATAAGTAGTGCGTGATATGTCTGTGATAAAACACCTTAGAGTCCTGATTCTCCTTGCTTGCCAGCTGACATACATTATCTTCAATCAGTTCTTGGGCAAACCTAAAGAGCCCTGGACAAGGACATACACTCAGTGGAGACAGTGCAAGTTCAGATCCAAGATGTTCCTTGGATCCTTGTTCCTGTATTGACTCATCCATACAAAGGAATAGTAAAATTCAGATTTATTTCAGCAAAACATTCCTACTTATCGGCTTAAAATCATGATTAGCTTGTCAGGTGGAACTGACACGTACCATGAGCACATGCTTACATGCTTTTTGCTTAAACAGTTGTTTTAAAGTAATTTTTCATAGTCAAGATTTCTGGTCTCCATAACAGTAAGATGACTAAAGGTCATCAACTATTTATTAAAAATCATATTTGTTAGAAGGCTGTCATTTTGATGAAACATTTCAGATTTTCCCAGTATATATAAATAGATCATTATAAAATCAATAATGTCCAGATTCTCATTTTTAGGGAGCTACTATTTCTGAGTCATTTGCTCGTACCTAATTGGATGTGGTTTAAACAGAAAAGTAATGGACAGAATATAGTTAAGAAATAGCTTTCAGACAGGTGTTTTGCAATGTTCTTTTTCTGGAAAAAGGACTTAGGAGATACATGGGACTTTCAAAAGTACTTATTGACTAATCAGTTATTTATAAACTGCTTTGAGAAGAAATTTCCATCCTGCTTCAACTTCTCGTATTTCAACATGTTGAAGAGTATTTTTTTCCTCAGTTAGGATGAAAAGTGACTACAGGATACGTATAGATACGCAGTTACAGATTCCTATGACATAAAGCTAACTCTCTGGGTTTGACTCATTTCCTTCAATTCAACCTTTCTCTTTCTAGTGTCCTTAATTTAGTATCCTGGTACACCTCATGGTACTGACAGCCCTTCTTGTTACTGGATAGTGCAGAACGAAGCTTTGACATATGTAGTAACCCAAGCTACAGTGATGTGTGCCAGTTTAAGGACAGTGCTCGTGTCTTTCTAGAGTTGGTGGGGCAGTTTGGGGAATGGTGTGTTGCTGCATGGGAAATCTGAGTTCATGAATGGATTCAGATTTCCATACTTTGTTTAGCAGCCAAGAGATGTCTCTGGAAAAGATGTGTTCGGCGAATACCACTGCTGAGCTGAGAAAAAAACGTTGGCAGAATTTCAAAACTGAGATATTTATTTGACCTTCCAGTTATAGACAAGGCGAACTCAGATATTAGAAAGATATAAAAAAGACTTTCAAAATACCATCTAAGTTTTGCCACTCATCTTTGGCAAGTTAGAGAGGAGATAACACTTCTAACGTGGCATCTCTTAAGAGTGGAAGTCCATTGGAAAGAGTGCTGCTGAAATGTTAGCAGTTGAATTATGGCCTCTGATGCTTTGTACCATGCTACAGGTTCTGTTCATTTTCAAAAATATTAATGTTTCTTCCTAATCATTATGAATCTGTTACAGATCTTCACAAAGTCACAAAGTTTTTTGTATGCACTGCCAGTATTTTGTGCTTGTGTACATGTGTCCGTTTAAATGCTGGGTTACTAAGAAACTTGACAACTTACTCTTTTGCCTCCTCTAGAAGAAGACAACCTTGTTGCACTGTGGCGTGTTGCCAAGGTCACAATCTCAACTGAATGTCAAAGGTTCCTACTAACCATCATCATAACCTTTTAAGACCTGGTGTGTTTCTTCACACACCTTCTTTTCTGTTCTGTCATAGTCACTTTTAATCTTTTTTTTTTTTTTTTTTTTTTTTTTCAGTTTTCTTAATATATTTTTGACTGCACATTGCTGTAGACAACTTCAGATAATACTTACCTGTTTTGTTGTATGCTTTTACACAGTCGTACAGAAAATAAACATTTCTGAAGTAACATATTGGTGGCCAACTTTTGACAACATTTTCTTTCTTCATCATCCAGATCTATGAGGTTCAAGTGCATTTCTGATAGAGTGTGTGCCTATTAGGTCTATCAGATTATACTCCCATCACCAGAATTTTCAAACTTCAGAATTGTGAAATATACTACACTTAGAAAAGATATATTAAATACTTGTAGATGGCTTTTTTTTTTTTTTTTCTTTACAGTCTTGTTCCAAGGCAAGGAGTCCAAATTTAGTCCTACTGATGGTCATAAACTGTGGGGAAGTGCAATTTGAACAGCATCCTACCCCCTTGCTAATCTATACCAAGGGAGCTCTGATGGAATGCAGTTCCACTCCCTGCCTACCTGCACACCTGCATTTCCCAAGGAAACTAAGTGTGCAGAGGCATGGTACATGTCTGTCTCATCCCAGCATGCAGCTGAGACAGACAAGATCTGGGAAGTGCTCCAGTACCATAGCTTTGACATAGCCTTTAAGCTTCAAGTAATTTGTTACAAGAAATATCAGCAAACTTTTGTGTTTATGGAATGCCTTTGTAATAGTATCTTGCAATAATTTCTCTCTACTCTTTATATCTTATCTATGGTATATGTCAGTGATCTGACTTTGGCAGATTTTCCTAGCTACATTTTCCTTTAATCCTAGGAATGTTTGTGGTATTTGGTTATTGATCAGAAGCTGAAGCTACATGCGTAATTTTAAAATCATGAATTAGAAGACAGGTCTTAAAATTCCCTACATTTGGCTTTATGCAATTATGAGACATAAATATGAAAGGATACTGCAGAATGAACTTTAGGACTTAGACTTGTCCCTGCTCAGTGTGTGAAACTTTCTTTAGACTAATAGTAACCAGGTGTCCTTACAGAGATGAATTAGCATATGAAGTTGTATTCTAAGCTTGTGTTACTCACAGTGACCTAACTCTCATCTGAATGGAGGCCTGAGAATCATCTGTAAGAGTTTTATATTAAATATGATATAAACCAACATCTCTACTACTTTCTTAGCCACCAGAAGGATTGGGCTAACTATATTAAAAACCATGCTCAGACTGTATTCAAAAACATTGCCATTGGCTGTGACACTATTTGATAAATAATCCCCAGCTCTTACAGCTCTATCATTACCTGGAAATCTGAGTTGTCCTGTTAAAATGTGTGATTCAATTGTAGCTGGCAAAATTAAAAAGCATGTTTTGAGAGCCTCATAAATACTCAGCAACTGGTATGCAAAATTATAAGAAACAGCCAATTATAGAACTAAGCAAGATTTTTTTCTCCCAACTTCATCATTTTAAATGAAACATCATTCTTTCTGTAGGCTGCTTCATAACTTTGAGAATTTGAGATTGTCAGTATTGAAGAATTGCTATCTACCATGGACACACCAAGACAGCTTTGAATCTGTCTTTAGCTAAAACCCCTCTATGAGTGTGATTGACACATATTAACTGACCAGTGTGGTAGAATATAGTCAGGAGTTGTTGGTGAGCCCTTGCTAAATTCTAGGTGGAGGAACCTAAAATATTTACTTGTTTTATTCGAGAAGATTGGATGATCTAAATACCTTTTCTTGGTTCTAGTTCTGAAACAGAAACTCCTTCCATAGATACACAGCTTTGGTGATAGTGCTGCTTCTTTTGAATCACATACAACTTGTGCTTGTAAAAAATGTACACTATGTTTATAGATTTTTCTATTTTTTGTACTTATGTTCCAATGCTATGGAAAATCTGTAGGAAGTATGTTAAGATTTTGCTTTGTATTAGATAGTAATCTGCAGAATAGACCTAATGTTCCTGCTGACAATTACTGATTTTACTGTAGCTCAGGTTGCAGTAGGGTTTCCTTCAACAATCGTAGGGATTCATATTCCATCAAGACCTGATCATAATTCCTGCCAAAGAATTGGATCTGTTAATATATGGTTTTCTTGATTGTATCCTGAACAACATCTGAATGTTATTGTTTTGCCACTGTCTCACTATGTGATTTTGTAAAAGAGAAGTTCTCTGTCCCATTTTCCAATGTGAAAAATCAGTTGCATTGTAAAGGTAAATTCAATTTTAAAAAGCAACTAGAAATAGATGAAAATGACATATTAGCTCTAACATTTAGTTCCAAGTTCATTTGTGTTAATATATTAGAGTCAGGGGCTTGCGAGTTAAATATTTGGCCTCGGAGTTTGCCATATGGGACAATGCACACAAAGCCCTTTTTTTCTGAGTCCTGTTTTAATGTTTTCATTTGTTCTATTTCTTATGCAGTAGTCTTCCTGATTCTGTAAATTTTGTTTAGCACTTGCTGCTTCATTCTTTGAAACAAATCTGTCAGACTATGTTAAGTATGGTCCATAGTTGTGAGGGATAGATCCATCCCTGCTCACTGAGATAAGAGAATTTTAAAATTAGCTGTTTATATTCTTTATCTATGTACTTACTTCATCCTTTAGATTATTACTTTTCAAAAACTCCCAGAGGATCAGCTTTGCTATGAACATAGATGTTGAGTCAGTCATTAAGATGTATCATGGAGTCCCCAGTCTGGGCTTGGTACCAGCCCATCTTCTAGTCCAATTAATTGACTTAGTGCCTGTGTCCTCATTAGTACCTCTGTCTTCCCTTTCACTGCCTGCCATCTCTTACTTTAACTTGTAAGTTCCTTGGTATAAGATTGTGTTTTTCTATATTCTCACTGTTTGAGGTGATTTAGCTTTAAGCCTTATCTGTTTGATCGTGGTATCTTTGACCATTCATCAGGTAGACTGAATGCAAGCCAAATGGGGACTGTGCACTGCATAACCATCGGTAATAGGCTACCTGCAGTAGTAAGCCCTAGCTTGATATCACTAATTCTAGTTCAGATATACTCAGATATTGTTCTGAACCTGATTTTGGACCTGAACCCAAGCTCACCTTTGTTTTTAAATGAACATATTTCTATTAAATAATAAGCATAGGAATCTGGTTCTGCAGCATTTCAGACAGTGTATTTGCTGTCCGGCATACAAAGTCAATGAATTGTTCAGGATTTGCAGCAATTACAGCAGTCACTCTTTTTATGTCCATCTCATTCAGATTTGACTTGGATAGCCACATTGCAAGGCATTTTGTAGCACAGCAAGAGATTATGCCTCCCCAAAAGCAAGGGAAATTGAATGGCGGAGAAAGAAAGAAGCAGTGTTAGGAATCCTCACAGATTTTACCCACTTCCAGAATACAGTGAGCAGATGAGTGGTTGCAGTGGCAGAAGCAGCAGTGAACATGGAATCAATGAGGTATATGTGAAGGAGAGGAATGAGCTAACTGGGGGAACACAAGGAGCCTTTGCAA
The DNA here is from genome assembly GCF_964035555.1 of Netta rufina. NCBI lineage: Eukaryota > Metazoa > Chordata > Aves > Anseriformes > Anatidae > Netta > Netta rufina. The sequence goes on along the minus strand of NC_140128.1, from coordinate 4,621,867 downwards.
TGTAGAAGAGATTGCCTTGGCCTTATGAGAAAAACATGAGAAAGGGACCAATAGAAGGACTACAAGGGTGATACCTAAGGGTGAGGAGAAACTGCCACTTTGTACAGCTCCAAATTTCTGACCATCTGTCAAACTTCATTTCTGATATCCCAGCACTAGAGCAGACATTGAGACAGGTGTCTGGATTTTGCAAATCTCTTCAGTAAAAAACAAAACAAAACATCAATCCTTTCTTAGAGGAACATCTTTACCATATGCTCCAAGCTTCAACATGCTCATATATACCCGACAGTAAATAAATGCTAAATGTTTATACAGAAGGGTGAGACAGGTCCTTCTTAACTCCAGAGAAGGTCGACTTTGATCGGCTGAAGAGGTAGGTGAAAGGGAACCATATTTTTGCAGGCAGATCAATCCTGGCAGGCTGCCAACACAGTCCAAGCCTGTGAGGTAACTTGTTTAACACCCTCCTATGCAGAGGTGTAAACAGAAGGTAGTACACGCGTGACAAAGCATTGCCTACTTTTGTGACAGTGCCTCATAAATACTGGAGGAAAGAATGCCTCTCCTCGCCAGTATTTGTCGCACATAAATATTTGTAATAGTTGCTATGGCAGTTGAGAAGGGAAAGATGAAAATCAGAAAACAGTGAAAGCTGTCTGAAAATAAAGAAGCGTTTCCAGAGAGAATGCAGTAAGCTCAAGCAGTGGAATTTTTATCCCCCCCCTATTCTTGTTATAGGTCTTAAAAACAAAATCTCATAAGTTTATCTTTATTATTTAAAGATAAAATAAGTTCTTAACATCTTGGTTAATTAGAACAGATGCGAAAAGGTGGCTTTCATTAAATGCGCTTGCCATTTTTAACACATATGAAGCTGTTTGATTATGCCTGAAACTTCAGTGATACGCTCAAATTTTTCAGAATAACTCATAACAGATCATGAATCTGTGATAAAGTACTTAGGCACAGTATTTCAGTTGTGTTGGATGAGATTCAGTGCCTCAGTCCTGGAGTAACTCAGTGTCTGCAGATGGGATAGGAATAAGCCCTTCTGTCGTTAAGAACCATCCCATCACTTTTCTGATGGTAACCACTTTATGAATCTTCTTGTTGCCAGCATCCCTGTAATATTTTACAGAGGGAACTCCCACTTTGAGTACTGAAAAATCTGAGCTGAGGGCTGAGGGTGTGTGGACTGATTTTCCCATCGCATTGAAACCTACTCCTCTCAAGATACTAATATTAAACATATAGTATGCTTCTCACTTTCAGCATAATAAATCTGGATGTCTTCCACAAGTATTACCTTTTGATTTTCAACTGTCTGAGGTATTTTTTTCCTACTGCTAAATACCAGGCTTTCTCGTTTGCTGTTTCTATGTTACAGTGATTGATTCTTTAGAATAGCACCTTTATTTTTAAAATTGTAGCTAGAATTTCTAATGTACAATCACTGTTACAATGCCCAGAGTTTTGTTCAGGGGTGCCCATTAGCACAGTTATACTTAAGGGCTTGTCACAGTTTCCATGATATAGTAAAACATTGTTTTCAGGAATTTAGAACAAGGCTGTAAAAAGTAACTGTGGGCTGCAGTTTTACACAAGAAAATCTTCGCCCATGAGAAAATTACTGTCACAAATCCTGAAAGCATCAGTCAGTTTGCTTAGCTATTTTTAAGTGGAGTAAGTGAAAAATTCAATATATTAGCTCAGTGGTTTAAAACATTTTTTTCACACTCTGGAGTTCATGTACAGCTACCATAGATGTCAAAAAACCCATGGTACTGATGCTTAGCTCTGTACACATCTTTGTCTTGCTCCAATATTGCCAAAGGACATCAAAGCTGCTTAAAATAATGTGAAATTTTCAGGTACAAGTGAATTGTCAGTTGATGGAGAAAGGCACCATCGTGGTGCATGGAGGAGGGAGGAATCTTGCACTTTTTCATACCTTCTTGAGCACTAGGAGCAGGGCAGAAATATGAATATATTAAGAAAAGAGCATTGTATATTCAGGATAAGCATGAGCAATGGATAGAGCTTCCAGACAAGCAGTCTTCTTTGTACAACTGTCTATTTTTCTAAATTTACACCGTGTACCATTTTCTCCTCCAGGAACCTCAGTATCTCAGCAATTGACAAGTGTTTAAGAGCATCTGCTTTTCTTCCACATAGATATGCCAAGTATCCAAGCAAGCCTTCAGCGCAGAAGTTAGTAGCAAGAGGAAAATATTTTCTTCATTTGTGTTTTGATTTAATTTTAGGGAATCAGTGGTCCAAAATGTGTCTGGGGTGGGCATTACAGTACCTTCACAGCTTTTGCAAATATTCAATTATCTTTTCAATTGGGCAGATATAGTTTCACAGGAAGCACAGCTTCCTGTGAGGATTTTTCACATAGGTGCCTATTTCATGGCAAATCCCTCTTTTCATAGCAAATCCTTTTTTTTTTTTTTTTTTTTTTTTTTAATTCCCAATCAGGTAATTACAGAATCACAGAATCACAGAATCACAGAATTTCTAGGTTGGAAGAGACCTCAAGGTCATCGAGTCCAACCTCCAACCTAATGCTAACAGCCCTCCACTAAACCATATCCCTAAGCTCTACATCTAAACGTCTTTTGAAGACTTCCAGGGATGGTGACTCCACCACTTCCCTGGGCAGCCTGTTCCAATGTCTAACAACCCTTTCAGTGAAGAAGTTCTTCCTAACATCTAACCTAAAAGTCCCCTGGCTCAACTTAAGCCCATTCCCCCTCGTCCTGTCACCAGGCACGTGGGAGAACAGGCCAACCCCCACCTCGCTACAGCCTCCCTTGAGGTACCTAAAAAGAGCGATAAGGTCACCCCTGAGCCTCCTCTTCTCCAGGCTGAACAAGCCCAGCTCCCTCAGCCGCTCCTCGTAGGACTTGTTCTCCAGGCCCCTCACCAGCTTCGTCGCCCTTCTCTGCACCCGCTCAAGCACCTCGATGTCCTTCTTGTAGCGAGGGGCCCAAAACTGAACACAGTACTCGAGGTGCGGCCTCACCAGAGCTGAGTACAGGGGGATGATCACCTCCCTCGCCCTGCTGGTCACGCTGTTCCTGATACAAGCCAGGATGCCGTTGGCCTTCTTGGCCACCTGAGCACACTGCTGGCTCATATTCAGCTGACTATCCACCATCACTCCCAGGTCCTTCTCCGCCTGGCAGCTCTCCAACCATTCCTCTCCCAGCCTGTAGCTCTGCTTGGGGTTATTGCGCCCCAGGTGCAGGACCCGGCACTTGGCCTTGTTGAACTTCATGCAGTTGACCTCAGCCCATCGGTGCAGCCTATCCAGATCCTCCTGCAGAGCTTTCCTACCCTCGAGCAGATCGACACACGCACCTAACTTGGTGTCATCTGCGAACTTACTGAGGGTGCACTCGATGCCCTCGTCCAGATCATCGATGAAGATTTTAAAGAGGACCGGCCCCAGCACCGAGCCCTGGGGGACGCCACTAGTGACTGGCCTCCAACTGGACTTGGCTCCATTCACCATGACTCTTTGGGCCCGGCTATCCAGCCAGTTTCTAACCCAGCGAAGCGTGCGCCAGTCCAAGCCAAGAGCAGCCAGTTTCTTGAGGAGAATGCTGTGGGAGACGGTGTCAAAAGCCTTGCTGAAGTCAAGGTAGACCACATCCACAGCCTTTCCCTCATCCACCCAGCGCGTCACTCTGTCATAGAAGGAGATCAGGTTCGTCAGGCATGACCTGCCTTTCATAAAGCCATGCTGACTGGGCCTGATCGCCTGCTTCCCCTGCAATTGCTGCATGATGACTCTCAGGAGGATCTGCTCCATGAGCTTTCCTGGCACTGAGGTCAAACTGACAGGCCTGTAGTTTCCCGGGTCTGTCCTCCGGCCCTTCTTGTAGATGGGTGTCACGTTTGCTAGCCGCCAGTCGATTGGAACCTCCCCTGATAGCCAGGACTGTTGATAAATGATGGAAAGTGGCAACATATTTGGTCATGGCAGTGCCTTATTTGTAAAAGTGTCTTCCTGGCTTCACTTACAAATCCCACATATGCAGGTGCAGCATATTTAAAAAATTAGCCTTAAGAGTTTTTCCTAACATTTATTATTACTCATGAACTTAGCATTCCTGTTATCATGCTGGTTTTGTTTCTCTCCCTTCATGATGTATTATTTACTAATTATTAATTTTTGTAATATCAGCACTCCATATGAAAGGCAAGAAGAAATGGCATATGCATACCCTAGCCCTAGGTCCTTGCAATCTAATTACTGACATGATATGGCAAGTGAGAACAGTAAACACTGGGTGGAAGGGAATTAGTTATACTGATATAAAGAATGATGTTGCATGTGCTAGAAGGTGCCAAAGTCAATTGCAGATTTAACCCAGGAAATGGGTCACTAATGGAGTGATTCTAACACATTAAAACCTTTTGCAAGGTTTTTTTTCTGAACTTCATTAATATCACATATTTTGAGGGAGGTGGCTTTGTAAAGCTCTCTCTCATTGCTAAACATAGCTCCCTTTAAAAATCACATTCAATTTAATCTTTTAAAATTCATTGTTTTGATACATTGGAGCAAGCGAAGTTGTTCATTAATAGTGTTCAGCCACACCTTGAACAATGCATCCATCAAATATGAAGCCAGGCTGCCTTTTCCTCTGTGATGAATTCCTGTCTGTCATTTCTCCATCTTAAAACAAAACAAAGCATTGACTGAAATCTGAATGGATCATGTCCTGTGGCCCTTGTTCGGGCAGGATTTCTAAAAAACTGTTAGGGATGACTGAAGATTGCAGAGTTAATCCCTGCATTTTAAAATCAATATCATGTTTTCTAGATGTCCTGGGTGACACTGTGATGTCAGGAGAAATTTGAAATTATGTGGGTTAACACTTGCACTGGCAATCAATGTGTTACTCTTACGAAAACATGTTCCTGGTAAATAGATTATTGCATTCCTTTTTCTATTGTTTTGACTTGGAAGATGATTAATATAGTAACAACAATTTCAGAAAGCAGCAGGTTTTCTTCTGGGAAAACAAAACAAAAAAATTGGTAGTATCAATAGATCTTGTCAGATACCTGATAATAACTCTTAGCAATATTTCTCACGGGCTGGGGTATTTTGTCTATGTTTTTTGTTACCATGGGCCTTTACTTTCCTCACTGGAGTATAAAATGAAATATCAAAGGGAAACAGCAATAGTGTTTGTGGGGATGTAGATTGTAGTTAGACCTGATGACTGGCAGTCCAGTACTTCTGGTGTCATTACTTAGACTGAATAACCTTGAACTTAAATGTGTTTCACATTTTCTCTGTCAATAATATCTATGTCAGAAGGGGGTTGTTAGTGTTTAATTAATTATCTGTGAAGGGTCTTGAAGTCTGCAAGTGGCACATGATTGAAAAATCTTACAACACTTACATTCATCCCCAAATTTATAGTAGAGACTGCTTCTTTATGCCAATTTCTATCTAGATGTTTTGTGGATCTCCAGAGAATAACTTCTCAAGCTCTTGTGTTACAGCACAAGTGGGGCTATGCTGGCCTTTGAGGGCTTAAGTCAGACCTTAAGCATTAACTAAGTCAGTTAATATTCCATGGAATTTATAATTTCATTATTTTAGCTGTACTCTGTGCCCAATTTCTGTAAGGGTTAATTTTGCCATAAAATGTGGTCAAGAAATCTAAACTGTTTGTGTAAGTCATCAAGAAAATAGTTGCATTTAGCGGTTTTGATTCATTTAAATAATGTAGATTTGGGCATGGCTGGCTGTGGAGCATGGATGTGATAACAGCTTATTTAGAAATATTGTTTCAGCCTTTAATATGACCCAACTAACAGTTGAGCTTTGAACACCGGTGAGCAAACTGCTACCACTGACAGAGCTGAGAACAGTTGATTTGGTTTTTGCACACAGAATGTACTTCACTATTAATTTTAGCTCCTGTCTTTCAAATGGGGGAAAACATATATACAGGTTGTGAGGATGGCTGTGAAAACTGGTGCTGTGTTTTATTCAAGATTAAGAATTTTGCTTGCATATGTAAAACAAATGTACTAAAATAGTAAACTCACTGCCACCAAAACTGAAAACAAGGCACTTCGGAAAATATATGCTGATATATAACTGGGTAGAATTTCCTTCATTTTGCAAAGCCACGAGCCACATGCATCAGCTCACCGCAAAGTCATTAGGTCTTTTTAAACTCAGATGAAAAACATTAACAAATACCACAAAAGGCTTTAGTATGGCCCCTTTGTTCATTCACATATGGCAGTTTATAACTCCTGCACCACTTGGGTCGTGTGTTTGTTTAAGCTGCCTCCATCAGGCCAGCCCTGAAAGAACAAAAGACATCTTGAGCGATCCTAAGCAGGAAATGGGCTAATCTAAACATGGCTTGTGACACTATAAGTAGAATAGAAAGGGGAGGGATTGATTAGTCATTAATGTCCAATTGACTCCATATGGATGTTGCAATAATAAGGCCTTTTTCAGTGCAGTAGCGGAGTTATTGAATTAGAGGTTTATGTTTCCTCAGAGCTGACCTTAGGGAATTCCCTCTTGGTTCTTCTTGCTGATGTTTTAAAGAGAATGGAGTCTCTTAACAGGAAAAATAGAAGCCTTATCATAACTAAGTATTGCACGAATATAGCTAACCTCTGCTACAGTATATTCCCAACTCTTAGTATTCACTTAGCACATTTTAGAACCTTTACAGGTGAAATATTTTTCAGCCCATTTAAATATTACACTATTTAATGAATCACTCGTGTATTTCTCAGTTCTCATCCCCTTTTTGTTCCCTGACATGCAGCCTGTAAGATATGTTGGGCCCTCAAATCCCAGCAGAATAATATTTGTTTAGCATTTGGAATGAAACCAGCTTGATGAACAGACACTTCCCTGCAGAGTGTTTGTGTCTGTGTGACTACAGCATCCCTGTCAGGTAGCTAGTCATGTTTCCAAGTAGGTGTTAGTTTTCCACAGTGATAACGAGACATGCCTGTACTGACAATAGTTAAGAGATGCCCATTTATTTTGCCTCTCTTGCAGGCTGGTGACAAAGAATGAGAAAGTCTTCTGAATATGGGTGAGGGTAAAACAAAAATGGGGAAGTAAGAGGCAGGCAAGGGACAAAACAAAGATAAGTGTTATACTAACCCTGCCACAAATCTCTTAGGTTAAAGTGAAGTAGTCATTTGTCTAATCTTCTCAAAAGTTAAACATCAAACTTAATAGCTCAAAAATAGATAAATAATTACTCTGGTATTCTGAATCTTCCAAAGCTTTTCTTTGTTATATTATTCTTTCCAAATCTGCATTTTTCTATTTCATTTAAAATATTGCTGTAGCTTTCATAAAGGCTGCATTTGTCTGTCCATGTGTTAAGGGGGACTGCCAACCCATGTTTTCATGCTTCCTGCTCTTATTGCATTTCCCTGTTTGTGAGTAACCCATCTCTAGTAGCAAAAGTGACTCTTAATTGCTTGTTCATTAGGTTTTGGTCTCTGCAATGCAAGCTGCTAGCAGTGCTAGTTTTATTACCGTATTCAGGGCCAGATATTCTGGAGATCATGATCAGTTCTTTCCAAAGTAGACAAAAATATCATCTCAGTCTAATGAATAACTGATGATATGAGCACTTCTGCTAACCAGTCACTTTGACACTAGAAACCTAAAAAGATTGTCTTTATTTCTATATATTCTATCTTGGTATATGTCTATGGAAGATGGTATGCAGTGTATTCTCTAGAGTAGCCAGAGATTCGTTATGTGAGGGGATTCAAAGGAAATGTGTTACTTCAAACATGAATCAATGGCCAGAGTGGGAAGAGTAATTAAGGAATAACAGAGGGACTGATAAAAATCTTTCTTTTTGCTGTCACTTCTTTTCTCATTCTTTCTTCATCTTTTTCTCAACCTTTTATGCTCCTCTGTGTCATGGATATTATTATCTGCACTCTGTTAACTTGTAAAGGCTGAATCTGATGTTTTGTTGTGGTAAATGATGTATAAAACGGAGAGGAAAATCCTGTTCTATTAAAGACAGTAGGATAAACCTTCATGTGGCCAAGATGAAACCTTCATGTGGCCATGTTCAGCGAACATGGTAGGAGATGGTGCCTGTCCTAAAATGCGTGTCATTGTAAAAGGTGAGAAACTTAGATAAATGCAGGAATAAATAAATAAATAATGTAACAATTGTTACTGTACATTTCTTAACATTTCATTCATGTGAAAATGTTCATCTTTTTCTTGTGGATTATCAGATATTTTTCTCTTTCTGTAGCCCAGGAATTCCTCTTGCCTATGCATTGGAGAACAGTCAGTCTCTTTTGGAAGAAAAACATTGTTTGAAATTATTTTAATGAGGCTGTAACATTTTTAGATTCATTCTGTGCTGTTCTTTGACCTAGTGTTGTCCCTAGTCTGGAATCATGTTCCCACAGGGCAGTTGATTGCCATATATCCACAAAAAGTGATAATTCTCCTCAAACTGTTTTTAGCTTTAAATCATTAAAGTCCTGACAAGTTGAGTAAATGCAAAGGAGCTAGGAAGTGAGGCAGTCTACACCCTCAGAAGCTAGAAGTGTCACTTTGAGGATAGCCCAAGCCTTTAGGCCAAAGTGTAGATTTCTTTGCCAACTAAGCCATTAGGGCAGCCAAAGCGTACTGCTTTTGCAACAAGTTTGAATCCGGACCAAAATCCTGACTCTGAAAACCAAACTCTCCTTCCACAACTGCAGTATGAACAGAGCATTAGTCTCCATAGAGAGATGATTACCACTGTTCTCCTCTCTTCTCACCCTTCATCAGTAGTATGCTTTTTGTTTTATCCATTATTTGGGGATTGTTCTTTATTAGATTTTCTGAAAACATTTTCAGAAAGAACAGATGTGAAACACCTAGTTCCTTGCAGTTGTATATGTCTTTTCTTCAAAAATTCCAGGCATCTGTGTCTCTGTCAGTACTATAACTATCACAATAAGAAAAAATCCTTACTTTGTAAAACCTGTTGAAATTGTTTATATAGGACGTGGTACTGTTTAAATATCTGAATGACAGGATGAAGTACTTAGGAACAGCCATGCAGTTTGAAAGCTTGTTCTTATGTGTTTCAACTTGCAAGAGCTCACTGAGCATATGTGCTTTTTATATCATTAGTGTTTCATTTCTGAGCTTAGAAGATACTGAGAATTTCTGGCTCCCCACGTAGAATCAAATGCTAACAAAAGTATTTTCTTATAATGCTTTGTATGCTGAATATAATTCTGTAGCTTTGAGATAGTTACAAGAACACAGAGATTATATTACTTTAGTTATTTGCAGAAATTCATTTTGCAGATGCTTTTGTGATGGCCTATGGGTCAACTTGCAAATATTCCCCCAGAGATCAAGCACAAAGAACATCAACTCATTGGCTGCTTTTTCAAATCCTTCAAGTATGGGCTTGCTTAAAGCAGATGCAGCCAAAGCTTCTTGGCCTTCTTGGGATGTTTGTAATTTATTACTTTAAGAATTGTTTTCTAACATAACCTTTCTCTGAAAATAGACTGCTTATATATTTTTTTTCCCCTTTCTAAATTATATCCAGTTTAACAATCCTGCCTATAATCTTGATACCAGCAAAAGTAGTCTTTGCCTGCCAAAACTGTTTGACAGGGCCAAGGACAAACTCCTTAGCCATAATGAATAAGTACCTTTCTGAAAGTAAGAGATCATCATACAGGTTCAAATATGTATTATTTTCTTTTCCGTGAGTAGAATAGCTGAATGTTTTCATCAAAAATATTATTCTTTTTTATTTTTTTAATTTGTTACTGACTTATTAATATTTTCACATACTAGTTAGAAATTTTGTGATATTCTTTGAAAAGATTCCATTATGTGCTACATTTTATCTTTCTCAGATTATGTAGCCATGTGTCTCAATAAATGTTTCAGTGCTGATTTACATGTTTATAATTTATTGTAGTTTCACAATAAGTATATCCTCTCTTAAAAGATGGTAGCTTTGATGTGCATGTTGCAAGCCTTCTGACAGCAATGAACAAAGCCTCATTAACCATACACACCCTAGGTACTGGTCCTACATGCAGATCTGAATCTTATGTCACTCAGCAAAACTACTATTCCTTTCTGCAGTAAAAACCTGACTGCAGTTGCAGTCTCCTGTAAGCACCAAACACCTGTTGCATGGTACTTTTCCTGAAATAGTATTGAAATAGTTTTGCATCTTCCATTTGCCACAAACCTTCCTTCTTTTACATGCATGCATGTTAGTATACAAATTGCCAAATTGGTGTCAGTTGTAAAGTAATGGCATTCGAGGCATCATAAATTACCGTAGTGATCCTCAGGAGAAGACACTGCTGTATACGAATGAGTGTTTTGCTCTCAGGGTAATGTATGTCTTCATCTGGCCCAGTAGTCAGCATATTGCCCTGTGTTGATGGATATAGTCAGCTTGAAACTGCACTACATTTCACTGCACAATAAACATGCCTGTCAACACCATATAAAGCAAAATGAATTTATCCTGTATGGTCAGTGCATTTTAAATGAAATTAATGTACTGTGGACCTGGTGGCAAAAAGGTAATGTATTAGTTATGCATCCTTTATTTTAGGACTTTTTTCATGTAAATGTATTTCCTATACAGAATGTTTGAAATGGTGTATCTAATAAGGTAAAGTATTTTCATAGTAAATTAGGAAGCTTAGTTTTTGTACAATTAAAAACTTCAGAGTCAGTCACTGAAATTAGTAGATCTCCAGTGTGATCTCCAGACTTTTTTTGGTGAATGTGAAGTAAGTGTCTAGAGCAAGAATAGCTTACAAAAAAAAAAAAGGAAGCCTATTACTGGAGAATTTTATTTTCGAGTAACATGCTTTTTTGAGGTATTTGATTATATGACCCGTTTGTTGAGGTGTAAGACTATGTATGTAACTTTCCCACTGTAAAGTCTTTTCGCCTTTCTTTTATAGCTAAGGCCAAGCCTTGAAAACATATCATCATGATTGCAAGTTTTTCTAGGAAAACTGTACCTTATCCAGGCTTAGTTAAGTTAGCTCTTTCTTCTACATTAACTGATTCTACATCTCATCCTCAGCTCTGTGAACTCAAAACTCCCCATGAAGCTTTGCTGTCTATGGCTAAGCAGCAGGGCTGGATGCATTAAAAACAAACAAACAAAAACAACAACAACAAGTAGCATGTACAAGCTGAACTGAGGCTGGGCAATGACAGGACACTGTTGTACATTAAAGCATAACACCCTAGAGAAACTGGGGTGTTTGTCATCCATTCTTGAAGCTGCAGCATGCCGCACATGATGTACTTGTTGAAGGCAGGCAGTTTTACTACATATATCTGATTGACTGCTCAAATTCAACTAAAGGAGATGTGACTTTAAGACGTTCAGCTCCAAACATAATCAGACCCATGCAACTAGCAGCATGTACCTCAGTGTACTATATAATTTATTTTATGAAATGTTTTGCATGTGCTTCGCTACTCAAGCAGAAGTCATTGTAAATGACTTGTGTGAACAGGTCTACATCAGCCTGGATTCTCAGGTGTAACTTTTATGTGAGTTTTGTTGAGTACTTGGAACATTTATGCTATGTTAAGATTCCAAACAGAAGCTTTTTCAAATCTTCATAACTGGAGAAATACCAGTGCAATTTGTTTTCTCATTCAGATGTTGATGGGTGAGTTTGACCAATAACAACCCAAATCACTGGACATCCTTTCTCTGTCTCTGTCTCTCTTTCTCTCTCATAGATCTGGCAGCAGAGAGAGAAAGAGAATGATGCTAAAATAAACAGCACTGAAAGCGCTTACGTAATCCACATAATAATGTTTTGCATCCATCTTGTTTCTTCCTGCCCTGACATTACAGGAAGTAAAGCAATGAATGGCTCTGCAGCTAAACTACAGCAGTATTATTGTTGGCCAACAGGAGGTGCCACTGTGGCTGAAGCTCGAGTCTACCGGGATTCACGGGGTCGAGCCAGTAGCGAACCGCACATCAAACGACCAATGAATGCTTTCATGGTTTGGGCAAAGGATGAGCGTCGAAAAATTCTCCAAGCTTTCCCTGACATGCACAACTCCAACATTAGCAAAATCCTAGGTAAGTGCAAGACAATGACCAAATCAAGACTGCAACTGAAACAAAATCAAGGAATGTTTAAAAGGCTACGTCATTGCAGAGGCAGTTGGCATGGGTTAGTTGTTTTTGGGATGTGAAAAGATGAGGTTGTTTAAGTCGGTGACACAGGCTAGTAACTTCCTTCTTGGATATGCAACTTCTCTAATTTTAGAACATGCTATGTCAGAAAGATGGTAACTGGAATCAAAATTACTGAAACTTATACAAATAAAAACTCATGAATTGTTTTCATTCCTTTTATTTTCCTTTAAATAATTCTGTTTATTTTCAACAGCGGACTCACAATATAGGTTTTAGAATGAGCAACATTCATAAAGAATGTTTTGAGAAAACTGTTGCAAGCATATATCCCGATAAAATGTCTAACTGCAAGATCCCATTAGAAATCACCTGAACTACACATCACCTGAGTGCAGAATGGTACTTCCTGGAGAATTACTAGGGGGAAAAAAAAAAAAAAAGTACAAAATCATAATCAAAGGTTTATGTCAGACAGCGCAGTAGCAAGAAACCTGGCACAGTTCAAAAGATATGCAGTTGTATACCTTCTTGAATGCAAAATTATGTTTGATTCTGCCACGTTCCAAAAGCTAAGGATGCATTTGCATCATAAAACTAAAATATTGCTTTATTAAAAGACACCATAGTTAACATTTAATTTGTATAAATTGGGACAATCAGGGAGTAGACCATGGGTTATGTTTTGCCACTATAAATTGGCTCATTTTTGAGAGATTTTGATTTGCTTTTTGAGACCCCTCTAGAGAATTAGAAACATACGTGAGAATGAGTGGTGAAATGTTAAAACCTATATTTGCTTTCTGAGTCTTTGAAGTGGAAGACAGATGCTAAATGTAACTCATAATAAATAAAAGTAAAAATAAAGTTTCATCTGTAATCATTTTATTCTAAACTTTGAGTTCAAATACGTTCTTACTAAAGTTTGTTGCATTTATTCATTCAATCACAGGCAAGAATACATGCAAATAAATGTTAGTGTGCCCTAAAACTTCCAAAATCTTACGTGGTAGCTCTCATATTTTTGTCTACCATATTAGTAAGTTATATGAATAGCCTTTCAGTTTTTGTATAAAACCTGCACTGTTTCAGTGTTGGCAGCTGTAGGGAATCTATATTATTTGTGTGCATTCTGTGAAAAAACTATTAGGAGTATAGTAACCGTATTCATTAAAATGTAAACTTTCAGCATAAATATTTCAGAAGTGCCAGCAATTGAATGTTTGTTAACCATGGAATTAACCTGTCAGTATCTGCTCTGCCACAAATAAGTCTATGTCCATATAATATCTGTGCAACTTTTCCAGGACAATGAGAAAAGAGCCTGAAATATTAGAACTGACATAGAATATTGCTGGCTACGGATAATATTTATACAACTTTTCCATTTGTTGATGTATGAAAAATCTTGGTAAAAGAATAGCTTCCACCCACGTTTACCACAGCTGTAATCATTTTATCCATCTAAAAGACACCAAAAAGCTACTTTCTGAGTTTCTTATCCCCTGAAAAAACAAAAAACAAAAAACAAAAAAAACAAAACAACAACAAAAAAACCCTTCTCTATTCAAGTGTTTAGATAGTTCCTTATAAACAATATGAGAGTTGTGAATACTTTTTCCTCTTCCTGTGTACACTGTATTAATTCTTTTACTTTTTTATTGGTACAGCTTTCAATGAAAGTTTACAGTACCTGAAGTGGGATAGAGAATTACAAATGTGCTTTCCTTTCTTTTTCTTTTCTTTTCCCTTCTTCTTTTTTTCCCTTCTTCTTTTTTTCTCCTCTCCTCTCCTCTCCTCTCCTCTCCTCTCCTCTCCTCTCCTCTCCTCTCCTCTCCTCTCCTCTCCTCTCCTCTCCTCTCCTCTCCTCTCCTCTCCTCTCCTCTCCTCTCCTCTCCTCTCCTCTCCTCTCCTCTCCTCTCCTCTCCTCTCCTCTCCTCTCCTCTCCTCTCCTCTCCTCTCCTCTCCTCTCCTCTCCTCTCCTCTCCTCTCCTCTCCTCTCCTCTCCTCTCCTCTCCTCTCCTCTCTCCTCAAAGAAATTTAAATGCAACTTTCTCAGTACAGTGTTGTGCATTTACTACATGAGGTCAGAAGATAATGTACATAATAGGATTTTAAATATGTGAAGGTGCCAATATTATGCCAAGCTTGTATCAAAAGATTAGTAAATTTAAGACACCAGGGACACAAGAGATTTTTCATAATTATATTGAATCTATGAAGTTTTGATATTTTAGCCTGCTAATTAGTGAAATATTAGTATCTATTAGTAGGAGGATATAATCCCCATCTTCATAAAGCTATCAAAGATTTAACACTAAAAATATTGTTTTAAACCTTACTTAACCATTATATTGTATGTGCTAATACAAAGCTAAGAGCTATTCACAGATTAATGCTCATATTATTAAAGAAATAAATAATGAAGTCTGTTTTGTTGCATGAGGCTGAGATTTTGATATGTAACTATTGATTTTAAGTACATCTATTTAATAGAGAGAGATTTACATACATTAGGCTTGCAGCAATATCTGAAAGTCAAGGCTCTTTTAAGATGTCTCAAGTTGTACATCCAAATACAAGTGCTGGCTGATGTAAATTCAAATCAGCTTATTTAATTAACTTGTTTAAAATTTGTTTATTATGGCAAGAAGGTGTGTTGAAATGCATGTATGTAAAACCAAACCTGTTTCACTTGAGCACTCACTGATGGTTTGTATTAATAGGATCTCGCTGGAAGTCCATGTCAAATCAAGAGAAACAACCTTATTATGAGGAGCAGGCACGGCTAAGTAAAATCCACCTAGAAAAGTATCCTAATTACAAATACAAACCTCGACCAAAACGTACCTGCATTGTTGATGGAAAGAAATTGCGTATTGGTGAATACAAACAACTGATGAGGTCTCGAAGACAGGAGATGAGGCAGTTTTTTACCGTAGGGTGAGTACTATTGTTCTAATTGTTTTCAGTGCACCACAAAGAAAGACCAGGCTCTTTGAAAACAAATTGACTTATCTATTAAAGTCACTTACCAATGGCATTTAGAAGGTAAGGATCTAAATCTATAAAATCTTATTAAAAACATAAGATATATCACAGAGGATGGAACTATCAGCTGACCACTGAATGCTGATTTTGAGACTATGGAATTCTTCAAAGTCAAAAGAAGTTGTTTCCCATTAGCCTGAAAGGTTTGAATCATGTTTCTTGTAAGCCAGTGGTATGCTATTCCATTCTGGGTTAGTAATGAGCATTTCCTAAATTAAGACAAGAGCAAAAAGGAAACCACAAAAAATTATTCCAGTGTAGAATAAGGAGTCAGAAGAGGTGGAAAATGGTAAAAGGTACAGAAGTAATAATGGTCAGATTAGGAACACACATGATATCATTACATAAAGGTATGATGATTTTTGTTACATATAGGACTGTGGCAAACGATCTTTTTTAAAAACACATTGTTTAGGATGAGTGTTTCAAGTAGTGCATAGATTGACTGGATAGGTATACAACATGGAAAATATAGCTCAGAAAGATCCTGTGTGTTTTTTAACAGTATTAACTCTATTCGTCAGGAGAGAAGGCAGAACTCTTTCATAAGACAGACTAAAGGTAGCAAAAGTCTAGTGAAACAACTGCACCATAACTGATTTCTCTCTCTTTTTTTTTTTTTTTTTTTTTTTTTTTTTGTGTGTGTGTGTTTTTTTTGTTTTGTTTTAATGAATTCATCTGTGATGCTCAACGCTCTAACAATGTTTCTGGTGGTTTACAGAGAGTCTAAAAGCTGTCTCCACTGCCAGACCTTCCAAATTCACAATGTTCTGCTTATTTCTCTAATCACAATACTCTCCTTTTGTTGGGTACTTTACTACCAGATAATTGACCTTGACGTCGATTATGTGCCCTCACTTTTGGCTTGGGATGCAGAACTCCTGTTGCAGTCAATTATTTTGTGGTACAGCCTGCAACAATGTGGGCTCTTTCTTCAATCAGTAAATAGAAGAGTTTTTGATATATTGAAATAACCTTCCAGTCTACAATTTTAACATTGTTTTTTGTTCTTTGCTCTAAGGGAAATTGTTGACTAATAGGCTTCCATTAAAATTGTACTTAGAACCCTAAATAGAAATCTGAATTTATACAGAACATAACAAATTATATTCAGATTGAAGAAATGAAACACTAGTTTATGTCTTCTAAAGCAGATTGACAGACCAAGTCATATCTGTACAAGAAATGCAAAAGAAATGCCAAAACAGCAGTCTGGAAAAACTGAGAATTGTTTGCTAATTCAAAACAGTATTAAGTAGTACCATTTCATATATCAGGACTGATGGCTAATATGGAGGTGAGTGTGGAGGACAGATTCAATAAAGTTCTAAAGCAAGTCCCTACACAAGAGTGATACTGTGAATTTTCAAAAACAAAAACAAAACAAAACTAACAAAACAAACAAACAAACATAATAAAATCTAATGAAAACAAAACTGCTGGTGCAACCAGAATTTAACATCTTCCTTATATATCAAAATCTTTGCACGCGTACTGTGTTGCAAAAGACTATACTGGAAACAATGTTTTTTAGATTTGAAAGTAATGATAAAAGGTGTTTGAAGTCTACTGGATGTGTTTGATAAAGGTGAAATGAGATCCATGTTGCAGTTCAGAATAGATATAAATTTTGATAGTGGGAAAACACACTATGATTTCTAGAAATATTTTCATTCTTTTGTGTGACTTCTCACTATCACCCAAAATTTCTTTTTACCTTAAAGAAACAAATTAAAACAAAGTTATTGGAAGATTTGCTTTTTGAACTGAAACATAAAACTTATATGTCATCATTTATTTTAGAATAGTTCACTGAATACTAAGAAGTAGCATTTCATCTGAAGCAGATTAAGTGAAATAAAGTAATTGGGCCTATCAACTTCTTAAACTTACTTTTTCTTGTGTTTACCTTTATATATCACATAAAGCATCAGTTGGAATAGTTTTTCCTAGCTGACCTTGTGCACCCATCATTTTTCCACTCTTTTGATGGAACAAACAACATAAACCTTCCTTCAGAACTGTAGCTGTGGGAGCTGAGATGCAGTTTCCTTTTCAGAATGAAATGGGAGACAAATATGTTTTTTAGGATTGAATATACTTTACATTTACAGGAAATATTTCAGCATACAATAGAGAATAAAAGTATGAAATAGACTGTAATGAAATGTGCCAAGTGCTTCATGCTACTTGAAGTCCTACTAGCCTGCCTGCCTGCCTTCCTTCCTTCCTTCCTTCCTTCCTTCCTTCCTTCCTTCCTTCCTTCCTTCCTTCTCTCTTTCTTTTTCTCTTTCTTTCTAGAACATATTGATTAAGGTGGGAGTGGGTATGCTAAAATGGCAAAAACTTATCCTCACAGAATATAAAACAGGTCAGATGTGAAGAGAAAGATAGAAAGACAGACAGGTATCTAGAGGAATCTACAAATAGCAACAAAAAGTATTTTTTCTTATTTGTGTTTGGTGTTCTCTTACACCAAATGTACATATACTGCTGTAGTAATCCAGTAAGGGCTAATTTCTATCAGATCCCTATGGGTGAACCATTGGCTAGCATACAATAATCCTCCCATGTGTATAATTAATACACCCCCACAAACAAACAAGAAAAGAGTTTTATGCTGCTTAAACTTTTAAGATGCAAAAAGCTCATGCTGCTGACTTCAGTGAGCCACATTCTTTGATAAATATTTGTAAGACGCAGAAAAATTGTTTAGTGATTCTCAGTATACAAAGCAGATAAACTTTAAAATAAAGTAGAGAAATAAGGTAATGAATGGCAAGGCTCTGGTCACATTTTTTTGAATAAAAACTTCCAGAGAATTGAGTGAGAGTGGAGATTTCTTGGAATAAATTGGGCGGGAAATTCATGCTTTGGAGACAGACCAGCAAAACTCTATGTGCTGTCAAATATTTTAAGTAACGGAGAGGAATTGAACACGTGCATAGGCCTTCTATTGCATCCTTATATTAACAATTTTTTTTCCAAATTAGGAAGACAATAAACTTAAATAATTCATATTTATGTGACTTACAATTTATGTTCCATTGTAATTTTTCTAACACATAATTAAATGTAAAGAAATGGAACATATATAAGCCTTAAATTCAGACATTTTAAGTCAAGAGTTTGTCTTTTGTTGCCTTGTCTTATGAAAAATAATTAATTTCTCAGTCATTTTTAATCTAGTTCACTTTAAATAGGAGTACATGATATATGCATTTCTCTGCAAAATGATGTAAGCAATAACATTTTTGTGTTTTACCAGTGTAAGATGTTTAGAATAAAGCCTTTATAGTGTTTATAACTACTGTACACATATGTAGTCTGAATGTTGCTAGACTACAGTTTTGAATAAAGCTGTAATATTATATTCCTGTAGCTTGAACTTAAAGTAAGTACACAATGGGTACTTTTGTGAGATTTACTGTTATTTCATTCCTTACGGAGATGTAAGTTTCAAGGTTGTGTAGCATAGAAGCATTTTCTTTAATGCAATTGATTTTGCTTCAGTCATTTAAACAGCTGTCAGAAAATAGTTGGGAAGGGATCAGAAAATGATGGTAATTTGCCAATTTAAATGTTTAGCTAGTGTTGCAAAATTCAAAAGCAGAATTTTCTCTTAATGCCACAGACTTGTGAGCAGGTCAATTGATCCAAAAATTTTCATGTTACCTTCTATCTTACATTTACCTAACTATTTTGGGCCAGATCCTTTTTATCTGGGGCCAGATCTATGGCCCCACACTGGATGGACATGTTAGATGGACACGTCTCTCTGCTGGCAGAGCAGAGAGGCAGGAGACCTGTAGTAATTGGCCATCAGAGGATTTCCTTCGCAAAGAGGAGATGATGGAGACAGGAGTGGTTTGAAGCCAGGGTATGTAGCCATGCATCACCATTGCTCACAGATCTGAAGAGATAGGAAGATTACTGTTGGGTTTTGGAAATCTCAGCCGGGCAGAAAAAATCCTTGAGTGGACACTGTAACAATGTGCAACTGAGCTGAGCTGTAACCTGTAGCTCTCAGTAAAGCTTGTTTTTATGTCCTCTCTCCAAGATCCTCTGAAAGACAAAACTCCACCTAGATTCAAGGATTAAACATGTGGAATTTAATGTTATTAAATATACAACAAAAGTGAATGTCTTTAAGAACTACAAATAATAAAAAAAAAAAGGCCAGAGTAATAAATTAGAAACTCCAACTCTCCTTTTCAAGAACGAGCATGGTTAGACTAAAAATATATGCTCTTTGACTTCTGTGCCCTGACAAACCCTGTAGAACTTAATTAACTAAAAAAATGACAACACTCATCTCTAGTAACATATATAATCCATATAGTTTCTTGTATCTTAATTATGGCTTTCTGGGATGTAATGCAGTGACTTAAGCAGAATTTACAGTGACAACGTGATCACCCCTAAATGATAAAGGCTCAAGTTAGAGGTAGGTGCCCAGTTACTGGGCATGTACGGTAGCCCATGGTTAAGTGCTTGCAAATGTTCACTAGCAAGTGAGTTCAAGTTTGAGATACTTCCCATTTAGGTGTTACAGTTAACACTTGTTTACAGTTCTATAGTGAGATAGAATAATTTCAAGTTCACAGTTATTACCCACTCCACAGCAGGCATGCATACCACATTTGATTTTTGTTTAACATGCTAAAAAGAGCTGTGTTGATGAATGACAAATTCAGTACGCCTTCAACTTTCCTGTTATACCAATCAAGTTCTCTACCAGTTAGATTCACTCTATCATTTGTCATATATTTAGTGCAGTCTTAATTAAAAGGCAGCTCTGTAAATTCTGTTTCATTATGCTAAGATGACCTGCTCCCTTTGAACTTTGAAATAGGTCATACTTAGACAAATGTACCCCATCCCATTGAAATGTGGATATGCAAAAAAAGTTTTTCTCACTTGATAAACGTTTATAACTTGATAAACATTGATAAAGAATATATGAATTTCCTCACTTAGTGTAAAGCTTAATTCTGACAACTTATGTATATAAAGACAGTTCACAACCCTGTCCTAAACATTTTTTTTTCCTTCTTACTGCTTATAAAAAGACATTCTATTAAAAAAAAAAAGGGGGGGGGGTGGACTTGTTTAATAGGGGGGAGGGGAACTAGGGTTCTGATCCATAGTATATGTATATCATCTATATCATCTATAACAGATATCAGTATATCATCTATAACAAAAGAGCAGCTTGCACTCGATCATTCTTGAGTATATTCTACATCTCTAATCCGAAGTGTTGTAAAACCAACTTTTCTCAAAACATCTTTTAGCATTGATCCTGTGGTGTTCTTTGATGAACACCTAAGGATTTCTTCTTTTGCAAATGTGTCTATTCTAAGAAATATCAAAACAACTAGCATTTGTTGGACAGACAGATTGAAGAAAATTAAGTGTATATGGCTCAGTGACAAATATGTAGAATTTTTCTGTTACTATGTGTGGTTTCTTTTTCCTTTGCTTTGTGGAAACAGTCACTAATGTGAAAAATTTCTGGGTCTCAAAGTTTGTGGAGGTACCTGTAGGTTTTTAACAGTAGTAGTTTATATGCCTGACAACGTGCAATCTTAAAACAGAAATGTTCCCATGTGAGGTAGGTGTTCAGTTTTATGGATAAAGTTTTGAAAGATGTTTGCAGCAAATCACTTGCAAGCAAACGCATTGGCTGAAAATTGTTTTCACAGAACATTTATCAGACCATTTAAAAAGTGAAAATTTAGTGAAAAATCCCTAGCTGTTTGTAAATCATCTGCAAATCATCATTTGCAAACAGGAGTATAATGACTGTGTCAAATGAATTACCACGATGTTTTTGCTCACTGCTAGCCAGGTGTACCATACTTATACAACAGATGTTTGAATTTCTCAAGCTGTGCAGAGGCTTTAAGAGGCAGGCTAGCAGTAGCAGCAATGAAGGTAGTACATAATGCTATTTGAATATTCTCTTAAACAAACTGTTCGTGATTTGACTGTCTCTATTGGTTTCTAAACTTTGGTTTCCCAGTAACTCTGTGATATTTATCAAAACTGAAATTTGGTCAATGAATGATAAAGACCTAACATTTAGGGTTTTGTAAATAAAATGTATATTATTTGTGTCTTGATTTAGCTATTGATTAAGGATTTGTGAGAGGCTGGTTTATGCAAAGCGTATTTTTATCTCCTTTTGAATTTTAGCATGGAGTAACACAGTGATCAAGAAGCAAGAGATTTGTTAGACTATTCTAACACATCTGATGCTGTTTCTCTTGATGAAATTGTAAAATACAGAGATCTCTAATATTTGGTCAATATTGCTCTAAAGAAGGTTGGGAGACATTGAAATATAAGATGAAAATAGACATGTACGTCCAATAATCAGTCAATAGTAAAACAGAAATTTCCAGAGCACTGGAGTATTTCTGGTACTGGAATTTGTCATATCTAAAGTATGACATTGATTCTCTTCCTCTGGACAAGTTACATTCCTTCTTTTTCTCTCACCTTTACTCAAGGTAATGGTCCAAAAATAACAAGAGAATACTTGGAGGTGTCTTTTAAAATAGGAACTGTGTTATTAATTAATCCAGATGTAAAAAGTCCATTTAATTAATTCGTGGCCAATAAAGGCTTGACCATGTAAGGAGTTCAGCAACCTGACCTTTACTCAGCAAAGCAGTTGAATATATGTACATCAGTGTAAAAAGAGACATTGCATCATTTTTAACAGTTGAACTATGTACATGCTATAATCAAGCTTCTGTTGAATTGCTTGACTGTCAGTCAAATCTAGCCTGTTCTAGTCAAATCGTGGTATGGATCCAGCACGTTAAAAACATTACAGACAGACAAACAAACAAACAAAAAAGAACATTATATGGTACAAAGTTCTACATCAGCAGCTAAGATGTACCAAAAGCAGAGGCAGTGCACCCTTAATTGAGTGAAAGTTAATCAGATCTGCCATGGGATCCTCAGGAATGTTTTGGTTTCTGCAGACTGTTAATTACCATACAAAAAAGAGCACTTGTTCTTTTTCTGAAGTACTTGGCTTCAAAAACTCAGTCCCAAATCCCAAAGAACAAATGTCATTCTGATCATGGATTTGAATAAAAATCAAAAGCCAGAAATAAAATATAAAAAGTATTTCTAAGTGATGTAGGAGTCTATCTAGCACTTAAATAGTAAATTACATCCTTACAGATAGATAGACAATGTTACTTAGTCACCTGTGTGCCATTTAGGCACTTACAAATAATCTAAGGTCCCATCATAACAGACACAAAACAAAAGCTCTTGTCAGGAGTTTGGAGGATGTAGATTTTGGATGCCAGATGTTTGTTGCAGCAGTTAGGTATCACATGGGCATCAAAAGTCTTTTGAGGATCTCTGTCCAAGTGCTACTTTGCAGTATGGTTTAAATAAACACACAAAATACATGAACAAATCAAATTCTGGTAGTTACTAAACAGTTTACTCTCCAGTTGCACCTGGGGGGAGCTCAGGTGAACCAATACCATACAGGACCAGACTGTGAACCCCAGAGGAATGCATGCAGCCCTTGTAGGAAACCACCTGCTTTGAGTTGGACTTGCAAAAAGGCATCCCTCCTCCAAACAGAGGTAATCACGTTCCCATCTTGCTTTTCCTTCCAGACAACAACCTCAAATTCCAATCACCACGGGAACGGGGGTTGTCTATCCTGGTGCTATTACCATGGCAACTACCACACCATCACCTCAGATGACATCGGATTGCTCGAGCACCTCTGCCAGCCCTGAGCCCAGCATCCCCGTCATTCAGAGCACTTATGGTATGAAGACGGACAGCGGAAGCCTTGCTGGAAATGAAATGATAAATGGAGAGGATGAAATAGAAATGTACGAGGACTATGAGGATGATCCCAAATCAGACTATAGTAGCGAAAATGAAGCCCATGAGGCAGTCAGTGCCAACTGAGGAGTGTTCACAGAATTAAAGTACTCAGACTCACTTGGGTTTTTTTTTGGAATTTTTTTTTTTTTTGAACAAAAAGTTCTTAAAGAGCCTGCATGCATGTGTGGCTCCTACAGTTACATCAGCAGAATGGTCTTAAATGTTTCTTAACGTGTGAGACAGATTGTTTCCCTAATTTTTCATGAACTTTTTTGTTTTGTTTTGTTTTTGTTTTATTTTTTTTTAATTTAGATGAAGACATATATTAAATATCAGACATCAGGACTTGAAAAGTTATATGAATCGATAGCTGTCTTACAAGTCTTACCTTTTGTCTTTTACCTTTTGGATGCTGATAAAGGTTTAAGTTACTGTTTTAGATGGGGGTTATACATTCTCACTCAGGTATGCTGTGCCAGCCTACAGGTTGTGAATGTGTTTTTATTCTGGATTATTTTAGAAAACAAAATTGCAGTTTTCATATTGTGAAACAGAACAAGTCCGCAAGTGTGCACATCTGTGCATCATAGCTCATCTTTAAAAAATCGTCTCTGAATTCCATTTTTTTCCATATGTATAGCTGAACTTCTGATGTGCCAAACTTTTCATAACTTTTGAATCTTAACATTTAAAAAAAAAGTCTTAAAGGAGACACTGTAAAGTCTTAGACAATCCTTTGGCATCTTAAAAATATATATATATAAAACCTAATTTTTTTTCCAGAAAATGGTAAAGTACTCAGGAATCTGGAGACAGGATATTCTTAAGTAGTGAACATGGTTGCCATAGTGCATGTGCCCAATTGCTTTTGCCTCTTGATGCCATTAGTGTGAAATTTTAAGTAAGCACAAAAGAGCGATCACCAGCTATGGACAGGCCTGTCTTAGCAGTGTGAGGCCACCTCTGACTACATTCTTTACCCCTTTGCTTTTAACCCTTGCATTCAGTCTTAACACATTTTCTCTTAAATAATTTATTCATTCCAGAATGTCAAGGGTCCAAATACTTAATATTTATTTTTAAAAGTACTGTTGGTGGCATTACACTTGAAATTCCTTATTAATACTTTTAAGAGTGCTTTCTTTCTCTTCCCCTAAATTACACAGGTATATGAAAATAAAAGTGCACCTGCTACTAAAATGAACATGACATTTATGAATGAGATATTCAGTTGTTTCCATAACACTATATGTTCAAGGAGCACTTGTAAACACTCAGCCTTTTATAATGCAAAATAGAGTACTTATATATGTACATACAGTACAAATACTCCTAAACTTTGTGTTTATAGTTATAAACCTCTATACTTAGAAGGACAGCAAAGGCATATGTAAAATCCAAATTGCACGTAGAGTCCACCAGGATGAATTTTTCGGGCCTGTAGAATCCTGCAGTGAATCATGGCTCCATATCTCACGTTCCTATTGTCACCTGAAGGAACTATCTGCTACCTTGAGTATTTATGCAGTGATTTATATGTGAGACTCCTAGTGGGAGGGAAAAGCCACAAAAATATCTGTTTTGCAAAGCTGCACATAAGGTGCATCAAAAATATTTATTAAATATTAGTCATGTGGAAATGCGAGCCAGATCTTATTGCACATTTCTCAAGTGTTTTGGGATCTTTGGATGTAAGGTGCTACACAAACTAAATTTTTTAAGATTTGTATTACTACTGGAAACAATGCAATTGCTAGAGAAAATTCTGGGAAATGTACAGGAGAGAGATTGAAAGGCTGAGAGTTTGTTAATGTTCAGAAATGTCTAAGAAATCGCCTTTATTTTTTTCCCTCACATTTTGCTCATGTTCATAAATACACCACTGTATGTAATATGCAGATCAAGTGGGCCTAGTGAATACATGTGCTAAAACTCCTCATCTCCCTCAGCTTTTAGTTTGAATTGGATATGTTCAGCAGGTCAATGATAAATTCAGACTCAGGCTGAGAGGTATGAGCGGGCCTAGAGCAGCTCTTCTTGAAATATGTGGGAATCTTCCCACAGAGCCAAACGGGCTTCGTTTAAGGCCCAGACAATGAAGGGTGTAATGCTGGTCATCCTCATGCTGTTGTACTATCTTGCAGAAGTTCATGTGAGGTGCAAAGAGAAGATGCTGTATCGGGAGCTGTCAGTTTCTTCATAGCCCCAGTAATACCTCTTAGAGCAGAGCGAGCCATTGTTGCCCCTGCAGAGATCACATTTAGATGTGCGAAAAGAACCCCCAAAACAAAGAAGATTGTTCAGTTTACAGAACAATTTATAAAGATAATGACATAGAAACACAATGGTCAGATTCTCTGACCATTTTGTAATTTGGAGCAAGATGCTATATTTTAAATATT
The DNA here is from genome assembly GCF_964035555.1 of Netta rufina. NCBI lineage: Eukaryota > Metazoa > Chordata > Aves > Anseriformes > Anatidae > Netta > Netta rufina. Next base: position 4,596,327 of record NC_140128.1, on the reverse strand, counting down.
TATTTAAATGTGTTCTGAGTCCATGTCTAACAAGCAATAAACTGGTCTAGCCAAGACTTTAAAGGCATATGCTGTGTCGTTAGCTGGTGAGCGCCCTCTTTAAGCTGGCTAAGGTACTGATAGAAAGTGTTTTTTGTTCTTACAGTTGCTTGGTAATTTGAACTGTTTCTAATACATTCAGCTCAGATTGGGGGGAGGGTATCATTATTTCCTTAAAAAGAAAAAAAAAAAAGGCTATTTATTAATGTCTTACATAATTCTTCTGTTAGAAGTATCTCTCCCTCCCCCCATGTCACTTTTTCTCTCCTGCTCTTTTTTTTTTTTTTTTTTTTTTTTTGGTTTTGTTGCATCGGTAGAATGCTGTATTGCTAGCATTGTATTTTATGTAATTATTTTTTTGCACAAAGGCAAACATTTAGATTAGTTGGTTAATTTTTTTAAATTTTATGACCATGCCAAAATAATATTCTGCAGGCTTGTGGAGAACAAAGGACTGTTCTTTAGGACTGAAACTTGATTTTGCTTGTAGTACAAAAAAACACACACTCACAGATGTTGTTTCGTAAGTGTTATAAGCACTGGATATAAATGGTATTTTTTATCACTTCTGACTAATGTGAAACTGTTGTACGAAAACTACATGAACAAAAGTCATCTGTTTCGACTCGTGTGGGCCTGCCTCACAGTTGCCGGATTTGAGTCATTTTTTATGTCTTGTTATTTCATTTATTTATGCAAAATACATGTATGTATGAACACTTTGTTTTAGCTCCAGCCCTGCCTCAGTGCTGATGCTCTCTATGTTAAAGCCACATTCTCGAAAATGACTGGCTGTTCAGGAATCGCCAGCTGGTAAAATTGCATTTATTGGCTGGGGAAGTGGGAGGAACATATTTGAATCTGAATTGTGCATATGAGCATTTTATTCTATTTATTAGCCGACATTGGCTCTAAAATGTCAGTAGAAATCAAGGAAGGACAATCATAAGGATAAAAAACACCATTTTTACTTTATTAATCGGAGCTCAAAACAAAGTTTTTGATGAAATTACCATCTCATTTTAGATTTTTTTTAAATTGTGTAAATATAACATAGGAAATAGAATTTTATTTTTTGTTCATGGATACTTAGTGAAGTATAAGTTATGTATTTACTTTTGTTCTATATCAGTGTATGTTGGTCCATATTAAATGCTGACAAGTCACTGTACCTCATGTAGATGCTGAATTTCCACCCGCAGTGTGAGCGCAGTATTGTGGACCTGTAGCTGGGACAGCAAGTTGCCTCACTTGTGCTCTCACTGTTTTTTGATAGCATATCCCACAAACACAGAATACTTTTTCCTTTCTTAGAAAGTTGATACATTAAACATGCCAAGTTTCTGATACAGCTGATAGGAAACAACAGTTTGTTTTCTGAATCCAAGTAAAACTGATTTAATATTTTAATTCTTAACAAGAATGGCATTTGAAAGTCAAAAGCATATTCCTGGAAAGATTGTCATGACTAAGATGGTCCTTGCAATGCAATCAAGACTTTGTAATATCAAACCTTTATTTTCTACGTTAATTAAATCATACTACTGTCATATTAGGCTATAATACTGGGCAAAAAAGTTCCCACGAAATACACAGAGGACATATAGAGTTGCTTTTTAACTATTGTGTTTGAGCCCCCCTTAGTAAGACTGACTGAAAAAAACACCAACTCCATTCAGGTAATGCAAAAATATAGTAATACTATTTTCTCTGTGAACAAACAGTTTATTTAATTAACAATATATAGTCTTTTTGGAAAATTAGCAAATATTTTCAAGAGAAGTACACTCCTGAAATAGTCTGATACCAGCTAGAGTAGTTCACTTCATGTTTGATAAAAACAGGGCTCAGGTTTATGTGGAGACATGACTCAGATGACATGGCCCAGTTCTGGTCAGCACGTGTGCTTGGGCGTCACCATTTAGTTTGTGCAACTGCCTGCTGGGAATACACAGGATCACAAAGTGCTCCTAAATCAGTGTACTCAGGTGCAGCGTGAGGCAGGGGGAGGGCAAAAACGGGATTGCTCCAGGTTGGGAACGCAAAGCAAACAACGGCATTGCAAAGTGTACAGCAGTCAGCTGAGGACAGTTACTGCTCCGAGCATAAACACAACCACCTCCCAGTGCCATCTGAACCATGGTCCTCTCGTGGGGTTGGCTTTCCGGATTCAGTTTTTGGTCATATCAATGAAGTGGCATTTCAAAAATCGTTTCCTAGCAAAACATACTACGGGATTAACACTCCCACCCTCCCCCAGCAAAACACTTACCTACCTGATCGCTTTTAAGCACGTTAGTACTTCTGTGGTGGTCACGAGGACCAGTAAAGTGTTGGTGTTCAGCGGGGTAATCTTTGCTGAACTGGTCCACAGTGCGAACAACTGCGCTGGAGATGCGGCCAGCAGGACGTATGATAAGAGTTCTTCATGTTTTTATGAGACGCTGATGAATGGGCTTGGACCCTCTGAGTTTTGCATGCTTTTTTAAGACTCAAGTTGGCACTTAAGCATGTTCTTTTAAAAGAATAATGTTATATGACCTCATCTGATCTTTTAGAAAACACTTAACTTTTTTGCTTTAAAAAACAACTTCCCCCAAACCAATTTTTAAATAACCCATTAACATATGTGATTTTTTCTCAAATCAAACTACATTTTTGATATACTGTAATGTACTACTACAGAAGGAAAAAAAAGATATATGTTTATGCAAATACATTTCATTTTAATCCATCGCCCTTTTTTAAGTACCAGATTTGTTGGAAATAGTGACAAAGAAGTATTCTGAGATTTCACACGCTGGGTAAAAAGGGGGTGGGGTGGGGTGAACCAGGCTAAAGGAAAACTTATCAAATTGGTATTTATGGCAATATGAAAGCTATAAAGCAACTTAGTGACATGGCTTGCTTTGTAATTTCCGCTTTCTAAAAACCACAAGTGAGGTCCTTGGTGCTCTTGGAGTATGGGGAATGTGCAAATATTTAACTGTTTGTATGCTGCACATTGCAGACCTGCTAGTGTGCATTCTCCGTTTGTCTTCCTTTGTCATTTGTTTTTTGCTTTCTAGAAAGCAACGTTTTTTTTTTTCTTGTACCCTTCTTCAGCTTGTAGCAAACTAGAATGCTTAGCATTTATGTTCATTCATTATTGTATTTCCCATGTACAAATTTTTTTATTACATTAAGACAAGCTTATAAGCTGTTACTACATAACTTATCTTACTGTAACTCTTATTTCCTGACATTGTAATTTGTTTGTGATGTATATTGTGAGATTGTACTCTATGTTAATTTAATCAGCACAATTCACTGACATGCTGGACTGACATGCTAGCTGCTGTTTCAAATTGTAAAGTTTGTGTAGAGCTGTTGGGACAACTGAGACTCTCTTGTCAAGGTACTATGCTTTGATTCCTATAGCAACACTGTGGGTGCAGCTCTTGATGGTGAGGGCTGCTTGTTGGGCACCCACTGGCTAATTTAACAGGCAGGTTTTCTTTGTAGAAATTCTATATACAATGCAGGTACCTACCTGGGCCCATGGCCGGTAATTATTTGGGCGTGTAGAGGAAAAACTAGTGTCTATTGCTGCTTTGAATATGTTTTAAAGTCTGAAAATGTAAATAGTTTATCAAAAAAATCTTGTACAGTCCAGTGTAAAGTTTTTAAATGAACTTAAAAGGTTGCCATCACATCTCACACTCTCCTCTAGATACAGGAAGAAAAAAAAATGAGAAAGCAAAAAAGTTTGCTAAGGATATTGAGTGAAAAAAAATCTGTTCTCAACAACAACAAAAAAGAGAATAGTTATTCTTAGCTCTGCTTCATTGCATAAACAGACTTCTTGAATTTTGTTGTGCAGTATTGACGTGAGGTAAATTAAATATTAAATAATCTTTCAGTGGTACTTTTAAAAGTCTTCTCCTCCTCTGCCTCAGTTATTAATGGAAAAGACAAAATTGAAAGACACTGTCCATATACAGTATGTTCTGGTGTACGTTGGCACCTTACCTACATGTTTCGGGTGGGGGGGATATTTTTTTTTTTTTTTTTTTTTTTTGCACAAGGTGCTTTCCTGATATGTTAAACATGTCATCTTTGGGTGATTCAGTATATGCCATGACAGGGGTTTAGACCCCTCAGGGGAGTGTCTATAAGACTGCCTATTTATGCTCATTTACCTCAAGACTGTCCTCTCTACCCTTAATCTATTCACCATCACTCCATCTTTTGTACTGCTGTTGACACTTACAAATTAAAGATAAATTTTGTTTTATGAGATGTGTGTGTGACTTCTTCTATGCATCCTTTATTGTTCCCTTGACGTTTGCATTAAAGATTGACTATGATGAGCTGATGGAAAGGAAAATGCAACTAGGCCCATTCAGCTGGTCTCCTTTAAGTTCAGCAACTGGAATCTTTCAGCTCTTAGGTTTTCCCCATGCCTTTATATTCTACAAAGGCATTTATCAGCCTCTGACATCCATTAACACCATATGCTGTGAAAGACATGCATGATAACCAACTTAATTTGATGATATTCACTGGGCACCACTCGTTTTGTAAGCAGAAAGTGCTGTTGGTAGCAACATAATCTCAGTAGGATTTTTATTGAGTAGAAATGAGACAAAACTGTTCTCAAGTTCCTTCTTTCTTTGCCTTCCCTTTTTCCCCCGCGTATAACATTAAACAAACTAACCAAACTTGACAACAAAAAAACCCTGTAGTTGCCATATTGCCATGTCTGTAAACTGCTACCATTTGTGTATTATGATTGGCTTTTGACATTGTAATTAGTCATGGTTCTCATAGAAAAAGAATAAATTGTGTTGAAGTATACTGTACTATAATGTAACAGAACATTTTGATTGTGCATTACATCAGATTTCAGTCTAGTTTCAGCTATTACACAAACCACCCTGAAACATCTAAGTGGGAAAGAATCCTTACTTCCCCGGAGAGAGCATCATACATGAACTTATTAAAAATGACATACTGCATTATAAATCTGTGTGATGAAATACTTCAGGGTCAAAAGTGGATGGAATGAAGTTGCTGACCAATGTGTTATAATGAATAAATACATAAATATTGACTTGTGCATTTTAAGCTTTGGTTTCTGGTAAGCAGTCAACTAGTTACTCAGTCGAACTGCAACACTAAAGTGCTCTTGAGGGGAAGGCAGCAAAAAATCTGTATTTCTACTAGTTATTATAGAGCAATTTGCACAAGGTGGCAATATCCATGCTGTGTATTTGAAAAGCAGAATTATGGCACTGGACAGCAGTCAGTCCAGCTGAAGCTACTAGAGTCAAAGGCAGCTGGAGAAGAAGCACCATATCATTGTGCCTGGATTTTATTTTAATACAGTAGGCCTGTTAGAAGGTTCAATCCTCTGCTATGTATTATATTGCTCCACTGAAGTCAACTTATGCCATCCCCAATTTAGCTTTTTCTCTGTTTTTTCTCCCCCTGCCTTACTTCACCATTTGTCTCCTTTCATTGCTGGAATCTGCAGCTGTGAGTAAAGATCAGTCATCTGGGAAACACTGACTGTGTTCTCCATCAGCTGGGTTGTTACATAGGTGCAATGAAAAGTGAGCTGAGGAATGGCATGCAACGAGTCACTGCTTCCTACAGCAGTAAGAGACAAAATGATTATTTGACAGCTCTAGATATCAGTCCAAAAAAATACTATCAATTGTACCACACAGGCTGGTGTGCCGTGTCCAGTGTGCAACAGTCTTCTGGTGAAGGTAGCATTGGAGGTCACAGGTGCCCAAGGAGCAGCCTGCCCTTGTGCTGGCACCATGCGGTCTCCTTCCCTCTGAGCGACTTTGCCATGCTGGGTTCCGTGCACCACCCTTGTTAGCATTCCAAAGGGCCCGCTGAGGATTCAGGAACATTGCTAACACGACATCAGGTCACCACGAGAGAAAGCTATCACAGTGCTGGCCGAATAATGACAAGGAATCTCAGACCTCAGAGACATACATCAGTTATTCCAGCCGCCGCAGTATCGCATGAAAGCCATGGGACTTCTCTGGCACCGCACAAGTGACAGCACGCAGCCGAGATGAGAACCGAGGTGCTCCTGCTGCCCGGGTCCGTTCTCCTTCCTTCAGACATGGTTCTCCCTCCAGCTGAGCGCCCAGACACAGCCTTGGAGCACAACCTCCACTCGCCAGCTGCAGCCACAGCTTTCTCAGGCACCCTTGAGGCTCACAGCAGCCTGGGGGCTTCAGGACTGCAAGGCTGGGCACGAGAGCCCGTCCCCCCGCTGGCTGCCGGGGCTGGGGTTCTGCTGTGGCAATTATTTGCTACTGCAGCAGCCTGACAGCTCGCACAGGATGGGAGTGGGGGGAAACAGTAATTGATTTATTTCTTTAATATATGGTTTACAATAGAAAATATGAGCTCCAGGTTGTGTCTCCAAGCAGTTAATGACCAGCTGGGTTAAGGGCCTTCAAATAGTGCCATTGGTCATTAACTGCCAGGAAGTATCCTTCCTGTCATCTATTATTGCTTAATTGTATCAAGACCCACTACAGTGAAGGACTGTTAAATCTGCAGATTAATTGGAATCTGACCCTTAGTCATTTTAATAATATCAAGGCCGCTGCAGGTTAGCATTTGGGTTCTTGACATGACAGTCCATAACAAATTTCTTCAGCGCTGTTCTGCTTTATATTAATGCCTACTGGATGATTGACACAGTAAAACTTAATTGCCCTGTAGAAATCACTGTGGTCAGTTGTATTATGAACTACTTAGGGCCACTTTAATTTACTTTGACACTGCAGACTTTAAAAGCTTCTCTACTTCTATTAAAACCTACTTAGAGGTCTGGTTGCTGTTGTAGCTCATCAGGAAAGGATCACTCTGCAACAGCAAAAGGTAATTATTAGAGCTTTAAATAATTCTCAAATAGGCAAATTACAAAAGAAACACATATTGATTATTGGGGTATTTTTTGCTACGCTTCTGGTTAATTAGTTACTAGCAGGGCATGTAAAGAAGCCAACGCATCATTTTAAATTAGTTTTCAAAAATAGGATGCATGCTCAGAACCTGTAAGCATGACATGCAGTCAGCCCCCTGACTCTTGCATTACCTCTGCAACATCCAGCTTTAATTTTCTGCATGCGGTACCTCACACAGAAGACACATAACTAACCTCCTTTTTAAGTCAGGCTGCACAGGGTTGTATTTGGAAATCAGGAAACAAAAATATTATGCTGTGATACACAATCACATAGCAGGACCCTAGTACCATGCAAGCAGCAAATGGAAAGGTATCTCTGCCTCCAAGACTCCCCCACTGGCTGATAACATCTTTATAGCTGCTGTATGCTCACAGCTAATTAGTCACAAGTAACATGTGACTGCAAACACAGCAACTGTCCCACCAGGTGAGATCGGTAGCCCACCTAGCCCAGTAGTTTGGTGTTCCAGGGTGGCAACAGGGTGGCCAACTGAAGCATCTCAGCCTGGCCATTGTTTCTGGCTCGCCTTCTTCTCTCCTTCAGCATCCAGTCATCATGCTGGGCTGCTGAGGGGTAAACCACTAAACCACAGTTAGTGGGGAGCACAGGGGGGTGTCTGAGCAGGTAAAATGACTGCGCGTAAAGCAGCAACTAGGTTTGCAGGTTGTCCTGGCAGCAATGGGCCTTGCTGAGGAGTTTTGCAACAGTTCTTAGTTGTTTTTTTTTTTTTTTTTTTTTTTTTTTTTTTTTTTTTTAAATGGAGAGCCAAGGCAGTCAGCCTATGTACAGCTGAAACGCCAAGTCCATCAGGTTAGCTAAAATATTTAGAATGCTAAATTTCTCCCATTTTTGGTAAGATCTGGTTAGACCAACATGCTTATTTCAGAAAATCTGGGGATCAAGGATCTTAATGATCAAATTACTCAATCACAATGAAAGATTTGTTATTCAAACATCAGGAAATCCACCCTTGATGCAAGACTTCAGTCAATTCCCCCTGAATAGCTGCAGCTGCTGGAAAACCAAAAGGGTAAGTGCTATGGAGGCAAAAAAAGAAATCAACCCAAACCACCCAGAACGAAACACTCACTGCCTGCCGTGTGTTGAGAAGTCGTGCAGGAATAAAGGCTTTTGGGTGCAAACCACAGTATTCAAGCAGTGTGACGGTAGAGTGCAGCCAGCTCCGAGCTCTGGCAAGTACAAGGCAGGCTGGAAAAGCAGGGGAGAGGTTCAGTAATGGATAATGGTAACGGCCAGCCCCACGCACGTACCCCAAGCAGGCTCAGCCCAGGACCATTATTAACGGTTGGCTGACTGCCTCCCTCGTGGCTGAGGGGATGGAGGCACTAGGCTCAACCATCCCATCCCAGCACCCCCAGAGTGTTTTTTCCCTCAGGTTTTGTAGCTGAGGAATCTGCCTGAAATCTCTCTGCCCGCCACCAGCACAGCCCCAGGCTGCAGGTGGTGCGTGACACCTGTGCCCACCCATAGGGCTGTGCTGCACAGGTGGTTCTTGTTGGCTACAGGCTGATGTAAAGGCTCACACGAGCTGGGTGCCCCCACCTGGTGTGGATTTCTGATTTGGGGGAACAAAGCTGGCTGAGGAAAGGCTGCAGTTAGGTAAGAGGGTGAAGGGTGGTGGTTTTGTGCTGTTCTCTTCTGTCCTTCTTGCAGCTAGGGTAGGAACAAAGGCAGAGGTTGGAGCATGTTCCTTTCTTCACAGTGTTCTCTGGAGCTCAATGGCAAAATCAGAAGAGGAATTCTAGTGTAATGGAGCAGCCTCGGTAGGTGCCCCAAGCAGGGTGTTCAAGAAACTGCTAATGTTGTGATGAATAATGTTGTAAGGACTTATTGGCAATGTCTTTTGATAATTTGTGTAAAGAGAGCAAGCACAGGGTTGCAAAAATATGTTGGTTGCCACTTCATGGTATGGAAGACACTTAATTACTTAAGTCTCTTAATTACTATGGAAGAGAATTAATTACTTAACATATCTCATTGCTCTTTTGTTTTTCAGACAATGGGTTGCTTCTTTGAAGCTCTGAGCACATCCCTCTGTTAGTGGAGCCCTAGGAAATGGGCAGTCAGTGTGGAGCTTGGCTGTAAGTGCACCATTTCTTTTGAGGATGCAGTTTTAGGATTCATGTTAGATGCTGTGCGCCTCAGACCATGATTCATAAAGCCACTTACCTTGAGTTAATCCCTCCCTAAAAATCTTTAGACTGATCATGCTTAAAGACAGTACACGCTTATTTTACTATGTTCTGATTTTTATATTGCACAATGCTTATGATTGAATTGCAAACTAAATAAATCAGGCAGTATGCAATCTTAAGATGCTTATAGGAATCCCAGGTTGTGGGGGACTTCAAATTGGTTCAGTTATTTTTTCATCTTTTAAAGGGATGAAATAATAGATTTCCACAACAATAAGAACATGCATGGAAGCAGTCTGCCATTCCCTTATTCCCCAAACTTCAAAAACAATGATGTTCTGAAATGAACTTAAAGAACTCTGAAATAAAGAGAAGAAAAATCTTATTCTTTTTCTCTTTTGAAAGCGTTATTCCCATGTGAAGGATAAAAGTAAACATTAAGTAGCTCTAAAGAGAAATATAAAATCTGCTACATCTTCTCAAAGGTTTGTGCAAAACAAGCATCTTAGCTATATTTGGAACTTAATCATATCTAAAGCACCTAAAAATTTTAAAACTTTGTCTTGATATTTGCTTATCTGCTCTCATACACTTGCTTTTAACGTCTGAATGCTTAAAATTCAGACATCAGCAATCATACCTTCTGTCTCTCCTCATTTGCCTCCAACAGCTTAACCTGCAATTTGTTGTAAGGATTGAACCTTTAAGTAAAGCAGGATCAGACCTTAATTTGATCTGCTATTTATTCGTTGTGTTAATTGTAGCCACAGGGTTGTATTAAGAAAGTCAAAAAGTACCACTTGTAACTACAAAGTGGTTCTCACCTTTTAAATGGAAAACCACTCATTTTCTATTTAAAAAAAAAAAAAAAAAGAAAAGAAAGAAACAAAGGGGGTGTAAGCTAAATAAAGAAAGCAGAAGGGTTTCTGCTTTTCCATTTTAAATGTAATTAATATCGGGACCAAAATGTAGTTGTCTAGGTAAAAGCCTGTTCATAGCTTGTACTACAGCTGGTGGGAGCAGATGCCTGATTTCTCACACTTGTTTGTTTGTTTTAAACTGCACATGGGGTTCTCGTTAGGTTAATGGATGTTGGGATTCTTATCTCATATTAATCAAGAATTTCATCAGCCTCTATTTCTGTGTAGTGTATTTTTCTTATGCCTTTTTTTTTTTTTTTTGTCCTAATACAAGAAAGATGATGATAAGTTACAATACAAATGACTGCAAAACAAAACTGAAAATCTCAAAAATTCCAGTCCTACAACAGTCACCACATTGGTAAATTTCTGCTGATCCTGGAAGACTCTGAATGAAAGATCTGTGTTGTGTCTTGCAGTACCCGCTACAAAATGGGGCACAAAGCTCAAGAAAGGTAAACTTAAAACTGAAAAATCCCACCTTAATTCTCTTTCAGGGCAGACTTAGAAATAGAGGTATTCAAATGCCACCAAAATGTAATGGGCTTAGAAGACCCAACTCTGTTATGCGCCTTTGAAAATCCCAGTCTTAAGATGTTTGATTATTTTGGGAAATGAACAACAAATACATTCAGTTCTCAACTTCTGGGAGTGGCTTTCCTTTGCTTGCAATGTTTCTGCCTCCTGTCACAGAGCACAAAACTGTACTGTGTGCTGAGGTCTGTGGCTGCTCAATGACTTCAGAGTGTCACCTTCAGCCTGATGCTTCCTACATTGCAAAAGCAACAAAAACTGGTAAATAATTAGTATATCAATAAAGGCTTGATGCTACGCACTCACAGTGAAATGTGACAGAATACCAGAAATGGGAACTCTTTCTCACTTTTTTTCTTTTTCATAAAATGTCACTCTTATCTGTGATTCCTTTTATAGTTTCTTTAAAGATAAACATGCCAGCTAATCAGTAGATAATGTGACTGCTAGAGATGTATCAGGATGAGGACTATTGCTGCTCCTGTCCTCCCACCTGTTAAACATTGTTTTAGCAGGACTCCACCTTGCATCGCAATGAAGATGGGAATTTTTAGGGCTCTTTATTGTTCTTGTCTCATTCCTAGTTCTAGGTTTTAATTATGAAAACATTGACTGGAATGTTCTGGAGGATGAGTGAAAGAGTGGTTTGGGACTGTCTAGCACCTTGACTTTCCCAAGCAGTGAATGATGGCAAGGATCCTGTCAGTAGTGATTACGAGCAGCATAGCCTTGATTTCCTCTTGCTGTTTCTGGGGTTAGCTTCTTAGTATTGGACTGGCACTACAGACCTAGTATGTTAAAATACAGTTAAGCTCAAGATGTCCTCGGCCTGTTATGCTGACAAAGAGCTCTACAAAAAGAACTGCCTCCCACCCCCATCAGTGTGTGTGTGCTGCCCAGGTGGATGTGAGTGAGGAAGGCAGCACCTGGGGAGTAGAAAGGTTGCTCCTTGTGCCTTGAATTTTTGTTTATCCAAGAATCTCCTCTGCTGGAAGACTCCACTCACCCATATCAGAGGGTCACACACAAATACTAAGATGTGTTACCCCACCTCTATAGAAAAAGAGGTAGTGAACTGTGATTTCTGTTTATGTATGAGGAGGGCTTACATCCGCAAATCTAGAAAGCCTTAATACAAGCACTGCAGAACCTTGCATTATTTCTGAAGCTTGTGGTGTCCCAGGTGAGTTCTATGTCCTGAGTTTGCCCAGTTTATTAGGTATGCTTTGTTAGCATACCTAATAGATGTGCTTTGTATAAAGAAAGGTTATGTAACCTGTTAATATTCTGTCAACCTGATTATTAGAGTAGGTTTTCTGGCATCGAAGCATCCATAAAAAATAAGATTGGGAAAATTGCAAGGATGTGGGTGACAGCCCACAGTAAGTGATCCTGGAAGCCTCTAAGGTTACTTTGACTTGGCCGTTTTGTTTTGTGTGCTGTGAATCTGTAGGATGTTTGAGATAATCACACCTTCTTCATGGTGTCTTGTGCCAAATCAGTATCTTCTGAAGATCTTTGACTTGTCATTGGAATTGTCTTTGGCTTGGAATGTCTTTCCATGCAGAAGGCAATGGAGTTCTTCCTGCTAACAGGGTAAGGAGATGCTATTGATACAATTGTATGCTAGTGGCAGCTACAGCAGTATGTGATTAGTCTGTTTCTCCGCTGTGTGTGAAGGTTTCCTAGGCTGAGCAGCAAGTGGAGAGGAGGACTGCAGTTACCATTAGCTTTTATACAAGACTGGATAAAGGAATACATCAGGAATATGTAGTTCCAGGCCCCTGCTGTCAATAGCCAGATGTTAATAACTGTTTTCTACTGTGCTGAATTCTGTACCCCTTCCTGTTGGCCAAGGAAGGCACTGGCATCAAGGATGTGCTATGTCTAGTACTTGCTTTTGAAACTAAGTGCTGAGAAGCCTGTCTGGCACTGTTTTGTATAATACGCTGTTCAGGCTACAGTCAACACAATGTCTGTGTTGTACTTAAGATCCTTGAAAGCATATGTGTGGGTTTTCTTTTTAAATAGCACCTACAGGTATATGCTTTGCTATTTCTGGAGCCATGCTTCTATGTCGGGACATAGAACAGTGCTGCACTATACAATACAGTGTTGTTTTCTGTATGACAGTGTGGGGTAATTCTTATTCCCCTGCATATGGTTGAGCTGATTGCCTGATTAGAGATCAGAAAGGTATTTTTGGCAAGGGTGTAACAGCAGAAATTTGAAAGAAAGTGTGTCTTCTGAGACTGGGGTTTAGCTGAACTCTAACTGTGCTTTATCGGGCTTTTTGGACCTTGTTCTGGCAATGTATTTATTTCTCCAAAAAGGAGAAGAAAAAAGCTTTTGTGATGTCCTATATTCTGAGTCACTGTGGTACGAAGGAAGGAGTCTCCACCCACTGCTGCCCATATATAGAATTTGGGGTCACATTGACATGAAATTACAGTGTGTTAATGAATTGAGTGATGATTAAGAGATGTGACTGCGAAGAGGATGCAGACAAAAATTAACGGTTATTTCTCTACTCTGCCTACCCTCTCTATTCCTCACTCAGGTCTGCTGAATGGTTCCATTTGGACTGATGGTTTTTAATGCTTATAGCCCAAAGGTGTCTTTTTGTTTTTTATTCTTTTTTTTTTTCTCCTTAAAGAAGAAAATTGGTTCCGTGTGTTCTGTACATTAAATTTCCTTAACATTTTTTCAACATGCATAAAATTACAGATCTCTAGAGGGAATGAAATACCACATTGCACATTGTAATACCGCACCCAATTGCTTGCTGCTCCTCTCTGTTGCCAAACCTTCCAAAAATCATAACATAGCACTAATACACTTACAGGCACTGGTTTTCCATGCTTGATACAAAGTAAAAATATAACTGAGTAACCAGACATAAAAATAAGTGATGTCAGTTTGTGGTGGATAAATGCAATTCCGGGAAATAAAACTTTGTGCCTTTGCCTTGAGTGTACTGCCTAGAGAGTCAGGGTGGAGGAGAGACTTGATGTGTGAGGACTAATTTTAGCAGTGCCATCCCGTGTGTGACTGTGGAACTACACTGTAGGTTGTAGACAGTGAACTAGCACCCACAAAAATTGAGAAGATGCTATTAAATTTGATAGTTGAAGCAGATTTTTATGAGGATAGTAAATAGCACCTACTATAAACCAAAAGACAGAAAAGAGATTCCTAGGTAATCACTCTGTGCTGCAAACTTGAAGCACAAAATTGTGTTTGGATACATGAATGCTGGCAAACCAATGAGAAGGACATCAGAACTTTTTCCATAAATGTGTTTTTCACTTTTTACTTGATTTGCATTTCTAAAGTGTAATACCTTTGGTTGGAGAGCTGCCAGGCAGAGAAGGACCTGGTGGATAGTCAGCTGAATATGAGCCAGCAGTGTTCTCAGGTGGCCAAGAAGGCCAACAGCATCCTGGCTTGCATAAGAAACAGTGTGACCAGCAGGGCTAGGGAGGTGATCGTCCCCCTGTACTCGGCTCTGGTGAGGCCGCGCCTCGAGTACTGTGTTCAGTTTTGGGCCACTCGCTACAAGAAGGACATTGAGGTGCTCGAGCGGGTCCAGAGAAGGGTGACGAAGCTGGTGAGGGGCCTGGAGAACAAGTCCTACGAGGAGCGGCTGAGGGAGCTGGGCTTGTTCAGCCTGGAGAAAAGGAGGCTCAGGGGTGACCTTATCGCTCTCTATAGGTACCTCAAGGGAGGCTGTAGCGAGGTGGGAGTTGGTCTGTTCTCCCACATGCCTGTGACAGGACGAGGGGGAATGGGCTTAAGTTGAGCCAGGGGAGTTTTAGGTTAGATGTTAGGAAGAACTTCTTTACCGAAAGGGTTGTTAGGCATTGGAGCAGGCTGCCCAGGGAAGTGGTGGAGTCACCATCCCTGGAAGTCTTTAAAAGACGTTTAGATGTAGAGCTTAGGGATATGGTTTAGTGGAGGGCTGTTAGCGTTATGTCAGAGTTTGGACTCGATGATCTTGAGGTCTCTTCCAACCTAGAAATTCTGTGTCTGTGTGTGTACCTTTTTTGAGCCCCACTTGTGGGGCCAACCACACAAACCCTTTTTCTCTGTTGCTCTGGCACAGTGGAAGCATGGTATATTGTGTGCTCTGCTCTCTTCCTGACAAGCTGCCCCCAAGGAGGGTGGGATGTGGCTGTGGAACTTGTCTCCAGCTACATCTGAGGTGAAGTGCTCAGTGCACTGAAGTGTTGTGCTTTGTGGCTCAGCAAGATGGATCCCAGCTCTTCTCTGAATAAGCCATTTACTCTGTTATTGCACCCTTCCCCCATATTATTCATATTGTTTTTTCCACTCCCATTTATTTTTCTTCATAACCTTTTCCTATTCTCAAGCTCTCTTCCCTTCCCTGCCAGCTTCTCGTTCTGCATTTGCCTCTCACTGGCAGTACTGAGCTCCACAGGCTCAGGACTTCTTTATGATCCAGGCCTTTGTTTTTTCTTGTCTGTTCTGCTTTTCCCCATTTCTCATCCTTTCCTTCTGTTATTTCCTCTCTCCACCTTTACTTGGCATGGTATGTCAAGTTGGTTTAGCTGGGAGTGTATGTAGGACATTGGAGAAAACCAGAGGAAAGTAAGGGAAAGAATTCTCTAAATGGTTTAAAAAGGGACCTGTGTTTCCAGTACATTTAATAAAAAAAAGAAAAAAGGCAGTGAGTATGGAAGTGAAGTATTGAGAACTCTGTTGTTCCGGTGAGCTCCTGTTCATTTTGAATCCTGTCAGCAGGGAAGCTTGCTACAATAATGAGAAATCATTAGCTGCCTTGTTTTATATCCATTGAATATGACCCAATTTTTACAGGAAAATCTGTTGGGACTTCTCCCTTCTCCGCCTTCCCCTTGCCACAAAAACAATTTGGAGAAGGGATGGGATACCAAATATTTAAGAAGCCATTTAAAAAGTCCTTCTTTGTTCTTTTCATCAACTCTCTCCCTGTCTTCTTGCCAGCATGTGCAGTAAGTTCCTGTCCCTGAGAGTTTGCACCAAAACCACAGTTTGAACCAGGCTGTGCATAATGGGCGTCTCTGTTAGTTCCCGCCAACTGAAGCTCCCAGCAGTAGATGGAAAATTAGACATACACCACTGCACAATAAATCTTATTGTAATTCACCCAGCTAGCATCACCACGAACAGGCCTTGAAAAATGTGTCGTGTGTGCTTGAAATCATACTTGTGCTCCTGCCATTAAGGAACGAAAAAAAACCCTCATAAAAAAAAAAGTTTCATTTACTTTTTTGTTATAAAATACTTTTTACTGGTGCCAGCTGGAAGGAAAATGACCCAGTTAGATCTCAAAATTATGATGTAGCTTTAAGTGCTATGTTTAGATTAACTGCCAAAATGTTAGTATAAAGTGGTAGGTGTTTGTGCTGCAGATAATAACTAATGTACTGTTGGTCAAGATAGGCCACTGTTCTGTTATTATTGTATGGATCTTATGACTAAACATTGGAGCAAGCCTAGTGGAACAACAATATTTTACTGTGCCTGGAATACTAGCTTGTCAGAGCTTAATTGGAGTGCCAAGAATCTAATGAATCAGATGGGGAAGACGTCTTTTTTTTGTGTGTGTGTGTGCTGATATTTCTGATTTGTATTCCTTACTGCAAAGTGAACTGTATTTGTTGTAGGTGTTTCCTGGTATGTATTGTCTTAAATATGCTCAGACCCCTCTGGCTGTCAAATGATTATGGTCTTCCAAAGACACTGAAAACATTTTTTTTCTCCTGATGCTTGGGAGATCGAGTTAAATGTGTTGTATATTTTAAAGGACCAAGCTTACAAGGAAAAATCAAGGTTAAAAGCACTTCAGAACTCAAGTTGTGCTGATGTGTATGACCTTTGGGCCTAGAATTAGCTATTTTTACTCTGTTGATATAAAACATTAACCTCAGTCAAATGTTTCTTGCAAGAAATGAAAACAAAACTGTGATGTTTAAATACACAATCTAGATGTACCTACACCAGTCACCATGAAAAAGTCAACATTTGCTAACAGACACCACATGGTGGATTCTGTGGTACTGCAGTTATTTTTTTGAATAGGAGGGGAAGTACCTGTGGGAGAAGAAACATCTGAAATATCTTGGGTCTGCATGAGCTCCTAACCTGCCTTCTGTTGTCATCAGTCTGTTCTTATTTTCCCAGCCCCTTCCAGTCCCCCAGTGTTCTGTACCCCAGGCAATCACCATTAGATATTATTCAGTAATGTTAGGTACCTGTCTTCTTGCCCCTGCTTATGACTCCTGTGTTACTACAGTGTATAAAAACTCAGTAAATTAGTCATATAAGTCATTATCGTGATTGTTACACTTCTAATGTGAGGGAGAGATGAGGTTTAACTGAAACAGGAAATACATCTGTGTTTCTCAGCCTAGTTCTGCCATTCCCATCCCCAGCCTAGGACAGTTGAGTCTCAAGTATGGTCCAGTTCTGCTGTACTTTCATGTGGGCCTGGACTGGTGTCCCTGAACCTGTCCTATTAGGAAAAGTTATGATGGGATTGATTTCAATTCCTTTAGAAATCCTTGGTGCGTTAGATCATGGGAACGGACTCAAGCCAGTGTTGTGAAACAATGAACAGGATGGGTGTCTAAGTGTGCTCTCACAGAGGGTAGATGAGGGAACAAGAAGAGGAAAAATAAATTTGTGATTAAGGTCTTAAGCTTGGACTTAGGAGACCTGGCTTCAGTTTCTCCCTTATGCTTAGAGAATGGGCGTACCCGAGTAAAGTTGCCTTTTAAATGCAAGATGAGCAGAATGAATTTGTTTTCCATTTCATGGGTTCTCAGAGAGTCACGTTCTTTTTTAATTTCGATGACGGGATTTTGCCACATAAATACTATTTAAATAACAATACAGACACTTCTGAAGATATTTTTATCAGATACTACTTACACTTAATTTGAGGCATGGTGTTGCCTTTTTCTGGTGGTGCCAGTGAATAAAGAAGCTTATGCTGAGGTCAGTGTAACATTTGGGCTTCCTTTTTGATAGCTGATAGGACTTCCACATAAAACTTTGGACTGTTTTTTGGCAGAAGGGGGTCCTAAATAACTTGTAGCTCAACTAATCCTGAACTAAGGGATGGATATGCTTTTTCCACCTTGCCTAGAAAAGCAGCAGGTTTCTCAGGGGACATGCAAATAGCAGTGCTGACTAGTAACTTGATGAAAATTGCTGTTTTCCAAAGCTTTGTTTTGGAAACCATTTTAAAGGAAAAGGGTATTACCAGCAATATAACCAGGTTAAAACATATGTTCAGAAGGTGCATTAAACTTGCACTGTTTTTTTTTTTTTTTTCAGAATTAACTTTCAAGTGATTGTGTTATCTGTGTAAAATCCAGTACAGAAGTTCTGCAGCTATGGTGCACAGTAGAGAGAGGTGATTGACAGGTTAATATTTATGCTATGTTTCAACCGGAGTCAATAAGATTACTTGCTGTTTTAATGTCTGTGGTTTCAGGAACAGACAGGGGAATAACTGAGGATGTTTCAAACAGTTGCATATGTCAAATAATTGTATTACATTGATCTTTTTATGGTAATGTTTTTCTGAACATTCAAAATGACCAAAAACTTATGCAAAATTCTGTCTGCCAAATTAAAAGAACAGCGGGACTCTTCCCAAAGTTGTATTACTGCATATTTGGAAGGAGGATACATGAATACAACATGGAATAAAACAAATGTAAGTAAAAAAAAAAAAAAACAAAAACAAAAACAAAAAAACTACAGGTTAAAACTCCTTATCTTTATTCATAGCTACTGAGATGTCTGTCCTGTGGAGTACTTATGGGTATATTTTGCATTGCTGGAGTACTGACACTATTAGAGGTAACATTTTTTGAATTGGGAATGCTGTGGACAGTGGCATTTTGAATTCACCAGGACACTTAATATTTATCTAATGTATTTTCATAATCACCCCAATGTAATATTAAATACACTTCAAGTCTTATTGCAAGTTCTCCTGTTTAAATTCATAAAGTAAAAACTAAGCATTTTAGCCTTTACCGTACCAGGAAGTGATCAGTGGAATGTTTTAGAAAGCAAGCACTGTTTAAGATAATTTGCTACTCTAATTAGTGTTCAAAAAGAAAATACTTTTAATTAAAATATAGATGCTAAAAATGACGTTGCTCTTTTTCAAACCAAGGTGTTTAAAATAGTACTTTGGAAATATGAAAGTTCTTCCTACTTTGAGAGATGTGGCAGAAATACTCACATAGGTATACAGCAATGACTGACAGGGACAATGTCACCTAAACATCACGGGATTGAATGGTCAGAGTAAAATGGTGTAAAGGTATTGAGGTATTTTTTTTCTACAGGGGCTTATAGCCAAAGTGGAGCTAAAGCAGTCTTTAATGGACCAACATGGGACTTCTAAATATGCCTTTGAGCTATTTCTAGAAATGTGATAGAATGTGTTTGGTTCAGAATTGCAGCCTGGCAAACTGTAATAGAAAGTATTCATCCTGAAGGTTAACCTTTGGATGTCCTGGTTTGGTACTGAAGTCCTGCCTACCAAACTGTAAGCACTATATCCTCCCTGTTTCCACTGACATAGCCTGCCACAACTGGCTATGAATTGATGCTAGCATACTTCTATCACTGCGTTGGGTTTTTGGGTACATGTTTGTAGATGTTTGTCCAGTCTTAACTGAGGAGTAACTTAATGGTTGAGATTTTGTCGATATTTGTTGTGTTAGGAGCTTTGAGATGAAACAATTAAAATTCCATGCTGCTTGGTATTTGCTTGTTTTTCTTTGTAATAAGAGTCCTTTTTAGGAATCTAAAAGATTAATTTTTGTTGTTGTTGTCACCTGCTATGTAAGTGGTAATCTCAGTACTTCATTTGTCCATCAATTGTGGTAGTTTGATACCGTAGTTTTTCTCAGTGTTGCAGAGGTTGCCAGGCCAAAACCTTGACTATTAATAGCTCTAGGTTTGTTGAGATGGGAATGGCATCCAGTCCTGTCAAGAAACAGCTGAGCATCTGGGAGTTTGACATACATACCTATTTTTCTTTTCCTTAGTGACTGTGTAGTATTTAAAAGGCAGCATGTGGGATAAGAATGATACGAGTACAGGTACCGCAGTTGGTAAGATTCATGCTCTGATAAATGCTATGTATTGTGCGGAACTCCACTGCAGACAAGCAATGTCTCCATTGACTGCAACAGTCTTAATCTGAACCATAAATAACAACACTGTGAACTCATCTCATGCATTCGCTGCATATAGGATGACCATGGAGAAAAAGATCACTAATGAAGTACTGTATAGAATGATAGCTACAGAAAACTACACCTGTAACAGAATTTCTTTATAGTCTAAGGAGAAAACACATAGCAACATTCTACTGAAGGTAAATTTATTTCTTAATTACATCCAAATTTGTCTTTATTTCTGGGCAACATAGACATAGTAGTCCAAACCTGTTTGAGCAGTCCTCAGCTTTAGGATTATTTAAAAGCAAAAGTTGGTTCATATCTGAAATTGCCTCCAGATCCTAACTGCATAGAGTTAACTCATTTCTCGCTCTCATGTTTAGCTTGCTAGCATGTAAATTGTAAAGATAACTTACATTAATTGCTCATGTGCTGGTTATCTTCAGATATTCCCCCTAATTTCTATGGAGTAATGAAGTTATGTTTGGGATGGCCAATGATACTATATCAGGTGTCCTTAAAATCAATTACTTATAATTTGATTTGTCTATGCACTGTCTGTGGATGAGTAAGGTGACCAGCATGCCACCAGAAGCTGTCTGCTGCCTGCTCCAGCTACTGGAGGTGTGAAACTTTACAGCCTTAATCTGGCATTTTACAAAGCTAGGAGGGTGCTGACCAAAATGAGTGTTCTAATTGTTCTTTTACAGACTTAAGAGCCTGCTTTCATCTCCTGCACTGCCTTTTACTTAGACATATACTGGTGATTCCATTGGGTCCTACCATTAGTTTCAGTTCTAGGTGATGCATGTTGTCACGAGTTGCACGCTGTGCTGATTAAGCTGCATACTTCACTAATCAAGCTGCAAAGTTAAGTAGGTGAAATTTAATACACTCTACTAATCAAGGTGCATTCTTCATTGAGCAAGCTGAATATTTTAAGTGTAGAGTTTTTATGTACTCTAGTAACTGACTTGGAGGCCTCTTTTGCCTACGTGCATGGTTAGCAAAAAGCCACCACTAGCTATTCCATTACTGACAATGGAAGGAATGTGAGCTTTCACTTTGATACTTGCTCCAGTGGAGCTTAGTGAAGAAGTAATCAAAATTAGCTCCGGTAAGCAAATGACGCTGTTTCACTTTGGTAAGTCTCATTGGATTACACTGGAACACATTCCATTCCTACCATAGTGCTTCCTACCAATAGCAAGGGTGTGTGTATTCTGTATGACTTTTGCACCTCGATTTGCTCTGCAGATTTCTCATAAAGTGACTGATCTTTTAAAGATCTCTGATTATGATTTGTCCTTTCTCAAATAATCTTAATTCAGTTTTAGTTCTCTTACATGCTTTTCAGTTGCATCTCTTCAAACTAACTGACAAAGGTAGAAGAATGCTGTTTTGGTCTCTTTCTTCCTTGCCAATAAGAAGCAGAATGTATTGAGAAATGCTCAAAACCACAGAGGAAAAAACAGTTGCTGCGGAGAGATTGGAAGCAGCGTTATTGAGCAGTAAGACTGAACACATTACACGGGACCAGCATATCAAAAACCCAACACATTCTAACTGTGTTATGGATTAATGGTAAAGTACAATTAAGAAGACTAAGGTTTTTTAAAGAGGGTTAGATGAAGCATACAGGTAAGAATTGATGCTGAAGGTGAAAGAGGAAAGATTGAATAGGAGAAGCTTCAGTAATTACATGAATTACATGAATTCCTATGCATGTGATAATATGTTCACGTTGTCTGGCCTTGATGGTCTTCTGGGTCTGATCAATCTGCAAATTCTCCCTCTGTTTGCAAAATGGTGATGAGCTCATTAGCTTGTATGGCAGGGAAGAGCTGATTCCTTGGGTCTGAGTCCAGCTGCCACCACCTCCTATGTTTGCTTCACTCTGGGTTTTAACACAGGGACACCTGTGCTCAATGGTATGCAGTGGGATTGTTTGCTGAGGAAAGATTTTGGTCTGTGTTTCGGTAGCTTAAAAAATGCCACAAAGAGCAATGTTGGCTCTTTGAAAAAATGTCTGTGATAGCTGCTGTCCATATGGAATCATAGTGAGTGAAGTGAAATGCCCAGCCGAAATAAAGGCTTCCTGAATTTAAAAGGGAAAAAAGGAACTGAGGTTGGTGTGAAAACAGACTTTCTTACAGGGAACTTCAGTGTAGAGTGCTATAGAAAATAACCAGCTTTAACAGAAAGGTTGGGTGCTTGAATTTCCATTCTTTGGAAATGTCTTTGTGCAGTCTGCATGGAGTGCAGCCCACTCGGCTTTAATTCACCAGCATGTTTTTTATCACTGTGTTTGTGCCTGCTATTTTTGACTTGTATCCTTTGAATCTGACCACTGGTGTAGTTTCAATCACTGATGGCTTTAAGATTAGTGAGTTGGTGTTTGTGTTTGTTTTTTTTTCTGGTTACTCTTTGTGGAGCAATGACTGTCACAAGGGGTAGAGGGCTGTCATAATCTGGCTTAGAATGATTACTGTACGTATCTTCTTGTCACCTTTTATTTAGGCTTTATCCTTTTGTTGGAGTGCATGGGGAGAGAAATAAAGGATATGTGCTTGTAAGGGTATAACACCAGCTTCTAAATACTTTTAGTTAATGTCTATTGTCAGACTGCTGATTTTTCCGAGCTATCAACATACTACTTTCCATATAGAGAAAAGACTGTGGCTCTTCTGTTAACTTGAATGATCTAGATGTCCTCCAGCTTTACAGTGATTCTGTAAGAAGCTGTTTTACACTTAAAACAAATAACATAAATTATTAAAACTAAACTGGAATTCTCAATAATAAACAGTGTAGTGCAGAGCAGTGACTGTGGTATATTTTTTGGCTTTGTTCTCCAACTGATTTGTCCAAATTAGGATTCCACATTAGTGATCAGTTATACCAGAACTTCAAATTTTTGAGTGGTGAGCAATGCCAAATGCGATGCGCTACTAGCTCTGTATATCAGGGATTTTTTTGTTGGTATGTACAGCACAGGTGTACACAGTAGGGAATCTGATCCAAAACCAAGTTCTTGGATATTCAGCTATTGCTGCAAGTGACCAATTGCATAGGAAAGCTAGACATACTGAACTTGCTGAGTCTTGCTGTTTCTCTTTTGATGTAGGAATTTGTTGTGTGGAGTTTTGTTTATACGGCCCAAAATGCCTGTGGGAATTTTTCCTTGAAAGTTATTGAAGGTAAATTTAGATTCTTAGGATGCTTCAGGCACACAAACTGCAAGGGATGAAAATGTCCATTATGTACCACACAGTGTCAGTGTAAAGCCTTGAAGAATAAGTAAACTTTGCAAGATGTAAATTCCACTCAGTAGTGTGCAAGCTGATTACAGCTCAACATTTACATAGGCTCTTTAATTAAGAGTAAAGGTCAATAGGTTAAATAAGTAACTTAATCAGAGAATTATGCAGAAGTGCCACAAATCAAACACATTATACGGCTCTTGAGATCGATATGGTATGCAAATCGATCAGTAAAGTATATACTGTATGACTTCAAGTACTGAAACATGCAGCATGATTTTGCAAACACAATAGTTAATAGAGTTTGTATCGGTTGACAGCCCAGCAATTTTTTTTTTGTAATATTTTTAATCAGTTTGACTTTGTCATGCATAGTATCTGATTCCCAGGTACCTGTTTTAACTTATCTTGAGTGCTGTGCAAAGCTGATGTTTGGGTAAGGAAGTAAAAGAGAGGGTTAAAAGCATGCATGCTGTATAGTTGCCAAAGTTGTGTAAGGGGCAAGGAAAGACAACAAGGCTTCTTTAATAAATTAGGGTGTAGGCCCTCCAAACTATCAAAGGAGCAGGGTCCAGGTTCTCTTCTCTGCGGTGGTTTGCTTGGTATTGGGGAAGAGAAGGAGTCTGTTTTTATGGTTCCTACATTCTCATAGTCCATCTGTGCCAACCCTGGCTCCTCCATAGGATAGAGAACTGATGTCTCTTGTGAGAGCTGAGGTGAGCCAAAGGGCGGTGTGTTCCAACCACAAGCCTTCCCTGTCCCTGTTTGTTTGACAGGGCATGAGTGGTTAGGACCAGATGTTCAGCATGTGGGAGTGAATATAATTCCTGGCACCTCAGTGGACCTCTCCCTGGATCCAGCCACCTTCCTTTTCTTTGGGGCTTGCTTTGCTATTTGTTGGAGTCTTGTTGTTCTGCCCCTGTTCCCAAATAGGTGACTGCTGTATGTGAGAGCTCAAACCACTGTTATTATCGATGCCATGGTGCCGGAGGAGGGTGGTGCAACAGTTTTGAGGGTTGTCTGGGTTCAGAAGAAACTACGCTGTTCTGAAAGCCTCTTAAATATCTGGAATGCATTCCAATCTTTGCAAGTGCTAGCTTTTTTAACTTGTGAGAACGATTTTTATTATCTGATAGGATGCGATAGGTTATTAGTGCATACCAGTACATTATCAAGTCAGAAAGGCATTGAGATCAAAAGTTCTGCACCTCTTCAGATCAACAGGAGATGCAGGGATTCAGCAATTATGGAAGGGGAAAAAAAAAAAAAAAAAAAAACAGGCATGGGAATGATTTGCCTGTCTTTACAGCAAATATGAAAATGCAGATTGCATTAGGTTGGAACTGTGTTTACACGATGTTGCTTTCTGACCTCTTGTACATACTTTCTGAAAGTAGGTACAGTTGTTACATGAGTAAGGCAGATGGAAATCCCCTCCCATAATCACAGTGTGATGGGCTACTTGGCAAAAAAGCTAGGATTTCCTGTCCATAAGCACAAATGCAAAAGTCACTGGTACTTAGCAGTGAAAGTGACTCCCTAGTGCCAAGTGGTATTCTATTGTGCCTCTTTCCCTCCCCTCCCTCCCGCCCCCCTTCTGCAAAAGTAGTGAAAAAGAAAAAGCCATGGCTGATTGTATTCCAAATGGCTGGAGTATTGCAAAGGCCCATCATATGAGTAGCCAACTCTGTAATGCATTATTACTGAGGAAGAATATTGGAGGTATTTTTTGTTTTCCCCAATTTATGGAAGTGACATGTCTATGTTTGTCTTTCTGTCATTCTGTCTGTTTCTGTTCTTTCAGTGTTACTTTTGTTTCCAGGTGGTGATTATTATGTAGCTACTGTTTATTCTTTATTTTGTTTAAGTAGTTTGACCAGTCAGAATATTTTCTCTATTTTGGCAGGTTCACACTTCTCTTTTTCTAGAAATATGATCTTTAAATTTATTTTTAGTTGTAGGATACCGTGTATGTCTTTACATTAAGGTTTCTGCTTAGTAAGTAACTCTGTTATCCCACTGTACTGCTACTGTTGTTTTTGCTGTGGGGTAAGGTTGTATCATTACAGAACTTTTAGTGTGTTTTCATATATCCCAGCCTCTGCATTTTGAACAAAACCTTTTCATTTTTTATGCAAAGGTTCAGAATTCCAACATACATCTCTGCTTGCAATCATCTTGTGCAACAGTGGATGGCTTCAATATGTAGGAGTTTGCAAATGCTTATTAGATCTCAACAACTATACTGTGGCTTGCTAGAAGTGTCTACAAACACACAAACACCACTCATGATCTAGCCTTGTTACCTTGGGTGTTTTCTATTTACCAGATAAAGTAAAAAAAAAAAATAAAAAAAAAAAATAAAAAATTGTCCTGACTTTCTTCAGTCAGAAAGAAGAGAGTACAGAAAGTATGGGGGGGGGGGAGGGGGTGAATGGACAGTTCCAAATTACACATGGTAATGAAGTCTCAAGAAATTAATGGAATAGGCTATGTTCTATATATATATATATATATATATCTATATATATATATATATATATATATATATATATATATATATCTCCCATGTTCTAGCTAAAATGGATTTTAACTTAAAAGGGGGAGGGGGCAAAAAAAAAAAATCCACAAAACCCTCAAGTACCTATAGCTGTGAAACCAGTGCAGC
The DNA here is from genome assembly GCF_964035555.1 of Netta rufina. Lineage (NCBI taxonomy): Eukaryota > Metazoa > Chordata > Aves > Anseriformes > Anatidae > Netta > Netta rufina. The sequence goes on along the minus strand of NC_140128.1, from coordinate 4,570,546 downwards.
ACTGAATTTGGTTTGCTAAACCATGGCTGGAATAATGGCTGAATGCTTTCATCATGGCCTATTGTATGTATTCTTGGTGCATTTCTGTCAATATTCAAACCATTTTGTGTGTATGAGTGAAATGCAATTGCACCTTTGCAGGCATTGTATACACAGTGTTGTTTCAGGAAGTATTGTGAAGAACTTGGGTGGGCAAAACAGGCTCTACCATCAGCTGCTACTCCCTCACTTACTGCTTTTCTGAAATTCTCATCATTTCTGGAGGTAAGAAGTGAAGAATTCTTTTATCCTTGCCATCTCTCTCCCTTTTTACTTTGTCTGTGAATATCTCTAAATGAGATCTGAATGTGAATACTAGAAAGGATAAAGCGGTAGGAAGAAATTCATCAATATATTTAAAAGCTCATGATTTCTAGTTCAATATCTGAGTCTGATAATGGTCTACCTTAAGATTTCTAAATGTTCATGTTTGGCAGTACTAGAGTCTACTGATATGTTAAAAAATGTTCCTCCCGTGTCTAGCTACCTGCATATTAAGACACTGGCAAAATGTCTGAGATCATATCTAACAGCACACTCTTGTGACTTGCTACCCAGTTTTGCTTCACTCAAAGATGGGTGTGTGTTCTTCACATCTCTTCTAGCAGATCTGCTTATTAAGACACTATGATTTTCAAGCTTAAAACAGAACTCAAAAGTAGGTAGTTTTATCAAGTTTTCTATTGTTTTGTTGCTTACATTTAGTAGAGTTCAAGTAGTGTTTGGAATTGGCTGGAATAACTTACATATATATATATATATATGTATAGTAATGGACTTAATCCAAATCTACTCATAGGAGTCACATTCAGAAACTTTCTCCTTCCTCCTCTTCTTCATATAAAAGCTTCTTGGTAAATTATTGTTTACTATATTTTGGTCATATATGTGTTGCCAGACTATTGCCTTGGCTAGTTAAGAGGGATGAGGGAGGAGGCCACCACTTGGACATCTTAGCTTATGATGTTTGTTGCTCTGAGGACCCCAGAAATTGACTGATGGAGGAGTAAACTATTCAGGGTTCCTTCTCTTCACATGTGCACATGCTTGTACAGCTAGTGAGTTTGCACCTGTGGTGTTTATTCACATAAAATAACTTCATTCTTCAACCCCATTTATCCACTTCAGTTTCTCTAGTTGGTTCTTAACATGCAAATATTTTTGTTTATTGCATAGCCACATTTTAAAGTTATAATATTCTGGCCTTGCTGGAGGTTCCATAGAATTAATTACTTTGTCTTTCATTATTAATAGAAGGTAGAATCAATAAGTCTCTGACATTTAGTCTACATAAAATTTTATTAGAAAGGTCTGTCTGGAAGGAGATGCCTCTTTGAGCTGAAAATGTTCTATTTAAAAGGTTGTAGTGGGACAATAAGTAAAACTAATATTTTAATGTGACATCTATATTGTTTAACTAGTGTAACTCATGTTTCTGTTACTAATGTAAATTTTAAGTCCAGCAGAATACCACAAGTGTGTTGCATTATGTAAATGATGTATAGGGTTCATATTGTCAAGAAAAAAATGAAATGGATATTGAGTTGTTAGCCCCAAGGCAAGGATTACCAGCTGTCCTTCAGTTCCATAAAGTAGTCACTAACAGGAGCAGTTTCTATGATTCTCAGCACTACTGTCACTTAACTCTTCCAGCGTATGAATCCTTTATTGAATAGAAATGAAAATACTAAATCAATTTCTCAAAGCCTTTTTTCTTTTTAAAAATAAAATGAAAGTACTTGTGTAAGTCTGTGGGTTTTTGTTTTGTTTTATGGTTATTAAACTAATACACTGTAGGCTATTTAGTCACATTAGTAACTGAAAAATGCAATAGGAACATGAATATGTTATCACAGCTGATCTGTAATACTTCAGGTGTGTAAGATACTGTGTATCTCATTATTATTTAGCCCCCTGAGGTATACTGAGGTCTTCACAGAAGACACAATCGTTGATAAATAGCAAGTGATAATCATCTCAAGCTCTGGTCCCACAATTTGCTATAGGAGCGGTACTTCCATCTGTGCCGAGCCTTATCTGCTTCAAGATTTCAGTCATATAAAGAGCTCTCTGCAGGAGGATGCCTGGATTCAATAGTTCGTTGTTCTCAGATAGATCCCTATCTTGGTAGAGCTTCTTCCGCACCCAGGGCCTGTGACCGAGCTACAACACAATTGACGAACATTGTTCTGTAAAGGGATGTGGGAGTTTCTGCAGGGAGGTGGGCACATGCACATTCTAGTAGTTGTTGTTTGTGCATCCTCCCTCTCTGCAATGGAGGAGTATTTTGTCACAATAAGCTTGAGTTCCATTTTTTGAAGAAATACTGTGTACTGTGTTTAATGAGGACCCATGTAATCAGGACACCTGCGTTCCCAGTATGTTGCCCAGGGAACCAATTTAGCCTAATGACAGTGAATGACATTTACTGCTGCTTAAACCACTGCTTAATTTAAACAATAGTGCATTAGCAATATTTAACTTAATGGGGATGTATTGGGCTTATGCCAGTGGGTTAAGTAATGTTTAACTAGGTGTTAAATAGGTAATAATAGAATAACACTTTGATATAGTGCCAATGCATAGTACCTGAGAATCTGTAAGCGGTAAGGTATTGTATCTTACACTGTCTCTTTTGAAAGGAAGGAGTAGTTTTCCACATTTTCCAGAGAGGCGCAGAAATGTTGAATCTGTTCAGTTTGTCCTCAGGTTAACATCTAGACCGTGATATATTAATAAGACCTGAGGGTGCAGTTGTGAGTACAGTACGCCTGTGGTGAGTACAGTATGCCTGTTCCTCCATAGGTTGTGCCTGACATAGATTTTTGCCCCCTTACTTAAATACTGTATCTTCAATGTGTTAGTTGGATGAAAATCCTCCCTCTTTCAATTAAAAAAAAAAAAAAAAAAGTGAAAGAAATGCTCCTGAAGATGGTATAAATACACAACATGGCTCTGCTCTCCACAGTGAGATCCAGCTGAACACTTTCAAATGTTCGTATAATGTTCTATCATGAGAAGAGTTATTGGGCATTGTTTACTTTCAAACATAAGGAGAATACAGAGTCCAATGACAACAGCAGACCCCAGGTTGAAAAGGGAAGTGTGTTTAGAAATTAGAGACAATTCATCACTTTCCCATTGTGATCCCCAGATATAGCTGTACCACATACACCATTGTAAAAAATTACCTATTATAACAAGAAGTTGAAGTAACACTATTCACATCTAGATACCCGCAAAATTGTTTTTAGACTGTTTTATACTGGAGACCTGGATTTGTCAGAGATCTGTCTGTAACCCCTGCTGTAAGCTTCTCTGCATGTCTGATTTAATTGCCTGTATACCAAGGATTCAAGGCCTAGCGTAGCTATTTAATATGGACTGTGGTTGCTGAAGAAGACCTGTAATAAAATCTGTACTGACATAAGGTTAAAAAATCACAGGCAGACTCAGGATCCTTGTGAGAAGGTCGTAAGTAGTTTAAGTGTTCCAGAGGATAAAAAGCCAGCAAGGGAATGTGTAGGGCCCTCATGGGAAAAGAAGGGGAGGCTGGCCGGGGCATGCTGGGAAATGCTGGGCAGAGGCTGGGTTGGTGGGGCTGGTAGAAGCTGGCACCACAGCTGTGCTGAGGACACCTTGCAGGAGCTGGGGAGGCAGGTCCTTGACAGTAAAGACTCTGCAGTTGCTTTACTGGGGTGGTGAGCAGCGATGCTTACCTTCATAGCATGTTAAATTCTAGCTGTGTTTGGTGCATGCAAACCAACAAATAATTGTTATATTTCTCAGTTACATAGGCTCTGCTTGCAGAGCCTCTTCATGCCTAGTTAACAATGCTTAAACAAGTGATACTGGCTTCAAAACATCATCCATTAGACTCATTCAATTCAAACCTAGTTTATCTATGCAGGGCTATCCTAGCTGTGTAAAACCTTTTACATGAATGTGAGCATTTGTGTGAAGATGACTTGAGTTCCACTCTTGTTTTACTCAGATTGACTCTTTAGTGCCTCTATAAATGTTACTGTTATTAGATTACTATGTCAGTACAGTAATTCAATGGAATTAGGGATCTCCCAGTACTGGTAGTCTTTCTTTTCTTTCTACTGATATTAATCCAATGGTCTTTGAAGCTAGTATCCTGCCAAAATGATGATCAGAAGTGATTTGGATGCTGCATCTTCTGTATAATTGTGATATGAATGACATATAATATGGTAAATATGCCATGCTTGTACATGTAATATTTATACCATATATAAAAGCAAATGTATGCATGAAAATGCATAACTACAGAAATGCAAATTAAAATATATATGTACTTAAAATTTTATGTTTTCACCAAGAATATGTATGTGCTAAACTTTTGCAATGTTGAAATATAGCCAACCAGAAATATTTTAGCAACTGTTCTAACTGGCTGCTTGACTGTTAGTAATCTGGCTGGAATTTTACTGCTGGAGTTTTGTAGCATTTCAAATGGAGATAAAGTCTCTGCAGGTATTTACAGTGAAACAGTTAGGATTTGGACTATTTTTTCATAGGAATTATTAAATGAGAGATGCTATAAGGAATTTTCCAAAGTCTTTGCAATGAAGGTATTTATTGTGGTGTAGGAGCTGCTAAGAGAAATGTCTTATGAGGAAAGATCTGAGAGATGAGAAATGGTATTATGTACCTTCAGTGGAAGCCAAGTGTGCCTGAAAACTTAGCCTTACTATATTTGTCATATTTTAATGTTATCCCCCCTGCCTCCATGATAACATGTGAGAATGGGAGGAGTTGTATCACTTCTTTCATGCTGATTTTAGGTTGTTTTCCTTTTTTTGTTGTCTCCATAAATAATCTATACAGGTAGCTCATAATTTACAAATGGTGGCTTCTTGTGTCAGCTAAAGTGTGTTTTGTTGCACTTTAAAGAGTAAATCAATAAGGCATTTTGCCAAGCTTAGTTGTTTTCTTCTACAAAAAAAAAAAAAAAAAAAAAAAAAAGAGCCTTGGGGTGGTGGTAGGCAAAGTTTAGTCTCAGTGACTTTTCCTGGGTAAGAATCCCCTCCTCTTCAGTGAGGGGAACCTAAATTTCCAGACTTTGAATATGTATTTACATCAAGTTCTGTCTCTGCCCAAGTAAACAGGGTCTGTACAGAGAAACCTGTAGGAACTCAGCAGAAAAATGATTTATTCTTTTGAAGGCTTAAGGCCTGTCAGACAGTAGCTGCTTCAACAGTTTGTGATCTAGGGTACCATGCTTCTTAAATGAGAGGATAATGGTTGGAACCATAGTTCTTGCAGTGCTGGATCCAAGCCCATTCTCTGTGGTTTCTGACAAATCAATTCACTAGAATTCACGAGTGGCTGGCAGAGTCCACGTTCTTCCACTGGAGGCAGATGCTTCCATTGGTGCTGCGATGCTTATGCACAACTTACAGACAGAAGTCTGGGCAAGAACAGTTACTGCGCTTAAACATGACTGGTTCAAATATAGAAGGAGCAGGTTTTCATCTGCATGCAACGTGAAGTTTATTAATGCCTATTTGACATAAATGTACCTAAAGTAAAGGCCAGTTAAGGCCAACTGGGTTGGATTTCTGGTAATTGAATAGGGTATGAAGACATCAGTAACACCTTTTGATTAAAGTCACAATCACAGAATTCCTAGGTTGGAAGAGACCTCAAGATCATTGAGTCCAACCTCTGACCTAACACTAACAGTCCCCACTAAACCATATCCCTAAGCTCTACATCTAAACGTCTTTTAAAGACTTCCATGTAGTGAAAGAAGGAAAGACCCTTCATATTACAGTATATTATTTAATAAGCCGTAGCTTGTTTATGACTTAGGAGAACATGGACTCTACAAAAATGAACAAGAAGACTTCCATTGCCAGTACAGGACTTTGTGTCGAGGCCTTTGTACTATTTTATAATAGGAAGAGGAGTTCACAAGTATTAAGCTGTAGTTGTAGAGAACATGTATGGGTCCACATAAGAGAGCTATAAGACAGTGTCAGGTTTCTGCTAGTAACAGCAGCAAGCAGAAAGGAGCTGAGTGGAGAAGAGAACAGACATAGTTAAGCAATGGGATCCTGTTCTTTTATCCTTCTTGGAGCAAAGAGTCAAGAAAGAAAAGACAAAAATGAATAAGGGGCTGCTGTTTGCTCCACTTATGCTAGGTATATTTGTAAACATGCACGGTAATATCCTGGATCTTAACAGGGAGAAGAAAGGCTGTTGGCCTGTCTCAGCTTAGTGAGGTACTAGGAAATGCCTTCTTCCTGGCATAACTTCTTTCCTGGTATCTTAGACTAGCAAGCATTTTTTTTCAAACAATTTATAGGCAATTTAAGATGGAAGGTGAAACACTCTTGTTATTCACAGTAACAACACATAGAAATTCCTTCTGTTGTTGCATGTCACAGATAACTCCTGGTCTTCTACATATATTTCTGGAGTTCATTCAGCCCTGAATCTGTAGACATAAAACAATGCTTGTTGCCTCTGTTTTGCAGTCATGTCTGCAGCATCGCAGCTTCCACTGAAAAATAAATTAACTGAAAAAGTTAAGAAAGAAATCCTAATGTTTACCATAAATACTGAAATCAGAAACCCACCCCTTTAAGGAAATATTTCTTAATTTGTGATTAAAAATCCAGGTAGTTACTGCTGGTTTCAAGCATACCTAATTGAAGATAATGTTAAGGAACAAAATGTCAATGAACATTTAAATCTAAAATCAGCCTAAGACTGTGAGCAGAATCCCTCCCTCCCCACCCTCCTGGAATGCCTGAAAAGAGCAGTCGTGTTCTGGGTCTTCATGCCAGAACTGTATTCAGTTTCCAGGGTCAGTTTGTTCTAGGATGGGATGACCCTGTTTGTTGCATCTGGTCTGCTTTGGGGGTCCCATGGGGCTTTCATCAATCTTTCTGCTCCTTTTTGCTCACTTTTTTTTGCCATCATGACCTTGCCATTCACTCTTTATCTATTCCCTTTGCTTTTCTGTACTAGCTCTCTCTCCTTTGTGTTGCTTTTAAATTTCTTAATTGTGTAGTTTTTTTATATTTTGATACTGGCATCCTTTTTTGCTTTAACTCAATAATAATTGGACAGTTACTTTTGGCTTGTGTGGGGAAGATTCTGATGAAAACTTTAAATGAAAAAATACAGTAAAACAAAATGTGAACATAAATAAAACACCAAAATGCTCTACAAAGGAACCGGAAGAGTCTCAGTTGTCTCAGTGAAGTGACCACTGCAACAGTGACACCGGGGATGTGGTTTCAGGTTCTTACAAGTATCATCATTACATGGTGTCTGTGATTTTTGTGAACACCTACCCATTTTTGTGGCTTGTCTTGAGAGCAGCTTGCTCTAGGCCTTAGTAGGTTCATTTTTGTTAACATTGAAATGTATTTAGCACATGCGTACCTACAATAAATATAAAGAGCCACATGAGAGTTCTGCATACCTGGGAAGATGCTCTGCTCCTCTTCCTGTTCTGGCATGAGCAGAGAAGCAACCTTATTGCACATCAAGGCAGAGTCCCTTCTGCCTGGTCTGTAGCTGGTGAGAGCGGATCAAACTGAACACACACCTAAAATAGTTGACAATCTGAATCAACAGCAGTTTTCACAGGCACTGTGTTTTCAAAGCGGGAACAACAATATTCAGCAAAATAAATCACAACACTATTTTTGGTGTGAGGATGTGGAAGAACTTGATGAGAACTCCCAACCCCCCCCATCTGGAAGTTCATGGGCACACAGGGAGTCAAAGGAGAAGGAAACGAAGGAGGAAAGTGAGTTTGAAATGCATTTGGTACCATAGCCTTTGAATAAATATCTCTCAGACCGAAGGGAGAGCGTGTCATTTGTTAGGGTTTATTTCAGTTGTTTTCCTTCTTTGCTCCGTTTGGCTCCAAGCTGCTGAGAGGAATACAGACGTCTCCACCTGTACCATGTCTTTTTTTCCCCCTTGCCAGGGCAGACTTCTCAGACTGTTCTGCTAAATATTTTTACAAAAATAACTGTTTTAGGGATGATAAGGATATAGTCTTGCCAGGTTCATTTTTGTCCACCCCTTTCCTCACACTTTATTTTTAGGAAGCCTTGGAAGGGATGCATGACAATAGAGATATATAAATAAGCATTTCAAACCCAGGCCTCATCCAATTTTTTTCTGAAGTCAGTGAAATTCTTTCCATCCCCACCAGTAGGTTTTGGACTGAGATGAAGAGGAGGAAAGAAAATTAATTCAACTATTTTTTTTTTTTTTTTTAAACACCAAGCATATCTGTTTTAATGTAGATCAGATATTTTTCTGATAGGTTCGGGGGCTTGCAAGGGAGTATGTGCACAGGGGACTAATCCAACTAACATACGAAGATTGCCTCATCTACAAATAAACCCTGACAGAAGAGAGGAAAAAATAATGGACAGTAGAAAGAGGGATGAAGTTGAATATATGGTATAAGGAAAAATCATTTGCTTCATGAAAAGCTGAACTTAAGGGAACTTACAGCTGGTATTCATAGTGGAGATTTTTTTTGGTTAACAAGATTGACGTTTTAATAAACTGATCTTAATTAACAGTACTTTGAAATTCTGAGTAGTACGCACCCTATCTCAAAACACTAGAACCAGTGGCTTTTTAAATAATTTGCTGCTTGTGGGTGATCTCTTTTTGAAACAAACCCAGACCCTCCAGTCACAATTTATTTTTTATTTCAAAAATGATTTTTACTAGCAAATTTTGCTTTGGTTCAAGAGAATTATAAATCATTATTACACAGCCAGACACTTCAAACATTTTGTAAGAGCTTTGTGCCCAATGAAGCATCAAAGGCAGTGCTGAAATTCATGATTACAGCATGGGTGCACGTCCATTCATTAATACATTAAAGTTCGGGACTCTAATGTTATTAATAGGATTTCCAGATTGTCATGCATTTCTCCCTTAGAAAAGGTGGCTCTTCCTGCCAGACAAAGCAAAAGGATAGTTATTTAATAAAGCCAATTTATAAAAACTTTTTTTGGTAGGCATGTTAGGGCTGTAGAACTTAGAATGAGATTTCTTGGGGGCTTTTCTGCTGTTATTTATTCACCAAAGACAGGCTTATCTTTTGTGTCCCTTCCTTCCCCCACACAGTATTTGTCGTCTTCTCTCTTTTCCTATGCAGATGACAGGCAATTATCAATATATACTTTTTCTAACCCCCTTCATTTCTGATGCTAAATTGTACTGGGGGATCATAAATCTTTGTCTGTCGCTCTAATAAGCTCTGAAGAATGGGGAGATGTAATATGGAACAATATGCTTTTCAATGTACTTCAAACGTAAGATAGCTCTTAAAGATCTGTATTTGGATCTCTTGCATTAAACACCGCACAAATCCATAGTAAGAGTCCCTGTCCTTCAGCATTTACAACCTATGTAAATGATACAAAGAACAGAATAAATGAACTGCTGCCCATTTTTTTTTACAGCTGGGGACCTAAGACTCACAAAGATTAAGTGATTTGTTTAAATCATGCATCATCTGTGCCAGAACTGAGAAATTACTCTCTTCTGAAATCCCACCTGCTTATTTATTTCTTTTCAAAGTAAATGTCCATAAGTGTGAAAAGTAAGAACTGATGGGCCCTGAAATAAGCATGCTCTTAACCTGTTTTGAGTTTTGTGAAATTCCTAACTAGCTTCTTGTTGGAGTTTTCAGTGGTTTGTGGGATTTGAGTCTATGTAATAGCAGATATGTTAGTTTTATGCCAACACAAAACTGTTGTTATCAGTGACTTTCCTGGGGATCTGGGCATGGTTTTGTAAGTTAGGAGGTTCTATCTCATCACAGCTCAGCATTATCCTTTTGCAGTACTGCTTAATAGGTGCAGGTATTTTTCAAAACTAACTTCTCTCTGGTAGCAGGAGCTTCCCTGTGCTTAAAGAGAGGATGTTTCTTTTAAGTTTCAGTTAATGACCTTCTTTTACCTTCTTTTCCTTTTTGCTTTTGACTAACATCCAAAATGTATGTCCAGGTCTGTTTCTTTCCTGGCCATCCTGTTGCGTAACTACTTCTATCTCTCTGGCAAACCTCAGTAACTGCTGCAGCTCTGTCCTTTATAAGGAGCAAACATTGTACATATAGCTTCCTTTTTTTTCCAAACTACTTAATAGCTGTGGAAGTAGGAGAGAGAAAGGATGGTGCAGAAAGTCAACCGACTTTTTGAATTAGGTGTGTCCATTGTGATCTTCTGCCTACCCTCCTTACTGTGGGGGTGCCACCTACTGTGGGCTCAGAAGCTGTACATCCGTGTGAGTGGGGCCCTCATCCTGTGCCATGCTAAGGGGCTGCTCCTTGGGAGAGTGGGCATCCCAGCTAAGGCACTCCACTGTGCTAACATGGCTGCCTGACTGCCGGGCAACTCAGACTTTAGGAAAAAAAATCTTAGGTCCTGGAGGACGCTCCAGGAGCGTTTGTTCTGGAGGCCCTTTTAGACCACCAGAGTGCTGAACCTGGAACATTGCAATCCTCCTGCAGGAGAAAAGGCAGTAGCTGGGAAGAACTGTGACCAGAAATTATTGTGTCAGAACAAATGCTCAATGTGATCGACAAGTTGGAGGTGAAAAGCTTTGGCAGATACAAGGTTGGTTGAAGTTTGTTTTAGCAAGGAGAGAACTCAGGAGATTGTTTAATAGTGGGTTGTTTCTCTTTTTAAGCATATTTTTTCACGTGTATAAGGTAACTAGAGCTGCTTGTTAAGGTAATGAGAGAAGTGGCTTGAAATGTTAGTTGTATTCCTGATACCCTCTTCCTCTCTGTAGAGGCAGCAGAAGGGGCACTATTTAGACCTCTGCGCTCGATTTCTGAGGCAGTTGCCTGCAAATTAGGGAAAAGCCTGTTACAAAACTATTGCTTAGTAATTCCTGAACATGTGCTTATGCTAGCTGAAATATGAAATGAATTCTAATACTCCTCAAGTCCTACAGGAGGCTTGAAATTTACTTGCAGGGTAAGAGGCTTTGATCCACACATTTTCATAAGTATTCATAAAGAGGCAGAATTAGAAACACCCCTTTATTCCGTTTTTCATGTATGCTAGTTTTAAAATACACTTGAAGCTGTGGAATTGATTGAACTTTCAATGAAGCTACTTTGCTGAGATGGGCTAGACTAAAATGCAGGGTATGTCAGGAAGTGAAAATATCCCACAGAATGCTATACCCCTCCAACCTCAGCTGGAGCAGACCTAATGGGGGATGTTGAGATTTAGACTCCATAGTTGCTTTCCTAAACTGCCTAGATAAGTGCGGAAGCTTTCACATAAGCATTTCAGTGGCCTGGGAATAGCCTCTGAATTGGAAGTGGCCTTGGAATAGTCTCTTCCAGCTAATCTGCATGTGGACAAGGGACTGACTCAACAGGTTTCCAGCCTGTGTGGAATTTATACATCTTCAGAGAGGTGATAGGGTAAGACCTCACTCACTGATTGTGTTTTATAATTATTTAACATTAGCTTTTCATACATGCAAAGAAGATAGAAAGCCAAGGCTTTAACTCTGTTACAAATTCTTCCTACAGATAGAAAAACAAAGCCTGTACCTGTGGAACAGATGTTCTTAATCTTGTGTGAGATATCAGATTCTTCAAATTTTTTTCTTCCCTATTCAGTTTACAGAACTAGTCAAAAGTATTTGAAAAATGATCACCTAAAATACATCATACCTTTTCAGCTAGCTCTATTTCTAATCTGCATAACTTAATGTGAACACTAGTCATTATTGGAAATAGTTCAAATCTTGGAGTAGTTTTAAGTCTAGTACCTAGATTCAAGGAGATTTTGAATCTCATGGGAAAAAATACATGGAAAGAAGGAAGGAATGTCATAAAGACAAAGGAAGTCTGACCACATCAACGTAGAATGTGGCTGACTTGGTTTCTTAAAATAGAATGAATGGGCTATTGTGTCTCTAAATTTCTCCCTCAAATATTCTGTGTTTACTGTGCTGGACATCTGGTATTTTCTCATCCTTCTGATATTATTTCTGGGATTAATATCAGTTATATTAACCTGATGCAAGAAAATATGGTGTATTTCAGAATGTTAGTATCTTCTATTTGAGTTTCTTAGTGCTTTGCCAGAAACTCTGGTGTCACTCTCTGTAGATCATTTAGCTTCTTAATGCACCAGTTCTTTTCTGATAGATGGAAGGAACACACTCTAAATCTCTAGGTTTATTGTGGATATTGATATGATAGAAAGTAAATACCAAAATGCTGAGGGTCAGGCAGGTACTTTGAATAGGACTTTCCTCAGGAATTGTTTCCATTTTCCCATCTCTGTCTTTCTATGTAGAGGGAAAATAAGACATTATTTAGTGTCACATGCAGCTAATCCATAGCACAGGCAGTGACCCAGCTGATTTCAGCTTGGTTTCATTCTTTCAGGGTCTCTTACCTTTCCATTTCCAGAAGCACAGCAGACTCTCTTGTTTACTTGTTTTCTTTTATTTTGCTTTTTGTCTGAACCAATAAAATATTTAAACACACAAAAAATGTTTATTGGAGGCAAACAGCACCGTAACTGTGTTTAAAAAAAAATTACACAAAACAACTGTGAACAAATGTTACTCCCGGGTGTTTCCATGATGCCAGCCATAAAAGGTGGAAAACTGTTCATTATAAACTATCGGTTCTGTCAAGATCAAGGAAGTTTCCTAGAGAGCAGCACAAAAGGCAAAATAAAAGGATCTCTTCCTCTGTTACAGATAGTTCTACGTATACATATGTATGTGCTGTGCATGTATGTTTGTGCATATGCATGTGTAGGTTTATGTGCAGTCTATATAAATCAATAGTGCTATCATCTTCTGTTGAAAATATTCACAAAAGTGTGCTCTTTGAAATGAGAGTATCAAAAGGATTCTTCTTTCTGTTGTGAGATTCCTAGAATAAAACGACTTTAGGAAGAATTTGACCAACCCACCCAAGATAGTGCCCATTTGAACATGCAGCTTTTAATTTCCACTGGGTATACCAAGCTTTTAGTTACTACTCAGGTTCTATTTCTCAAATATGTGATAGAGGAAAGTATGTGTGTGAGTGCATTGTGGAGGGGCTGGGAAATACTTTCTCCCTCTACCCCCATGAAATTCACTGTGTCATCACTAAGGTGTGCTTGGAAACAGCTGCCGGAGTTAATGGTCGGGGCCACTAAATAACAAGTACTTGCTATGAGGGCATTTGATTTTCAACTCTGACCAGACCGTCTTTAATCCTCATCCATTCCAAGGCCTAACAAAGAAGAAATTCATATGAGACAAGGCAGTAGTTTCTAGTTTCCTTAACAGGCAGGCTTTGTCTTCACCACAGAATCACAGAATTTCTAGGTTGGAAGAGACCTCAAGATCATCGAGTCCAACCTCTGACCTAACACTAACAGTCCCCACTAAACCATATCCCTAAGCTCTACATCTAAACGTCTCTTAAAGACTTCCAGGGATGGTGACTCCACCACTTCCCTGGGCAGCCTGTTCCAATGTCTATCAACCCTTTCAGTAAAGAAGTTCTTCCTAAGATCCAACCTAAAACTCCCCTGGCACAACTTAAGCCCATTCCCCCACGTCCTGTCACCAGGCACGTGGGAGAACAGGCCAACCCCCACCTCGCTACAGCCTCCCTTGAGGTATCTGTAAAGAACGATAAGGTCGCCCCTGAGCCTCCTTTTCTCCAGGCTGAACAAGCCCAGCTCCCTCAGCCGCTCCTCGCAGGACTTGTTCTCCAGGCCCCTCACCAGCTTCATCGCCCTTCTCTGGACCCGCTCAAGCACCTCGATGTCCTTCGTGTAGCAAGGGGCCCAAAACTGAACACAGAACTCGAGGTGCGGCCTCACCAGAGCCGAGTACAGGGGGACGATCACCTCCCTAGCCCTGCTGGTCACACTGTTTCTTATGCAAGCCAGGATGCTGTTGGCCTTCTTGGCCACCTGAGCACACTGCTGGCTCATATTCAGCCGACTATCCACCAGGTCCTTCTCTGCCTGGCAGCTCTCCAACCACTCATCTCCCAGCCTGTAGCTCTGCTTGGGGTTATTGCGCCCCATGTGGAGGACCCGGCACTTGGCCTTGTTGAACTTCATGCAGTTGACCTCAGCCCATCGGTGCAGCCTATCCAGATCCTCCTGCAGAGCCTTCCTACCCTCGAGCAGATCGACACATGCACCTAACTTGGTGTCATCTGCAAACTTACTGAGGGTGCACTCGATGCCCTCGTCCAGATCATCGATGAAGATATTAAAGAGGACCGGCCCCAGCACCGAGCCCTGGGGGGACACCACTAGTGACTGGCCTCCAACTGGAATTGACTCCATTCACCATGACTCTTTGGACCCAGCTATCCAGGCTATACTCAGCTATACCTTTAGCAGTCAAAGTGACTGTCTGGAGTTTTGGAAAACTAGCTTGCCCAGTTCTTGCCATATCAGTCTGCCTCACACTAGCTATCCTGAAAAAGAATAAGCTGTCTTGTATTTATCACTAAATAATACCTTGTAGATGTGAAGACTCCAGAGGATTGGTAGGTAAGGGGCAAGATGCTGTGGAGGTGAGGTAGCTGGCATTAGAAAAGGATGGGATAAAGGGTCCCGCTTTGGAGATGCAGCAGGGCTGGAGTAGGAGAGGTAAGGGGCTAAAGCAGGAGACAATGTTTGAGTAGCTAGTTCTAAGGGGCTGGGAGTTGTGGCACAGGGGGGCAGTCAAGGGACACACTGAATAGATCCCTAAGGCATGACACTGGTAAATTCACTTTCTTAAAGAATAATTTAGGACTTAAGCTTTTTTTACTCACTACGAAACAGCAAAACTAAACCTGTAAGAATGGTTTTTAAATTTGCCATATTTATTTTCAAGAAACTTAATTTCTGTGTTCTGTTTCTCTGTCTGCAAATTTGAAGGAGGAGTCATGCACTGGGTGGATTGGGGTATTGCTATCAGTTACACAGTCAAGTCAGTGGAGTGGGCTCCAATATTGTCTGGTGTATTTTGATGTAGTATGCAAAGTGTTATAAATGCTAAGTTTGTATGAAAATAAATGTCCTCTTTCTCTTGGAATCCATGCTACTCTTAGCTTCTTTTTGAGGTATGTGGCAAGTGCAGTTCCTTGATGGGCTTGCTTCAGTGTCAAGACAAACTTAGATTCATGCCCTGGCATTGTTGTATGTTTCCCTGTCAGTTGTGTCTATGCATCGCTGTGTGTGACTGTGCTGTAACCTGGACTGGGGAACTGCCCTCAGTTAGAGAAACAAGATGAGTGTCCCATCAGCTCCCCGCCCCAGCTGCTTGAAGCCAGATCTTCTCAATGGAGTCATTTACTAAGCAGTTATAGTGGTGGCATCGGTAAGGTGATCGCCTTTAACTGAGGATAAGGGAACAGAGCTTTACTTCACTGTACTGTACTTTACTTTTGTCATCTCGAAAGCAAATGTGATACAGAACAATTTCCTTAGTGCCACATAGAGGCAGCATGTTTGGTGATCTTGTGTGTTTTAGTACCAGACTAGCTCCAGATGCTTTTGCTAATGAGAATGGTGTTTAAAAGCAGGAAGCCTGATTCCTCTGTGCCTTACTTAGATGTTTTCACATGGGCCACAAAGTGGTTGCACAGCAGTGCCATTCTTATCTGAACTAAAAAAAGAATAGGCTTCCCAGTAAGTGTCACAGAACGTCATGTTCCTAAAACCTTCCTAAGATTAAAAAGGCAGAAAAAAAAGTCTAATTTTGCAATAAGGAAAGTATTTGTGAGAACCTAGCTAAATATCCACCTTATAATCTTCAGCTTATATTGTTTGCCTTACAATACACTATATGGTACACCTCATCATTTCTAGGCTCTTTGTTACTCAGTGCAGTAATTCACGGATACTTGTTCTCATTCAGAATTCAGTAGTTCCAGTCATGTAATTTGGCTTTCGCAGGCTAAGGAGTTTCTTCTAACTGCTTGTGTATGTTTCGAACCCACGGCAATTCTAAGGTAAAAGGTTTTCATTTAGAACATCATGATTCAAGCTAACAACTGTTTTAAAGTAATCTACCTTCCTTTGCAATTGCAGTGAATCAGAAGTATGTTGTAGTCAGTTGATGCAGTTCAGCTAGTAAATGGGATTTTGTTAAGTCATGGTAACTCCGTAGCTTGCAGTCATCTGTCTCAGCACTAGTTTGGCACTTGGACACTCTGTTTTGCTTCCCCTCATCGGGTCTTGGGAACAATCACTCCCTGCAAAGGAGCACTCAGTTAAGAAATGTTTAAAGAAAGGAGTTTCTAGGCTTGATTTCAGACAGTTACACTATTTATCAGTGTTGGACGTTTCAATAGAGAAGAGCTAGCTGCCTGGCAGCATAGTGTAGTAACAGCACAATTCAAACAGATGATTATTACAGTTACAGTGTTATGATAGCATTTGTGAAAATGTAACCAACCCATCACGGAACATGCAGAATTGAAGTGAACAGTTGCTCTGGCAGGAGAGACTAGTGATCATAAATCATCTCACAACCTAAGTATAGACAAAGCTGAGGATCTGAAAAGCAGCCCAAGTGCATGTGGGAGTCTTTGCTTTCCCTTTCTGCTCTCCTGTCACCTTCTCCATTATTGGCTGCTGTGGAGGTAGAATTCTTCCTCTGGGTTTGTTGTGACAACATCTTAGAGAGTTTACAAAATGATTTTTGGTGTGAATCTTGTCACCTTGCTTGAAAATTTTCTTGCCTCTTTATAATGCTCTGTAGGGTAATGTAAACTATATTTGAGAAGTTCTCACTTTGGAGAACATGTGCCTGAAGGGGTATGTAAATGAAGGAGAAGGAAAAAAAAAAAAAAAAAGGAAAAAAAAATAAAGGCACAGCAGCCTGACCGGTGTTGGTGGGTGGGGGAGTCTGCATTACTTTCTTAAATAGTCTTTAGAAATGTCCTGGGAGCTGCTGAACACTGGCAAATGTGTCATTAATGGTGGCATGCAGCAGCAAACAGAATTTCTACAAGCCAATTCATTGCAATTCTAATTTTACTACACTTCAGTGGCTGAAGAATGAACTAAAAGGAACTTTTGAGACAAGGCAAGTTTTCTCAGTCATCGTAGTTCTATGGGGAATGATGGAACTAAAAAGCATTTGAGTTGTTCTTGTTTAAACCCATAGCTTGACTCTTCCCTTGTACCTCTGCTGTCATTAAGAGAGGTTTTTTGCAATTTTCCCATATACCTGAGCCACCAAGCACTGTTTGAGGCTCTTCTACTGTGGAGACAAACTGCTGTGGATACCTAATCTCACATTCTGACTCCATGTCCTAGGTGCTTTGAAGGAAGGTTTTCATCCATAACAATGTGGGAGTCTAAGGAGGAATTTGCATTTCCTTATTTCAGTTAAAAGAGCTGAGGGAGGCATTTGAGAGAATGAAAAGCAGTTAAAAGCAGTAGAAAGCAGTTACTTTGTGAAGGGGCACTGGTAGTTCTGCAAGGAGGACCTAGTGAATACATATCATAGAATCATAGAATCATAGAATATCCTGAGTTGGAAGGGACCCTTAAGGATCATCAAGTCCAACTCTTGACACCGCACAGGTCTACCCAAAAGTTCAGACCATGTGACTAAGTGCACAGTCCAATCTCTTCTTAAATTCAGACAGGCTCGGTGCAGTGACCACTTCCCTGGGGAGCCTGTTCCAGTGTGCAACCACCCTCTCTGTGAAGAACCCCCTCCTGATGTCAAGCCTAAATTTCCCCTGCCTCAGCTTAACCCCGTTCCCGCGGGTCCTGTCACTGGTGTTAATGGAGAAAAGGTCTCCTGCCTCTCGACACCCCCTTACGAGGAAGTTGTAGACTGTGATGAGGTCTCCCCTCAGCCTCCTCTTCTCCAGGCTGAACAGGCCCAGTGATATTGAAATTATCTTTGAGCAAAACTACAGATACAGTATAAATAGACAAATTAATTTTTTTTTTTCCCTATAAGAAATTGGCCAACATAACTTGCAACTCTGCTTGGCAAAGGAGACAGTAATATACTGTTAGAGGAAATGGAAACCCTAGAAGGACTATGATGGTTTAAAATTTATGAAAACCGAAATTCCAAAAGGTTCACTAGGACTAGATCTTATTTTCTGACCTGCATGAGAGTGGGTTGACTTGTACAGTAGTACTTAACTTTCATCTACTTTATTCTTGTTATTCTGTAAAATAAGTCCCTTAAATAAAATCAGAATTCACAGCAATAAAATAGATTGGGAGCTTTTCATCTGTTCACTACAACATACATAAAGTCAACACCTGCATGTGAAGTTCTGTTTGCAGGTATATCTTAGAAGGAAGTTGGACAATGTTATAAATGAAGTCTCAACTCAATCTGAATTTAGTAATATTTATAGAAGGAATATTTATAAAAAGCAAGTAAACAGCGCTGGGTGCACGGGGAGTCTATGCTCTACCAACACGCACACATGAACATCGAACCTTCTAACTATACAGAACATTGCTTTTACATACTAAACCCAAGTATGCCTATACATATGTACAATCAGAAAAGGTAACAAACAGTCCTTTAAGTTCTATGACTTAACAGTCTCCATTTTCCATTCCTTTTGAACAATATGTCTTGCTTTAAGTTGTCAAGCAATTTGGCCTTCGGGCCTTATGTATCTCATTCTTCCCAGATCAAAGAAAAGCATATCCATCTCCTTTTCAAGGCCAATAGGCCTGGGTCAAAAGGCACATCCAGGTCACCAGGAGGCGGAACAGCAAAAAAAAGCCTTCGATGGCTGTAGCAGCAGAGGGGTCGATGGCGTAGCAGTTGGATCAGTAAAGGAGCCTGCAGCTCCCTCACTATCTGGCAAACCACACGTTTCTGACTGTGGTCACACATGGCTCTTCTAGGCCTCAGAGACTGCTCGCCAGGTGCTGAGCAATCCCGCCGCTACCTTGTCATTTTTAGTTGCAGAGTCCCACACCTTGACCTCAGTTTGGTCCCATATTTCAGGATCATAAACTATCTGATTGTTAATAAAGAGAATAAGCTGTAAGGTTACCAGGACAGTCTTTGTTCCTAAGGATGTATGATTCCCCATAATGCACAGCTGTTTACCAGTGAGGGGCAGCTGTGTGCTGGGTCTGCTTCTCTCAGCTTGAGCTTCTTCCCAGCTCTGGTGTGCCATTTCCAGCGACTTTCTGTACGAGCTTCTAGGAGCAGTTTGCTGAGTTTGGCTGAGCCTATCTTCAGGAAGCGATCAGTGTGCCTGTTCCCATCCTGCTCTTTGTTCTGCTAGCCTGTTCCTTTTCATTCCTTCTTTCTACTTCTTTACTGATGACATAATTTCATCGTGTTGCCTTTTTTTATCTTGAGGGCAGGCTCCCCTCTTATACACTTCTCCCCATAGCAGTCCTTTTCAAAACAACTTTGAATTGGTCAAACAACTTTGCCCAGTAACAGCAAACACCCAGCAACTTCCATGTCTTAATGGCTGGAGAACAAGCAACCCAAGATGTCACGGAGTCTCCTGAATCACCCTTCTTTGTTCCCTCTAAACTCTTTTACATTCCTGATGGCCTCAGCGTTTAGAGTCTGATGTTATCATCAACCATGGGGCTTGCTGACCCCCATGGCCACACTCCCACATCTCCCCCTTCTTTATTACTATCAACCATCTTCTTGACACGAATTATTATGCCATGTATCACAGACAAGTACCTAGAATGTTACTTGTTTTGAACTGAAGAATGCTGTATGAGGCTACACCTGCATTTTTGGAGGAAGAGCTGTGGACATACATGTAGCCTTTCTCCTGCAGCTGGTGGGCAATAGATATCTTTATTCTAAGAGATGTAAGTTACAGGCCACGTCCCAGGGCTGAAACTTGTACAGCCATCCCATATTTACAAACAAAATAAATATGAGCTCAATTTAATTATTAGTAATTCTTCTGCACCTTCCCCAAATTCTTGTTCTTGTCTAGTATATCAAAAGGGTCATCTCGGCCGTAACTTTCTGTCTGTTTGAAGTCTCCATTGTGTTTCATTTACTTTGCTTCAGTCTACCTAAAGTCAAGTAGTCAGGATTTTCTTAGCATTCCGGGCACAATACCCTGGGAACTTGCATGAAGTGGAAAGACTTAATTGGTACCTGTAGACAGAATAACTTTATAGAAGGTAAAATCTTGTAGCAGAAGAATTTTTTATCTGGGACATTTTTCATCTTGATCCTTTTCTTTGCCATGTAAGTTCCACTTTTAAGTACAAACTGAGTACCTCATACATCTAGATGTAAGTAAATAAGCCACTTTTAACACAATTAGTTAATTAGTTTAACACAACTAGTTGTGTTGTTATTTGTTCAGTGTATTTCTAGACTCACATTCTTTAAGAGAAGGAGAGAAGCAAATGATAATGGAGCATCTCCAGAGAAACACAGTGCATTCTCAGTGCTGGCATTGCCTTTGCAAATCCCTGCAAAACCCGGTTTTGGGGTGCTAGTAGGTAGCTCAGAAGTACTCTTTTCCTCCTGCAAGTTCACTGATAATGCTGTGCTGAATTTTATAGTTGTCTAGCAGAGTAAATGTATCAGAATGAAGAGGAGGGGAGTAAATAACACATGGTGGTGTACTCCTCCACACCAGAAGAAGTTTTCTTGTGGTAGATCGTACCATCCAAAAATCTCACTGCAAAACTGTTTCTGCCTTGCATGTGTATACGCATCTTTTAGAAGATCTAAAGCAGTGTAGTGATGCTGTATTTCTGTGTTGCTGTCCTGCTTCCTCTACTTTTCCACCCCCCAATCTCTTAGAAATTCTCAGTGTTTCCCAGGATATGCATCAAGTTTTTAGACTGTGAGATTTACCTTAAACCCTTAAATATTAGGAAGAGTAGGAGATAGGATTGTTATAAAGGACAGAAGGAAGGAATTTTTTTTTTGGTCTGTGTGTGGAACTATGTGGGACTGCTCAGTTGCACTATAATTTTCTCAGAGTGAAACATATTGCTGCTTTCATGACCAAGTATATGGACCTAGCTATCTTATCTTTCATATAGGCAAGCACAAAGCTTTTCTTTTTATTAAGAAAAAGAGAGCTGAAGATGCACAAGTGACTGGGTAAAAATTAAATAACTCCTGGGAAACAAAATGTATAGTTAAAAATAAATTCATTGTGAAAAGTTTTCCAAAAGGATCCTTTCAAGTTTATGGCAGAGAATGAATCTGTATCCTAAAAAAGAATAAAGTCAGCAATTGTATGCACTTTTCATGACTCTCATGTAAAACCTGGCAAACAGATTATTTGTTGGCTTAGTAGATTAGACATGAGGGCTTCTGTAAATTAAAAACAAAAGCAGCTTTGGAATGTATTTCACTGTCTCAGTTGGAAAACAAAGATCTCTTTTCCCCCCGCCCGCCCCTTCTTTTCCTTAGGATAATTAAAAATAAAAAAGTGTGTAGAGTCATATAAATAAAACAAGGGCTGGGATGAAAAAAAAAAAAAGAAAATCTTCCTTCAAAGAGATGTCAGCAATCATAGTTTTCATTTATCTGTGCCAAGAAATGTGCTTATATGTAGGTCTGAATGTAGTTTATTCTTGACTATTTATGGAAGTTACGCTCTTAGAGACCTTAATATGTAATAAAAAAAAAAAAAAAAAAAAAAAAAGAGGGGGGGGAGGGAGAGTAATTCTTAATTACAATCTGTTTTAAATGATGCTTAACTTTAAAAGCTTTAAAATACCCCTCTGAGCATTACACAGTGTTCTAGTGTCTTTTTTTTTTTTTTCTTTTTTTTTTTTTTAAATCAATTCTTACCGGTACAAATACATCAGAGTTTATGCTCTAATCATATAGGATTTTGTTGTAATTCACTTCAAGAAAGTGCAAATAAATTCTTCATGAAGAAAAATGTTACTTTGAATTTCTGAAAACAAAACAAAACAAAAACAAAAACAAACAAACAAAAAAACAATTTGGCTACACAACTGCTCTTCAAGTTTGGAACCTAAAAGAGAACACAGTCTGTAGTAAAGAACATAGAATATGTTCAAGATATAGTTCAACTAAAAATCATTCAAGAAAGAGGAAAACTTGTGCCATGGCATGTTATACAATTATTTACTTTTCTACAAAGTGAAAAAAATTGTAAATTGTTATAACTCTCAATATACATATTTTGATGAGGAGCTACAGAATAACTCCTTAAAGAGTTACTTGCCTAAGTCACTCATATTTCTGATTGTACAGAATACTTCTGTCAATGTTTATTCTGCCCCTTTTATTTTGCAATAGCTTCTTCCTGTGATTCTCCATCACTTTACCTCTGTTCTCATATTTAGTTTTGGGCCAAGTCTTGACAGACTTGGGTTGATAGGAGGATGGCAAATCAAAGGAAATGTAATGTACCCTTGGTGCAGTCTGCTCAATCATTAAAGCAGCTCAACACTACAGTTCTTTTTCTGAAATGCAGAATTTCCTCTGGTGTCCCATTCTACTGGGCTATATTTAGTTTGTGAAGGGGATGGAGAAGAAAGAATTAGCTGAACAGTGCTACTGTTCCCTAGAAGCTATTATCTGGTGTAGGTAATCCTAGCCCATGTTTCCATGTTAGAAGCAGTGGTGACAGAGCACGTGTGTTTTCCTTAATTGTCTTTGAGAAGATGCTTCTGCTGGACATCAATCAATGTGCACTACTGTACTGCCTTCTTTACCTTTCTGGTGGTTTGGAGAATTTCCTTGTAGTTTTCAAGATGATCCAGATGAGTTTGAGACTCATTTACTGCTTGTGAAAAGTGGGATGCAAAAGTAGAAAATACTGTCCTCAAAAGGCATGTGGAAACCTTATGAACACAAATGAGCAGTTTGCTGGCATCTATACAGGTTTTATATGTGGCACCATTCATTCCTATTGCTCTTTTAGGACTTTTATAGAGAGTGCAACAAAATATCAAGATTTTAGTATGTATGAGAAATGCAGAATCAGTTTTTGAATCTGCAGTTGGGAAATATAGGCAATTTTGGCTAATAATTATCTGGCCAACTATCAGGCATGTTCTGTTCAAGACTGATTCTCGAGGATTTTCTTGATTTTGATTGAATGTTTTTTATCAGTGAACACTACAGTCTTTATGTAGAAACTAATATTCATTTCCAGTTCTGGGCCAACTGGCAAATCCAAATCCAAATATTACTAATTGGCCACTCATAAGCTTTTCTAGCAATTAATTCAGTTATAAATGATTCAGACCTTTCTGTAACCAAAATAAGATCTGTGCTTGGTTTATTTTTCACAGAACTATTTCATGCTAGACAAAGATGTGTAATAAACCATTACTGAGGGGAGGAGAATCAGATGGTTTATTTGACAGTCCTTGCTACCTCTGCTGCAGTTTGGCAGACAGATAAAATGTAACCTTTCTTGTAAAGCAGTTTATAGATTTTTATACAAACACAAAAAATACAGTTCTTTCTCCATTTCAAACTTTTGCATGGAACATTCTTATGGTTTAACTCCACTGGGCAGATAAGCACCACACAGCCCCTTTCTCGCTCCGTTTCAGCAGGATGGAGAGGGTAAAGGTAAAAGTGAGAAAATTTGTGGGCTGAGCTGAAGACAGTTTAATAGGTAAAGCAAAAGCTGTGCATGCAAGTAAAGCAAAATAAGGAATTTGTTCACTACTTCCTATTGGTACACAGATGTTTAGCCATATCCAGGAAAGCAGAACTTCATCATTCATAATGGCTACTTAGGAAGATAAATGCCATAGCTCTGATCATGCACCCTTTCCTTCTTCTTTTCCCCGGCTTTTATTGCTGAACATGGTGTCCACATGTTATGGGACATCCCTTTGGTCAGCCAGGGTCAGCTGTCTTGGCTGCGTCTCCTTCCAAATTCTTGTGCCTCCTCATCCTCCTCACTGGCAAGACAGTGTGAGAAACAGAAAATATCTTGGCTCTGTGTAAGCACTGGTCAGCAACAACTAAAATGTCAGTGTGTTAACAACACTGTTTTCATCGCAGATCCAAAACATAGCACCATAACAGCTGCTATTAAGAAAATTAACTCTATCCCATATCCCAGTACGAACTAACACAAATATTCTGTCAGCAATGTGGAAACTCAAAGAAAGTATGAAGGAAGGCTGCCTGGGGAAGTTGTAAGTTTCTAATCCTGACCATTGGTACAGTGATGAACCAAATATTTAATGAAAATCAGTTATTTCACATAAAATTATGCACCTATTTTGTACATTGATAGTATTTTTGCAGACAAATATTTTGTGATCTAAAGCACTGAAATGAGTGGTTGCAAGTAATTATGCATGCATTTCTTCATGTGTTTCTACATGATGATATGTGAAACAGGGCCTCTAATGAAACTCTTTCAATGTGGATCCCAAGGCGTTCTTTCTAAACACTGAGGTATTTCATCCTGGTATTCCAGCTGGATTTACAAGTGATTACATTTGCTTGTCTAAACTGCCCTGCAGTCGCTGTTGGCACACTGTTCTTTCTCTTTACCAGTTTTAAACTGTTCTCTGTTGCATTAGACAGCTGCATTCCAGCTTTATGACATCTACATTTTGGGGATGGTTAGGCTCTGATCCATACAAGGACCATCAGTTCCTTTTTGGTGTCTGAATGATACTTGATACCTATTTGGCTTCTGTTCCAAAATTCCTGTGTAGTCTCTGTAGCATTGTATCATTGGTCGCTTTTTGTTCCTGCTCTTTATTATAGTTCACAGAAGCTGAATGGAAATCACAGCCCATTAATGCTAGGATCATAATAGGCACGTATTGGTTTGCTTATAAATTTCTAACTGTGGTCTCTTGCTCCCTCTTCTTAAAGGAAAAGGGGGCGAACATATAAAAAAGGCTCCTGGCTTGGGGGGAGATCACTCACTAGTTACTATCACAAGCAGACAGCATAGGGAAGTTCATTAAGTTTATTGCCTATTACTAGTAACAGACAGAGCAGTGAGAAACTAAAAGAAAAAAAAAAAAAAAAAAAAAACCTTCCCCCTCCCACCCCCATCCACTCTCTTGTACATCCTCCCTCCAATTGGTGCAGAGGAATGGGGAATGGGGGTTGTGATCAGTCCATGGTGCTTCATCTCTGCTGCTCTTTCACAGCTACTCTGTGCTCCTGCTCCAGGTGGGGTCCCTCCCACGGGATGCCATCCTTCCTGAACTGATCCTGTGTATGCTTCCCCCAGGCAGCAGCTCTTCAAGAACTGCTCCTATATGGGTCTGTACCATGGTGTCCATCCATCAGGAGCAAACTGCTCCAACACAGTTCCCCCATGGGTGGCAGCTCCCTGCTCCTGCCTGGCCTCCTCTCCACGTGCTGCAGCTCCGGCCCGGGGCCTGCTCCTGTGGGGACTCTCCATGGGCTGCAACTTCCTCCAGGCCACATCCACCTGCTCCACCGGGGGCTCCTCCACGGGCTGCAGCGTGGAGATCTGCTCCATGTGGGATCCATGGGCTGCAGGGGGACAGCCTGCTCCACCAGGGGCATCTCCGCAGGCCACAGGGGAACTGCTGCTGAGTGCCTGGAGCACCTCCTGCACTGATCTTGGTGGCCGCAGGGCTGGTTCTCTCATGTTTTCTCACTTCTCTCTCTCACAACTGCCATTTTGCAGCAGATATTTTCCCCCCCCTTTTCTTCTGTCTCCTCTCCCAGGGGCCCGACCAACGTCACTCATGGCTCAGCTAGGGCCAGTGGTGGATCCCTTTTGGAGCTGGCAGGAGCTGGCTCTGATCTGACATGGGGCAGCTGCTGGGCTCTGCTCACAGAGCCCACCTGTGCAGCTCCCCTGCTACCAAAACCTTGTCATGTAAAAAGGCACAGAATTACAACAACAAAAGTAAAGATTCCCGTTTCCTGTTTTCTTTAGCCATGCTTCTGTCAGGAATAGTGTAACCAGCAGGACCAGGGAGGTGATCATCCCCTTATATTCTGCTCAAGGCCTCACCTCGAGTACTGTTTTCACTTCTGGGCCACTCACTACAAGGACACCAAGCTCCTGGAGCATGTCCAGAGAAAGGCTATGAAGTTGGTGAGGGGCCTGGAACACAAGTCCTATGAGGAGCGGCTGAGGGAACTGGTTATAGTCTGGAGAAGAGGTGGCTCAGGGCAGTCCTTATTGCTCTCTACAACTCCCTGAAAGGAAGGGGTCGGGAGCTGGGTGTCAGCCTCTTCTCACAGATTGCTAGCGATAGGACTAGAGGGAATGGCCTCAAGTTCTGCCAGGGGAGGTTTAGGTGGGAAATGAGGAGACATTTCTTCTTAGAAAGAGCAGTCAAGCATTGGAATGGGTTGCCCAGGGAGATGGTAGCATCACTGTCCCTGGGGGTGTTTAAGGAAAGGTTGGACCTGGTGCTTAGGGACATGGTTTAGTGGGTGATATTGGTGGTAGGGTGATGGTTGGACCAGATGTTCTTGGAGGTCCTTTCCACCCTTAATGATTCTATGATTCTTGCTGTATTTTTGATAAAGGTGTAGCACAACTTCAAGGGCTTGCCCATATCAGTCATTAACAAAAGAGGAATTACTCTATATCTAATGGGCAAGGAAGATGCTTGGGTGCCCTGGTTGCATCTGTGAGAATTTCAGAACCCACAGACTTCTGGTTGCTATTCTAAACAACATAAGAGACATTGAGTGGTTTACAGGTATAGCAGTTAGAAACAAAGGGGAAATGTCTCAGCGCATCTGTTCCTCTCAGTACACTTTTCTAATCAACCCAGAACATCTATTGTCATCCTACATCCTCTGTGTAATTTTGCCTCACTCCTCTTTTCTGTGGCTGAAGAAGAAAAGCAGCTTCTAACAAACAGGTTTAATCTTCCAAGGTGCCAAACAGTATGGCCTTATGCAATGAAGTGTATATATGGTTGACCTGAGGAATATGAATGGATTTGCTGATTTCAAAGGTCTTTCCCCAAGCTTCAAGATTCTGTACATTAGGGATGATAACATAAGCCAAGGGTCAGAGATGTATGTTCCCTTGTTCAATAATTCATTTCCTCTCAGCTGTGAATGAGGCAAGTGGACAAATGTGAAATAGTGTAGGGAGACTAGACATGGAAGGAGAGACAGACTTAGTTATTTTGCTGTAAGTGGCCTGCTCATTACTGTCATTAAATAGAGCTAACTTGGTAGTCAACCAGCAGTAGGCACAGGTTTCTGTGCCTTACATATCTTCCACATAATTTTATTCAGTGAGCCCATGGGGCCTTGGATCTCACTCTTGCTGTTTCTTTAGTGAGATTATTTAGTCTTGTGTGTCATTAATAACTTAATATCAGCTGGTTTTACTGCTTATTGTCTCTTGTATACCTTTTATGTTTTGAAGTTCTTCTATTAGGAAGATTACTGTAAACAAAGATTAGCAGACTGAGGACAAGGTGCTGTATGTGATCGAGAAGTGAGAGTTTTGCATGGTGTTTTATTTCATTGTGTTGTGTTTTCCCCATGTAATAGCCTGGAAGATAAAAGGGTACTGCAAAAGCAGAATTGACTTCACAAGGCCTGGTGCGGATATGCTGCAGTACCCAGGTGTATATCTGGGTTAAACCAGTGTGAAAACCAAATCAAGACTATGTGCTGTAAATATACAGATAAATAATTGTCACTTACCTTCCTTGTATTTAATTATTTCAAGGATCTTTGCAGGATCAGCTTATCCAATTTATGTCTGTTTCAGAGCTTCTGCTGTCAAGCCTTATTTTGTTTACTAAATTCTTTGAGACAGAATGCCTAGGTCTGATACAGTGGAAATGAGTGTTGATGCATATCTCTGCACAGACGGTTAAAAAAAGTCATTTTTGAGGGTAATAAATTATTATGTCTACCCACAGTTGTGAAATCCCCCTGGAAAAATTGAGAGGAAAATGTTACTGCAATTGTAGAAATCTCAGTAGCTTGACTAGACTGCTTGCTTCTCTTTGGAAATGCTAACAGATAGTAGAGCAGACTATGGACTAATGTCTTGCCAAGGGCTTTTCTTCATGCCAAAACTATTTTTTTCCCAAGATAAAAATCTTTAAAAGCTTTTCAGTGCAACAAACTTATTTTTCTCTTCAGAATTGCATAACTGAACCATTTGTGTTTGTCCAGAAATAGTGAAAGAGATGAGATCTCAAGATACAGCTTAGTTTCAGGTTAGAGAGAATGTTTATGGCTTTATTGTAAGTTTCTGCCTCATGAGTGTTTGAAAAGTAAATGCTGGCATAACCCTAACTACCACAGAACAGCAACGTTACAAATCCCTGTGTAGTTCCCCACTGTACCTTTATTATTGGTCCTTTCACAGATTAAAACAAAATAAAACACAACTGTTTCTAGATTTAGGATTAATCTTTATGATAACTTTTGCTCACTTTAACAGAACAGTATACATCTGGGTAAATTTTTAATATATATATGTATATTTTTTTTTTCTACAAAGCACAAACATAACCTCCTTGGCTCATAGGTAAAAGCTTTGGCACAGTTTTGTACTTCTTATTTAAACATCATTTTATGGGCTGAACTCTTAAATCCTCATTGTCTGAACTGTCAGGATGGTCCAGGTGATTAGCAAGCTGCTTAGATGGAAAAGTGGCCTATTTTAGGTATACTGGTTCTCTGCCAACATTTTTTTTTTTTGGGGGGGGGGAGGGGGATGGGAGGAATGGGGGGTGGCCAGGGGGTTGTCTTCATTATTTTGTAAAGGAGGGACCACAGCATTTTACTCTGGCGATTAATGTTATGTCAAATTGCACACAACTGCCCAAATCTTTTGGAATTGATTATTAATAGAGTTTTGGAACAAATAACACCGAGTTAATTAGTGCATCTGTAATCAGCAAATAATCAACTCTATTCATCTATAACAAACATCTTTGCCTGATCACACTGTAATGTAAAGTGAAAGTGGAAACAATTGTATACTAACACAACTGGCATGAGCTCTATTTTTGCATGCATTCAGTACTCAGTGTGATCTTTTTTACTTGCTTCATATGTTTCATCATGTTTCATCATCTGTCTACAAGGCTTGTTGGGTACACAGTCTACTGTAACCTTTACTGCTGTGGCAGAACATCTATAAATCAACAGTGGGTTTATTGATCTGAATCATGGCTCACATCTTTGTCTCATAAATCAGCATATCTCTATTAACCTTATTCATGTGGCTGCATCTTTTGGTGTTTCATGTTCTTATCTGTATGTATTTCTGACATATGAAAATATTTAAATAAATTACATGGTCTGGTATCACAGAACATGTACCAAAATACTGCCTATGTCTCAGGTTCTGTGTAAGATATCCAGGTGCCATGGATGTGTGTTAGCTGGAATCTCTCATAACGAACACAAAGGGTTCTAACAATTGTACACAGATAATTCTTTTTGGTGGTGACTAAAACTCAAAAGTTTCAGAGCTATGATTGTACAGCCAGCCCCTGCTGAGGAACCTTGTAAAACATTATTATAAGAATTACAGCTTTAATTTAAGGCTAAGCATCTATCTAACCTAGCATCCTTTAGCCAGCAGTGGTAATAAGCATTAGCACAGAATAAAACAAGAAGAATACATATTTATAACCCAGCTTTCTCCTAGTCTCATAATACCTGAGCTTCATGTTGTTTGTTTGTTTAACTTGCAGTGTGTTTCTTTCAAGGCAAAGTGCTGCTGTGCCCTTGCCTGGAAAGCATTCAATTGGCCTACCATCCATTGTATGAAGAACCACGTTTTTTGTTTTCTTTTGCCCTTTGTTTTTCTAGCTTTGGTAGTCTCTCATACTAGTATTAGGACAAAGTGAACAAATGATTCTTATCCACTTTTCCATACCACTCATGATGATTTAAGTTTATCACACTACCTTTTAGACTCTTTTGTCTTTTCTTCCTGAAGAGTTCTGATCTATTCAGTCCTTTTCAATACGGAAGGAACTATTTCCAGTTCTAAATTATCTTTTCTGAGATGGGAGTCAAACAGCACACCATAATTGAGGAATAAGTAAATAATAGGTTTATATGGTGGAGTAATGATGCTTTCAGTCTGGTTACTTGTCTTTTCCTGCTGATACACAGAACAGCAGAAAAACTTTGGTTGGAGGGGACATAAAGAATCATCAAGTCTATACGTCTGCTTGAGGCTGAGCTAACTTCAAAATTTGACTCAGTTGTTCAGGGTCTTATCCAGCTAAGTTGTGAAAATTGCCTGAGATGGAGATTCCAGACACTCTGGGTGCCTGTTCCAGTGCTTAACTGCAGCCAGTACAATTTCCAACATTAATTTCCATTATTGCAAGTTAATACTATTGCCTCTTATTCTTTTGCTTTGGGAAGACTTTGTCTCCATCTTCTTTGACCTCCTTTTATGTAATGGAAGACTGCAATTGGATGCCACCCTAGCCTTCTCTTACGGCTAAATAAATCCTGTTTCCTCTGCCTCAAATATCATTTGCTCCAGCTCCCAACCATTTTAGGGGCCTTCTTCTGGACTCAGGAGTTTGTTAATCTCTAATACTGGAGTGTCAAAATCTGGGCATACTGCTCTTAAGTGTAGCCTCTCAAATGCTTCCTTAACCTTCCTTTAATCTACTCACCACACTCCTTCTGATGCAGAGTGGTAGGTGGTTGACCTTGTTTTCCACAAAGACCCATTTAAACTTGAACCCTGTGTCCTTTCCTGCAGAGTTGCAGAATGGTCAAATGGTTCCCAACCTGTATTTTTGCATGGGTATTTCTTCAAGATTTTGCATTGTCTTTCAGTGTCATGAGGCTCGCGTTGGCTCATTTGTTGAGCTTTTTGACAGTATATCGAAAGTAGTAGGTCATTCTGGCTAGGTCAAAATAATGTAGTAAATCTTTAGAGGGGTGATTCAATCCAGGAGCTGGAGGAAAAAAATAACAAACTGTTCTTCATTCTGATTTGAGAATGCTAGAATGTTTGGAAATGCTGGAAAAAAACAATCTGACATTTCTGTGTTTAAAAATCCCTTTTTTAAAAAATGGTATTATGACTTTTAATGTTTGTAGGAAATGAAAACTAGTCAGAATTATAAAAAGCTTCTTTAGAATTGCAAGTCTTGTCAATTTCTAAAATTTACTATTTGTGGTAAGTAAATTTGGAAAAAAATCCAAAGAGTATCTGGAGAAAGACAATAACATGATCTAATCTAAGGCACAAAAGACATAATGATATTAATGCAATTACTATCACTCTCCATATAAAACTTGTCGTCAGGGCCATCTCATTATTTGGGATATGAGTGTTAAACATGATAAACAAGGTCAATCTGGATAACTTGTTTAGGTAGTCCTTTTTTTTTTTTTTTTTAACATGATCAGGTTGTTTTTCTATTAAGCATCAAGAAAGAAATTATCAAGGCTATGAATCTCGCTGTCCGTTGATTCATTTTTTTTAGAAAAATACGTCTAGATCATTTTGCTCTTCTGCAATGTAAGAAAATTCTATACAGTTGAAAAGGTAAGCTGGTTTAACATGGGGATTTATTTCAGGTTTCTGTGGGTTAAATTTTAGATGAGATCTGACAGCATTTGTGAAAGCTGGTGGAAGGAAACTTGAATCCGTGTTGGATCATCTAGCTGCTGGATCACCCAGTTATTTTTATAAGCTTCTAAAATTCTGCATATCTTCTCTTGTAAACAAGTATTGAACAAGCCTTGAATCCTGGATTTTATAGGTGAATTGCTACTGAGCAAAGTCGTCAGTATCACAGAATGCAGCATTAGCTAGTTCTGGCTTTCAGTCAACCAGCAGAGGAGTAAGCTTTGCACTGAGGTGCAACTGTAAAACATTTATAATTAGTTAACTACCTGCTTACTTTCTTGATTTTGTTGTTATTTTCTTTAAATTGTATTGGGAGAATGCCAAAACATCTGTAAAGTTTTATTTGAACTTGAAAATCTTTATTACTCTGGTGTCAAGGACCTTCTGTACTCACTTTTCTCCAGCACTCAAGCCACTGAACACTAGTCACGTGAATCCTGATAGAAAGCAAATGTTAACTTTTCATGCTTGAGTACCTACTGACAGCTAACATTGAAGTTGTAAGCACATGTATTTGCACTAGAAGTGGTATCTGCTTTATGAGAAAGAACACTGTGAGGTCCTAAGGTAGTGCTTAACATGGTAAGGTAGTGTTCCTCAGATCTTCTTGCCAGAAATATAAGAATGGATACTATTAAATAAGATTTGAAATGCCCCTTTTATGTCATGACTACTTACATATATAGTGTGATGACCATGATTGTGACAGAAAATCACAGTCTAATACATGCAGTGTTCTCTGTGTACACATATAATACATATGAAATATGAATGAAAGAAAAGAGACAGTTTCCCTAAAGCCTTTATGCCAAACTTCCAGCACAGAAGCCGTTAACATAATCTCTGTCAACTGGAATAGCCTTTTACCAGTCTGAGAACTAGGTCCTCTTATCCCTGTGTTCTGTTCCAAGTAGAGCCTATTCTGAAACCGTGACTTAGACCAGATCTTGCTTATTCTACTCTAGTTTATGGGAATTCAGTTCAGCACCCCCTGAAATAACAAAACCTGCATCTTTGCAGAAAGTCCAGAGATTCTGTCATGGTGGAAAACTGTAATTTGTTTTCAACATGACACCCACCATCTCCCAGCTGAATAGCCTGACTGCTTTAAACAATCACAGCAAACTCTCAAAATATACATTTTAGTAAGATTTCTCTTTTCCCATGTAAGATGTTTTTATTTCTGTTTTTACCACCAGGGCACTAGTTGTCATTACTGACAGGGGCTAAATACTTTTCTAGTCAGTTTGTTCACTGGATTTTTAGTTTTGCACAGGGGTTACTACAGATTCTTGACACACTGCATTAAGGTTTGGCATTCAGTGTTGATTCATGGTAAATCTTACAAGTCTTCTTAGACAGATTGATGACAGCACACTTGCTTTCTGCTATGGTGCTTACTATTGTTTTTTCATGTTCATGCTCTACCTTTCTGAAGAAGAGGATTTCCATCTTTGACTTCAAACTTCAAAGCTTAATGGTTTAAAAATAACATAGACTTATCAAATTCCTATAAGTTTTGCTCTTTTTATTTGGAGTTCAGTGCCTAGATTTTCATCTAATGAACTAGCTTCTCAGTTAAGAAGAGACTTATTTGTTAAGAAGATTCTCAAAATGGATGAGGTGAATCTTTCCTTTTGTGAAGTGAGTTATATTTTAGCTTTCATGTCTTTTGCAGTCATATATTTGTACTTTTCTTAGTCATAGTTACTCTAATATATTAGTATGACCTGGTATTTCTTTATTTGATATACTTTGTCCAATTTACCTATAATCTTGAGGAATCAGTCTGTGCAAATTTCATCAACTTTCTAATTAAGTATAACATAGTTGATTCTGCTAACTTTGTCTATCGCAAAAAAAAAAAGTGTATATTAAAAATATAAAAAATAGTATGTAAAAATAGTATATATGGGAAGATTGTTGTGAAAGTGGTTTTGGTTGACATTTGGAACATTTTGGGTTTTCAGCACAACTGGAGAAAGTAGGATCTTTGTAAATAACATAATAATTTGGGAATGGCATAAGATCCTACATGTATGTACAACACAGAATTAATATGTTGATTTCACATTAAGTGTTTAAATGTTTGAGTATACTCTTATTTTAACTAAGCTAACAAAAATGAAGTTGTAACAGGATTCATCTTTGTATACATGATGCTATGCTGTCCTCAAACAAAAAAACACTTTTCTGTATTCTTAGCAGCTGAAACATTATAAATGGCACTTAGAATGTCCCAGAATGTGCTGACTTGAGCACAGTTATGTGATGTGATAGCTGTAGGTATAAGAAAATCCCTGAGACATTGAGATACTTACACAAAACAACCAGAGAACTGCTGTGGTTATGACACATTTGCTGGACAGTGTTGTTCTTTGTGATATTGGCAGTCTAAGCTTCTCTTCTCTGAATCACAAAGAGGAACTTGCTCTGTTGGCAGGTGACAATCAAGAAGACAAAAGATTTTGTGGTGTTTTCTCATTGTTTGCAGTAAAGCTGTTTCACATTTCCTGTTAGCTTGCAATTGTTTTTTTTTGTTTGTTTGTTTGTTTTTTTCCATAACGTCTTGCAGAATGTAATTAATGGATGTGTATCAAATATTCCTACAATAATGTAATGTAATATATCCTATTTAGAGCAGGATTTATGAAGTTGGAAATGATAACAATTAGAAGGAAGTAGCATAATATGGAGTTAAAGGCAAAATAAACAGAGAATAACAGTATAGAAATGGAAACCACCTTAACCAAAGTGGAAATAAGATTGGAAAAGATGGATATGCTTAGACTGGGAGAACTAGATGTGCTTCACAGGAGAACATTGAAAGAAATAAAGCTGCAAGTTGATTTTCAAGGGTTTGTAATACACCTGTGAATGGCTGCAAATGGTTGGAGAATAACAAACGTAGTGTCTGTTTTTAAGATGGTGGTGAAGCTTTGGAGTATGTACAGACCTCTAAGTCTACTTATGCATGAATTTTTAAAGAAAGGTTAGTTAACAATATTAATTGAAATGGGATGGCAACAGACTAGTCTTATGTCCTTCTTTGATAATTACACTGAGTTCCTAAAATATAAAAACATATCTAATCTTACTGGAATTAGTAAAGTTTTTTATGTGGTACAAAATGGAGAACCATTACAGAAATGTGACTGTGCATCATAATTGTGAGATGAGTAGACACCATGTGAAATAATAGAAAATACAAAGTCGTAGGAAAGCCAGAACTACCAGTACGGGGAAGAACCTTACCTCATGTATCCTTTGGACAGTAGGCTCCTTTCCACCCATGTGCAACCACAGCTCATCAATGATTCTGGCCCATAAACTTTGTCAGGAGGCAGATTTCCCAACAGTCAACACTTTGCTCTAATTTGGTGTAACAAAGAACATGAAAAGCTAGTTGAATTTCCAGTTTGCTTTGTCTGTCACTCTGTAGCTGAAGGGTCTTCACAGGGGACACAACTGGATAGCTGGAAGACTGATTTCTTCTCTCTTTCTACCACCCCTGTCCACTTGACAGCAGGTGCTCAGTTGGAGATAAAGGAGGGGAGAGACCTCAGATCTCTTGAGCTTTCTGGGAACATGTTCCCATTTTCTGGGAACACAGTTCCAGTCACCTGTGCCTTAGTTGCCAGGGAAGCAAAATCCAGGCATGCAGTCCGTAAAGAAGCAGACCAGGACATGCCTCCCAGAACATTCCTGCTGTTTATTTCTAGGGTATTCTCAGTCCAGATACATAGTTCATGTTGCATCCTGAGAAAATGGGGTTTCATACTAGGCTACATATTGGGAAATCTGTGTTTGATTGCTAACATGAAAAATATGGAGAGATTATTTCTGATTTCAGTAATGGTTTATCAGAATATCATTTATGTGCATTACACAGCTATCATATACCTCATAAACATACCTTGTAGTCTCTTCAGATCACCAGTGTGGTGCAAAAGGGTAAGAGTGCTAGCCCAAGTCTGCCATTTTTATTCTTTTTCTTTCTTTCCAGACCAATGCCACAAAGGCATTTTGCATACATGCTGTTGTAATAGTTTCACAAATAATTCCACAGAATTTCCTTTGGTGTGTCTAAAAGCTTAGTGACTAAAGGCTTTTCTAGCTGTCACTCAACTAACACTGGGACCACGTGTCAGTAGTTTTTCATGCATGTAACTGTTCCAAACACAGCTGCCCTCAACATATCTGTTGGATCATGGCCTTATTATGTAGCCATTTTCTAACTACTGTCAAATTTTGTACTTCCACAGTGGCACTAAGGTTGCTGTTGTCATTTTTTGATGGAATACAGCCCTGTCTTTGGATTTAAAACTGTAGAGAAAAAAAAAAAGTCTACTGCTGCATGTAAAATATTGCTTCCTAAATCCAAGTGTAGCCAAGTGGACTGTTAAGATATTTAGAAGGTTCTTAAATTATTTCCACTTTACAAATACGTTTATGTATTCCATTTTGCTAACTTCTTAGGTTAATACAAAATTACTTTCCTGGCTTGACATTGACATAAATGTTCTTTTTTTTTTTTTTTTTTTTCTTTTTTTTTTCTTTTTTTCCTTCTTTTTACAGAGGACAGTTAATTTTGTTGCTTGATATTTAGAACAGATACTAGCTTTGAATAGAACATTGTTTCCCAGCCAGATCAGTAGCTACCTCATGTTTTTTTTTCAGTGTTAGCTCAGGACTGGCAAGAATACAGCAGTAAAAGAAGTAAAAGTTAGTATGTTCAGAGATATAGATTTAATCAAATAGCAAACATTGTTAATTTCTTTTTTTATAAGACTTCTCCTCACTCTCCAATAACTATTTGTAGATGTCAGCCTCTAACCTTATTTTAATGAGAATGGCAGCTCTAAATCCCTTCCGATCTCTTTTATTTCTTACTGGTTCTAAATGAGGATGTTCCTAGTGTGTATTAAGCTCACTTGGAGATGTTCAATCAACTGATCTCAAAGAGTCCAAGTCTTATGTTGCCTGCTATCACTTTGGCTCTTCTGCATTGCTAGGGTCAACCTGTGTTAGTAAGTCTGCTGTTTGCACTAATTCAAACCAAGAAAGTTCTAAATTCAGACTTTTTCTGAACTAGAGAATTTCCTTCATTTCATTTTGTTGAATCCTATCTAAGAAAAGAACAAAAGGAGCAAATATGTCATTTACATATTCATTTAACATAAATGAGACAAATACCTTGATTTCTTTGTTCCCCTTCATATATTTCTTTCTGAAAATTTTAGCATTTTGCTTTTTTTTTTTTTTTTTTCCTTCTCTTTTTATCCTTGTTTAAGCTGCCAGGCCAAATGAGGAAACAATTACAGGATGTTGGCTTTAAAAGTGTCTGGCTTTGCCAAATAAGTTTATCTTTTTTTTTTTCATTGTGGCTTAAAACAAGCTAAATTCAAAGCCAAGTTACTAACCTAAAACTCATGGCAACTTTATTTATTTATTTATTTTTTATTTTTTGCTTTGGGCTTACAATAAACTTGGATAGTTTTTCCACAGTTCCTTTGCCAGTGATTAGTTTGGAAGATAGTATGTTTTGAATTTGCTGAGAGATCTACTGCTCTTAGCTTAGTTTTAGTACTTTTAAAAAGCAATCAATAATGCCCGTTTTGTAATAAGCAAAATTTATGAACTGACAACCAAAATGTAATTATAGTGGGTATTCCATACAAGAAAAAAGAGGTGATCTTAAAGCCATCTCAGCATTCTGTTTGCACTCATTTTCATTCATATAAATGATTAAGTGGTTATGCGCTGAAACATTTCTCTCTCAAGGCTTAACATGAGTCTGGAAAAGTTGTTGCCAAAGATTTCTATAATGAAGTCAATGACCATTTGCATTAACTTTTCATTGTTACGTACAGACTAAAGTTTTCACGGTATTATTTTTATGAGTAAATCCCTAGCTCAGCAGCAACTTTGACACCTTTTATTTTTGATCTCTGGGGACTGTACTCCAAAGATATGTACATTCATGACAAAAGTGGAGCCTCTATCACAAACTGGGTGAGTTTTGCAATTAATGAAACTGTTTCCTTCTGCCTTTCCTGTGCTGAGAAATGTTTCCTTCCTGAGTGAACCACTATAAGAACATTCCAAAAATAAGATACAGTGAAGAACAAAAAGAAAATAAAAGATTTTCCTGGTTTTAAATGATTTTTTCTTATAGGGCCGGATCCAAAACTCAGTGAGGTTTGTGAAAAAACACCCACTGAGTTCAGTAGGCATTGGAAAAATCTCAAAAATAGAGATGTTAATTTAGTTTCCATTTAGATCCAGGTCAAAGCTAGGCTTTGTCTATTCTATTTAGCAATGCATTGAAATAATATGAAGTTAAATAAACATTCTGTCTTTCAATGATCAGAAAATACAGTGAATACAGTGAATTTTAGTACAAATTAAACAGTTCAGGCAGTTAAGGTAAAACCTATCTAGTTCTGAAATGGACACATTTTGACACAGATCCTACCTGTTCTTCATACTTTGCTTTTTGCTTGTATTTCTGCATCACCAGTTTTGGCTGTGCAGACTCTTACTGAAGGATGCCCTATTCTAGGTATTAAAAGCAAACAAACAAGCAAACCCAAACCTAAATCACCACCAACAAATACAACCTTGAAGTCTTTGACTCTTAATGTCCTAGTGTATTTAAAGAAATTTGCATTTAACAGTGTTGGTCAAATCATCAGATGGGACCGCCAGCTGTGCCCAATATGTAATGTTAGTCTTTAAACTTGTATGAAGTATTGCTACAGCAGCAACAATTCCATAATTGCAGACACAGAGGACGTTACTTGCAGTGCTGACATGTTTATACCTAAGGTTAGAATAAATTAATTTGCCAGGCCTAAGGTTGGAGTAAGTGAAAACCTGCAAGTCTGTAGGACATACTGGAAAATGTGGATCAACACTTTTAGAGGATAAAAACCCTTACTTTTTCAGTAATAAACTCAAATTGGGAGATTTGTGCATGATCCATAAAAGTCCAGTGACCTTTGTGAGGCAGTATATGGGTGAAGAGATAGTTGGCAAAACTCTTTTCTTAGGACTGGGGCCTAAGACTTACTGTTGGAGAGGATGCAAGGAGAAGATGAAAGGAGAAATCTGAGCCTGCTCTCAGATATGTGTCTCCATGCAGCAAAGTAGCACAATGATATCTATTGTTATGCTAGATGCAAATTCCAGCTACAAACATTACATCAGTTTTCTTACAGGATTAAAAAAAGAAGCCTTCCAGATACCCATATTTCATTTGTGGGAAGTAAAATAATGGTGCTGTTAGCTACTGGGTAGAAGATAATTTATATACTGTGTGTGAAATATTTTTCATTAAATCAGGCCTAGAAGATACTTATGTGGATTTGACTTGTGAGATTAGCAAATAGCCTATATTTTATAGGCTTATTTCATATCAGAGAATGTTATCAATGTTTTCATAACTAGTCGGCAACCAAGTGGATTAGCTGAAATTGGTACTAGTCACCAGATCTCATGTTAAGATTGTTTAGCTTTTTTTGTGAATAAAAAGAAAAAAAGGACAGAGCTAATCCCTGACTTCACTCACGGTTCAACAGGCTTATCTTGAGTTTGGAGGAGAAAGGTACAAATCAGGGTTCCATTTCTTGATGAAATGTTATCGCAAGCTGACCAGTATGCCAGCCTCAGTTCAGTAGAAAAGCTTGCTGATTTAAGCCCTGTACATTTATCCATATATTAACATGGACTGCAAATCTAATTGACTAAGACTGGGATGATGGTCTGGATATATGAGCCTTCCTCTCCTTATAGTGGATGTCTGACAAGACGCTCGCTTGATCTTCAAAACAGACTGACTGGCAACTCTGCAAACCTTATTTTCTTGTCACAAAAATGATAAATATTTGGAATCCTCCCTATTTTAAACCACTGGGAATTATCCATGCACTTACCTGCTTTTAGTCTCTAGGTGCTCCCAGGGATGTGAACCAAACCAAGCACATAGATCCTACAGTGAAGCTGCAAAGTATCTGAAGGAGTCACTGTCACTGTCTTGCTCACTCTGGTTGCATAGGGTTAATGCAGAAGGACTCACAGAATCATAGAATAGATTGGGTTGGAAGGGACCGTAAAGATCATCTAGTTCCAATCCCACTGTCATGGGAAGGATGCCACCCACTAGATCAGGTTGCACAGGGCCTCATCCAACCTGGTCTTGAAACACGTGGACTCTAGCACATGGAAGTTATCCTGAGACAGGATAACTTAAGTGCAGCCTCTTTTCAGGCTATGAAAACTCTTTGTGTCAGTGCCAGGAGAGTGATAGGAATAATTGTAATGGGCAATTAAGAAATGCAAGACAGACCCACAAATAAGTGTTCATGCTAGAAATTGTTTTGTTTGGTAGAAAGGGGAGGGTAATCAATGTTTCCAGTGAACCCATTTTCCACTCTGTAAATCTGAATTTTGTTCTTTGTGTCTTGCAGCCCATATTTTCTCAGTTAAAAACCTCTGTTTGGTTCTGTATTACTGAGCTTTGTAACATGACTGCAATTAGAAGACACTTAACTGAGGCAGAGGAAACAGTACGCCATTGAAACCTTTTCTTAAAAAAAAAAAAAAAAAGGACAATTTTCAACATTTAGGTGATTAGAACCTGTCATTTCATGTTGTTGTTTTCAGGCTGACACAGATGACAGGACAAAGGAGCATACATGGAAATAAAATGAAAATTCAGAACAGATGTCAGGACACATTTTTCATGCTGAATGTACAGAGTGGCCAACCAGGTAAGGCAAAAGCATTTTCCCATTTAGGAAATAATTAGATGGACCATCATGGACAAAATGGCTTTATCAATTCCCTTTTTCTTTAATTTTCTTACATTCATATTATACTCAAGTTGCTGTTCACTTTTATCTGACTGGAAGCTTCATCATCATCTGGACGTGAATCTAGTACTTATAGAAATGAATTAACTATTAACTGCTAAGTGAACTAGATATTCTGTCAATATTATATCATGCTGTTATGTTCAAGGTCTAGCAGTGCATCCATTTTGAAGTTCAGAGTGTGTCTGAAAGTTTTTATCACAGTTACAAAATGGAGTATAAGAGAAAATTAGAGTGACAGAAGACATTCTGTTTTTATTATCTTGACAAATCTAATTACTTTTAAATGATAAAAATGTTATACAAGAATGAATTTAGGAGATAACTTAAGAAAAAAAAAAGGAACAAACAAAAAAATGAAATGGAGAAAATCAAAACCAAAACAACAACGAAAAGGTGAATGTGGTTCTGGGACCTTTGCTTTAGCTGAGGCTTTAGTCCCAAATCTGGCATAGAGTTCCTATGTAATTTTGCTACTAGTCTTTTACAATGCCGTGCTTTATCTTTCATGTTCAGAAATAGAGTAATTTTATTTTCTCAGGTGAATGTGTATGTGAAACTAATTATTTGGGGCACTAACATTTGACCTCCACAGGTCTCTGTCATTTCCATAAAGTATTGGTCTATTACAAGTTCGTATGTTAAATCAATTTGAGAGTGATCGATAATCCCCACTGAGGACAATGTGAAGACCAAAACATAAAACTCAGTCTTTGGTTTGTAATACGTTTTTCTGTGAACTGTTAAGTCTTGCTGAGTGACTACAACAGTAGGCCATGTTTCCACGGTAATGATTTCCACCATGTAAAAAGCAGAGCTGTGTGCGTGCTTCCCACCCTGAGCTCCTATAGTTTCAACGCTAAATGGTGTCACCAATATTCTCAACATAAAGCCATTTATGTGATAACTAAACAAAATAATTTGATTTGCATAATTGTGGAAATTGCTCAGTGAGGTTGCATCTGGCTTGCTCCTTACATATGGATTCCAGCATTACTAATAAAAATTGAAAATGTCTTAATTAACAATTACTAATATAGACATGCCTAATTATGGATATTTAATAAAGCTAACAGTGGTGAAAGATAGTAGTATTGAGAAGCATTGTTCACTGAAGTTGCACTGAAGAGAAAGATATTTTCAATATTTTGAGGATTTCAGCCTTCAATCAAATAAAATGCCTGAGGAAATAAGGCTAATTTTTAATGAGGCAATGTCAGTCACAAAACAGCAAGTACCATTTTGGTGATTTTGGAATTGGTACAGAACTTTCTTAAGGTAAATTGAATTTAAGGATGATATTTTGCCCTTGTACCTGGCTTTTCTCCCACTGTAACGCCGTCAGCACTACTTCGTTGTGCACACAGTGATGTGAATTAATGCCAGAATAACAGTTTTGAACTGGAATTTCTTGGCTATTTGCTGATGTGTGTTACTACGATACTCTGTTTTCCAAGATTAATTCTTTAGTGTGGTAAGTGAAAGAAAGGTGTCCAACAATTCAAATGTGGGTGTATCCTTGTGTCAGTAGAGCTTCCCCATCTAAAAAATTGAGGTTTCTCCACCCATGACTAAATGTAAAATTGAAGTTTTTCTGAAATAAAATCATTTTGTGCTGGAATTTTCTGGACTTCAAACATGCATGTGTGTATAAACTTAATACTACTTTATATAAGGGGTGTGTGTGTGTGTGTGCATGTGAAAGATAGAAGTTTGGTATAAGTATATACATGTATGTGAGCCTTTCTTCTGAATATCAGCTTTTTTGATATGCCTTTTTTATGGGTGGAAGACTTAATGGTGCCCTTGTGGTGGCTGAGGTCATTAAAAATGTGCTCAATAACATTAACAATGACCACTACTGTATGACCATAGAAGGAAAGGGCTACAACTTTATTCCTAAAGCATAAATGTCTAGTATTATATTGGAAGAAGTAAGAACAAAATTGTGCAAATACAATTATGGA
Organism: Netta rufina; assembly: GCF_964035555.1. NCBI lineage: Eukaryota > Metazoa > Chordata > Aves > Anseriformes > Anatidae > Netta > Netta rufina. Next base: position 4,528,094 of record NC_140128.1, on the reverse strand, counting down.
GTCCTGGTTTCATCTCACATCAAATTTACATGGAATCTATCACAATTCTTCCTAATATATTATGGTTAAGGACAAATTCTGTATGCTCTATTGTTACGCGGCAGAAGAAGTGTGAATAGAAAGCCAAATTATTCAGTGCACAATAGATGTTTCACCAACAGTTTAACTGGGCTCTGCAGCCAGTTTTGCAGGGAGAATGTATTGCTCCATTTTCCCCTCCTTTCATGCATATGTAACAGGAAAAAGAAATGACTAGTACCAAGTATTTGCACCACATGTATACATACGGTCTTAAAAATTACATTGCATTGCTTTGAAATTCCTTAGAGAATTTAATGCTGCTGTAGGGAGAGAAAAACCTATCTTTTTTTTCATGTCTGCACTACTGAAAATGCCCATTTCTTGCTCTGTCCTGCTCAAGACTTTCTACCCTGTGCCATCACACTCAAGGCTATTCTTCACCCACCTTGCACAGGTTTGAGATCATTAGTAATAACAGATTTGAAATAAGATTCAGCATTCCAGGTATTTGAACCTGAATACCAATAGCATGAGTTTAGAATTGCACATTTTTACTTAAATGGTTTATTTGCATTCCTTTCCAGATGCTTTCTTCATTCTGCAATATTTAAGTGACTTTTAATCATGTTTTGAAAGTTGTTTTTGTAACCATGAGGCTATGAACTTTATATTCTTCTTAAAATAATAATAATAAAAAAAAGAATTCATATGAAATATGATCAAGAAATTACACGTTTAAAGGAAAGGATTAGGAGGATTCATCTAAATTAGGGGGATTCATCTAAATTGACTAATAAAATACTCTAATTGGGCTTTACAGTGGAGACAGAAGCATCTCCAGCAAGTGCTACATTTCACAGCAATGTGGACTGAATAGAACACTAGCAGGCTCTAAGCAGTCTATTTAGTTTTGGACATCTACAGTTAGGTCACAGTATGTCTCCCCAGAAGTTGTGAAGATTTATATACATGTAAAATTGAGATCTGGCAATGTTGTTTACTAAAATGAATTGTAAACTGTATTTGCATGTGGTGTTTTCAATTTACAGCTTATATTCTTTGGGCTAGAAATTCTCAGTATTTTAACTTTTCTGATTCAGTTTGGGGAAAGGCATTATTCTTAAGCTAAAATAGTACGTTTAGCTTTCCTATTGTCCTTACTATGAATGCATGGTACTACAATACAATGCAAAAAGGTTCTGTTTAGTTGTGCTTAGCTCAATTTAGCAAAAAAGTTTCTGGTTTTGATATGCACGTTTGTCAAAATCTTGACCAGATAAGAGTCTGCAAATGTCATAGAATAGCTGTAATACTAATATGGCTTTTTTTTTTTTTTTTTTTGTATTCTTAATGCAATAATATATCATATGAAGTATACAACAGATACCAAGATCTTGTAAAATCAAATAAAAAAAAAACTATCAAATCAAGTACCAGGAATTTAGCTTAGTAGTATAATTTAATTTGCAGTCAGTAAGCAGGGAAGCCATTTCAAAACAATGTTTCTGTAATATTAGGGAAGACAAAATATCCCCTTAGTATGCCTGTGGCTACCTGTAAGATACAAAGTCTGTGGACTTGTGTAGCTAAGGTTAATTTCCTGGATATCTATTTGTAGGCACAGGGGTATTAATTTGGCAATAATCCATACTGCAGAAGAAAACCTACTGTGGAGGAGAAGGGGCTTGGTGAGGAGGAAAAATTGCATTACATTCAGCATGCAATTGCAAGGCCAATTGTTGAATATTTAAGACTATTTAATTGACTATTTAGAGACTATTTAGAAGACTGACTAGAAAATGAGAGCCACATGAAAATCCATGTCCTGTCATAGATAATTTCTTGGTTTCGCAGGGAATCTAGCATTTCTACACATCACTTTTTCTGTCTCTAAGGGAATGGTCAGGTTAAATTTGTAAATGTATTTCCAAATTCTCAGAGGAAAGGTGCTACATGTGAGTATTATTAGTAATAAGATCACTATGTTGTGTCAATGGGCATAGTTGCATCCTGGAAAATAGTTCTCATATCATTATTAGCCATGACGATTCCAAGAGGAAATGTTAAGTACAATACTACAAAATGGAATTCTTTTGAGCATATTTTCTTTATTTTTATGGGCTACTGAAAGTAATAACTGCCCCTTTTAAAATGTAAGGCATTATTTCCTTTTCAGTTTCCAGTGCTGAAAACACTGAATACAAAAAAGTGATTGTGTGGATCATTTCTCTTTTCTTCCACATAATTTGTTAATGTATACAGCAATGGAGAATTTTAAGAGATTCCTTTCATGCAACGTAAGAACAAATTATCTTCATTCAGTCCAATTTATACGTGAGAAGAACTGACTCAAAACAGTCCTGTGATCAATGCTGCTATGACTACCTTAAATATATTCACTGAATATTATCTCTACAGAAAATAGCCATGTAGGATTAATTGTTATGAGTTATTTTTTTTTTAATTGATTTTTAAAGGTTAAAATTTTTAAATGATACTGTCATGTAAATGTAGTGTGAAGGTTTAAGTGCAAATCACTCTAAGGTAACTTTTTTTTTTTTTTTTTTAAGAGCGGACTAATGCAGTATTATGTTTTATAGAGCAATAAAATTATGTACTAAAATTATGCTCATAAATGTAAGCAAATGTAAACCAAGCTATTAGTTATGTTTTCTCAGATAAAAGTGATTAGCATAGCTATCAAACTCTTCTCCCATTTGAATAACAGAATTATGTCTGAAATCTAAAGCTTGTTTGCAAAAGCTGAGTCTTAAAAAGAAATGTAAATCCAGCTATCAATGTTGTATTTGAAAGTGAATGCAGTGGCCTGCCCATCATTCTGCTAATAACTAAGAGCAGAGGAACATGACCCAAATTGCAGCTAAACATATCAATATGAAATGTGCCTCAAACACTATTTAAGAAATCATTCTTAGCATTTTATCATGATCTCCTTACTGCTGATCAGACTTACTTAAAAACTATTGTGGTTTGTTTAAACATAAGAATGATGAAAGAGTCGTTTAGCAACAGTCGCCGAGAGACAAAGTTTCATGTATAATTCATGAAGTATGTGGTCATCTACTAGCAAGTTAATTTCCATCTGACAGCTATACTTCTAGTAGTGCCCTCTCAGGAAGGCAATGGTATATAATTAAAATCGGAACAGAACAAATTAATACTGATTACTTCATAAAGAATGTCAAAGCTTGAATATTGTTTACCTGTCTTTATAGGATTGAAACAGGTATTTTGACAATTTGTATACAGATTAATCTATTTTCTTGACCCTGTATTCAATTGTTTTCTTACTGCCTAGGAACTGTTGTTAAAATTGCTCCTGGAAAATCCAGTAGTTAAAAATAACAACAGCAAAACACACACACAAAACAGAACAAACAAACAAACAACAACAACAAACAAACAAAAACAACAACAACAACAACAAAAAAACAAATAAAGCCTCTACATCAAACATGCAAGGAACAAATAAAAACTGTCAGTACTAGTAGGTGGCTTTCATGTAATGCTAATATTGATTGGTCAAAGGAAACATTTAGTATTTTAGATGCAAACCACTTCTCAGACAAGTGCAGCATTCTCTTTTCATCCTTCCCACCTCCCTCTCTTACCCTGTTAAGTTAATCAGTCATTTGGCACATTTAATGGGTGTTCGCCACACTGAGAGACTGTGGATGACCAACTCTGGTATCATAAAGGATTTCTTCTTATTCTTTGCAATAAAATTATTACAATAAGAAATAAGTATTATGAGGGTTTACAAGCGGTCATGGAATGAAGAACACTGCAGGAAAGGTTTACACATGATCTTACCGAACACGATGTTTTTAATGTTTCTAACAATGTTTTGCACTTACATACAATGAGAGGGTGCTGGCAACTTCCAGAGAAAGTCTTAAGATGTTAGCATACACTAAAGTTTGTCACTGCCTTCCATCTCCCCTCCTTACGCTACTTTGCAGAGTTGCACTACCAAATCCTAAAACTATATCTTTTTAGGCAAGGGCTTTTGTGTGTTTTTGTAATACTTGATGGAAAGTTAGACTTCTGTTGTGATACAAGGACATTTTCTGTATAATGGCACAACATCAGTTATCTATCACATGTATTTCAGTTCATTCTATCCCTCCATGTTCTCTTTGTGGAGAAACTGAAGATGCAATGTATACAATATGTGCAATATCGGGTTCTTGCACAGCATAAAGATAGTGACAGTAGTCAGTAATGCAGGTCAAGACAATTTACAGAGAAATAAAATTTAATTTGAAGAATCTGAAAAGATGTTTAATATTAAACCTAGAAGAATTCAGACAATAAATGTACTCACAACACGGGTGGTGTATATGATATTATAATCACAGAATCACAGAATTTCTAGGTTGGAAGAGACCTCAAGATCATCGAGTCCAACCTCTGACCTAACACTAACAGTCCCCACTAAACCATATCCCTAAGCTCTACATCTAAACGTCTTTTAAAGACTTCCAGGGATGGTGACTCCACCACTTCCCTGGGCAGCCTGCTCCAATGCCTAACAACCCTTTCAGTAAAGAAGTTCTTCCTAACATCTAACCTAAAACTCCCCTGGCGCAATTTTAGCCCATTCCCCCTCATCCTGTCACCAGGCATGTGGGAGAACAGACCAACCCCCACCTCACTACAGCCTCCCTTGAGGTACCCATAGAGAGCAATAAGGTCGCCCCTGAGCCTCCTCTTCTCCAGGCTGAACAAGCCCAGCTCCCTCAGCCGCTCCTCGTAGGACTTGTTCTCCAGGCCCCTCACCAGCTTCGTCGCCCTTCTCTGCACCCACTCAAGCACCTCGATGTCCTTCTTGTAGCGAGGGGCCCAAAACTGAACACAGTACTCGAGGTGCGGCCTCACCAGAGGCGAGTACAGGGGGACGATCATCTCCCTAGCCCTGCTGGTCACACTGTTTCTGATACAAGCCAGGATGCCGTTGGCCTTCTTGGCCACCTGAGCACACTGCTGGCTCATATTCAGCTGACTATCCACCATCACTCCCAGGTCCTTCTCTGCCTGGCAGCTCTCCAACCACTCATCTCCCAGCCTGTAGCTCTGCTTGGGGTTATTGCGCCCCAGGTGGAGGACCCGGCACTTGGCCTTGTTGAACTTCATGCAGTTGACCTGAGCCCATTGGTGCAGCCTATCCAGATCCTCCTGCAGAGCTTTCCTACCCTCAAGCAGATCGACACACGCACCTAATTTGGTGTCATCTGCGAACTTACTGGAGGTGCACTCGATGCCCTCATCCAGATCATCGATGAAGATATTAAAGAGGACCGGCCCCAGCACCGAGCCCTGGGGGACGCCACTAGTGACTGGCATAATGTTGCATTGCTTAAGTAAGTTGATGTGTATGAGTATTTCATAAAGGTAAGACTGCTAAGTCAAACAGAGATTTGCAGATATTGAGCCTCAGGTAATGTGAACGAAGATCAGTCTAGTACAGTGGCATTTATTAGTAGGTAAAGCAGTTAGTACTGTCCATTCACAGTCTCTTAGTTCTTAGTAATGAATGAACAAAGTTCTTCTTCCACACTTCCTATGGTCACATTTTAGAAAGGTTTCCATGTCAAAAGACTGTACATAGAAAAATACCCATAGAAGAATCACCTTATCCTCTTTTCCTCTCACGTGTCTGAAGGTCTATAGGATAACACTTGACCTTTCATTTTACCTCTGTAATACGTATTTTGCTTATAGCTCTGTCCTTATGTCATGATTTTCTTACCTGAATTTACTACACGAATGACATTTTGCTATGGCTATAATCACGAACTAATGATTACAGACACTATTTTGGGTATTAGGCAGCCGTAGTTAAAAGAAAAGAATCAGAAAGTTTCAGTTGGAAGGGCTCTATTAAGATCATCTAGTCCACACCCTGTCTCTCCCTTTCCTCTCAAAGCGGGGCCAGCTTTGAAATTAGATCAAGTGGTGCTGCAGCTCTCATCCAGCCAAGTTTTGAAGGAAGAGTTCTGAGGAAACTGATAGTAAAAATTACTTGTCATTGTTTTTTTTTTTTTTTTTTTTTTTGGTTTTATGCCTACCACAAATTGTCTAAAATTAGCTGAAGGTAGAGTACTGGATTAGATAGCTCAAACAATTCCTTCAGTTTTGAGGCTTTTAAGAGGAAAATGACTTTGCAGTATCAGTGCTGGGATGTGTTGAATGCTGTTTTGCATGACATTCTTTCCTTCTCACAATTCTTTCAATGGGAATTTGTTTTCTGAATTCAAAGGACAGGCTGGTTGTGGGGCAGGGAAGAACTGAGTTCTGAAAAATGTGGTAGGTACAAAAAGAGTAATTAGAACTGGCCAGATGTAGCATAAACTAAACTGTAAACTAAAATGATAGGGAATGTACAGATACAGGGAAAATTTCCGAGTTTAATGAGAGTAAAAAATGAATGAAGACTGCTTGAGGGTGAGAACGTCAACAGTGAGATTAATGGTGAGCAGTGGCAGCAGCTGTCACGTCAATACAGTATTAAGTTTGAAAATGTTTTAAGCATAAAAATTCTGTAAGGAGAAACATTCCATGTGGTTAAATTGAGGTTCTTACTATCTGTAATTTTGTAAGACCCACTGGACAACAATTATATCAAGTAAATATTTTCAGATGGCCAAAATGTAAGACATGATGTTACATGTGCTGAAAAAATCTGTCATGCTGCAGTGTTTAACACAAGCTGAAAGAACAGTATAAACTGCCAGTAAATATAAATGAAATGAAAACAAACACTGCAGTGCATGACTTCCTGTGGGATTTGATATTAATCCCCACTTATGAGGAATAGTCTGTACAACATATTTTCCCTAGGGGACTTGTGAGTTATCCAGCTAATCCTTTTTCAAGGCATATGATTTGTATCCGGCAAGAAATCACACAGAATTTTTTCAACCAGCTCCAAATATATAATATTGATAATGAAGTCTGTGTAGATGGATTTGTGTGGAAAAAAGAAAAACAACAACAAAACAAAACACACACACACAAAAAAACAATATACACCTTGGAAAACAATGTGTTTGTTTCATTTTGCTTTGGTCTGCACTATAACTTTCAGATAAAGGTGTGGTTTTCACAGAATCACAGAACTGAACGGGTTGGAAGGGACCTAGAAAGATCATTGGGTCCAACCCCCCTGCCAAAGCAGGTTCTAAACATCTGATTTTTTTCTTTTAAGTTCTGTTTGGATTCAGTTCCTCTCCTTTATGTTTTCAACCATTTTCCTGTTACTACATATGTATTTATTGGATGTAAATCACAGATTAATCGTCCTAATGGTTTTTAGTCTTTTTGTTCTCTCTGTGATGGTTTTGAAGTCTCTTGTGCTTAACAGCATAGCTGTTTTCAGATTCTTCTGTCTGATATGTTCTCAATTCACATCCTAGTGACAGCATCTGTACCCTCCCTGTCCCCTGGAAGGTAAAAGAAGAAAACCTCTCCCTTTGTTTCGATCACAGGTAGAAGGTTGTTTGCAGGATGTCATATCAGAAGATCCTTAAAGACACTCTGGATTAGCACCTTCATAATCTTTTTTAAAGTCTAACCACTCTATTAGATCAAGACTAGACACTTTAAAAGTTATATGTTCCTTTTCCATTTAAATAGAATGTTACTGAATTGCAACTAAAACTAACTTAATTCTGTTAGTTTGAATACTAAAACTGTTAGATGGACATTTATGAAGAAAATTATTTCTGTCCCCAGTGAGAAAAAATGTGAAGAAGGCCACTGTTCTAAGGGCTTGCTGCCAAAAAGTAGATCAGAAGTGTTTGGATGAAGTATTAGCTGGGGTTCAGTGCTTTCACAAAGTCTAAGGCGGGAGAATGGCCTGTGTTAGCTATTATTTCATTTCCTAAGCTAAGCCTGGATGTACTACTATAAGGCATTGTACATTTGTAGTTTGTGAAAAATACCTCATTTACTTCTCATGTTTGGAGACTGAAATAGAAAAATGCCTAATGTTGCATAGTTGTTACTCCTGGTAGTAACATGTATGTGGTACAATGGTAGCAAATATTGCAAAGAATAAATCTTGGCCTGAGATTACATGTATGCTAAGTATAGTAATTACGTGGTTCAGCTGTTTATTCTAAGAGTTCAAATTTGTTATATTGCTGCTCATTTAAATAGGCATAACAAGGTGGAAAGGATCTAGGGATATTTAAAGTTTTTCCAAAATGATCTTTCTTTAAGCATGTTTTCCTATGCAGCTGGTGTCTCTTTAGTTCCAATGAGATGAGAATACTTGGAATAAAATCTTTCTTTGCTGATGGAACATAGACTGATTTTTTTATTTGAAAAAATCAGATTACCATTTTTTTCTTTATTGAATGGTTTTGACACAGTAAGCATAGATACATAGTGCTGAACAACTTCAGAAAGGATGAGCACCTTGCTCTCAGATGAATACAAAGGCACTTGTGATCTTTTGTGAATCACTTGGGAATGTAGAGATTTTAACTCTTATAGTAGTTTGTTGCAGTTGTTAGTTGCTTAGAGTAATATTCTTGGCTTTTAAAAAAACTTGCTTTGTGTTTGAGTGAGTTGAACTTCATATCTGTTAGTTTCCATGTGTATGTGAAAAATGACACTGGGTCTTGTATCTTTGACTTACTGTATAAGGGTATAGCTTCTTTATTTAGTTTCTGCAGTGCTGAAAAGAGAAATTTTTTACCTTGTAGCCTTTGATTTTCTTATATTTGTTGTGTGTGTGTGTGTTGTTTTTGTTTTTGTTTTTGTTTTTTTTTTTTTTTTTTTGTATACGTTCTAATAGTGGCAGAGTTTCAGATCCTGAAACCAGTGGCTTCCCAAGTTGATTCTGGGAATATTCAAGAGAAGCTGTAGATTTTATAAACCTCATTTTCTAATTCTTTTCATAAGGCTTTTGACTGTAATAGCTTAGGCTGTCCCAGTTTTGGGACTTTTAGCTTGATATTTGCTGAGTCGAGAGAAGTACTATTTGCCTGGTCCTTTCTGCTGTTGCATACGATAGTCAGTTCTTCATAGTAATGTCAGTTATTTATTGTCCATGTTTTCCAAAATGGACTTGAAACAACACAGAGATGATCCTGACTTCCTGTTGTTAAATAGGTGAAGTTTTTACTGGGAGCAAAATCTATTTACATTACTTATCGAGCTTCTGTTAACTTGGGTAGACCCTGAGCTCAATGTCAGGCCTGTAAGATGTTTCAAGCCTTTAGCAGTTCTGTAAACTTAAGATTCATATTTGGCTCGGGATGTCCATAAATTTAATAAAAAACAGGAAAGAATGTGTACGTCTACCAGTCAGGTTACTGTTAGTTGATGGGTTTATTCCCTGACTGCTGGAAATGGAGTGTCATGAAATGCTCTTTGTCTCAGTCCAGGCACTTTCCTTGTATGTTAGACTTTGTTGTAGAAATAGCTCAATTTCTATAAGTCATCTTTTACATGTTCTGGTGAAGAAGGACAAGACAAGGAAGTAAAAAGAAGGGAATTCGCTATCAATTTTGGCTTTGTAAACTGCTTCTTGGAGGATTCCAACCTGGAAATTCTGTTGCAGGTAATGAGTTAATCAGTGTTATCTGCAATGTTATTTGCTTTTCCAAGTACATAAAGTACTTAGCTAAGAAATGTTTCTTATATATCATGCATTGAAGTCTCAATCCCAGATACTTTTAAAACACTCAAGTCTTCTGATGATTTAACAACCTATACAACAGTCAGAATGTCTAGAAGGAGAATCCATTTGTTCTCCACACACCATCTCTCTAACAAAATAGAAACCAGTGGATGAAAACTCTGAGAATATGAAATTCTTGCTAATGTGAAGTTGGATTCGTATGATGGTTAACTTGCTGAACACCAGGAACATAAGAAGTGCCAAGACTGTTTCCTCTCTTATAGTCTGTCTCTTTTACTCTTTTACCATATACTCTATCAAAAAAAATCAGGGAGCACCTTTTCAATGCTTAAACTTTTGTTATCAATAGCTAATCTTATATGATTCTAAGGACATTTTGTGCTCAAAGGTAGGGCTGCCAAACACAAGCTGAAAAAGAGAATGACCTCTCTGGTATGCTGCCCACCATACACAAATTAAATTACTTAGAAATAAGTATAAAATTTGTAGTGTCAGGTTTTTGACACTGATTTGACTGCAAATGGACACGTCCACTCTTATGTAACTGTAAGTTTCAGGAGCCTGAGCTGTACTTAAAAATGAACTCAATGTACAGTTCCCTAAGGTACAGCTATTGTCATAATCTTTCCCTACTTCATCAGTAGAAACTTGAGCTAAGTAAAGTGTTTATTGTGTGTAAGCCACATAATAAGCACTCACATGTATGGAAGCTACCTATTAGACCCAAATTTAAGAAGCCATATGGGTAATGGATTGTAAAGCAGAAAGCTCTGTACCTCTGCCTAGTCCCAGTGTGTATTTAAATTCTAAAGCTGCAGAGTTGTCTGTTGGCACAGCTTTGTCAAAGTAATGCTGACCACTCTAGTGGAATCCTAACAAATTGAAATCATCTGGATGCACTGACAGAAGCCAAAAGCTGACTTTATATTGCTTTTTCCAACTGAGCAACCAGACCACAACACTGGACCATGTGGGTGGCCTCACCCACTTGCATATATGACACTTCTGGAAGTGAAATGGCTATGAAATCACTAACTGATTTACCCTCTGTATAAAACAGCCAGTTTGTCTTAGTGACTTAAAAGGCTCTGATGAGCCATCTTTATGGCTAAGATTCTCAAAATCAAGATGAGGAAAATTTGACAATTGTACAATTACCTACTTCATGTACAAAGCTTAAGCACTGAAAAACTTAGCTTACAGTTGGATACAGTCTGTGTATAGAGATGGTGTTGTGTTTACTTCTTAAAGACTAACTAGCGTACTTGAATTGTGTTTTCCAGAAAAGCAATAATTATTCTGTGTAAAAGTTATTTGAGGAATTAGGGTAATCAATTAGATGAGCCTAGTAAATTTCACTTCATAGATTTTCAGGCTGTGTAACGATTTGTGTCACAAAGAGAGGCCTAAAGACAAATATCTTATCATTAGTATAAATAGAGGACCTTTAAATTTAAAAATAAATAAATGGTATAAATACAGGACCTTTAAAAGTTAAGGCCACTGGAAATGGAATTTGTCCCATTGTCTTAGCTTATTGCTTAAAATCTAAAGAAGAAATTATTTAAAGAATACCTGACAGTTGAAAGAGCATGATTCTGTAGTTGACTGAAAGGTACACAAAATGGTCTCAGAATTCATCAGGAAATTGATCTTCCCTGTTCCCGGAGCTCTGATAGTTTGGATAAAAATGGAAACTAGATCTTGCCAAACAAAAGCCTGTGGTGCCTAAACACCTTCTAATGAGAAGGAATGAAATCCTGGTTTCTCTGAATTCAGTAACAAAACTCCCATTGAGTTAAACAGGGAATGGGTGGGGGGGTGAAGGTGGTGGGAGGGTGGTGATATGGGTTCACCAAGAGTATTTAGCACATGCTTTGAAGAATATATGATGAGTAAGAGCAGCAATTCATCCTGAGTGTTTTTTGAAGGTAACTGTTGTGAGGGAGATGAAATGTTGGTGTTACAAGTAGTGGATAAAATTGAAAATAGATTCATTCTTCCTGAGCAATTCTAACTAACTTTATATTATAATAACATGGAAGGACTCCAGTGGGGTATGGGAATCTTGAAAGCACTGAGTGAACATACAGTAGTATGATGTAAAATCTTGAAATCTTGTGGGTTTGTTTGTTTGTTTGTTTTTTGTTCTTCATAAGCACCCCATATTATAAATTGCCAAATCTGTGGTATCATTTCTGTTCATCTGTTGACAATGCATTTTTTGGATGCTTGCATTCATGGTTTGAGCTTCTTTCTAATACCTTTTCTACATTTGAAAGTTGATGTTGTCATGCACTTGTCCTGCTTCTGTTGGTATTTATTGTATATATGTGTAACAAGAAGTTGAAGGATACCAGATGCAGGCAGTAACAGCAAAAAGAGGAGGAAAAGGCAGGGCAAAAAGAACTTTTCCACCCTAATAGAAGAATTAAATCATGACTGCCTCAGAAGAGAATTGTTTCTTTCAGTAGCAGTCTAAACTCTGGATTATAGCGCAGCCAAGACATATCCCCAGAAACACAGTGAATGAGCATTGAACAGTGCTATATTTCTTTTATGAAAAACATTCTTCAAAAAGTGTGCATAAACGAAGCACACATGTTCAACTAAACTATTTTTTGGCTGTCTTGAAGTATTTGTTAACTCATTTGGATTTTTGTATGCATGTAACCTTTTAATTTCCATACTTCTTGAACTGTAGGCAGGTTTTGATTTTTCTTTCTCAATCATCTGTGCTTCATGGATTTTCAGAATTAGCCTATACAGTAGTTCAGTGGTTGCCATTATGATCTGAATGTGTGATAACTATTCTTGCAATATTCTGATAACTTTGTTAAAAGCTGAATTTTAACAAGATACTGTACATTAATGTGTATGTTAAATCTTGGTTAGTATTAGCAATGATAAACTTTTAACATTGTCAAGAGTGAGATTATGACTACAATTAACTTTGCAGCCCTTTACACACTTAATACCAGCATTAAATTTCCTTGTTTTCTATTGAAAAAATGGGCACAGTTGTGAGTGATTTTTTGTGAAAAGATCATTTCTACATATGAAGAAACTAAGCATCTCTTATTAACTATTGTCACTTGAAGAAGATAATGCTTCATCCTGGGGAATAATCTGGAAGGTGACTGAATTCAGGAAGAACTTTATTTCTACTTTGTTTTGATGAACACTTTTTAAGGACCTGCCACTTCATCTTTCTCCAAAACCTAGTATTTGCCAGATGTCAACAGCAGCAGCAGGCAAGTATTCAGGAAACGTAGAGCCTGTTCCCAGAACTGCTGGTCATCAGCTTGGTCAGGTTCCTTCACTGATTCTATTTTTGGATTTCTTGCTATCCTGTGCTTTCTTTGCCTTGCCAGCTAAATTTCTTCAGATTGGAGTTGCTTTCTAATATGTTTTAAGAAAGTATACGTTACAGTTGGGTCCCAGCCACTGTTTGGGCCTTAAAACTTTACTGTTTCAAGTCTTTATTCCTCAAAGTACTTTGCACATGTATTTTCAGGAAAAGAATAATAGTGGAAATGAGACCGTTGCGCCTCCATCATGACTCCTTTGCTGTTTTCAAAGTCCTTCTGGAAGATATTGGAAATGTAGTCATGGGGTATGTTTCAAGGAATCCCAAGTTAAACAAGGAGAAGCTCTATGAAACCTTTCGATATTGTATACCAATTAAAAAGACATTTGGCTGAGGCTGATCTTCAGTTGCTGAGGTCTGTTTTTAAGTACCTAATTTGGTTTTTTGAATTTTTCCTATTAGAAGCAGTTGTCTAGTTTCAGGGTGCTGCTATGCTTACACAGAAATGCCCATTTTTGATTCTGTTCAGTAATAAATTACAAATTTATTATTTTACACAAAATAACCAGTCTTAAATATTTGGTATCTAAGACACATTCTTGGACACAGTAGTGTAAATTCTGTCAATCCCATAGAATTTATTATGCATATTAATAGTTAGACTTCCTTCCTTGTATTCCAGGTGTGGCAGTTCAAGGTATTAAGCATATTCACTAAAAGACTTCAAGAAGAATAAAAGAATGTTTTCTTGGTTATGGGACAGGACTGTTCTTTACCATAGCATTTTTTTTATGTATCTCAGTCAAGCGATGCTTTTAGGGAGTTACTTCATTGTCTGTCTTTTCTTTTGGAGGACCTAGCTGGAGATACAATGCTTTCATTTGCTGAAGTATATGTAGTTGCAACTGATTGATCCATAGAGCTAAATAGTCTGAAGCAGGTACTTTGGACCTGAGATTTAGAACCAAAAGAAGGTAGATGTCTTTAATTCATGTGCCGTTACTATCTGTAAGAGCTGTTAATATTCCCTTAACTCATGGATATGTATTAAGGTAAAAGCCCAGAATGTTATAATATGTATTACCAAAAGTCACAGAGGACTTAGTAATTCTGTTTTCAAAACTGGGCTTGGACAGTACTTTATAAAGTCGCAGACAGTACACTGAACAATAAAGAGAACAAGTTTTGAACAGCTGCTACGCTAGTATTCCTTTGTATTCTTAGATGCAGGATCTTGTAGAAAATTGACAGATCTTAAGTAAGGAGACTGAATTAAGTTTATGCAGGCAACCTTCATTTTTTTTTTTTTTTATTTCTACCTTTGAGGTCTTGAATTTATACTCCTCGTAACATCACTTTTTTAACAGTTACTTAATATATAATACCCAATAAGAAATTCTATACTTCTGATTATTGTGTTTGCAAAGCATACAATGCATATATATATAATTTAAATATATATATATTTGCATATAAATGCACTTTGAATATTTGCAAAGTATACAATGCATGTGCATTCCTGAAGAAATAGACCAGGTATATTTGAGATAATCTAGATTATTTGTTGTTAATGATTCTTTTTTTCTGTTGCTGACTATATATTCAGTTTGCCAAAGGAATTTATAGAAGTAGAAAAGAATGTCAAAGCCTGAAGTGGCAATTCCAAGTAACGATAGCTGTTTCTAATGTACTATGCTTTTTCTGCTGTACTATACTGTTATTGATACAACTGAATGTCTGTCCAAATCTCTGTGGATTCAGTGATGCCTCAGGCAATTTTGTATCTCAAATGCAACAATCTGCCACACATACAGCCAAAAAGTTTGAGAACCTGCTCTAAATATCTCTGAGGTTGCAAATTCACGATCCAGGGCCATATGCTGTTGTAAGTTTCAGTATGATGATGCAGAAGAGTTCAAACGTCCTGCACCTCATTGGCAGTAAACAGTAGACAAAGAGTGACCTGACTGAGGTGACTGCTTAGGGATTAGTGGCCCTACAGATGGCATGATGGAGAGCAATCAGAGGTTCTAGATTCATTGCAGCAGTGGCCAAGAGAGAAAAGTTGTATTCTGCTGACTTCTCCTTAAGTCTGTTTAAATAGGATAGTTAATGACATGAAGGTAAATGAAATTATGAATGCAAGATTATTGGTACAAGATGAAACTGATATAAATTAGTCATGAATATGTGGTAGAGCTTAGGGAAATGGTTTAGTGGGGACTGTTAGCGTTAGGTCAGAGGTTGGACTCGATGATCTTGAGGTCTCTTCCAACCTAGAAAATTCTGTGATTCTGTGTGTGTGATTCTGAAAGAACTCTGAGGAGGAAGCAAAGGTGTTTTAAAATCATGGAAGGGATTTTATGAGAGTGCAACACTTCATCAAAAGTATTTTGCTCTCTTGTTTCATTTAAAAAGCATGACTGTGTAGTCACTATATGCCTTGTTTTGCATTATTTTATAAGTAGCCTATTGATATTCTTGTTTGTCTATAAATGTCTGGGGGAAACATGGAGAATGTTTCATGTGATGGCTGTTCTTATACTCCAGAATAACTAATCGTTTGTGTTTATGTACATTATGGCATTCTGCGTAATGAAATCAGAAACAAGTATTTGATAAATATTTCCATGCAAACTAATATCTTGCCTAGCTTCTGTTTTTATGGTCAGGTTAAAGAAGTTCTATGGGTAGGAATAAATATCTTAAACTGAAATTAAAATAATTCTACACTTGTTTCTGACTTCAAAACAGAGATAACAGAATTTTGTTTTGTTTCTTGAAAAAGCATTTCTTTTGCTCACGCACTGCAAAGCAAACATAGACAGAATAGATGCTCTAATACTGGTCCCCACGTCACTGCTGGTGGTTTCATATTGGGTAAATATGACTAATTTCAGTAGAGCTATTTCCAACTGATTTATAGTGACAGAAGAACAGAACCTGCTCTGTACAGGATTGTAGATACAACCAATACCAAGAAAAAGGATACCACAACATAGAAATTAGATGTCTCCATCTAATAGAAATTAGGCTTCATCTAATAGAAATTAGAGATAGATATCCAGAATTGCAATGCAGTTCCTGAAAGCTCTTCTCTTTACCTTGTTTCAGGTTTCCTTTTCACTCCATGCAGTAACTCTCCACAATATGGACTGAGACCTAATTGTCCATGCGTGTTCCTAGCATGTCAAACACGCTTTCAAGAGGAGCACTAGGAGTGTGCAGGTCAGTGCATCTTTAGAGTTTTTCAACAGACTGCACTATGGATACAACTTAATAGCTATAGGCAGTTTTCTTAAGCACTTTGATAATATATGACTAAAGAGGTATTCTGGCAATTCTGCTTTTGTTTCTATTTAACTGCAGAAAAAAAAAAAAAAAGGGGAAAGAAAAAAATGTTTTGCTGAATTGCATGACCTCATGGGCCGTATTTCATGTTCCTCATTGAAATGTGGTTAAAATAATCTTGTATTTAACCAGATCCAAACCTTCAAACAGCAGCATTTTTTTTTTAATGTCAACTTAAAAGACAGACCATTTCATTTTTTCTTTGGCTGCATCCATCAAATACTTACATACACAAAACATTCATCATTAATTAATATGAGCACTGTAATTCATATAAAACAATTATAGCATTTAGAGGCTTTAGAGGAGCTATTATTGCTGCCTTAGCCCTTTTAAAAAATATATTCCCCGAAGGACAAACTGCAATCCATTAATATGTATGTATTATTACTTTTTTGTAACTCCAAGACTGCTGATGTCTGTGAATATGGAAGCATTTATAGGTTATAGACGGTCTGTTAGTTGACTTGCAGTTCTAAGTGCAGTATTTTCTAAAACCTAAAAAGCAGTATTAATTACCCTCTGTCTGTAGTAAAGAATGTAATATTTTTTCTTCTGGAGATTTCACATTTCCTGTGATGCTGCAATAGCAACATTTGTTAGGTTATTTGGAGTAATTGGCAACATAGGGATAGAAATTTCTGGTTGACTGTTTATTGCACAAATTAATAAAAATCATTCATCTTACATCAGTCTAGCCTTTAAGCAGCTTTCATACTTTTTAGAATCTCAGTTCTGGGAGATACATTCCAGCAGAAGTTTACCCTCTTGTTGCATTGCAAGTGAAGGGCAGAATCTTTATGTGCAAAGGCTCATAACAGGAAAAATTGAGCTAATTCAATAATGTATATACTCCTCCCCACCTAAAACAAGGTATTTTTCATTTACTTTCTCTTTTATACTTTATTCAGCATTATTCCAATGTATCTTGTGTCCTAGCTGTTTAATGGGGTTGATATAAAAGGTTTGTTATGCACGTCTGGAACTGCAGGGAAATGATTGGCTCCTTTTAAAGATATTAAGTGTAGTCAGTTTGGTTTTTATAAATGAAGTAAAAGAACTACTTAAAAAATTTTCAATTCTTCTCCATGATCAGTCTATTGTCACATGCATTTGGCATTCATTATATGCTAGCCCCAGGCGCCTCCAGTCTTGTACTCAGGCCAGCAGTAATTTGGTTTATAGAGATCATATGGCAGGGAAACAGACCTTGAAAGACAGAACTCTAAGAAGCATATTTGATGAATTTCCTATGATTTGAGTCTGGGTTTATTCTTTCCTGTTGTGGAGCAGACACCCTACAGCACACGCGCTGAGGCCCGATGCGCCTGAGCAAGGGGCCAATTAAATGACAATATGCGCACTGTTTTTTCGCACATCTCGGGTTGCATTTCCTATCAGAAAAAGGGAAGGCATGATGGTAGGGGGAGGAGAGGAAGAAAAAGGGGGGTCTTGTAAAGGATCCAAATATGGGCAGGAAACCACACAGAGTGAAGGTTGCCTTTGTCATTAGCAATTAATGTAACCGCGAATACTGGAAAAAAATAAATGCTGCGGCTGCTAGTGGCACTGGCGTAGCCAGAGCAGCATGTCTTCTGTCTGCCCTTCTTCCCAGCAAGGCTGGCATCCGGGTGCAGCCAGCTCCAAGGCCTCTGCTGTTCTAGCAGATGAACCAGCAGTTTCTTAACCCTTATAGCCAGACAGATTCCAGTCCTTACTTGAACATGCCTAACAGGTTGTGCAAGTGTCAGGACTGGATCTCAGAACTTTCTGTAGCCAAATGGTTTCATATAGTCAGCCTTAATATTGCTCAGCCTATTGAGAATTGTCAATCTCTTGACATGTGTGCTAGAGTCCCTTGCAGCTTTACGGGCTGTAGTGTGACCTCATGCTCTTGGATACTGTGGGAAATGTCTTCATATATGTCACTGAATGACAAACTAGACTTCAACTGAGTGGGACTAAGCTGGTGAGGTTGGATTTTGATACCCTTTCTTACATTCAGCAACATTTTCATCACTGGTATCATCAATGGGATGCTGTAAGTGAGGAAGGTACTAACCTCAATGAGTGAACAGATGTAAGCGTAGCCAAAAGCATGCAGTTACGCTTCCCTCTCAGGAATCCCTGGCCATTTTGGGTCTTTTCACCCAAGCGTTAGCACAGGCACATGTGCATGGATATAGGGAAAAGTTCACTCTGGGGTTTAAGGCCCTAATTTCTTTGATGGTGTCCAGAGACTATCCAGCTCCTTCTGGGGTTTTTAAAATTGATTTTAATTCCTTTTTCCCTCCTCACTTCTTTCCTTTCTCTTTCTATTCTCTCTCTGCCCTCTTCCCCCCCCCCCCCCCCCCATCTTTTTGTAGTAGTTTATAAACGCCACTTTTCATTAATGTGACCAAAATGTCATCAAGTAGTTTAATGCTCTTTAATGTCCTTGTATCGTTTACGTTTTTTGAACAGCGTGGAAATGAATCCCATCTGTGGGTTTGCTAACATCAAAAAAGTTTGACAGGCTATTTAGACGTGCTACTTCACATTGCATTAGCGTGTACAATGTCAGGGAGGCAGGAGCCAGAGTGAGGCCATACCACGCCACCTCACTCCTGACCCCTCCTATAACTGCTCAGAAAGCGACAGATCACTTACCTCAGAAAATCAAAGTCAATTGTGAAGTATTGTGGCCTGGACAGGAGCCCAGAGGCCTCAGGAAAAGTGTGAAGCCTAAATGAAAAAAAAAAAAAAAAGGCAAAATCATTCCTTTAAAAAAAAAAAAAAGAAAAAGAAAAAAGAAAAAAAGAAATCAAACCCATTCTTTCTTCCCTGCTAGAGCAGGGAATGTCATCTGGTTACATTGTTCAGTTGAGGGGGTTGGGGTATTATTGTTTATTTGTTTTTGAATAGTGGACATCTGAAAAATAATGTTCCTAAAATAAGATATACTGTGTCATCTTATTATTAAGGCCTATTCCTGCTCTCGGAAAGGCTTATTGTGCTTTTTTTTCAACACTTAGACTTTATAAAGTGATACGTAAAGCTTATGTGTAAAGTACCCTATGCAACTTAATACATATAAGGAAACTATAATTTCATATATTGTCAATCCATATTTGAGTTAATGTCTCATAAACAAAGCTCATGGATTTAACTCGTTCTTTAGTATGTGATGGGTGTATTTTAAATTTATCTGGCTTTGTGCCATGAGAGTCCCTTTTTAAGGCATTTACTGTAAAAAGAGATGGGGCTTTTCATTTCAGGAAAACAAAAGCTTCTGTTCTTCCTGAGACATGGGGAACAGCAGAGAGTGCATTTTAACTGTTAATCATTATAGATAAATGGATAATAATTTCCACCTCTGAGTGCACTAGGATTTACTTGCGAGTTTTTAAACCCTCCCACATAGTGCATTTGCATACACAAATATGATTTAATTTTAAGAAGGAATGTAAATAAATAACCTTGTATAGTGGCATCAAGTTTTCAAAGCCAAGGTAATATTTTATAAGCATAAAATAAAAATGCCTTTAAGGCAATTACTGTGAGTGCACCAGGTCTTTAGTCTTTCAGAACAGGGTTTGTGAGAGGTAACATACAATTCTGTTGCTTGTTGTATTGTGCTGAAAGGTGAAACAAAGTACAAAAACAGTAAATAATAAACCTTATTTTGCTTTTAAATTGGTAGCATCATGATAATTTCACTAAAGCCGGATGAAATCGGCACCATTTCATGCCCTGGTCTAAGCACTGTTTACATGGAGTCAAGATACAAACATAATGAAGGAAACAATCAAGATTTCATTTAAATTCAGTTAGCAAACACGTGCATTCAAGCTGCAATTCTAATTGTTTGAACTTTTGGTCTTTACACTAGATGTGAATAAGGAGGATAGACTCTTACATTTTTTTCCCCAAAAATGTCAAGCAAAAGAAACATATGGATTTTTCTTAAACATTTCATAGGGGACATGGAAACAAACTCTAAAATTTATATTAGAAGCATTTTTCAAGTATCAAAATTGAATATTTTCACTAATGATGACACACATTCTCTTATCCTTTTAAAATCTGAAATATAGTTTCATGTGTGTTCAATACAGGAAGAGTAAACCATGTACTCACAAAGCTGTAGTTCTAAAAGAAAGCTGTGAGGCTTCATTGGAAAAGTAGCACACAAATTATGGATTGCTATTAGAGTGAGAATTTGTCTTCTTTACGAGCATATATGCACATGCACAGAACTTGTTTAGGAAGAGAGAACAGATTCCTCTAAAAAAAATATCCTGGCCATGAAGAAACCTCAAAAGTTGCCATGTAAGCAAAGCTACAGTGCAAGAGCTTAGTCTTGAAGTTGTTCTTAATCACGGTTAGAATCAAGGAAGGGCTTGTGTCTTTCCAAATGTGCTATCAGAACTTTGGAATAGTTTAATTGGGTACTTGCACCTATGTGGGGGCAGTAGATGCAAGACCTGACACAGGATGCTGCTTACTTCAAGCTATGTGTGATATTGTACTGGGCCTCACTCACCATTGCTTTGCTTTCTGTTAATTACACCACCTCTAGTGGATATGAAATGATACCCTCTTGAATACAATGGGGGTTGCAGCCATTAATACTCAGTAAGATCAGAAGGGGTGTTAAATATGTCATTTACTGTGGGCTAGATGACAGATCCAGCCTCAAGGTGGGCTTAATTATACCTGAACTGCTTGCTTTAAACCCAGCAAGCTTGGGGATTCTGCAGCAATCATTTATTCAGGTACTAGCCTACCCTTTCTACTGGAGGATTGTGTTCCCTAATGTCCAAACTAAAACATCTTCAGTGCAATTGAAGCCTGCCTTTTTGTATCTATAGTGGACAAGAACAAATCATTAGTCCCTACTTTGGAGCCATCTTTTATATATATGAGTGTATATATATATATAGAAATATGAATATTGCCTTCATACCTTCCCCTCACTCTTGTTTTGTGTAGACTAAATAATTCTAGTGCTTTAAGTCTTTCTTCACAGACTCTGTTTTCCAGTTCACTCTTGGTTTCCAGGGGGCTAGTGTAGGCAGCTTTCTAATAATATGTCATGCCCCACTCCACCCATTGTATTCCAGTTGTGGCAAAACCACATTGTGAAGTGTAGAAATTCTTATGTGACTTTCTGGTGATGGTCTTGTTTATACTTATTCCTGTGTACTGTTTGTTTGTTCGTTTTTCCTTCTGTCCCCAATAGTGGCACTGCTGACTAAACTTCTGCTTGTGACTCATGACACCTACTTTTTCAATAATTTCTGGGAAAAATTGCTACCTCTGGATCTTTTCCAACAGGATTTTAGAACATCAGGTGTTCCAATTTTACATGTTTATTTTTGTGTCATTTTGAATTCTTATTCTGATGCCTGCAGCCTCTCCTAGTTAGTTGGCAGTTGCAAATTTAGTGCATGCTAATTCATTACTAAGGTCATCTTCTTTGTGTTGTGTACTAAACTTTCTAGATTTTCCTGTAATTTCTTCTCTCTGATTTCTTAGAAAGCACTGTCATAGAATTTATGTATTTATTTGTTTATTTTGCAACATAGCACTTTCTTAGCTTGTGTTGTGTTTGGGCCTTAGATAAGCAGAGTTAATATGTAAGATCTCAGACTACGTTGGTAGTTAAAAAAAAAAAAAAAGAGTTGCAATGACCTCAAGTAGGTAATAATGAAGATTTTCTGTTTCTGAATTTAAAATGGGATTACACTGGTCATAGAAGGCTGCACAGATGAAAATGAGCTATTTGCGAAGTTGTATAACTCAGGAGATGAGGCATTTGACTGCATTTTTTAAAATTTGTGTATATGAAACTGAATTGTAAGTGCTAACCTTTGCAATCTATCTGGATTATTTATCTATGAAGATAACAAAAGAGAAGAAGCTTCTATAAAATTTGGAACATTTTTTCCCCATCATATAACATTTTTATGGAAATGAAGGAAAATAGTATTGTTTTGTAGCATTATTAAACATAACTTTTTGTGATGAATAGGCTTGATGAGACTTGAATGTTTTAGAGAACAGTTAAATTTGCAGATGAAAATGTTCTTCTCATTTAAAGTTTTAAAAATATTCAGTAAGATGACTATTTATTGAAAAGCATTCATTTTTCAAGAGAACATATGTTTAATCAAAAGCTTCTCATTAGAAAAAGGTTTTGTTGAAATATTCTTGACCAGCTATAATCATGCACAAGGGTTCTACTGCCACAGAGTGCTTGATACTTAAGCCCAGTTCAATTCTATCAAAAATGAAAATGTGAAGACAGGAAGACAACAGATGTATCTCCTTCTTTGCTCTTAGGCCACTGATGGGAGTTTGGTCTCTTGTAAAATCTACAGCAGATTCAGAATAGTTGCACAGGCAAATTAATCTGTACTGGATTAAGAATTAATAGACTAATGGGAAGGGGATTTTGAAGTCCAGAAGCATGTTGTCTATATCTCTGATATATGACAAATTTTGAGATGTTAGTGGCAGATGAAAGAGGGACAGGAAAATTGTTTTAAAACCAGTGAAAGCCTAGTAGTACCATCAATAGTACAGGGGAGTGGCAAGAAAGTGGGCATGATGTTCTCTTCATAGGCTTGTTTCTGAGAACACAAATTGCTTTTGCTTGTGTCAAATGACAATTTTC
Source organism: Netta rufina (assembly GCF_964035555.1). Classification (NCBI taxonomy): domain Eukaryota; kingdom Metazoa; phylum Chordata; class Aves; order Anseriformes; family Anatidae; genus Netta; species Netta rufina. The sequence goes on along the minus strand of NC_140128.1, from coordinate 4,505,075 downwards.
TTTTTGGTGCAGGATGCAGTTTTTATACCCGTAGTGAATATTTTCGTTGAACATGGAAACAATCTCACCTAAAGACATTTGATTTGTTTTGGGAAATCACAGAATCATATAGGTTGGAAGAGACCTCCAAAATCACCTAGTCCAACCTAACACTAACAAGTCCTCCACTAAACCCTATCACTAAGCTCTACATCTAAACGTCTTCTAAAGACCTCAGAGGGATTGTGACTCAACCACTTCCCTGGGCAGCCCATTCCAATGCCTAACAACCTTTTTGGTAAAGAAGTTCTTCCTAATATCCAACCTAAACCTCCCTGGTCCAACTTTAGCCCATTCCCCCTCGTCCTGTCACCAGGCACGTGGGAGAACAGACCAACCCCCACCTCGCTACAGCCTCCCTTGAGGTATCTGTAAAGAACGATAAGGTCGCCCCTGAGCCTCCTTTTCTCCAGGCTGAACAAGCCCAGCTCCCTCAGCTGCTTGCTCTCCAGACCCCTCATCAGCTTTGTTGCCCTTCTCTGGACTTGCTCGAGCACCTCAATGTCTTTCTTGTAGTAAGGAGCCCAAAACTGAACACATTACTTGAGGTGCGGCCTCACCAGAGCTGAGTACAGTGGGACAATCACCTCCCTAGCCCTGCTGGCCACACTGTTTCTTATGCAAGCCAGGATGCTCTTGGCCTTCTTGGCCACCTGAGCACACTGCTGGCTCATATTCAGCCGACTATCCACCATCACTCCCAGGTCCTTCTCTGCCTGGCAGCTCTCCAACCACTCATCTCCCAGCTTGTAGTGCTGCTTGGGGTTATTGCGCCCCAGGTGCAGGACCCGGCACTTGGCCTTGTTGAACTTCATGCAGTTGGCCTCAGCCAATTGGTGCAGCCCATCCAGATCCTCCTGGAGAGCTTTCCTACCCTCAAGCAGATCGACACACGCACCTAACTTGGTGTCATCTGCAAACTTACTGGAGGTGCACTCGATCCCCTCATCCAGATCATCGACAAAGATATTAAAGAGAACTGGCCCCAGTACTAAGCCCTGGGCAATTCCACTAGTGACTGGCCTCCAACTGAATTGAACTCCATTCACAACTCTTTGGGCCTGGCTATCCAGCCAGTTTTTAACCTAAAGAAGTGTACGCCAGTTGAAGCCGTGAGCAGCCAGTTTCTTGAGGAGAATGTTGTGGGGAATGATGTCAAAAACCTTACTGAAATCAAGGTAGACCACATCCATAGCCTTTCCCTCATCCACCCAGCACGTCACTTTGTCATAGAAGGAGATCAGGTTCGTCAAGCAGGACCTGCCTTTCATAAAACCATGACTGGGCCTGATTGCCTGGTTGCCCTGCAAGTGCCATGTCAAACTGACAGGCCTGTAGTTTCCCAGGTCTACCTTCTGGCCCTTCTTGTAGATGGGCATCATGTTTGCTAGCCGCCAGTCAACCGGGACCTCACCTGAGAGCCAGGACTGCTAATAAATTATGGAAAGCAGCTTGGACAGCTCTTCCACCAGTTCTCTCAGTATCCTCAGGTGGATCCCATATGGCCCCATTGATTTGCATACATCCAAGTGCTGTAGCAGGTCGCCAACCATTTATTTCCTCGTGGATTGTGAGGGCCACATTCTGCTCCCCATCCATTTCTACCTGGTCAGGGTGCTGGGTATCCAGAGAACAGCTAGTCTTGCTGCTAAAGACTGAGGCAAACAAGCCATTAAGCACCTCAGCCTTTTCCTCATCTCTTGTAACTATGTTTCCCCCTGCATCCAGTCAAGGATGGAAAGTCTCCTTAGTTCTCCTTTTTGTGTTAATATATTTATAAAAACATTTTCTGTTGTCTTTAACAGCAGTAGCCAGACTGAGCTCCAGATGAGCTTTGGCCTTTCTAATTTTGTCCCTGCACAGCCTTACAATATCCTTCTAGTCCGCCTGAGGAGCCCACCTTCTTTTCCAAAGGTCATAAACCTTATTTTTTCTCTTAAGCTCTAGCCAGGCTGTTCAGCCAGGCTGGTGGTCTTCTGCACTGGCTTGTCTTTGGGCACATGGGGACAGACCACTCCTGCGCCGTTAAGATTTCCTTCTTGAAGAGTGCCCAGCCTTACTGGACTCCTCTGCCCTTCAGAACCACCTCCCAAGGGACTCTGACAACCAGTGTCCTGAACAGCTCAGAGTCTGCCCTCTGGAAGTCCAAGACAGCAGATTTACTGATCCCCCTCCTGACTTCACCAACAGTAGAGAACTCTACCATTTCTTGGTCACTCTGCCCAAGACAGCTCCCACCACCACAGTGTCTCCTACCAGTCCTCTGTTTGTGAAGAGAAGGTCTAGCAGGGCACCTCTCCAGTAGGCCCACTAACCAGCTGCAGCAGGAAACTAAACAGGTTTCCTGATATGTAATGAAATACTGAAATGTATTTCATTACAGAAAATTGTTGAGGAAGAATAGTGTTTTTTCATTGTTTTTGCTGCATAATAGTGAATGTGTTTTTGAATATCTCCATTTTACACTTGCTTGTCAGTTCTTTTTTCCTTTTTTTTTTTTTTTTTTTTTTGGCCACAACACCTAAGCATATGATTTATTCCATTTTCATACACTTATAAAAATATTATGCTAGGTGTGAATGCCCAGTAAAATATATAACGATCAGATTATTTACATGAACTGTAACCCTAGAATAATCAGGATTTATTATGTGAATGAAGAGGTCAGCAACTGCCAGTTTGACCTCAATTCTTTGAACAATGTTGCTTGATGAAAAACCTTGGTTATAAAGCTTGTTAGGCGCCTGATGTGGTAGTAGTTATAACAAGGACAAGACAAGGAGGGCTTGAAGGGTATGTAAATTAAATGCAAGCATGCAGCCCTGTCATCTGCTGTTCCTAACACTTCAGCATAAAAAAATAATAAAAAAAAAAAGTGCAGTTACCTCCATATAGTGTTACAATGTTGCTCCTATTTTGTAAGGCGTGTCTGATTTTATATATATATATATTTATACATATGTATATGTGTGTGTATATACATATATACATCAATTAAGCTGTCATGTATCTACATCAAGACATTTGCTTGACAGATAATATAGGGTCGGGCTTGAATATTACTTGCAGCACACTTCACATTTCTGGAAAGTAAAATACAAGTGAAACAATTGGTGAATGATAAGGTAGCTTGGGGCATAAAAGGAGTGGTAAAGGGAAGAGGAGGAACATCTCAAGTATCAAAAAAAACTTGTCTGCCTGGGTGCAGTGAACCAAGTCCTCTGTCCCAATGTACTGATTTGCAACATATCAAGTATAGCATTTTCTGAAAAGAGTTTTGACCTTTGATAGAGTTAAAAGAATCCACTGTACCTATGAGGACATTAAATAGAATAACCTAGTTAAGATGTTTCGTCTTTCATGCTTAATAAGGGATTGATTTCACTCCAGTAATATTCTGAGGACTCTCTATTTTATAACAGGGCAAATGAATCAGTGTGGAAAGCAGAACCCCCTCCTCCTTACTAAGACACTAGAGCTTGAAGTAAATTCAGATTTTAAAATGTGATCTATTCTTGTATACTTGGGAGAGCAGATAATCTTTTTTTTTTTTTTTTCTTTTCTTTGTGTGCCACAAGAATGCCTGTTAGTGCTCTACCAAATATTTGACATTACAGTAAAAGATCAAAAGATTTTTAATTCATATATGCATTCACATGCACCATTAAAAGAAAGTAAATCATAAATATCTCTTTAAATCTCTCTGACACGCACTCTTTACAGTTGTAGAAGATTGCTGAGGTAAAATTTCACAATGTTCATAAATGGAATGAAGTACATGTAGAGGATCAGAGATGTATAACATTTTATCTGCATTTATTTTAGGTCTCATAACACAGAAGTGTAACAGCTAGGTAGATTCTTAGATGATCCTGAACATGGTAGTACTTAAAGCTCATAGCAGTCCTGAATGGACAAAAAGCTATTGAAACTCAACATACATTACTGGAGTACTCACAGAAGAAACAACTTTTAGCCCAGCTAATAAAATACTTCATTCTGATGCAAATAAAATGCCTACCGAATTGTATAAAGAAATACCATTGTCTAAGTAGTTCAACAGTATCTTAAAAGGAATTAGATTCATATTGAAAGATACCCTTGAAGTCTTTTAAAATGCATTGGTGCTTATTTTGAGTTATATACTCTAATAAAGCTGTCATCATTTTGGCTTCCCTTTTTAGCAAAACTTTAAGAATCCCTGTGAACTGGTTTGAATTCATTTTGGTTGGAGATTCTCTCTCAATCTCAGCAGGGGTAGTAGGCTATGATTCATAACATACGCTTTAGTTGGAGTCTCCTATTCCTATTTGGACTTGTCAGTTTACCTGAATAGTTTTCTTTCTTGTAAAATGCCATAAAAAGTCACTTGATTTACTGAATTCTTGACAGCATTCCATGGTTAGTATTAGGTTTCCTCTCTAAAACACAAATGTAGTTGTAAAATTGACTGTAGAAGAATTTGCTTTTTGTGAACAGCACAATGTCTAAGGCACAAAGAGAGCATCAGGAAATGCTCTCCTGAAGCTCAGAGCATTTGAGCTGAACTGTACTTTGGTAAGAGGTAGTATGTCTTATTCCTTATCCTCCCTACTCGGGACCCACTGGCTATTCATCTTGAAATCAATGCCAAGAATCCCATTGACTTCAAGGAAAATTAGTCTGGCCCACATTTTATGAAAGAAGCTAACATGCATAGCAGAAACTTGGCCAAATTCTCTATGCTTTAGTAAGGTAAAATTTCCAGTAATTAAATGGGTCCTTCTTCCTGAAAGTTGATAAATCCAAACATCACCACAAATCTCTGCACTTTCAAGAACTGAAATGTCTGTCTTCCCCTTCATTTGTGGCTATTTCCAATGGATAAGACTGTCTCTGAAACTCAGTGATTTATTTCACTTTAGACCACAGCATTTATGTTTCTCTTAGACCTGTGACTATACAATATGATAGGATTTCAACAGACTTTTCTTTTCCAGTGGTTTCTTTTTTCTTTTTTCTTTTTCTTTTCTTTTCTTTTTTTTTTAAGAGAGGAAAAAAAGAAGACTACGCATCACTGTATTATAGAAATAATTACAGCTGCATTATTGAAACTGTAATTTTACTAGCCTTGTGCAACCAGAATGTTAACACTGCTCTAAAAATGTACAGAGATATACATCTGCGCTTGAGTTTAACTGCTTGGAAAACTTTGGAATAAATATGAGGATTTTTTCCCCCCTTCAGGAGCATGATGTGAGTGCTGTTACAGTACTAGTTTTGTTTAAATACAAGACCTGTACTGTAAGCCTTTGGTGGCTGAAAGGTAAATTACATTCATGCAAAACAAAACTGATGAACTACTGAAAGCTGTAGCTGCTGAAATAAATTCCTGTGTGCTAAATTTATGGGAACTATGCACTGTGTACACCACAGTATATTCACTTGCAGATTCAACTTTCAAATGACTTTCATTATGAAAGTAAGTAGCAATATTGTGAGAACAAGGTCCACCAGTGATGAGTAGAAAGGCATAATTTTGTTGTTGGAAATACTGATGCTCATCAGCATATGTTAAACCTTGTGTGGATCAAGGAGCATTGCTTGTGTATTTATTTTCATTTACTTTTCATTGCTGACACGGAGGTAGTAGCAGGGCCTAAAGGCTCAGTTTATGAGGTACCCTACTGTATTAATTTATTTGATGTTGAAATTCAGGGCCTTCAGTGCCAAGGGTTCCTCCTACAGGCTGGCTTTGCTTTGTCTTTTATGAATGTACTTGTTTTCTCGGTGCTGTAACTGCAGTGTCTCCTGTTGCTATTCTACATGTTTTTACATTTTACAATGACCAGCTTACTGAAAAGGAGAGTAAAGGATGAATATTGTCTTCCTTTTCTTTGCACAACATTCTGCAGAGTATAAAATTTTGATACCTAGATAACAGAACAGAAGGATGGTCATTTTATATCTACTCTAGGTTTATGCTAAGTTGTGTAACTGTCTAGCATAAAAGTGTTCAGTATTGATACTTAAGTGTGATTGTTGTACTTTTCACTACAAATCATAGGAAAGACAGCAAGTGTTGGTCTTCTACATGCCACCCAATTCGTATAATTGTCTCGCGTGCCATTTCCTGTTGCATGTTCTAAAATCAGGGAGTCCTTAACAGCTGACAAAGAAACCATGTGTTAAGATGTTATTGTTGAATTCAGACGTGAAGTTTGGCATAATTAACTGAAAAAATATATAGACTCTGGGACAGTCAAGACAAGCTTAAATTTGGATCTCTAATCCCTGTTAGGCATAAGGAGGTTCTCCTTACTGATCCACACCCACTAAATGAGCACAATCATTCTTAGTAACACTGCCAGCCCACCAAAAAAAAAATTTTTTTTATTATTTTTAAAGTTTAATGACAAATCCTTTCTCTTCTTCACATTAAAAAATAAAGGATGTGCTGGAGTCCCATTAAGGGACTGCTTTAGAGCCTGGTTCTCTGAGGCACTTACATTGTTTAAATTTTAATTTCTCATCTGAAATTTTTATTTAAAACACTACTTATAAACAACAACAACAAAAAATTTCTTATAGTCTTTGGCTTTTACTCTTGCAAAACCTTCTAAGCTTTTTACCTGTGAATTCTCTGCCAATTCCCAGAGGCATGTTTTTCCCTTCTTTTGGCCTCCTCTAGTCAGTGCTACAATACTGTGGGAAAGCACTCTACTTAATGTCCTCCCGCGATATTTTGACTAGGAATAGAATATATGAAAAGATATGTGACTACATTCACCTTTGGTGTAATGCCATGGAAGATATTTCAAATGGCAGTCAATGAGGTAACATCACATAAATTTGGCTCACACAACACACTGTTTAGAAACGGAAAATTTGTTATGTAGATGCAAAGCAGGGAGAATGGACTGTAAACAGCACTTTGTGAGTCTCCACCCCTCTTCTTGTTGCAAAGTATGATTTTCTTCATAATTATAAATGATTTGCTAAGTAATTTCTTGGTGTGTGGTTTATTCATTGCAAATGTCTAGCCTGTAAAAATGGATGTTTGAGCTGTTTTGCGTAAAGAAATGGGCCAGACATTTCAATCCTGTTTCCTAACTGGATAAAAAAAAATCTCAGAACCAAGTTTTTAATGTGAATAAGATGCTGCTCAATACAGTGTTACATATATGTGTAAGGGTGCCTTGAAGGCTACTGTTTCTGGTGTTAGTTGTATCAAACTCCACGTTCAATGAGTAGGTGAATATTCCCATTGCTTAACTAGTCTGCTATAATGTTTATGAAAATCTCACCAAGAGAACATGAACAAAGCCAAAATAAAATCAGCTACAATATGTATATTGTTAAGGAAAAATTCCTTCCTTTTAGAATTCATGTTCTGAGTGGCTAGGAAGAATGAATTTATTATTCTCATCTTTGTTTTGCAAAGCTCTCTGAAATCGAAGTTAGATTTACACTCCATAAAGCAGGATTTAAACACAAATTTCATATTGATTTATTGTTAAAGATGAGTTTAGCTGAATGAGGTGAGAGCCTGCCAAAGAACTGGATGCATCTCTCTTAATTCCTCTTCAGATACCTTAATGAAAGCTAGCTCTGATTCTAGCACTCTTCATCAACGGATCTCAAGCCAAAGGCGCGACTGTGGCTGTTTCCTGTAGTTGGATGGAGAGGTGTATTGCATATGTAGCATTGCCCAGAAAATACTGTGTTGGAAATAGGTTTCAGGTCTCCTGATTGCTACCTGATAACTCATTTTATAATAAAGACACAGCAGGTGGACCTCAGACATTTCTTTTGATCTCTGCTTGCACACTCTTGCTTATTTCTAGTGCCCAAATTTGATGCTGTGAATGAGGAAAAATAAATTGTTTAAGTTATTGCACATGAAGCATGAACCTGCATTATTCCCCTCTGTTCTTACACAGGGGGTTCTCTAGCCTCAGGGCTTTCAAAATTGCTTTATTTAAGAAACAAATACTAAAACTTATTTGCAAAGGCTTCTTAATTCCTGTTGTTGGTTCAACACCCTCCACAGTTTAGATACATTTATGGATTTGTTGTCTTGCAAGGAGTCTTTAGAGAACCTGCAGTAAGGAGAGGTAGATTTCTTTCAACAGATACCCTCCTGGATCACAGAATCATTAAGGTTAGAAAAGACCTCCAAGATCATCTGGTCCAACCATTCCCCTACCACCATTATCACCCACCAAACCATGTCCCTAAGCACCACTTTCCTTATACAATCCCAGGGACTGTGACTGCACCACCTCCCTGGGCAACCCATTCCAATGCCTGACTACTCTTTCTAAGAAAAAATGACTTCCAATTTACAATCTAAACCTCCCCTGGTACAACGTGAGATGTTTGACTTTTTTTTTCTTTTCTTTTTTTTTCTTTTCCCTTAATTAATTTTAAAAAGGGACCTCTATTAGAGAGATTTTCATGGTTTGTTCTGAAATCTGCAGATGACTGTCTTGCTCATGTTCTTCTATTATGTGACACTGCTTGGTATTGTTTTCATGAATACAGGTAGAATAAGAATTCTTATTGCATTGAAACACCTTATTGTATAATGCTTAGACACTAGGTTAATTTTCACAGGCACTGGGCTGTTCATGAACAGCTCTAAGGAATGCTGCAGTCAGAGGGTCAGATTAACATCTGAAAGAGTGAAAGTTACCAAATTAATACAGACTCAGATAAACCTTTGTCATTTTTTCTTTTATGTTTTCAGGTCTAGCACCTGAATGATGTATCATGAACCTGCAACTATCAGTGACACTTAGCACCTGCAATTGCAGGGAAATACATTGTATTTGTTTAAGGATCCCTGAGTGGGCCAACTGCAGGTATGTCCTTGAATTTTGTATGTAGAAGGTAAGTAGGATCAGTGAAAGACTGATCTGGAAGTGTCTGAGACCGTGGTGATCACATGGGCACTGTGCTTTGTGGGCTTTCAATCTGTACATCATCACATTATGACACTGAATATCTATCACATTTTAATAATTTGTCACTTCCTATCTACAGGGGAATACTTCCAAATTAAGCAATGGAATTATTTTGAAACTAGCCATGTATTGGCTGTCTTTGAAAGAACTGTGCTAATGGACAGTACCAATCTCTTGGAAAGGAGCAGAAATGCAGAGATAATCTAGGTTATTACATCTTGTTGTTATTTTAGGACTAGACCACTATCTATTTTCAGCATATATATATATTAATAAATAAATAAATAATAAAAAACTGTGATGCTCTACTTTTCACTGACCTGTATCCTCTGCTTCTGTTCACTCTAATTGGCACTTACAGGTTTGGGCCCCTACAACTGCCATGAGAATGAATTAATTTGATGTGTTTTAAGCTCATGGTCTTATCACAGTTTAATTACAAGAATAAATTAATTTTGAATATTTTTCTGTCCTTAAAAATATACCTTACTTTAAGAACCAAAAAGGGGTGATCATTCCATTCTCATTACATCTCCGGGATTGCCATGAGAAATAAAATAATTAATATCTGTGCTTATTCTATATCATTAGTCTTTGTCCAAAGAATGGATTAATGAGAATATTCAATGAGAATCAGAACATCCTGGCATTCACTTCTGTGAAAACTCATTCTTGTGTCAGAGACTGTAATGAGGACTGAAGGATGAGTACAATTAATTCACAGCAACCTTAAGGTTGTAGTGAGAACAGAAAAGGTACATCATTCCAGACTGATGACCAAGATCATAAGAGAAGATGAAGAATGAGTAAGAGATTGAAGTAAAAACATTTTAAATCTGCATTTTAAAGCCTTTGATAGACAGTGTGTCATTTAAAATCCATGTTAGTTTTTATTGACTACAGTTTTCATTCCATTAGTGGGCTTTTTTCACCTTTCCTTCCCAGATGTTTCTTCAGAACTAAGCAGGTACTTATGAAACTGATTTTTCCCTTTCCCAGGTAAGAGGTTGGCAAGAAAAAAAGAAGACTAAATTACTTTTTGTATTTCATAACAAAGGCTAAGAAACAACACCATGGAACAAAATGGCCTTTAGAGTAATTTCCTTGGTATCCATGGGCTTGAAACAAACACAGTGATTTTGGCTTAGTATATATTTCTTAGGTATTCTTTGCTGCAGTGATTAAATGATATAGTACTGACAGGGGTGCTCATTTTCTGAACTACTTACAGTACAAAATAAAACAGCAGCTCACATAAACATGGAGTGTTTGGGTGGGCAAAAAGGAAGAGACATGAACATAGGAAGACAAGAAGAACATACAGCTGATTAGTTCAATGTTTATGTTAGGCCTTGTGTCATGTGTGTTGTGGGTATTATGTTTGTTGTGGAGCAGTGTCCTCACAGTTGTGTAAGTGTTGCTGGCTTTAAGTGACACTGATATAAAATAATACACGGTAGCAAGAAATTAAATGAGTGTGTCTCCTTGAAAAATGCTTAAAAAGGGTGCTTTGCTTTTGATGAATTATTAGCATTGCTTAGTTTCTGTAGGCTTAACAGAATTATTATAACAGCATGCCCACTCCATTATATTTTAGGTAGTGTCAGGTTTTCCATTATTAAACCCTGTATTTTTACTCTTAGTTTGTTTGGTAATGTGGCCATAAAAGTTGACTCCAGTCATGAACTTGCCAGGAAAAGATCTCAGCTTAGCAGAGTTGTTTTTTTTTGTTGTTGTTGTTGTTTGTTTGTTTGTTTGTTTTTAAATAATTCTTAAATACCTCAGCTGTTTGATGGTTTGCAGGGGGAATGGAAGCCTGGACTAACTCTTCAGAGAGAGCTCTAGTGATGAGAACACTCACAGAACACTGTGGTTTATGCCATTTATTTCCTGTCACAGAAATGCTGCTAGAAGTTAAGTGGGGAAACTTGTAGTGAGAAACTTGACAAAGAAAGAGAGGCTTCATACCCTTAATGCCTGATTCAATACTAGAATATATCAGTTCTTCTTTGTGGCTCCTTATATGTGAGTCAGAGCTGAAATTAAATTGAAGTTGAAGCTATAAGAGAAAAAAAAATACTGGAAAAAAAAAAGACAGTAGGGCCATAGTGGCTAAATATGGACCATCACTTAAGAATGTAGCATCCAGTGACAGGATGGGAGGCAGTGAACGCAAACTGAAATACAAGAAATTGCACTTAAATACATGAAGCAACATTCAGACTGTGAGGGTGGTCAAACACTGTAACAGGTTGCCCAGAGAGGCTGTAGAGTCTTAACACTTGGAAGCATTCAAAACCCAAGTGGATGTGGCCCTTGGAACCATGCTTTAAGCAGGTTCATCTCCAAAGGTGCCTCAGCTATTCTGTGCATCTATGAATAATAATAATAGTAACAAAATGACAGGGAACAAGATTGAGACTTGTGAATGCTTTCTCTCCTTTACATTGCTTGCTGCCTGGTGCAACAGCCTCAGGGAGGGAAAAGGTGTGTGTGGTCAAGCAAGTGGGAGAGGACTGAGCTCAGTTTTGAATCCTACTGATAGAACTCTTAGTGTTGAATATTGCCCTGAGCTGAGTAAGTGGGTTTCCAGAGGGCCATGGTTTAATGCATTCTTTACTGAAATAGTGCTCTTCATGCAGCAGTGCTTATTCTTTCATATTATTCCAGGTACCAAGGAACTGACATCATGCAGAGCCACCAGTCAACATGATGTCAGCTGAACATGATGTTGCTGAACAGTATTCTCTTTTTGCAACTTAAGGCCTACTTAGCCAGTGGTAGAGAGGCTTAAAACTTGACATTTTGCCAGCAGGTTGGCACTCTGAACCAGGAGCTTTACAAAGATCTGTACCTTGACAGCAGCCTAACATGGAAACCTAATTATCTTATGAAGAAAACAAGCCCTGTAAGAAATACTACTCATGCTAGAGATGTATTTAAGAAACTGAACATACTGGCTTATTCTTCGACAGCAGGCCCCCTTGGGGAACCAGACACACAGTGCGGGGGAGGCCAGCCTGCATTCAAAGGCTTGAGAATTTTTTACTACCCCAACAAAATAAGAGAAGAGGTGAACTATGATGTCATTGCAATCACTGAAAGAGATGGCTCCGGCTATTGAAAATCCCACCTCTGGAACAGTTATTACTGGCAGAGAGTAGTGGATGAAAGTAGTCCCTGAGCAATCCTTTGTCCCGAGTCCTTCCTCACTTGCCCAGCTGCAGGTGTTCAGAAAATCCTGCAAGCCAGCTAGTTGGGCTGAACAATTACCCAACTATTTTCTACAACAGGAGTTCATAAAGGCTCCTGGGAGGTCAGGTTAGTCAGAACATCTTTGGGGCAGTGAAATAGGTTAGATTCCCCAAATGATCCCTGAAGATATATAGTGTTATGGTGTTTAAAACCCTCTTTTGCTTCTCCACTGTGCCTGTCTCTAGTGCAAAAACTAGAGCCTTTGAAATTGGGACCCCAGTCCTTGCAGAAATAAACCACAGTGCAAGATAACCTTAGAAAACTGTTCCTTTGACCACAACAGAACTAGTGAGTACATTTTGACACAACTGCCTTCTATTTGATTCACCTACATTTTACAAATAAAACTACTGATAAAGCCTCGCTCCCCCCACCCCTATTTTTTCTGAAACTCTGTAGTAACACACACAGAGACTGTTGCAAGTAAGGCTTTGTGTGTGCACGCATGCGTGGACACATTAAACTGATACATTTAATTAATGAAGACACCTTGGGGCTTAGGTCTCATCTTGAAATCACAGTATAAAAAATTAAATGCATGTATAATGTGTGAACGGTTTCCACTGAAATCTGTAACCCATGAAACATCAGCTCTATTCCTACTTAAGAAAGTGTTTTAAATAATTACTTAATATTTCTGTGATAATACAGTAATAGTGCTATAGTAGCAGCATGACTTTGGAAGAACTAAATAAGGAGGAGATATATGTCTTCTTTTTTACTCTGAAGTATGCAGTATGCTTCTCTCATTGTTTTCCTTGCATGCAGACATGAGAAGTTTGTTAAAGTGAGAACAGTTGCACTGTGAGCATGTGCAGTGACTAGAAAAAAAAAAAAAAAAAGTTTAAAAGTATTTGGGGCATCTGTGCTCTACTTTAAAATATATACAATTATAAATAGTAATTGACATAGCTAAAAGAAGGCATATTTCAGAAGGTTATCACAGAGGGAATCACATTTTCTTTGTACTACAACAAAGCTTTTTCAGGTGCTTTGGCACCTGGGAGAATTCACATCATGTAGCGAATCCAAAGCGCACTGTGCACTACAAAGACTAAGTACCATAGAGTAGTATTTGTAAAGATTGATACTTGCATGTGGGAATAAGTAGTGGAACTTGAAGGAAATTGGCCAGAGCATGAAATGTAAAATGATGAGGATGATGATAACACACCTTTATTCCTAGCCCTTAAGTCAGGAGTTCCTAACTGCTGGATTTCACCTAAAGTTAGATACTTCAACTGGAATATAATTTTCTTAGAAAGGCAATGAGGGAACCCTGTTTCCTTATTTGCCAAGAGAAGGCTTCCATTCAGTTTTGCGGAAGTAGTTTTTAAGTCAGGGAAAACTGGTGTCTGCTTATGTTTTCTAAATCCCTGACAAAACACCCTAAAAGTGCAGGCAACAGAGTGCACATTCTGTATTTTCTTTAGCTCATTCATTATGTAGTGTGTAGTAAAAATCACATCTCTTCACTGTACCATAGTTACCTCGTGGTATATGGAACCAGCTTATGTGGCAAAATTTGGAATTTTGTCACCAGTGAGTAGGCTGATGATTAGAACAACTTTCAGCTGCTATGCTACTTTCAAGTACGGAAAACCAAGTGCAGTTTTGGATTGCTGGGGCTATGTATTTGTCAAGGAAAAAGGTCTCTACCAGGCTTTCCTCCCTCCATGGTATTAATCACATTTTCTTCCATCGTGTGTATGTATATAGATAGAATCACAAAGTGGTTTGGGTTGGAAGGGACCTTTAAAGATCAAATGGGCAGGGGTGTCTTTCCCTAGATCAGGTTGCTCAAAGCCTCATCCCATGTGATTTTGAATACTTCCAATGATATGGCAACTACCACTTCTCTGGGAAATCTGTTTCGATGTCCTACCACACTCAAGATAAAACAACAAAAAAAAATCTTTCTTATATCTGATCTAGATCTACTCTCTTTCAATGTAAAACCACTACCCTTTGTTCAGTTACAACAGGTCCTGGGGAAAAGTTCTCCATCTTTTTTTATAAGTGTCCGATATGTACTGAAATGTTGCAATAGTTTCTGTGGAATTTTCTCCAGGCTGAACAACCCCAACTCTCTCAACTTTTCTTCATAGGAGATGTGTTCCTCTGCTCATTTTCATGGCTCTCCTCTGGACCCATTCTATTAGGTCCATGTCTTTCTTGCACTAGGGACCCTATGGTTGGATGGGGGTATTCCAGATGGGGTCTTGCAAGAGTGGAGAATCACGTCCCTTGACCTGTTGCCCACACTTCAGCCTAGGGTATGTGTTGCCCACACATACAGCCTAGGGTATGATTGGCTTTCTGGGCTGCAACTGCACATTGCCAGCTCATGCCCAATTTTACATCCTATACATCCAACAGTATACCCCAGTCCTTCTCTGCAGGGCTACTCTAAATCAGTTCATCGTCCAGACTGTACTGATAATGGGAATTGCCCCAACTTAGGTGCAGAACCTAGGTTGCTTATGGATTGACACTGGAACACAGGAAGTCACTCACATTAAATTAAATTTATTTTCAACTTTACTAGTATTGAAATCTAATCAATGTCTGGAAACTGTAGCATTTATTTACTAGTTCAGGTGCAGAAGCCTACCTGTGTGGCTTTCAGTGCAGAATGGAAAGTGATTTGACTGTTGCCTACTGAGAGAGACTCTCATCTTAAAGTTGTTTCCAAAGAAGGAAATTTACCTTGTTTGTAATCTGATAAAGTGAAATAATTGCCATCATAGCTGAGTTTTCCATGTGGTTTATATACTATTTAGTGCTGTTCTAGTTCTATCCTAGGAAATGAACACAAAGAAGTGTGTAGTTAAAAACAAACAAACACCATGCAGTGTTACTCTTAAAGAAATTCCAAAAAATCTGTGAGAGACACGTTTTTTTGATATAACACTAAATTATATGAGTGCGAGCTCTGAGTCTGAATGCATGTGCTAGTTTCATATTGTTCTTTAAAAATCCTTCCCATCATATTTACAAATGACATCCCAGGCATTTCTGACAGAAGTATGGATATCTGAAAAGTGGTCTGAGGAAAACAGTATCGAATGCAAATACCTGTTCCAGTGCCCTTCTGCCCTGGGCTTATTAAGGAAAATTAATAACTTATTTTGTGGAAGGAGAAATATTTTCTACCATCAATTTTCATTTTAGTTTATTGCATTTTCTTCAGTTAGTGGCATTCTGGTGAGTAGGCTGAAAATCTTGCTTTTTTAAAAGTGAATAGTAACTAATATAGGTGAATAGTAACAGGAACTCTTTTTTTTTCAAAGTTTTTGGAAGGGTGAATGCTCATACAAACAAATAGTTTGGCACAATCTTCAGTGTGAGCACATGAAAATACCAGTTAATACTATCAAAATGTGACATCTAGTTGTTTCTGTTTCTGATAGAGCCTGCCTGTTCTGCAGGTGTTCCTTATTACACAAGCTGACTTGAAGCTATGTGTAAACATGAGAAGAACAGAAAAGTGGTACTCTCTTACCTGCTCATTTGATTTTCCAAGTTCCACATATCAACCCTTGCAGTGAGTATAAGTCTTTCTAGTACAAATCTAGCCCAAGAGCAATCCAAGGTAACACTAGCCCTAATAATAGACATAGCAGGCTGATGTTAGTCACAGAAGTCATAAACTATCAGGTGTCTGCTGTTATTGACTGTGGTCATATTGTATGCTAAAACCCATTCAAAACCTTAAATATAAATCTTTCCAAATGTACAAATACATTATTGCTGGAAGTAGAGGGAGAGAGGGAGAGGTGATTAGTTTGTCATCAAAGTTCTTTGAGAATAAGAATTTCTAATGAGAAATTATTACATGCCAATTTACCTTGTTGTGAAGATTTTTATATGGAATTTTGAAGGGCATAAGTTCCCCCCTCTTATCTTGTGATATAAAACAAAACACCATAGCTCTAGGTGAGAATTAAGTGTTGCCCACAACTCTTGCCCGAGGAAGCAGGAGACATGACGAGCAGCAGGGGGTACCTTGAATGGTTCTTCAGTACAATCTTCAATGTGCAAGTCTGTGGTCTTCAAGACAATATACAGTTCAATATTCTGAAAAGCTAGGTGAAGAACAATTTCCTTTTTCTTTGTTGAAATCAAGATCCTTTGAACTAGTGGCTTACAAAATAAGAGGGAAATGTCTGTACCTTCACAGGCATCACATAATTTTGGAGGTTTCTTCAAATGAACTATTTCTAAAATGATACAGTTCTGGTTCTTACTTTGTAAATCCTCTTCAAAACCACTATCAATGTCAATCAAAGAGCATTCAAATCAAGCTGAAAGTGATCTCAGTTTGCGGTTCTGAGATGTCCATAGTAATTCCAAGTACTGGTCTGTTGGTCTGTTTTTTACTTTACTGTTTCAGTTTGCATTAGGCTAAATGGATGTTTTAGGTATTGTGCTAAGGAGGCAGACACTGGAACTTTAAAATTCCTTTTCTTTCTTTCTGGGAAGACATCATCAAGCTGTGTACTCCAAAATTGTTGAAAAAAATAATGGACAAAGAGATGAAGGGGAAGTTTTTGTTATTCTTAAGAGAAGAGAAAATTAGATGTGGCTAATGATGTTTCCAGTGGTATCTAGTGATCCAGATGAGACTGGGATTTCATAATTCTGCACACTGTTTGTGTATATACTAAGAGACAGTTCCTACTCAGATAGAATCTAAGCAGAGAATAAGACAAAAGGAGAGTGAAACACGGTGGTATTAGCCTGAATTTTAGGACTAAAAATCTCTCAGCAGATTAAGCGTGTATCAGACCTGGGAACTGAACCCCACCCAGTGCCTCAGTGACAAGGCCAACAGCTCTAAATTTAAGAGAAGGAATCATATGGGTAACCTTCCAGAGCATCAAGTAAGTATCAGATTATAATTTCAATTTTACATTTCTTATCTAAACCAACCCAGGAAACCAAACCTCTTGAGGGTCTCTCAACACTTTTAATGCAGCCATCAGTACATATTCCAAACAGCATGTGTATGCAACAGACAATAGTGATTGTTGTGGGTGGCAAAATACACAGTGGGTTGCAGTAGCAGGGATTTCATCCTGTATCTTTTTAATATAATACATGGCTCAGATTTCAAAAACTACAATCAGAGTGTAGAATATGACTTTGATTAATATTTTCATCCAATCTAATGCCTTAATTTTTTTCCATTGTTTCATTTTAAACAATAGTATGCAAAAGATTCTGATGTTATGTCAGCTGAAGCTTAGCAACTGCTATTATTGATTATAGCCTTAATGGAAACTTCTCAGCAGTTTACAGTATTTTGTTAGGGTATTTGAAGAGACCTAAAGTACAAAAGAAGCAAAGCTAGGTTTGGCAAAGAGCCTTTCTTTTGTCTCTGAAACTTTCTGCAGTAAATTTAGAACAGAAGAGCATTTCTCTGGAGTAAAAATATATGTATTGCTGGCTACAAGTGTATGTTTGCTGCTTCACTATTTTAGAATTAGATGATGGACTTATTTAGTAGATATTGGATAGTAAAAAGTAAACCCCATAATTTAAAACGTTCCACATTACCACATTCCAAGAAAAACATAGACCAGTGAACAAAACCAGCAGTATTGTAATAAGAAAACAACTAGGTGCATTTTTTCCAAAACCTAAACCCAGAAATCGAAATGTATGAGTTACTGGCTAAAAATGCCATTTTCATGTCTCTGCTTCCTCATAAACTGAAAAGCAAAACAAAACAAAACAAAACAACAACAACAACAACCTAGACTTGAGAAAAATAAAAAAATAAGATCTAAGACTCCAGGTCAAAGCTTAGATCACCACTGTAATTTTATGATAATCCTTTTTGAATCTTAATGTTGCTTTTTAAATTTTATAAACATGCTTTTTTATAGGAGATTTATCATTAGAGCAATTTTGTTTTGTTTTATTTTGATGTAAAAGTAAGATATTTCTGGCAGTGTTTTTTAAGGAATTGTAGTAGTTACAGTGACCAAAGGATTTCTATCATTGTATTTCCTGCACTGGCTTTGTTACTGAGTCTAGGAAAGGGGTCACTCTTGATGTGAGCTACAGAAAACCACTGACATGTAACATGCACTCCATTTCAGTAGGATACATGTGTCTCTCATTACTTGACATCCATTTCTGATCATTTCCCATTTCTAAGTATCGATTGTAAGCTATGACTATGCAGTGAAATGCTTATACTTATGTTCAACTTTAAGCACATGCTAAAATTCCAGTCTAATTCTCTAAAACATTAGCTTAATTTGAGTTTTACTGAATCATAACTGCAGTGGTTTGAAGTGAGAATGGAAGACAGTGGGAAGATTAAAGGAAGAGAACACTTCAGGCAGATTCTTGAATCCATGCTCTTCTGAAGAGTGCTGAAGTAGTTTTGCTTTGGCTTTCTGAATGGTTTTGCAGAGCAAGAGAAAATTTGTACCAGTTCAAGAAAATATGATGGACATACCTTTACAGGTATTTGGTCAAAATAAAGAAGGTTCCTGAAAATGGAACCAGAAAAAAATCATTATGAGAAAGGTAGGACATACACAGTGGAAGTGTAGGGAAGCTGAGGTGTTATTTCCTCATCCTGTTAGATGTGAGTATGCTGCTTTGTGTAGTTTACCCTTTGTTGAACTTTCAAGGAAAGATTTGTAATCTGAAAGGTGGATTGGAGATGGATGGATTACAGATATGGATCTCAATAGAATAAGGTACGTCGCAGTCAAGAATTCGGCTGCCACCACTAGGCTCTACTGCTGCCTTCATGTCTTTGGGAGGAGAACTCTTAACCCTGTGCAAAATCATGCACAAATGACTTACAAGGACTTAAATCCTGTAGAAGTCTCATGCCTCTAAATAACTAAACCACCAGCTGTTTTCTGAAGAGCAATTTCTTTTATGTCTAATCTTTCTTGCTTTATGCATGTGGAAGGAATAGAATAAGAGGACTGAAATGCTACTCACTTGTTTGAACATCTATATGAAGATTCTGGTATGTGATGGTCTCTAATATTTCAGTTACTTCCCAGTGACAGCACTGTTCCAGACTTCATATTTATTTATCTTCAATAGCACACAATATCACTTGGGGGCAGAATATTATTTTTAAATATAATTAATTTAGGTGGAGTGAGGACAAAGAGGATTCCTGGATGCTGGATATGCTCAGCTGTTTGAGCTCCTGATGTTTGTGGATAGTCAAATATTAATCAGAAGGATATAACATGTAAAATAAAAGTACAATCAACTTTGTGATTACATCTTTTATCTTCCTCTTGAAAGCTAGGCAAAAGACAGGCTTTTAACTATGCTCAGTGTTTTGTATAACTCCATGACGGACCAGAAAATAGCACCAAAATATGGTGTGTCAAATGCATCTCCCTTAGGAGGGAGTGTGACTACTCCATTATGTGCCCTGACCTTCATTGCCTGAAGGACAAGTTGTGTTCTTGAATGTGTTTCTTCCGACCTTTGCTTTGCCCGTTTTTCTGCAAGCGTGCCATAAGCAACTGTTGAAATAACTAGGATTATTTTATTCTGTGATGTGCAGAGAGAACACAGAGCTTTTATTAAATGAATAGAAGTACATTTAATGAATTATAGCCCTTTAACCTAAGGAATATTGCTTGGTGAATTATACCTTCATATATAGAAAATACAAGATCTGATTCCAATTTAAGCCACAGATTTCTTATGTAATAATTGGATTAATCACTAAGACACTTATTATTTAAGCTTGTAATGTGATGTAAGGTTAAAGCGATGCTTTTAAACAGCTTTTGAATCTGTACAGCATGTTATCATCTTCACCTGAACATCTACAGACACTTCAGACACTTACTGTGTATATTGGGCTGTAGGGCACTGCTGTGAGCTTTTTGGTATTGGAACTTACCTTCAAGAACATGTAGTATTTATTCAATAAGGTGGTTGGCCCATATGAAAAGTAGGTCACATTTACTGTGATGGACAAGGACATTTCTTGGAGTCTGAGTTTTTAAACGGGGTACCTAACATCTTAAGGACTGTTAGGAGTTTTAAACAACTTTTTATCTAAAGAAAGTCCATATGTACATTAGGAATATTATCAGTGTTCAGCAACACTGGCTGGCATACATTAAAAAAAAAGTCAATTCATACTTACAGGTTTACTGAATTATTGTATTTTTCCAATTTTTTCTCTTTTAACCTTTACCCTCTTCTCATCTTTTCTGTTTTCACCTTAATTTATATGTGCTTCATTTGCCTTCCCTTCCTCATTTTCTTTTCACTGGCTTGTAAGTAGAAGATGGAACAGGGTAGGTTGTTTCATTTTGAAGCAAGGTTTTTAATATTTGATGTTCACTTTTTTTGAAATTAGGCAAAATTTGTAACAGCCAAAAAATGGAAGCATCTTTAAATCAGCAGGTTTTTGTTATAAGGACTGCATCTGCAGTTGATATCCTGATAAGTGATATGATTTTTCTGTGCAGTTGATTGGAAAATTGAAGTGTAAAGCACACCCACCAAAAGGCTTAAGGCCCTTGTGCAGTATAAAGTCATTTTGAATTATGTTATAATGAAAAACTACCCTCTAAAGAGACAAAGAAATTCAATTTATGGAGTCCAAATGGGGGGAAAGCCTACAGGAGAAAATTATTAAAAAAAAAAAAAAAAGTGAAGCCAACAAAATACATTTCTGTTTTTGGCCAAAGAAATTCTTTTGCTCATTGTATTACAACTTAACAAAAGAAGAAGCTGGGTTATTGCCTGAATGATAAATCCTTCGTGAGGCTTTGAAGCTCACTGCACATTATTTCTGCTTTTCCCCTCACTTAACTGTGCTGTGGTTTTATGAGTTACAAGCAAAATGTGCACCTCAAGTCAAGCACTCTTAAAAAAACAGCAATATAATCTATTTAGAGAAGGCCTGCAGCATTTTTCAGAACAAGTGCATCATTTTAAATTTTTTTCCATGGGGAATTATTTATAAAAATATGTATCTTTTGGGATTTGTACCAGGATATTTCTTAATTATTGCTGACATGTCGCCCATAACACCATGGGCTCCCTCAAAGGGCAGGAAAAAAGAATGTCTTCCTTAATCACCAAGTATAAACCAAATAAATTTAGCAACTACCTCGTGCTATTGAAGCAACAAATTGATGCCTTCAGAGTTCCCTAACGACTTAAATATAAAAAGAAAAAAATAACAGTAAAAAAAACCCTGCATGTTGCCAGGATGGGAACATCAGCTTTTGGGGGGAACTTTTTAGAGCTACCCACTGGCTCAGAGACCTGCAACTCATAAATGACCAAAGATTGTCTAGTCAATCAGCAGAAGCATTGGAATTGTCAAACTAGCTGAAGTGAATTGGAGGTATAGTAAATAAAGCCTTCAAGGAATCATGATCAGGGGTCCAGTTCTACACATATTTAATACCTAGAATAGCAATTAATAGCATGAGTTATCTTACTATTTTGGGCAGGACCATTAAAAATAAAGAATAAAAGCTAAGGTGTTCCACAACGTATTAGTAGAGAGTGTCCATTCAGTGTGCTATAAATCATCTGCAACTGACTGTACAACAGCTCCCTTGAAGAACCAGCCCATGCTAAACCAAGTATAGCATGTAACTTCAGCTATGTGAGTGACTGAGTGATACGTTCACATAAAATTAGGCATGTAACTACATGTTCACATAACATTAGGCATGTAGGTTTTTACATGCTTGCTGTAGTCAGGGCCCCAGGTTCTCTGCTGCAGTGAATCTAGTCTACAGGATCTAACTAGTCTACTACAGGATCAGTCTTCTTCACCAGCAAAATACATCCAAGTGTCTAGTCCATAATATTCTGTAGCTTTTATGAAGAAGTGTGGACATGTTGCTTTGACAACAAAAAACTGTGTATGTTGAGGAAGCAAGATTGTTCTAGTAACTTTTATAGTCCAGCCAGCTAAGTGGTTTGCTATAGATCTGGTGGAATTGATTTTATCTCTTTTCTCCTGTTTTAAAGGTGACGTGCAAAAAAAAGTGTATAATTTTGGTCTGTAAAAGTTATTTTTCTAGAGTTCATCCTCAGCCATTGATTTGTGTTGAGTTTTTTCAGATCTGAATAAACCCAATACACAAAATAAGTTTTCTGGCATGAGTCTACATTTTTATACATTTGTACTATGATAGCTTTGTGGACACCCAGTGTAACCCAGTGGACGCTGAGGTTACATTGTGCTATTTGCTTCATATATTTTTAAAACCATTCGAGGTATACCCTTACTATTAAAGCTGTAGTTAGTTAAGAAAGGTAAGAAATATGACCATGTGCTTCACTTACTATGTATCAAAGCCATCCATCAATACCAGCTCACTTGAATTTTGTCTCTGATTCAAGTTTTGTTTTTTGTGGAAGTGATTGGAACCAAATGAGTTATCTAACAAATGCTTCTCACAATGGTAGATGCAACCATTATGGATTTATTATTTTACTGTGGAGAATATTTAGATTATTACAGGATTGGACATTCATTTCCAGTTGAATTATTAAAGTTATATGAGACATGTACCTGACTAGGTCCAATGACCCTTGCATATAGGGATTTACTAAGAGGGAGATACTTGAAATCACTATCAAATTATATACAAGCACTCATGGTTGCACATACTAGTAGGAAATTTGTTCCATGCTTTTACTTCTGTAATTATTTTGTAGTGAATGTAAGAGAAATTAAAGGAATAAAAATTTGTATATCTTTTATGTATGTACTTGTACAGAGACGTACATAAAACAATTATAATCAGTGTGATTATATTAATCTATGATATAAATCCATATTTACTCTTGTACTTTGCTTTAAAGGATTTTTTTTTCTTTTCAATTAGCAAGTGCTTCAGAGAAGTAGGCTGAATGTGTGCACTGTCCTGCTGATATCTCTAATTTTTGCAGCTCAAACTTGTTAATGTTAAAGTATTGATGAAAACACAGATTAAGACGGCATAAAATTCCTCTGTATATGTTTGACCCTTCTCGTTTTTGACTTACCAGTTTCTAGGTGTTGATTAAATAATGTATTTTTTCAGATTATGTTCTTTGGAATGGACCTTAAAGAACTTTAGGGATAGTTTCAAAAAGTTACATACATAATTTCAACTTCAAAACTCTTCTCAAAAATCTCTGTTAGCTGTCTGCTAACCCTACAGCCAACTAAGGTTCATAGCTACCAGATAGTTGTCCAGTGAAGTTTCTAAACATATACTGTTAAAATGTACTTAAGTAAAGCCTGACAAGACTAAAACCTAAGATACCTTCCTCACTCTCTTTTCCTTTTGATAAAATGAATTAGGTATTAGAATATCGAGCACTTTTTATTGATATCCAACCAATAAAAACAATCAAAAACATACTAATTTGCACATGGGAGGAAGGTGCTCTTGTGATTCTGGGTGTTTGTCTGATGTGGTAGGCTTCTAAATAACTTTGCAAATTTGTGCCTCGATAGCTTGCTTCTGAGGATCTCGAACAATATTAGACACCACCAAGAAACAATGTGAACATGACTGCAAAATTCTTCTCAGATTGCACAATAGTTTGATTTCAGGGTTATGAATTTAATTTGGAAGTTTGAGTTCTAGTTTTCTTTTTCAGGCAATGTGTGTACAGTTTATTCATGAAACAGTCATACATACTAAAGAAAAACCACAACAGTATTTTAAACTTTTTTTTTTTAAAAAAAAGAAAATAACCTTGTGTCCACTCTGGAAGACATTTTCTTTTCTTTCTCTCCTTCTCTTTATTAAAGAAGCAACAACTCACAACTGCAAAGTAATTCAAGACCTTTCTAACACAATAAAAGACAAAAGTAGAAAAAGAGATGTGTTTATCTAACTTTAAATTCTTTCTATTGAATCATAAAACATCATTGTGTCTCATTATGACTCAGAAGTTTGACCAACTTTTAAAACTTTGACTGTCAAAATAATGTCGCCACAGACACCACTGAACTCAAAAGCCTGAACCATTACTAAAAAGTAATTTGAATTAAGAAAACTGACATCTATTACTGAATGCACAATTCTATAGCATATCTTATAAAGTGTCCTGGGCTGTGTTTAAAACAACAGCTGCTCAATAACCAGACCCCAAATCTGCTGGACAGTGACAATTGTGTTTTGTCTTATTTTAGCTGACAAGTACAGCCATCACCCACAGAAATGGTGCAGCAAGATAAATAAACCATCCTTTCAAAACACTGTATAATGCTTAAAGGTTCTTAAGGCAGTGGAAGAAAAAAATGTGAGTGCTATTCAGTATTTACGATCATCTCTAAATTAACCCATCCAATCTGAAAAAAAAACACAACAGATTTTTATTTTTCTGCAGTCTTTCTACATGCTCTTCAGTGTTACCTATTTTCGTCTAATCTTTTTGTAAATTCACTGTCCTAGTAATTTAATCTCCCACTTGATATCTTGATTTGACAAATTCTTTGTTCACTTCAGTTGTATCTCACTTTTCATTCGAGTACATATGTTTCTAATTAAACAATCTTGTTACATGTTGTCCTGAAACAGATCAGCTGTCCCCTGTGATCCATTCTGGGAATCTTAAGCACCAGCCTTAGGCAAGAATTCTCATTCCTTTACCAGCTTTAGTTGTTCTATTATTTTTTTTCCTAAAAAACATCCTATCTAAACATATTTAATGAAACAAATAATCCTAGAGCCTGTAAAAGGTGCCAGGGCTTATGCTACTGTTTTATATCTTGCAAGGATGTTAGGCCCACTGCCAATGTTAATGAAGTCCATATAAGAAATCTAAAAACCTCTCAGATGATTCAGCCATCCTACCAACAAATACTCAGCCATTCTGTGCTACTTTTTCACTGGGAAAAAGTTTTTGTTTTGTTTTGTTTCTTTTCTTTCTTTTTTTTTTTTTAAACTTGTCATTGGTGACTTAAGATTTTTGGTTACAGTGACGCTTCACTAAGGTGGTTACCTGAAGCTGTATTGTTGCCACCTAACTTGCAGTGATTACTATTGAAAAGCTGAAGATCTAATGACAGAGTCAGAACACCATGTACTTTCTAGAATATACCACAGTAATTTCCTTTCCTAAGCATGTGGAAATAAACAGACACAACTACTAACTGTTGGCAAATGCCATATGCTGCATTATTTGCAGACAAACTAAAAATAATTAATGAGCAGTCCAAAGGAGGTACTGGTTTTCCTTGCATTGTTACTGGTTTGAAACACCTTATCAGCTTACATACTTATGAAGCTTATATATTTATGAAGAATTGAAAATGATGTTAACATTAACACCAAAATACATAGGAAGCAGTGAATTCTGATTTTCTGAAGCTGATAGATTCAAGATGAACAGTAGCTCCTACTGATTTTTAGAGTATATAGAAGAAGTAGACATTCTAATTGAAAAATACAAATGGATGGTAACAAATATGAGACAGTCGCTGGTCTGATATCCCTGTTTAGCCTACTCCTAGTTCAAATTAGCTACCACACAAAAGTTGTTTTTTTTTTAACCTTTTTTTTTTTTTTTTTTTTTTTTAACAGGAATATCATAGCCCTAAACTGTGAAAACACTAAAGAAAGCCAGTCATGGTGTTAGAAGCAATTTCATAAGTTTTTCCTCAAATCCTCTTAATGCCAGAGGTGCCCACAAGCTATATGAACTTTCATGATTTACATCATCACCCAAACAACTTTGAAATCTGTTGCCTTTTTTAGATAATTAATACACTAAAAAAACCTGTTTGTTTTTCTCTGGGTGTCCATTATGGAATCTGTTGCTGTTATCCAATACAACAGCTGGGTATAATTTACTTTTGGCTTATCTGGCAGTTTACCAGAATAGAATTTAGACTTATACATTCTTCAAAGGTGTTGGAAAATAGTTAACGTGAAAGTAACCCTGTAAGTAGAAAGTGTTTGATGTTTTGTCTGAGTTGTGAAGTGCATTTATATGGTAACTGATCAATGGTATAAATTCATACCAGTTCATATCAAAGTGATTTAAATCACAGAGAATGTAATGTGCATTTATACTGCTCTACCCAACCTGTGGGACTCCAGCCACTGCTACTAGCCTGTATCATTCACAGGACAGCAAAATACCACCAGATTATCAATAGTTGCAGTGTTTACCCAGCTAGCACCTTAATGGGATAGCACAGGGATTTGGTGAACACTCTGCCCAATCACATAATTGATGTTCCAGTCCTACTCTATCACTGGAGAGATAGTGCCCAGCTATGTTGAATGTTGTACTATGTTGTACTGAGCAGTGTAATGGCTTTGAGTTCTACTGTGTCTTCTAGTAAATGCTGAAAATGTCACTTGTGCATTTCCACAATGACAGCACTATGTTACAGTGACAGTGGTTTAATTTTGACAGATTTGTATGTGTTTTGCAGGAAAGAATTTACTTTGTTTCTTGCCTGAAAGAATTTACTGTGTCCATGTTAAGACTGGAGTCAGGAGTTGTGAATGGGGTGTTGATGAGTAAGTACATACCAACATCCGCTTGTCCTTCTGCAAATCTAGTCTACAAGTTGGTGCTGTACATGCAGAGCACAACAAAGCTCTTTGGCAGTCTTAAAAACTCTACTCAAAGAGGACTGTGCCAAAAGTGGTGAAAAGCAAGTGCTTTTGCAAGACAATGCGGTCAGTACTTTAGCCACACAGAATCATTTGGGTTGGAAAAGACCTCTAAGATCACAAAGCACACAGATGTACTTTGCTTCCTAGAGTTTCTTTGCCTCCTAGAACTGACCAATGGTATAAATTCATACCAATTCGTATCAAACAGATTTAAAACACAGAGAATGTAATGTGCTTCTGGTTGGCACATTCATGGCTGACATGAAGTGCAGCCCTATTAGCCACAAAGAATAATTACCATTTGATTTTTAAGGGCCAAGGCTCAGAAGGTCAAGAGAAAGACTGGCGCATGACTTCTAATTAGCAATGATGGAAAAGATCTGTCCCACTCAAAGCAAGAGATTTAGAAGTTAATTCAACAGAAATACATTATGTTTCTGAATACTAGTGAATAAATATGCCAAAGTATTAGTAAAGCACATTTTGAAAAGACACCCATATGTCTGAAATGAAAATATGTTTATATTTAAAAGATGCTGTAAAACATTTTTGTTTTGTAAAACACACTTCTTATAAAAGGAATATGGCATATAAACACAAACACATACATACACACACATCTGCACATGCATACTTCCCAAACCCATAAGATGTCTGTTTGAAAGATGTCATTTCTTTCAGTGACTTCAAGTTTCTTCAAGGCAGAAAACTATGGAAGATACAATATAGCTGAACATCTGTCTTGTCATGTAGGCAGATATTAGGATTAAATTAACTAGAAATGAATAGAATGATATATGACAGGGTGCAGATGTCCCAGCCACAGTGTGATAATTTCATTGCAAAACTATGTAATGAATTCCATATATTACAGAAATACAAATATACCACTTTAGGTAATTGTGATGAAAAGGTATAATATGGAATGGATAAACAGATGGTGTACCCAAAGGCATTTTTCGTTCACTATTGCTCTTTAGTCATTTTGAAATAACTTTATTTGGTTTACTTTGAGTCTATTATAACATCCTTTCTTTTATTTATATATATATTTTTCTTTTAGTTCTTTTGAATCTGGATTGCATGAGGAGCATTAAGGACCATTCTGCACGTCTGCTTTCTTGATAGATTGGTTAGCTCCCATTTTATTTTATATGCTGTACATTGCTATGCTGCATCTAAAGCCAACATTTCCGTGACTTCAGAACAAATTGGATTGATTCTAGAAGCCTTTTGGCTTTATGTAGTTTCTAAATTGGCACATGCTGCATCTGTGCTACTTGAATTAACAGAACTGTTCATATTTTACCACAGATTATTGGCAAATTTTCCTTTATTACTTGCAAATGGGTACTTTGGATAGCATGTGAGATTCAGTCAAGTCCTATCCATCCTATCCATTTCTAACAGGTATATTAAAACATGATTATATGAGGCTATATTTTATGATATAAATGATGATTTGACCATCCTGAAAAAGAAAATACCTTTTTTATATCTGGCAACAGGTGTTTTTAAGTGCTGTATATAGTTAAATGTACAACAGGACTTTACATTACTGTTCTTATTTGGAGTGTGTAGTCAGCCCTTGACCCCCATTTCTGTCCAAAGCCGAACTGCAGGGAGACCAATAACAGAGGGGCTACACATAGAAATTTCATACCTACAAACTGTACCCATATATGACTGTGCTTTCAAACCATGCATATGTACTTGCAGGCCGGACTGAGGCCCGTACCAAAATGCAAACTTACAGTTCTGCTGTTAGCTGTAGACTATTTAGCTAGTATCACATCAACCTAGGAGGTAATAGCAAAACATTTTCAAATGGTGTGATTAAAAAAAAATCTAAAGTAAACTATTATTTTTTTCAGTGTTATTTTCTTGATTCATATTCTAGTATCATAGCAATAATATCTGTAGCATTGGTGTTCACTTGCAATAAAACAGCTTCTGAGGTTATGTGATGCTTCAGCTTCAATTCAGCATTTAATCACCCACAGAAGATATTTATTGCCTTGCATTCTCTTATGCCATGAACATTACCTCTTAATTATTAACCATTAACTCTAATCTTATGTCTATCTTTTAAGAAAAAAAAATCTTTAGTAATAGAAACAAAACATGGGTGTGTTGTCAGCTAATTTTATTTCTTTTCTAAAGCAAATCGATGACTAAATACGGCAGTATTTTTGTTAGCAGCAGGACAAATATATGCAAGTACCCCACACATTTCAGTCACTGCTGCAGTGGTTGGTTTTATTGCTAGTTTTAATCGCTTTAATTCAATACAGTTTATATAGTGGTTTGATGAAGGTGCTAGTATCAAGTTCAAGTTCCAGTACATTAAAATGTTAACACACTGGTTACTTAATTTTGACTTAGAATCTCTCCTCATTTCAGTTTCAATGTTGTGGTTATTTTTTTCTATTTCTTAAGCTTTCAAATGAAGTTAATCTACTTAGAGGCATATGTTTTTAAATATGGAGATAGCACAGTTCATTTTCTCATGATGAAAGGCATATTTTAGATAATCATTTTTTTCCAAACAGATGCCCAGTTTATCTCACTTAAATCAACTGTTTCTGACTGGACCAATTCCTGGATGAGTTAATTGAGCATGGCTAAACCCAAAATGCTGGCCTAATCAAGGAAATAGGAAGAGGTGATGACTATGAAGATTCTCAGCTTTCAGTAAAGGTGTTTAGTTGTTTACTTATATTCTCACAACAGAAGGAATGTAACAAACGCAGCCCACTGGAAATAATTCTGGATAATCTCACTCCATTACTTTCGGTGAAATTGAGTCTGCTCGCTCTACCCTAGTGAACCAGCATCTCAGGGAAACACGAAAGTAATATTCATGCAATACAAAATGACAGAAGGAAAGGCAGACCGAAAACTGTATGTCTTTAGCGTTCAATTTATATCAGTAGTCCACCATTATTGCAAAAACCTCCCAATGCCTATATTCAGCACAAGAAATCCGTGTTATTGGGAATGCTGTTCATTAATACCAAGCAAATGCCCTGCTGTCTTTGCACACATCGCAGCTGTTCACTTGTTCATTTTTCAGACTTGGAAATATTAGTTTGGAGAATGCTGATGTCTTGTTTGACTTTTTATTTTCCTCCTCCTATGGAGTCCTCTTTTGAGAAGCACGTACTAAAAGAAAATCAGATTCTTGGATATCTTAGCTATAAAAGAGGGTAAGTTTCTAGTCTCAGTGCTTTGAATATTCTCATCTCACACTTTCTGTGATATAGTTCATAGGCAGACTGCCCATGGGACCATGCATGGAAATCTATCATCATTGCAGTCTTTGTATATATATATATATATATATATATATATATATATAAAAGTAAGGTGGCCCCTGGAGCTGATGGTTGGAAAAGACTTGAAGACTTGTCAGGAACTGTATGATGACTATTTTGGCTAATAATTTTGTACACATGTGTAATTACAAAACTGTTGAATTTTGTATTTTAGTATATCTAACTAAGATGATAATAGCTGATTCAGTTATTTCAAGCTACCCGTTTTTTTTTCCTGAGGTCTTTATTTCCTAAATTGCACATTTGAATTTGGCATTAATTTGAAGTAACTAAAAGGTGTGTCTTGTTCCAGATCTTTTACTAGAGTGACCACCGTTCTGGACAATATCCACCTGCAAGCTAGTAATTTCAGTAGAAATTAACCAGTATCATTGCTGATGTGTCAATGGCAATGCAGCTGTAGTTAATTTGTACAATACAAGGAAAGAATTTAGTTCTTCTCTAATGAAATAACCAAGTCACGACATTCAAAACTGTTCTGATGCTTGTGACCAAAATGAGAAAATGACAAACCTCTAGCACAATTAATAGACACAAACACACTTAGAACCTTTGAATGGATCCTTTTGGTCTCCTGCTGGAGGGCTCTGTGATTGCTACATAACACATAATATTATTCCTAGCGCTCATCTATTTTGATTTTGCATTTGAAGCACAGTCATAGAGTGATTAGCTATAAAAGTTCACACCTTTCCTGTGCAGTAGCAGGCCTATGTTAAAAAAAAGCTCAGACTACAGAAGTCAAGCAACTGTCAGCATCTGATAGCTGCTAAAAGTGCAATTTACCTGGGATTATCATAATTCCACCATGCCGTGAAATTTTGATCTGTCTGAAGGTGAGAACTCCATCACTTTGACATGTTAATATTCAGTTTTTAAAAAAGATATTGTTTTTCTTTCAGAAAATAAAAGTGATGTGAACACTAGCAGTCTATTACTTGTAGACAAGTTAACATAAGCAATACAGCATGTTTCTTTAGAAGAAAAATCTGAAAAACTTTGTTATTTCACAGACCTGCTATGGAGCAAGTACTTCCACTATGGAATGGTTCTGCTGATAGAGAAGTATGTGAACAGATGCGTGTCTACAGTGAGCTGGATGGTTTTGAACTACACAAACTGTTATTCTTCCTGTCCACTACCCTCAATTTGTAATTTTGGACTTTCACCAGATTTTTTTTTTTTATTTTAATTTTTAACAAATTACTGAAAAAAAAAAAAGTAAGAAACAGAAATCCCCAGCCCATTATCCCCACCCCAAAACCCAGCACTTGTATAAGCAGACATGCAAGGAATGGGCTTACAGCTCATCCAGTCCAGTTTGTTGAACAAGGCAGTTCTACTGGGTAAGGAATCAGTAAAGACTTGGCATATAGGAAGAAGAAAAAAAAAAGAGTAATTCTAGGAGATGAGGTTATCAATGAAACAAGTTAATGGAATCACACCCCACACGAATCATAGATAATATTCTTATGAACATTTATTCATGTGCAAAGGCAAAAAAAACCTTATTATTATTATTATTTTTTTTTTTCTAGTTTGTTATTGCTTGCAGAGACTGAAATATCTGAGCACACTCCTGAGGCTAATGATAAAAATACTAATAAACCTGGAGGTTTTGTTTTAAAATTTTGCTAATTTCCTGTGTGATTATTTATTATCAGTACTTACTTTCTTGATATTAATGAAGATGAGCTACAAAGTGGACTTGTCACCATGAATGAAAATAGCACAGCTAGGCCTTAAAAGTGAATTTCTTCTGAACTGTTCCTGAATTAGACTGGTCAGGCTGTTGTATGTTAGCTGCTATTTCTATATATTACTAGTCTGGATGTCTTAATGATTTGCAGCCCGATAATAGTTTTGACTCTGTTCATAGATAATTCATGACTACAAAAAATAGGCAGCAATCATCAAAAGCTTTTGGCAGTGAATTCTTCATACAGCTGTACATGATGGTTGTTTGCCTGTGCATAGATGGCAAGTGAGTCCTATTCCTCTGTGAACAAATGAAAACTCCCAAATGAGGAAGGGGTAGGGCACATATTGTCCAAAAGAAAGCATACTTTTCAGTGGTCACACTAAGTGGTGGTACTCAGAAATAAATATTATCTCAGCTCTATCTGGGTGCTTACAGTAATGAAGACCTAAGACAGGGCTACTGACTGCAATAATATAATTGATTACCGATAAGCACAAAATACATATTTTTGCGATTCTGAAGAAAACGTAGTAGTACTATAGTTATCACATTTCTTCATTTCTTCTTTCTCTTCCCCACCCCATTCCCTCCAAATAGTCAATCATAAACTTCACACACTTTTTTTTTCAATGAAAATGTTGATGAAATCAGGAAGTGTCATGCCGTGTCATCCCCCCCCCAAAAAAAAACAAAACAAAACAAAAAAACACCACACAACTAAAACAAAAACAGCAAACAAACAAAACAAAATCAGTATTCATTAAATAGCACTCTATGACAACCAGACAGTTTGCTTGTTAATCCTTCAATCCTCATTACTGTTGTAGGGTCACCAAGTTTACTATGATAATTTCAATTATTAATTTCATATATAAACTCAAGTCAGAGCAACTGGCTTGTAGTATCTACCCCATATGGCCTGGCCTGGCTTAGCTATTATAGGCATTAGTATCTTTGTTGGCTAGCTGTGAGATGAGAGCCCTTTTTCTCCTTAAGAGAGATGTTGCCATACTCTCCAGTAGGATTTGTGGGTGCTCAATAACTCTAAAAAGGTCACTGAATAGTTAATATGCTATTAAAGCCATGGATACATACTTTACCTTTTTCATCAATACAGCAAGGCAGATTTTCTTCTCAATTACTGTATTATAGCAAATTTTGCAGTCATGCTGTGTGTCATTTTGGCAAAATGATAGTAGTAGTGTATGGATGTTTAAACTTTATTTTTGCATCCTTGATTTATTTATGCAAGTGAGCTATCTTTCATGAATTTTAATCTAAAGACTGGGTTTACAAAATACCAGCACATCTGCAATCACCAATAAGGCTGAAGCAACACTATGAAAGGAGCTAATGTCGAATATTTGTAAGCTCTGTTGAGTTTGTGTCTCATCTGAGGCATTGTTGCATAAAATGCATTTCATGTTTTGAGGAAAAAATATGACTAGTCTTTAGTTATTTTTAAGGCAGACTAGGGGGACCATTGGGAATAGTGTGATTTCTAAGTTTTCTGGTAGGAATGTTTCCCAGTATAAGTGGTGAAATGCACACCTATGAGTCTTTATTCATTTAACACATGCAATTCTCTAAGAAAGAAAAGACTTACCCTATAGTGAAAACATTGATTATATGTAGAGCTAATCACAGATGGCATTTAAATAGTTTGTATGTAAAATTACTTTTGTCTAATGGTACAGTAGTTCAGTTAGCTATATGGCAGATTTACTGGTATTCTGGGCACTGAAGAATTATTAAGCTGAAAAAAAAGAATGAAGCAGAGCAGTGACTACATTCTAAGCTTTGCAGTAAATAGATACTCGCAGTTCAGGAGCTTTAGTTTGGAATGAGTAATTGTGTTTCAGTAGGTGTGTTTATCTTTTTTTTTTTTTTTTTTTAAGTACACAGACTGACAGAGGCATAAAAGACCTTCAGTTGAGCCATTAGGTAATTAGGCCTGATCCATGTCAGTGCTATCAAAAGAAGTCTTTCAGCTCATTTTAGGGAGACTTGGATGAGGATCTTAGGATCAGTATCTGAGCTGTGTTTATACAGTAGCTTCCATGTTGTGTGTTCAGTGAAAGGCCTAAGTACACTTCCAGGCGCTTCAAAAATAGTAATTGCTGCACAGAAAGAGAGAGATCACCCTATGGTCAATGATAAAATGTTATTGTACAATATTGATACCCTAATGCTACTCAAATTAAAATTCCACTGAGATTAACTGAAGTTGCACGGGTCTTTCTTAAAATTTTCCACCCTGGCATCATATTGCTGTGACAAGATAGGAGAAGCTCCCTAACTCTGATGTTTGTTTTTGTTGGTAGTGGTGTTTTTTATTTGAGTTAGTAGAGCTAAGAAGATTCCCCCCCCCCCCGCAAATACAAAACCTGTACCTGTCTGAAGGCTGTTGAGTTGCTGAGAAATGATGCATCTCTGTGCAAAGGACAAAAATGGAAGGGGCCCATGGGGTAACAGCACCACCACTGAGATCTCCCTTTCATATTAGATTCTTAAAAAATATATTGCTTGGCTTGCTGCAAAACCAGGGATAAATTCTGAGTAAGGCTTCAGACAGGTCCATCAACACACATATGCCCCAGGCAAAATGAATGAAGGAAATGACCTACCTTGTATTCACTCATATATCTATGATTTAGTGAGAATGAACTAACTCCTTGAATGAACTAACAATCTCCTTGATTCTTGAAAGAGAAGGAGACATCAGAAACCCAGATGTAAATAGATGATAAATTGAATGTGGACAGTAAGAGGAAATGGAAATTATTCCAGTCAAAAGGAACACAGCTTTTCTGTCAGGTATATGGTGATAAAGAAGAACAAGACAATATAAACAATAACATCCAGAAGCTAGACATGCTGTTTGGTAACAGTGTCCCCTTTAAGACAAGGAAACAGGAGAACAGAGTGAAAAATGATGTAAGAATGGAGCATGGAGTTTGGCGAGACAGGGAGGATAGTGTAGGCAGACTGTCTATTTACTCTGCAGTGATCGTGTAAACTCTAAATATGACATCATATTTAGATATCATATGGTTCCTTCCAGCCTGATTTTTCTGTTCTGTTAAAAAAAAATTATCATGGTAGAAGTTTTAGAGACAAGAATGCAAGACTCCATCTGTTTCCAGCTTTCCCTGAGTGCCCAACCCAGTGTGTATTTCCCTCTTCAATTTTCAGGTTCTTTTTGAACCTGTAAGCTTCTTCCATTGCAGCAGTAGCTGGTAACGTTTGGGTATAGCTGTCCCTGCTGGGGCAGCAAGCATTAGAAGCCCTTACTCTACTTCTACAGGACCGCTGGGAGCTCAGGGTTCAGGAAAACCACAGCAGAATCTGAACAAAACAGCTAGCTCTGAAATGGGAGTAAGATTAAAGATACACCAACACTACCTGTAATACTAGTAAAACTAGTAGCAGTAGTAAAGATATAACTGTTGAACAATAAGGACTCACACAAAAGCAGTGGAGTAAAAATGATTCCAGCAAACCATGATCAGTGATAGTCTCACTCTAAAAGTCATTCTAGTCAAGAGATCCAGAACTCTGACTTTTATAAAGACTCCTCTAAGAGCCTGAACTAGTGGTATTCAAATGAGCATTATGTAAGGAAAATCATAACAAGGTTGTGAATTCTAGCACAATTGCAGCTATGGCTGTACCTGAAATATATTTTGCCCTGCAGTTCTGTAGTATTTCAGTAACTTGAAACACATTTTCCAATATACTGCCAATAATCAGTTAAATTAAGCTGAATTCAGAGAGCAAACCCAGAGACTATTCAGTATAGGGGCTCATTTACTCTTCCCACTACCTGTAAACACCATAAACTTGGTGTGTGTTCTTCTCCCATGTATTCTCTCCAGAGAACTATGAAATTTGACTCAGCCTTTTTTATGGTAAAAAAGCTAGAAAAAAGATTTATTTATTTTTTCTTTTTTATTGCAATACACTTCACGTATATCTTTGAGGTCCCTGCACTTCTACCATCACTGCTAGCTTGTAGTAGGCAGCAAAGAAAGGGAGCCAGGAAAGTGGAAGATGCCCATGATCCCTCATTCTATATAATCTCAAAAATGTGCCCTCTTGGCCATGCAACTGGGACCACACTGCTTGCCCATTCACCCTGTGTCCTCTTCCTTAGGATGCTTGCAAGTCCAACAGCGAGGACTTGTAAGCTGGGGAAGTAAGACAGTAATCTGGAAAGAGCTATGAGGAGGAAGCTATGACAGTAGTGTGGCTTTATAAGCTAATGCATCCTCTCTAAAAAAGTAATTAGTATCTTTTGGCCCAGGCTATCTCTAGGAGCTGGCCACGTGGAACAAAACAAGGCCATTAGAATAACCTGTCTCCAAACTGCTCTCACAGTCTTCCTATGCCAACTCTGGAAATGATGCAGGCAGTAAAGCTAGGAACAGCTATAGAGAATGCTCTGATTTTACTTTCTTTTGCTGATAGATTATAATGAGGGAAGATGGGAAAAAGATTGTGTTATGATGAAAACAGCAAAGGTACAATACTGAAGTACATGCATGACTCAGTGAGGACAATTGTTTATATTCTAAATAATTTCCTGCAATATTGACATGAGGTGCTTCTATTTTTTTTTTCACTAAAAGTTATGTAAAATCATGTAACCTGTTGCACATGACTTGCTTCTGCCCTTGGGCTAACTCACATACTTTCTCTGTGAACAGGATTCAAGTTTCATTCCCTAGAATATGCATAACTTGCAAACAAGCTGAGACAGAGGCTGTTCTGGCTTTGGCTCATTATATATGTGTGTGCACTTTCATGTGTAAATACATACATTTGTCTTGCACACATATATGTATAAAATGATTCAAACACTAATGTTGGGAGAAGCAATAAGAAACTTTTTAACAGAGAAAGGGGAGCATCCAAAAAGCATGTTTTAAAGCAGACTTTATTCAACAGGTCACTGCAAACCACCTAGCATGCAAATAAAAGATGGTGATTTGATACATACTCCTGGTTCCCTGGCAAAATGCCAATTTGTGACACGGCACCAAAAAATGAGGAACAAGATTAAATATATCATCACTATTTTGTTTTGTTTTTAGAAGAATAGCATCAACAGCTTTCGAGAACAGGAGGTTGTTTTTCTACTGTGAACCACAGAATCAATTTTGGAAATAATTCTGATAGCAGTAATTTCACTAAGAAAAATGAAATTACATCAGCTTCTGTAGAATAAATGTTAACTGAAAAGAGGTTATAAACTGTAGTTTATATCTATTTAATCTAGTGTTACTACCTTTATTCTTCATTTAACTAGCAATGTGTAATAGGCACAGGCCCTATACATATACCCTCACATTACGTAACTTGAACAATGCAGATATGATAATGATGTATCAGATAGAAATATTATAATTTTTAAATAAACATGTGCATGTATATAAGTATACTCATATATATGCCTATGGGCAGACACATACATGTATACCCACCCCTGCATGTTGTTAATATGCAGGCACACCTGTCAGGTAGCACACTTGTATAGCCATAATAAACATATTATTCTGTAGACTTCAGCTATAAGAAATTCTACTTTGGTCAAGTCTATTAATTTTTACACATCCATACAGTATGTATACATTTCACACTAGCAGTGAAGCTGTTAGCTTCAACAACATGGAGCTGCAACAGGGGAGGTTCAGGCTGGGTGTTAGGAAAAGGTCCTTCACAGAGAGGATGGTCTGAACAGGCTCCCCAGGGCAGTGGTAACAGCACTGAACGTGCCAGAGCTCGAGACGTGTTTAGAAAACACTCTCAGACACATGGGCCGATTTTTGGGTGGTCCTATGTGGACCCAGGGTTTGGACTCAGTGATCCTTTTGGGTCCCTTCCAACTTAGGATATTCTATTCTATGAAGACTACTGAAAGTTGTAAGCATAATCAGTGACTGAGAGCCTCAAGAAACACCTCCACAATTATCTTCATGTTACCTTCATTACAAATGTCTTTGCTCCTGAGAGAGATGCCAAAGAATTAAACCAGCCTAAAGAGGGCTGTTCAGCTATGACCTTTAGATAGGAACAGAAAGAGTTGCTATTGTATTCTTTCTTTAAAAAGAAAGAAAACATTTTAGCTTGTACTCCAAGAAGTCCCAGTGCCTTTAAGCCACTGGTGATTAATATAAATAAATAAATATCAGAAAATGTTTTGTGCTTGGATTCTTGCCTTCACCAGGTTTAGGCTTACTTTCACTCTGTTTCCCGGCTGATAAGTAGGAGAAAATGCCAGCAGTCCAGAAGCAGCAGCAGCTGCAGCAACAAAAAGGTCATGAAAAGTGCTATGCAAATAAAGGAAATAAAACAAACAGATCATTTAAAGCATAAAAGAAATAGAAGAAACGACCATAAATCAACATCCTTGGGAAAGAAAATTAAAATAAAGGGCAGTTTGAAACAAATCAAAATGTCATCAAAACAAAAAAAAATGGCAAAACATAACTAATAAAATGAACAGTAATTGGAAGAAACTGCAAATAAATGAAACTAACAACACCAACAGGTGGAAGAAACTGTTTTCATTTGCCTTAAAGAACACTTCATTTTTATTTTATACAAAAGAATGAGTGAAAGCTGAATCTCTTAGATTTCCCCAAAAGATGGGAATGCTGTTGGACCACTAACCCCATCTTGTGAAGCCATAACAAGAATAGACAAACGCATTTCAAAGTTTTATCCTAACGCATTTGAATTTTCACAGTCTAGATGCAAAGTCAATGCCTGTCTCCTTCATTTCTCTAGTAGGCTACAAAATGAAAAAGAAACACACCAATCCCACACATTCCACCCTCAAAACCACAAAGTGTTGATTTTAACACCTCAGAACCTGACAACCAACAAAATCTTTGCATGTTCCTTTGTGAGGGGAAATCAGATTTCAGGTCTGGATGTAGAAGGGAGCTCAGGGCAGAGTGGGCTCTGGGAGCTGTGCACAGCTCAGCTGCCTCTAGGAAGCCTGCGGGGTGCAGGATGGAACACAGGGTTCTGTGGGATAGCCCCTGGGATTGTAACAGAAGCACCATGAAGGGTGCAGGGACAGGAGAAAAGAATCAGCTCATATATGACTGAGTAGGTAGCATTTCACTTGTAACTAGACACCAGTTCCTACAGAGGAGGTCACTGAGTGAATGTGGTGTTTTATTAGTTATGACAAGTGAATGACAAAGAAAACAGCTGTGGCCAAGATTTGTGAAATACGCTTAAACTAGTAACAGGCCAAAGAAAAGGCCGTGGGTGGAGGAGAGGGGCTGCTGGTGTGACGGATCTCTCTGTAGTGGCCTAACTCAAACAGCAACGTTCACCAGACAGTGAAGTTGCGTTTGATGCACTGCCGGCAGCCACCTCAGCACCTGTGTGCTGCCAGCCAGGGGCTGGCCTGCTTGTGGGGGCTACAGGCCCTGCCCCATGGCTGGCAGGGGGCAGCAAGCTGGGCCTGCCGCTCTGGTGAGCAGCACCCTGTGCTAGGCTTTTGCTGCCGACTGGAAGTGCCACTGCTGCAGCCGCTCTCTGGGCCAAGCTTATAACCCTATCATAGCGGTGTAAAAGACTCAAGCTGTGGAGACTCAGGCCTACTTTTCCCCTGAAGTGCTGCTCTGGAGGCCTTTATCTTAACAGCAGAAATGGATGAATAAAGTAGCTGAATACTACGTGCTCGTGAAGCCTACTAGAAACCTGATGTCCTGCTTCAGCTGTTTATTTTTCTCTCTCTCTTTTTTTTTTTTTTTTTTTTTTTTTCCTTTTCTTTATATACATATATATATATTTGTTGTTAAACAGTCCCTAAACCCACGCTGTGCAGTAATTTATATAAATATTCACAGGCAACTCTACACTCAGTATATATAATTTTATTGTTTTGACTTAAAAGTCGCAAGACTGAAATAAAAATGCACGGGTGGCACTTTGCCATACTGCCCCTAGAGAACAAGAGGCTGTCAGCCTGAGCTCCGTGCCAACAGGTTGCTGTGTACTAGACTAAACTGTACAGCAATAAGTCTACACAGCCGAGCTTTGCTGAAAGATGTGATCACACCTCCTAATGTGACTCCATGGCTCTGTTACTTACAGCTAAATTACATTATTATGACTTCATTGTTGAATCCCAATTCTCCTAATTATAGCCTAGAGATCTATTATTTGATTTTGTAACACCAAGTGCTTCTTTTCTAAATCATGTAATCTCTTGTAGCTTATTAATGTCAGGTTTGTGCACACGCAGGGACTTGGTTGTTTGCCAGGCAGAATCAAATTTTCAAATTTTCACTGTGTTATGTTGCAGGGGTTTGCTTGTTACAATCTAATTATATTGGCACTGAAAGCAAATTTATATTATAAAGCACTTTAACTCTTTCACTGAAACGTATTTGCATATGTAAGTGTCTTGCCATTGGTCTATTAGCTTTTTCATTGGGAATTTTTTATGGGATTGTGTGGAAAAGAATAATAATTCTGAAACCATTAACTATTTATTTTCCTTTGAAAATGTGAATGTGTTGTTTTAAAGTGATGTTTTTTGTAATAAATCCATGAGTTAAATGCAAGTAGGTGCCACACATGAAACTGTCTTTAAGCCTTATAATGACAAAACTGAAAAATATAAATTTATTGTTTTATTAAATGACATAAATTTTAAAATGCCATTTGAAATTGAGACCCTATTTCCCCAGTATAAAAACTGTCTGGCAGGTGGTTTTGGTTTTATTTACATTATTCCCAATAATGTCGTGTCTATGTGGTTACAAGTAGAGTATTTTATAGAGTGAGCAAGTTTAAAGATTTAAAGTCCCAATTCAATGAATGTCATTAGCTTTGGCTGATCAGGGAGTGAGTGAGAGTGAGTGAGTGGGAGACTACAATTTGCAATGGCTGCATTCTCCTTGTTGTATGAGGATGGAAGGCATCAGTGTTTTCAAGCTCTCTAAACTACTTGGCTGTGTAGCGCAGCATGAAGGCTGCAAGGGCCGTACCCTGGTCTGCTCTTCCCATATCATAAACAAAAGGATAATGTTACACTTTCTCCCTTCTCTGGTGTAGCTGTGAGTGGCTCCTAAAAGGACTGGGTCTAAACCATTCCACTCTCCTGGTTGCTTCCAGCCAACAGGCTTCTATTTCTCTTGTGTCAGTTGAATGATGGTGTAGCTGCTGGGTAAGTCACACAAGCACCAGTTTGGTGATTTTTTTTCTCATTCATCCCCTTCACCAGTCCCCAACAATATTCCATCAGGTGACTGATATGGACTTATTAGCTCTGCACTCCATTGCAAGAGACAAGGCAAAATGCAGCTGGGGCAGGTAGAGAAAGAGAGGGAAGAGCAGGGCTGTCGCTCTCAGCAAGAGCCTGAAGCTATACAGGATGAGGTATAACATTAAACAATGCTAAATTCCACTCAAATTGCCTGTCTCCTCCAACAACTAAGACAGAAGCTAGCCTATGATGTGCACTCCCTTCCCTGCTTCTCATACCGAAAGGTGAGAAAAGGAACCGATGTTCAAGCATTTTGTTGGTTCTACATTACAGTGAAATTTCTACCGTACAGAACAAAATGCTTCTGTCTACTATATGATTTCTCTCTCTGCCATCAGCAAAGAAAGAGAGAGAATCAACATTTAGAGACAAGCTCTAGGGCTGAGCTCTTTGGGGAAAAGTTTGTCATTCAGTATATATTTATAATGGGCTTAGCAGAATGGGGCACAACCTATTGGGCTGTACTGGGACAGATGTGTACATACTTATGTGAATATAGAATCATAATGCAGAAAACATATAGACATTGTTGCCACTAGAAGTTAATGGATTGCAAGATTTACCGCCAAGAGAACAGAATCTGCCCCTAAGGGCCTGGATGTTTAGTCCACAGAATTCAACAGTACTCTTTCCTTTGACTTTGGCTGACTCTATCCCTGTATGCTCCAGGTAGTTAATGTGCGGTATCATAGATAATATTCTTTGAGGACTCTCACCAAGTACTGACTATGATATATGAAATAGGGATGACACATTTCTCAGGAGTAGTTAATGAGCGCTGTATTACTGCTTTATTTCTCCTTTATAGCAAGAATCCTACTCTCCATTTTCTTTCTAGGTGAACATCAAAAGATACTGATACAGTATATTGGAAATTTTGCTAGTAAGCTCATCCTCCTGTCATTTAAAGATGATCCCAATCTTTAGTTCTATGCTCC
Source organism: Netta rufina (assembly GCF_964035555.1). Lineage (NCBI taxonomy): Eukaryota > Metazoa > Chordata > Aves > Anseriformes > Anatidae > Netta > Netta rufina. Next base: position 4,462,948 of record NC_140128.1, on the reverse strand, counting down.
TTCTTAGATTTTCTATTTATTTATCCAGTCCATGGTCACCAGACCAAATAGCAGTTGACATCTGTTTATGCAGTTAGCGCTCCTTACTGAATCAAATCCAATGTCAGTTCTACTCAGTGAATAATAAAGTGTAGCTTTCAATGCCTATTAAAAACACCCCATTGGTGGGCTTCCCTGCTGAAGAAATGCGTAAAGTCTGCAGCCGGATTTAATGGGTTGGTTTATAGGTGGATCACCTTATACTGTATGTAAATACTTTTAATATTTTCAAGGATTACCATCTCCATTCCAAGTAAGCATCTGGAAGGAGAGGTGCAGCAACTTTTTCTATATAGAAAGGGGTTTTTCCTTATATTTTAATTCTGCAAAAATCCAGGATCACTGGCAAAACTGGCATGTATCAACTGCATGATTAGAATAAAAAGAGATTTCCATGAGAAAGTAAGATACTAAGGGGAAAACTGTTATCAAGATAAAGTGGAACAAATGTGCATTATGTGTATTAAACAGCAAATGTTAAATTTACTACAGGAATTCTGAACTCTTTAAACTGATCCCTTTTAAATCCAGGCATTCTATTAAGGTTTATCTGAACCAGCTAAAATGAGGAGGGTATTGCACTTCTAATTGCAATGCAAGTTGCATAAAGCTCTTCTAAGTTTCTCACACTGTAGATTTGTATGTATAAACAGTACTGTATTACCAAGCAACATAAGCACTATGAAATTTGAAAGAACAACTCTTGTGTCTTTTGTGGCATAAGTATGAGAGATTTGACTGAGCAAAGCAATAGTCCATGATAAAGAAGCGATGAAAAGCAATTACACAGCAAATTACCCTTCTGTAAGGACGTTCAGTAAGAAATACTGATCTGTGGCCACTTAATGCAATTTGCAGCAAATCATTGATCAAATGTATGGATACATCTGAGGGTTTCTCCTACTGTGTTGCTGAAGTACCACATTCAATAGTTTTATGTAGCTGTCCAACAAGGAGATGAGGTTTTAACCCAAACAATCTCCAGAGCTTAGATTTTCCTTGGGGTAGATTCATGGGATTGTGACCAAATAACAGATTATGGTATTTCTTGATTACAAAGTCATGGAGCAATCATTTGCCATCTTTGCCTGTCTAGTTTCTCTTCCTAAAAATGTCATATCATAATAGAATATTTTGAAACAAATTCAGTGAAACTGATGGAGAAATTGCCATGACAGTTTGGATTCTGAACTTCGTATCAGTATCAATCATACTGGCTGCTAACACACCGCTTTTCTTTTACTACAGATATTAATGAACTCAATTTCTTCTTCTTCCTTTTTTTTTTTTTTTTTTTCTTTTCTTCTCTGTGAGGTGTATGTGCCTCCTAGTCTAAGGATATACACTGATACACTTACTTTTTAGAAGTAGCATTAGCAGAGGCTACAGCTTGCTGATGAAACTGCAGATGTTTGACAAACCTTTGAATAGAACTAAGGTCTATTATATAAGAGCTGTGGTTTCATTGTTGCCCTTCTTAACATTTATAAATATGTATTGCATTTCTGTCCGTTAATATTATGTCTCAAAACTGTGCTATTTCAGCTGGATTTAATGCATATGCACATGTGTGTTCATGTATTATTTTTTTTTCCTGGGGAATGTGTTTAATACATAATCAATTATTAAAAAGGAGTGAGCGGGTGTGTGAAGAAATTGAACATAAAGGAGACACCCAATTTTTGTTGGCTGCATGACTCATTAATGAACCTTACTCAGTGCTGCTATTGTGCTGAGTGCCTCATAATGAAATATACAGGGTTAATAGCTGCAGTGCAATGGATTTAAGTAAAACCACAGCAGGTGTGTGCCTTAACGAGGTGTTAATGGGGAGACAGGTGCATGTAAATATGGAGTACAAGGGCACAGGAATGGCCGGGAGAGGGTAGAGTAGTGTGACCACTAAGTGCTCTAACAGGAGTTACAGAGTCATTTAGGAGTTGATTGTTCTGTGGTCTTTGATACTGACAAGTTAGACCTGAAAGACTTCATCTATAATAAAACATTCCTAACTCAGTTCATTTGGATTGCACACACAGGGATGCATAAGAAGGTCATAGCTCAAGCTGTGCTGTACAGAAAACATTTATATGAAATTTCTTGAAAGCAAACAAACAAATAAAAAACAAAAACCCAAACCAAAACAAACCAAACAGATATCGATAGCCAAGGTCCCTAAACTCTTGAGTGAGCAAGCAATCAGGCAAATCAGGCAACCTCAACTATCTAGCTTCATTGCCAGGAAGATGCAAACCTTTCCAGATAAATCCATGTCAAAGTAGGAACTGATTCACATGATCTCAAACGCTAAGTAACAGCATTTTTGGGGGTGCATAATAGCTGACAGTATAGGAAGCAAATTTCAGGGGTGGCCATACCACAACAGTTCCAGAACTGGTGGCTGTGCAGGACAAGCTCTTCTTTCCTGAATTTAGAATGTTGAAAGCCTCCCTCCAGAAAACCAGATTGTTAGTATTTCATGCTAAAATTGTCTATGAACTCTCACATTTCTACCCTAGGGTACCAGTCTCTTACTATCTTTTTTATTTAGTTCTGGAAACTATAATAAGAAAGTGTTATTGTTGATGGTTTTGTCATTCTCACATGTTAGCAACTATGGCTGTAAGGGTAGTAGTTCACATGGCAAAACTTCTGTCCAACACTGGCACAAATATCACTTTATATTTCTCCTGAATAACTTATGGTGGAACCATCTATTAAAACCTTATTTTGATCCTAGAGTTAAAGGCTTTATTTTCCACAATAAAATAAAAAGTAAATCTCTGATTCTGGGAAATAATGGTCCCCAGACGTATGTTTCCCAGATTCTGTGAAATGCCATCCTGTTGTCTATTCTGCTCTGTGGTACATACATCTTTTTGTCAAATCTGAGATTCCTTTTCAAGATGTATGATGAATAAAATCCTTAGTGAAAAAAAATGTTTTTATTAACACTTTCCTATTATTACTCTTTATATTTCTGACAGTTTCATCTTCTTAGTTGTAAAACGGGAGTATATGATAAGTCAGCTCCAAACGTCATCCTCAGGGTATTTCTTTAGGCACCTGACATGAGCGCCATTAGCTCAGATTACTCAATTACCTGCTGGCATTCTGAAGGTGCCTAAAGAAATAATACGAATACATTGCTGGAATTTGCATTAAATGTGAATGGGTAGTAAAAAAAAATAAAATAAAAAATGGATGCTTTGACCTCTTTGTGGTTTGTATTAAAAAGGAGCTAACGAGGATCTCTTATGTTAGAACAGCTGCATGCTTTTAAAAGCTTCTAAAAGTTATTTACTTTTTAAAATGTCTTTATTTATAACTTTTCATGGTAGAAAATTAAAATAGTCCATTTCTATTAAATTGCATTGGAAAAATATTAAACTTGAGAAGCAGAAAGTTTAAAGACAGTTTGAATCTCATGGAAAAAAGGAAAAAAGATGTCAACCTCTTGCTTGTTACTCTCTACAAGGTAATCTTTTCAGTTGTTCCTTTTTTAAATTTATTTTATGAGGGAAGCTGACAGGCACTTTGGACAACTTATCATGACACTATGTGCCATAAATGCAACACAGTGTTTCATAAATATGACAAAGTACTTCCAAAACAACTGTTGACTTTTAAAGGCATCCCACTTCTTTAGAAGTAGAATATTTACTCTAAGTGCAGATTGTTGAGATTCTCAGCTAATTTGCTACCTGTGCATCTTTAATGTGTTTGTGAATTCATATGAAGTTCATAATTGTAAATGTCTATGAGATTACTGTGTTTTAAACCAGGCTTGACAGCACAATAGAACCCAATAAAAGAAACCATCAGTTGTATGTCTGCTTGTACAGAAGGACATGAATGCAAACAAGATAAAAGATAATTGACAAAGAAACAGAAATATAAAAACTGTGCATATATTTCTGTACTGCGTCCTCTCCACATCACCTTCTTAGGAATCAAACATAAAAAGACTATTGTTACAATGACTGCGGCTCTCATGAAAACAGAATCATTTAGAAGTTAAGATAAAATAAACCAGCTTCCCATCAGATTGCTACAGTAAATAATCTCAAAAAGATGCCATATACTTAAATCTTCCTATGTACCTAAAAATGTTTCCCACTATAAACCATTGGTGTTACATACAGATATTCTTATACTATCATATTGTTGAAATAAATTTCACTTCCAGCATGATGAGCATCTGCAAATTCAGAGTTTGTTTCTCAGTAGATTGAAAAAAATGCTAACTGAACCCAGCATTACACTGAAAGAGCTCAAGGGATCTTTCTGAATTTAGACAGTATCAACTTAATGGCCTCAACAGAAGCATCCCACTGTACTTGTCTGTCATTATCATGATATTCCAAAGGATGCACAGGTAGCATGGTTAGATGAATTTTTTTAATGTGGAAACAAACTATAGCAAAATGAAACTGTGCCTGATTATAGAAATGTAATCACCGCTACAGATGACAACTAAAGAAATGTAAGATCCTTCTGTTTCCATTTAGCCAAAAGTTATTGTCTGTGTTATCCAGATATGGCCAAATATAAGATACTACCCTCTAGTAAAACCTCTGGCATCTAGAAACAGAAGTTTCACTGTATTACAATTGCTATCGTCAACTTCAGCTATCATCATAGGAAGAATTTAAACACCTACTTCCTGAAGCACTCATGAAGGCTGCTCTTTTAACTGAGCTTGCTTAAGAAATTGCTATTTCCCTCTTCACTCCATGCTTCCTTGCCACATCACTGGTGCTGTATGAACTACTATGGATAACTGAACCTGAGCACACTAAATTTAGCTGTTTTTATAAAATCTTTATTGAATGATTGCCAGAAGTGACCATCAGAATAAACAGAGAAGGAGATGAATGCCTTGAGGGACAGATGATAATACCAGGGCTTTACCCTCAACCACAGCAGTGTTCCACAAACTGTCTGCTGTGAAAATCCAGGCAGTTCATCTGAAGGCACTGACTTAGGAATTTTTTAAACAAGGCTTGAAATAAGGTGATGGTAAAAGTCCCTGTATCACTAAAAATGCAGTGACTCCTAGAGTCACTGAAACCATGAAATATAAACCGTGAAATATGAACCATGGGAGACAAAAAAGAGCAACAGGGCAACATGATGAATATGCTTATACACAAAAGCAAAAAGTAATAGGGAATAGACCAAAGTCTTACAGCATAATAAAATAGTCACTTAACTGGTGAGTCGGAGACCGGTGAACACAACACAGGGTGACAATACTGATCTAGAATAATACAGTTGCAGGCAGGAGAAGCAAGGAAGAATAAAAAGCGTTTCAATAAATGCCAAGAATTAGTACACTTTTCCTGTAGTTCTAGAATTAGAGAAGAACAGACATATATCTCTGGATAAAGACAAAACAGAAAAAGAACATGCAAAACTTCACGGTGAATTTGGAATATTTAATCTGAAGAAGGTCAATAACACATCAGTAACACGGGGAGAACTATAGAAATGGATGGGCAATAGGGGATAGAGATATATATTAATCACCCAAATATGTGTGCAAAACAGCAGGGCACAAGCAAGTGATTCTGGTTTGTACTATGCACACATTTCAGAAGATGGAGAAAGGTTCCAGAGAAGCAATTTAGACTAGATTCCAACCAGTGAGGAGTGCCCAGTTAAAAATCTTAAAATGGATGTAATGGTAAATCTGACGAGTTCAGGAAAAAAAGGTTATGAAAATAAAATGAATAGGACAGCTGTTTTATGAAACTAGCAAGCAAACAAAAAAAGCAGACCAACTCAGGGATCTGGCAATAGACTCTTGTGAAGAAGTTGTATGGTATGGAGAACTTCAGAGAAAGTGGCAGTTATTACATTAAAAATTAAAGACACAGTAGTTGTCTGGCTTGAAGGAGAAGAAAGAGAGGAACTGTAACAAAGCAATATGGAAGACTCAGGAACTTTTTAGCATAAGTCAAAAGAAAATAAAAACTAACACAATGGCAACAGTGATAGATGAAGATGGATAATAAGAAATAACCTGGTACACGATGTTCTGATCAATAAGATTGAGGTGCAAAATAATTTATCGGTATCAAAAGAAATAGACAATTTTACACTCTATCTTCATCATAAAAGTTATTTGCAAAACCAATTGTAATTGAGAGAGAAGCATAGCATCTGCAAGGGGAAAAGCATGAATTGAAGTGTTTAGATGAGTTAGATGCACTTCTGCCAGCAGGGCCTGCTAGAAAACTCACTTTCAAGTATTTTTATAGTGAGTCAAGGCAATCTCTGAACCAGAAGTGATCATTTTCAAGCATATGGGAAGGCTGGAGGAAATTCTACATAGCTGGAGAAGGCAAACACAGTAACTGTCTTTAAAAGAGGGGGAAAGAAGACTTCAAGTAGACTGGTTTTTAGAAAGGCACTTGTCTCAAAAAGTCAGGAAAGCATAATGCGTCCCAAACTAAATACAAAAATCATTGTTCATTTGCACCTTAAAATTTCTGGATACATGGCAATTTTCTCTCAGCACATTCACAGATGTAATTGTCTAGATTGGTACATTACTATTTGCAAGAATGGTGACCAGCACAACTTAAGAAGCTTGACATGTATTTCCTATCATTTTGATAAGCCTGGTCCTTATGGCAGATCTAGGAGCCTGAGATTACAGCAGGAGAACATGCATGGCCCTTCATCTCAGAATCTGAGTCAAGCTGGCACAACATGATTAACTTTGAGTCTCAGATTGTTTTTATTTTTACATATTTATTTTTCCCTGCCACAAGATACAAACTAGTATGTTTAGTTAGAAAAACATGTTTAATTGTACTCTGTGTAAATTCCCATTTAGAAAGAAAATGTTTTTCAAATAAAGTTCTTTAAATGTTTTGTGAGCCATCTGGACTTTTTTTTTTTTTTTTTTCTTTTTTTTTTTTTTTTTTTATATAAAGGATCTGAAAGGAATTTAGAATCCCAGACTCCTTGTGGTTCTCACATCATCATAAAAAGGCAGCGTATTAGAACGTGTTTGCTGCTGGGAACCGACACTTCACAATTATTAAGGAAGTAAAATATCTCCTACTAAGTACAGATTTGGTTCTCTAGTAGCCAGTTTTGCCCAAGGGCCTTTCTCAAGATGACTGTGAAGTGTATGCAAGGAGGGGAAGAGTTCTGAGGGACTGATTCCTCCTCTAGTCACCCAATATCAGGGCTGACCACATTCCTTCCAGTATAGCCTATGTCAGGCTGTATATGCAACAGTCACACTGGGCAGTGGTGACAGACAGGCTTCACTTTCTCCTCATCACCATCAAGACAAATGAAGCATAAGGGAAAAGCTCATACATACAGCATGTTCTTCGTTAAGCTGACTATATTCTCCAAAATCTTAAGAAGACTTATAAATACAGTATGATTTAGTTTCCTAATTTTATCATCAATCTCAAAATTTATTTGTTGCTTACTTGGAAGATCTGATTTTTAGAGTCGTGTGATAACATAACTTCTTGTTAAAAAGAAAATAAAAGAAAAAAAAAAGAGAGAGTATGTTTTAAACCCCTTAACTTCCAAAGAGAACCTGGAAATCATAAACTTACAAGGAGTAAAAACAAAGAAGACAAAACCAATGGTTTTCTTTTGTTTATAATTTTGTTCAATAATTTGGAGTTACTCTTGCAATTTTTGATGAGCTAGGTCAACTAAAATATTCTCTTGGACTTTCACTGGAATGCTCTTCTTTTATTCTCTGTGGTTTGAAAATCACAGCTGTTATGAAAAAAAGAAAAAAAAAGTCTAGTCCAGGGCTATAAAAAAACAGAGTCCCAACAGTTTTCAGATATACTTAAAGAGTTAGGTGCCCACCTCCCATAGAAGGTCAATGGCAGCCAGGTGTTTAACTCATGTAAGCTCTTTTTCAAATCTCACCTGAAATCTGTTATTTTCAGGTAAGTGTCTTACTTGTTGAACTAAAGGACCAGGATTGACTCTTGCGCAGTAGGTTTCTTATAATTACTCACAATGGGAGACTCTACTCACAGCTGACTCTGGGAGGCATTTCTGAGTCTCTGATTTCTAACATTCTTCACTTTCTCACCACACGGTATGAACAGACTGCCTTATTTTGCTGACACTTTATGTTTTCCCCCTAACACCCACCTACGTAACATCTATGTTGAGCATTTACGTTTACACTAATAGCCCCTGAGAATCAATTACCATAAGAAGATCGGTTCCTTTACACTTCAACTGATGAATCAGTCATAGGTTAAAACAAGAGGAGGTAAAAAGCCAGCATGTCTGTACTGATTTTTTAAAAACCCTTTAGTTAAAAATACTCTGGATAGAGTTTTTTATTTATTTATTTATTTATTTATTTTGTCTGTTGTATGCATGTTTGATTTTATTTCACCTGCTTTCAAATATTCTTTCATAAACGTATTGAGCAAAACAACCCACTCAGGACCAGATGCATTTTTTATGCACTCCAGTACTGTTTTGAATTCTCATGCAACAGAATGCAGTCTGTTTGATTGGCACACCCTGGTGGAAGAAAGTATGTCAGCAAGCTGATGCCCAGCTGAAACTGGCTCCAGGCCTGAACTGGCTTTGCAAAGATGGCGCTATGGGGAGTATAAAAATAATCTTCCCAGGTCCCAGATGCCTGTGAGTACTCACAAGCCTTGAGCAGAGTTCTGCCACAGAGGCACTGCCCATCCCTCACAGACAGGGATTTCTGGTTCCTGTGAGCACACTCCCCTCTTTCTGAAAAGCTTTCAGTGATGAAGTTCTGTAAAGATGAGTCCTTTCTACTCCCTTCCAGAGCTTCTGCAGAAGTATGATAAAGCCCAAAGCACCTTACCCAGATTTCTAGAATGGATATTAAATGGCCAAAGTTAACCAATAACTGATTTATAACTGATTTTTTGAAACCTCTTCAAACTGTTGTTTAGAAATGCCTTCTCTTCCTTACAGCTGATCAAACGGACAGCAATATGTTGTTTATTAAAAAAGGCATTTATTTCCCATCACGTAATCTACATTTTGGTCCATTTGCGGCATTCGTTATATTGGTCTGAGAGTTCTAATGCTAAATTACCATATCAAAATCTGCAAAGCAGTCTGCAGGCAGGAATCAAGAGAGAACCTCTCTTGGGAATAGGTGGCTCTCCAGTGGCCTTTTCTCCACTGTGTGGTTTTCTACAACAAAGGCAAGGCTGAGCCCCAATTTTTTTCATGTAAGTGGTACCTTTCCACAAGAAAAATTACAGATGAACTGTTATCACATCCTCCTGGGAGCAAAGAACTCTGTTCAGAAAGTAATGCAAAGTACCTTGCTATTCATTGACAATACGGCTCTTCTGAACAAACACTGCCTTTCTAACCTGTGATTATATCACTTATATACAATGGTGAAAGAAGCACTGAATGAGCAAAGATAGATATTAACAAATATTGGCAAAATGCTTCCTGAGCACAGACAAAATTAACAAGAAGTCATGTGAAAAACAATTTAAACACCAATCTAAAAGCACTTGAGCTCTTACTAATTCTGAAGTTCACAGTGAGGAATTTATAAAACTACCTAATTATCAAAGGATTTTTTTTTGAGGAAATACATTTAAATTTAATTAAACATCCTGAAAAAATAATTTGTAGAAGACAAATATTTTAAAGTTAATGCAAACCAACATTGATATGTACAGTTTCCATCTGAGAAGTGTAAAAACCATATGACTGTAGTTCATAGTTACAGTCTCACAGCAATTTCCAAATTATAGCTCCTTATTTTAGAAGTGAAAAGACTTCATTTTCAAACCACTCGTCTATTCTCTTTTGCACTGCTACCAGTATTGAAAAAAAAAAAAAAAAAAAAAAAAAGAAAATGAGAGGATTCATGGTCAACTGCTGTTAGCCTCAGTTTCATGCATATGAGCCTGGTATACTGATAACGTATAGAAGATATATGAATCAAGTGCCTCATTTCAGTGCAACCACAGTTAAACAGAATTTGAGAAATATCTGAGTCACCAAAGTCAGTAACATCTTTGCCTCTGAAAGCACTTGTGGGGCACATCTGCTACGACAGAAGATTATGTTTTTATATAAATGCTTTTTGAAATGGGACCAGAATTCAAATAACCCAAATAAAGCAGGGAAACAACCTAACACGAATGAATATCTTGCAGAGCCAAAAGTTTATGACAGCAAGAACCAAACGGCAACTATAAACAGGCTTTCAGACAGCACCATGCGCAGCACTGAGACAGTGTAGGTGTGGCTGGTTTGTTACTTAAGAAACTTTGCAATGCACAGTGTCATCACAGTTTCCTGACAGCTTTCCTGTATTGGTGGAGTACTCTGGGCAGCAGTGTTGTGCTTAGGGACTCATGGAAAAGGTGTATCACTGCAGTTATGCCCCATTAAGTGAAAGCCTACTTCTAAATCTGTCAGAAGAGAGGACATGCTATGTTCCTACACAGTGATACAGCAAGATGTTATCCTTCTCTTTGCTGCTAAGTAGCACAGTATTTCAGTTGCAAACACTCAAATAAAGAAACCAATATTGTACTTTTCCTGTTAACTCAATTCTCAAGAGAAAAAGCTTTCAATATTTGTATTTCCACAATAAGCAAACCCTCATATACCTGCCTTTGTCTGGTACCAACAACAGTCTTAATTTGTTCCAGACAAATATCAACTATGTCCCCCCTTGTAAGGATTTAGGCCTCCCCAAATTGCTGTTTTCTCTTACATTCCATGGGCATGGTCCAATATCCATAGAGTCAATTGGACTCAGTTAAGTGTGTTTTGGCTGGGGTCCTGCCTGCCCAGGTTATTTGGCATTCATTGTTAGTAAAATTACATCTCTGCTGTGATTGATGCTTGTACCCAATCTTCCCTTTGCAAAATTATTCATTAATCTTTCCAGTACTTATTTATAGGTATCTTTCGCCTTTCTCATATTGTACATTGAATTAGCTCACATTTAGTGATCACACATGGACATTGCTCACTTGATGTCCTGGTAACACACTAAACTGAAGTAACTTGACCGTGTAACTGAGCCTTGACTTTTTACATGGTTACTCTGTAATTTTATCTTTTCAAAGTTTTGCTTTGTTATGATCATTTGTTTGCTGTGTAGGTCTACTTTTCTTTGACCCCAGCACTCAAAAATGTCTTAGGCAAAAACAAGTAAGTTTTGTCTTCAGGGACATTAATTTCCTAGTTTTTCACAATGTACAAGAAGATTAATTTTGGTCCACTTACTGCTTCTTAACCATTCTGTTGAAACCCATATTTAAGGTAATATAGAGTATTTAAAAGTAATAGATAAATGGGAAAACAACACTAAATCGGTCTAAGTTCTTCTAAGTGGAGTTTAGGAATGGTACAGAACAAATAGAGAAAATATCATATATGTAAATCATTTGTGAAATCGAGTTAAAATTAATGACAAACAAAATTGAGTTCCTTTTGTGGTCGATTTCCATTTAGCTGCACCCAACAATAAAATAGTTATCAAAGAAAGCTACCAATTAGATTTTAATTCAAAACATTTCCAGAAAACAGTTCCCAAATCTCAATTGATATCTCTCCAACAACCTCCTAATTGCAGCAAGTTGGTGGTAAAGAAAAAAAAAATGCTTTAAATGAAAAAGATGTATTCCGTCTGCTGGAGGATGCAGTATCCTTTTCTTAATTATTCCCAGAATTTCCCCTATGCATGAGCTTCCGCTGAAGATTATATATAGACAGATAGATGTGTATGTGTGCGTGTTTGTGTGTTTGCACATGCACAGGGATATATGCTGAAAGAGAAAGGAAACATAACTGTATCTAAACCTAAGAAATTTATCTACTATTCTAACTATTTCATGAAATGTACTGTTGGTCAAGGGTTAAAAAGACTACTGTGTTCAGAATTGAGGAATTTCTTTCATCTCATGTTTTTTTCAAGTGGGATGCTTTATTGGAAGGAAATATATAACCATGGAGCTTTAAGATTATCAGGAATTCAGAATTACCTGGTCTCTATAGTATCTGCCTGATCTCAAAACCTTCCTCTATCCCACCACAGAATAAAATGTCATCTTATTTGGCAACAGGATCAAAAGTTTATTCTTTCTCCACTCACCTGCATGATGACAGACTTTCACATGATTCTGTCTTCATCTGATGTGAGACAGTACTCTTCTGAATCCACTCAGTCTAGTCCTTGCTGTTTTCCTCTGTGCATGATCGAAGCTTGTTGGCAGCCATCTACACAGTCCTAAAAATCAAGAAAGATGACACTGTGACAACTGAAGCCTGTTCTGCATAGTAAGAATGTGATCCACATGACAGAAGATGGAATAAGTTAAAAAATATTAAGCTGTATGTTTTAACAGGAAACTTTCAAGTAGATTACCACTGATGTCTTTCAGACCTTCAAAATCATCACTACTATATCTATGAAACAGTACAGATATCCAACCATCTTCCATGCTGAAAGCCCAAAGCACTTTTTTTTTTCATTTCAGGTCAATAGGCAACAGGCAGCTGCTTACCTTTAGCTTTCCTGTTTGGAAACCCTCTCAAAGTCCTCTAAGATATGAAGCTTTCTGAACCCGATTATAAAACTTCATCTGGCAAATGTGGTTATACTGCATATTCCAGACTGTGTAGTATACTTTCACTTGAGCTACCAGAGAAAAGGGATAAGCAAACTGAAGATGAGGCAAAGGTTGTAAGAGGACAGTACTGAGCATCCTTTGCAAGGAAGGACCAGAAGTAGAAATTAGTGTTCAAGGAACACAACAGACATTTATTAGCTGGTAGAATTCTAAAAGCAGTTTGTTTTACACTGTTCATGAAGGCTTTTAAACAATATCAGGCAATGTACCTCCTGGCATTCCTCTCACGTAAGACTGGTTCCATTTATGTTTTCAGCAGCTATAGTTACAGGGAGACCAAGGCTACTGTAGTGGTCCTAATGAGAATGATCTGGTGTTGCTAAAACTTATGGCAGAGGCTAAACTAACCTTAGCTCTCAGGATATATGAGAAAAAAAATGGCTGTGCAGACCCCCCTAGCTCTTTGGGCCAAGACTGCACAGAGGCTTACACCTGCTGTACATGTGGGTTTAAAGGATACTAATATGATCAGATCTTGCATAACATATCTGAAAGAGCACCTGAGGGAAGTTTGAGCCACTATATGTTAGTAGCTGAAAGAGTTATCTGGGAAGTATAGCATTAAATAAATGTACTTTGGGCATATTGCCTTTACAACAATATACCTGCTCTACTTGTGTCATAAATTTAATCAGTATGAAAATGTCATGGTTTTCTCCAAAACGCATTCACAGAGAATCTGGCACCTTCAGAACGCATTATATTAACTCAGATTTAGTATAAATGTGTGTGCCAATGACAGACCATCTTTGTTTTCTTACTTTGTTTTGCCAATTTATTTTTATTTTTCATAATTAGGAAAGGCCTCTTTAGTCATGCAAAAAAGCAATCATGTGAAAGAACCTTTTTTCCTTTTGTATTTGTTTTCAGAAAAAAAAAAAATCAAGAGAGGAGATCTACAGTCTCTAGCAGAGTAATGGAAGAGAATCAAATGATGTCAGCACATTCTCTAGCACAACAGATTCAATCATTGTATCCGTTCAAAGAAGTTGTAATGCTCTTTTATGTTATGTTCTACCTCCCTGATTTCCTGCATCTTTTACTTGTTCAGGTTTGTCCACAGAAGAGTGCAGATGAATTCTCTTCCATGTAAAAATCAGTTAAACCAGTAGCAAAGGAGCAAAGTTTGTCTCTGCCTTGCAACATCTGCAAAAGCTGCTTTAACAAGGGATACTTGATCCCATTCTAGAAGTAAGGTCAGCACTTAAAGTCCTGGGTTACTTCAGTTTGAATGTTACAATCAGAACTGCCTTTGGTTTTTCAGTAAATGTGATAGATAAGGAGTCAAAGAAACACTTGTGACCAGCTCAGGACAGAAGGATGTCACTTCTCAGTGGAAACAGAAGTATCTGCTATTGTCACAGGCACACATAAAACAAATGAGAGGTGGAGCTCTCTCTAGCAAATACTTTTCATCTTTCGTCAGAGAAGTGTGGGCTGAGTAATTGCTCTGACAAAGACCAGCATCTCTAAGATCAAGATTACAACACATACCAACAGGCGAGAGAGGAAAATATCACAGCTAAAGACCAAACAAAAAAAAATCACTTGTAGCTCTGATTATCAGTCAGCCAGAGAACTACTCCCTGGAAAGCTGCTGAGGAGCACTGTCCCACCCCCATACTATTACATTATATCTACAAGAAAGACACGGAAGTCACACACCAGTACCCACAGACACACACATATGCTGACTTCATTAAAATCATATTGTGCTTTTTGCTGTCAGTTTTTTAACTGTAGAAAAGTGTCCTCTCCCGGATGTTTTCTCCCCCCATTTCCCTTTTTAAGATGCTTAGGACTCTGCCTCCTTCTTCCTGTGGGTAATTGAAAAAAAAAAAAGAAACAACCACAAAAAAGGTCATCGTTCAATCTCTGTTTTGTCTCCTACTATAATAAAATAATCTTCTTTTATATCACACTTTTATATACTTGACAACTATGCTTGACAGTTAGTAATAAAACTCAAGACATAATCTGCTTTCAGTTAGAAAAGTCATCTTGAAACCCTTTGGTAATCTTGTCAAAAATAATAATTGCTCATTGTCAACATTAACCCCCTTGAGTCTGCAGATCCATCATTCCCATTGCTCAAATTAACCACCATTACTGCCTACAAAAGTCTGCTGCTGAAGTAATGGACGGAACATTGTTGTTGTTATATCTTACTAGATTCTCTTTCGATAATACTAATGGTTCAAAACAAGTTCATTAAAACCTTTTGTTGCAATAAAAAGATGGTCTTTGACTAAATTAAAATAATTCACTAAAATCTGTTTTTGTTAATAAATGCCAAATGTACCTTTAATAAAAGAAAACTATATATTTTTTTAATGTTTTTAACCATAAAGCCAAATTTGAATGTTGCACCACATACATAATTTAGGGCAAATGGGAGAATGGTTGAGATAATCTTTCACAAACCTTTCCATAGAACTTTCCTTGGCAAAAACATCTTAGGTGGTAATTTCTTCAGCTAGGTGTTGTAGGATATCTGTGCTACATGCAGAAAGTTGGAGACATGATGGAAAAGTCTAGTTTGCTTTAGTAAGATATCTTTTTGGAAAACAACAACAACAACAAAACTTTTCAATTAAAAATGAATTAACTAAGCAGTTAGAAATCTAGTTAGATCACCATTTGGATAGGTAAGAAAATAAAATACGTTTCAAGGTGGAAATTCTTGCACCATTTTAAAAAACAAATGTTATTAATGCTACCTCCACAGAACAACCCAAAAAGATAGTAATTCTATAAGAGAAAAACAAACATGCCAAACTATAAAAGGCCCTCACCAAATTTCAATCCATCAATTACAGTACAATTTGCTTCCTCATGATTCCATTTCCTTTATACTGGGTAAATGAAAGGGAAAAGGTAGCTGCTGCTGCCCATGCACTTTCATTAGGACCCAAGAAGCAGCTGACCGTAGGAAATATATTTTTCTTAGAGTCGTTTGAGACTTCATGATTTGTCTTTCTACCTATTTCAAACACATCTTGTAGTGTACAGTTACTAGTCATATTTATGTTACTAAATATAAAAACAGCTATCAGGGCTGGGGAACACTGGAATGGGTTACTTAGTGGCTAGGTAACATTCTTGTCCAAATGTTTCTAAGGAAAGGTTGGGCAAATAATAAACACGGAGAGTTGAGCTGTGTGTGAACCTACTTCAGTTCAGTGAATTGGACTAAGATTTCTTCTGGTCTCTGAGATTTCAATACTTCTGTGGTTATTGCTGAAATTTTGCTCCATCAGCATCCCTGTCTCCTCCCAAAGCCAGGTTCAGGTGGCCACACTCCCATTAATAAAGATTGCACATATTCATGGATGTAATACAGATGCTTTTTCTCTTTATACTTTCAGCAAACGAGCTGCAGGAGTGTCAAAATATTGAAAAAATATTCAGTACACAACATCTTCAAAAGGACTAGGTCCAACAACAGCTCTTAGAAAAGCTCTCTGAACTTGAGCTGATGCACAAATAGGTTATGCACCTAAACACAATGTGTATTAAAACTGAACACTATGTTATGTCACGTGAACTAACAATTTTACTACAGGCATCTTCAAGCAGCTTCAGGTATCTCTGTGCTTCTTCTACCTCCTACGACATCATATCACTCTTCTGTGAATTGGCAATTATAATGAAATCCTCCAGAGATGAACAAATAATGTAAGCCAACCTCCCAAAATACCAAATGCAAAATTCTGAATGAATTAATATTTAATCATACTTACCTAAGTGAATGTCAAAAACATATATGTGTAAATACCTACAAAACAGTATTGGTGTTAGTCACTGAGCATATTACTCTCCTATTAGTCTTATTGGCTTTGAGTAAGAAAGAGAGTGAAAGTTAAAAGTTAATGTTGGTTTTGGATCACCAGGAGATGAACTATAACTCTTTTGAACAGTATAAATCATTTCCCAACTTTGCCTAATTATGCTAATGCCTCTAAGGAAATGTGAAGCTCAGTCCATCTGTCAGTCAGAATATTCTGAATCCACACCATTTGCTCCTTTTTAACTGTTTCCTAAGTAGGCTTTTCTATATCCTGTTAGTACTGTATGCATTTCTGCATTGTTTAGCCTTCTCTTTGGATAAATGTGGCACTGTAGTACAATGTAAGATTCTTTGTGCAAGATATTACAATGCATATGGTAACATATAATATTAATTCTAAATGTGGTTATAATTCCACACTGTAATTAGTCCAAAAATGTATGTGCTTAGCCCAAAAGTGTGAGATTCATAATGGAAATCACAATACTCTTCAATCGTTACTGACCCTCAATAACTATTAAAATATGAGAACTTGATTGGGATTAACGTATGAAATTAAATGTTCTGTGTATAATGCTACCAGTGGCACACATAGATCATATTAGTATATTTTGTGTGGTTAGCTTGTATTTTTCTAGCAGGAGAAGTGTCAGAGCAGTGAAAAACACAGTAATTTTGTTGATGACAAACAGTAATCCAAATCTGACGACATCTTAAATGTATCAACAGCTGTTAAAGATGCAGTTTTTTTTATTCTTTCATTGAATATAACAGCAGAAACCTGATCTGAGATGGTGCATTTTAAAACCTCACTTTGATCAAAACAACGTTGCCTCTGAATCAGGTTTGTTGCACCTAGACCATGTATTTTAATCTAGAGAGATATAGAGAGAATTTTAAATGATGATCTCATCAACCTGTTGACTTTACCATGTCCAATGTATTTCCTAAAAATAGTAGGGAGATTTTCTTTTATGTCCACATATGATGCATGAATTTCAACTACTGTGAGCAAAATGACAAGGTGCAGAGTCACACAGTAGCTATGCATGCTTTCTGACCTTGTGGGCATGAAGGAGTGCTGGTCCTGATGCTATCAGACAACTCAACACACAGTACTGCCTATACTAAAAAAATCCTGCACATTCAGGATTTTGTCTACACGCTGTAGTGTGGACAAAAACCTGTCTAACACAGCCAGCTGTACTTGTTTTTTTGTGGCTCATCTGACTCATTCCTGTTTGGTTAGAATAAAGGGAGCGATAATCTGTCATTGTTCTTCACATGCTTCAGAAGCTTTTAAGCTTCCAAGTAAGATGTATCATTTTAGTGCTCTATAGATTGTCCAAAAGACTGTGAGTGCACATCGCTGTAATTAAATCACTCTTACACAACGAGTACAGAAATACCACAATATCGTCCTTGGGCAAAACAGATTTCCCATAGCACAATGTTCTCTAATTTGTTGGAAGGGGAAAATAATAATTCTGTGAATGCTAACAGCTAATACTACTATTTGCAAACATTTCAGTCCTCCTGCCTCTGCTATTCTGGGCAAGCAGAGGATTTTTAAGCATTGTAACTCAAAAGCAGTGTTGGCTGTGAGTGGGATTATTGGTAAACTATTGGCATTACATTGCTTGTAAGGGAAAGGCTGCTGCAGCCTTCACTTCACTTTCTATACCTGTGCAGTTTTATCTCTTCTGTAAAAAAAGAAACTTGTTGGAATTGCCCTCCCACATGAAGGTTCTGTGGCTGTGATCCAGCTACCTGCTGGCTAGCCTTTACAATTGACATGCATCATTTTGGTTATTTAAAGATCTGGTCAGCATTAATAGAATTTGACAGGGCAGCTGATCTACAGATTGACTCCCAGGTATGATTAGCTCATGAACTAATGACAGTCAGGAGACCTGCTACCCTGGATATGAGTAGTGGCTTTATTTTATGTCTATATTGTGTTATGTAAAATGCCAGGATTCTAGCTTAAAGGACTGAGCTAAAGCACTGACTTCAGTTTTAAGGAAGCCAGAAACCTTTATATACAGATATTTGCAAAGCTCTTTGCACTGTTTGGAAATACAGAGTAGGTTTAGCTGTACATGAATACATAAACAAAGTTTCCCTCTTCCTTTTTGTGAGGTACTTCTGGCCTGTAAAAATAACAACTGAAGGTTGTCTTTCACTAGTTGGGGTTCACCACTACTCTGATGAATTACACTACCAGCTGTTCAACAGGTACATTCCTATGTTACTCCAACTATGTCCTCAATACCTCTTCCGAGGCACCAGTGTAATGTAGTGAAATATGTAATTACAAAGTACCACTCTCTCTAAGGTTGATTTCCAGGCCTTAGGGAGTTTTGTATAAGGTCAGTTACAGATTTTGAGGACATGAAATAGTTATCTTGTTAATCTTACATTCATATTCCAAACATCACAAAAAAAGGCTGTTGCAGCTGCCAAATAAGTGTAAATTTAGGTGGGCTAAATTAATGGTTTTAATGTACTGTGGTGCTTTTTTTTTTTTTTTTTTTTTTTTTTTTCTCCTTAATTTTCTGTTTGCTTAGAAGTGGACAGACTAGACACTGTCTTCAGAAGGAACGTCAGAATCACAAAATAGCCTGGAAAACATCAAGACTTGTACTGAGTCTAGCCAAAGGCAAAGTGGCCCAAAAAGAAACTCAAAGAAAGCTGTATTCAGCTACAAAAACATATTCAATCCACTTCACAGAGCATTTAGTGTTGATTTAGTTAGTGCAAATGTGATATTTGCGTCAAATTCTTGTATCTTTAGAGCAGGTAAGAAAAAGGTCAGCCAGGCAGGATTCCCTTACATTATTATTTTTTTTCTTAAGGAAGGCTGCATGTACACTATTTTTGTGGAAATAACAGGAAAAAATTAAGTTAGATACTGAAATGATATACAGAATATCAAGATAAATCTGTACTTGCCTAAGCAATGAATGATTTCAAGTTACTGCAACAACTTACTGCAATTCCAGAAAGAGTCCATATTACCATATGTCTGGACCTGGTTAGAGCTTTCTCTTGATTTCTGAACCAAGATCCATCAAACCTTAACGTCTTATGCTCTCCAACCCATACTGCTTATGAATGAGATCTTTCTTATGTTGTTGTTCCTGCTGTTGTTGTGTGCTGACTGCACAGCCCCCTTCCCACCCTCCCATCATGAAAGGTTTTCATCTTTACCTAGGTGAGGGCAAGGGAACTGCTTGCATTTAACCTGTGCTGAACTTTAATAAAGAGCAAGGTTTGTGAGATGTGCTGCTATGCTACATTTTTGCTTTATTCACCTATTATTCTTGCATTTACTTTTAAATATGTAAAGAATTTCTTTGGGGACAGTCTTGAACATAAGCTTGAGGCTTATTATATCTTCTTTCTCTTTTCTGTGTTACTAATAAGTGAGATTGGGTAGGCACTGAATTATATAAAAACATTTATTATTCTCATAATGATACCATGTAGCTAGCCTCTGCAGAAAGACTTAGAAATGCTTAATTTTTCAAAGTGGCTTAAAATGGGAGCCCGCCAGTCCAAGTAAAGGACTTACTTGTTGCCTACTTGGTGCTATGTTAATGTAACAGGCATGTGATAAATCAAAAAAAAAAAAAAAAAAAAAAAAAAAAAGGCCTACTAATATTTTGACTATAGGGGAAAACAGGGATTTCTCTGCATCTCCCTGTCTAGCTGGAGGGAGAAAGGCTGGGATGAAAAAAAAAAGAATTGGTATTGGCCGTGCTCACCGGTAGGCTGAGATCATATCTTATGTAGATAATACTTGACCTTCCAGTGTGTATGTGTATATGAGGAGGACCCAAAAAAAACACCAAGACACCAATAATATGAATTTGACACAAATATTGCCAACACGTATTTGCTACACTCAGCATGCTCCCTGATTCTACATTTGCTTCTACAGCTATCAGTTCTGACCCAAAATTAATACACACTGAAAGGTTTTATAAATAATACAGATATATTTTTAACAAAAATATTCATGGTGTCAGAATAATTCTTGTTAGCCATACAAAGTGTATGATTCCAATGACATTTAGAGGAATTATTAAAATATTTTGACTTTGGTGATATTTGAGGGTTTCACATTAGCCTGCTAATTTTAAAACTTCAGGTTATTGCAAGAACCACTTTGTAACAGGCAGGTCTGTCACCCACCAGGGTGCTGATTTTAGGTGTTTTATTACTTCACCTTACACCTGTGACAAAAATCTTGGACACATGGGTTTGGTAGAAATAGCATCTGTGTAGTCATGGAAAAAAAGTCTTTCTCCCTAAGGAATTTCTTACCTGAATAGTGCCATAATGGAATAGTGCCATAACACCAATACTATAATAATAGTGCCACCAATCTTCCTATTTCCAAAATGCTACTTTGCAATCTTTGCAGTGCTGTGTTTTCTTATTTAATTTCTACTGACTCAATTAAGGGCAAGCTATCGACACATATAGTTTATTGCACAACAAAACTACCTACATATATATGAAGAGTTTTCAGAACTTCAGATCACTGAGGAGAATAAAGTCTAATCACAAAAGCTGGTGGTAGCACTTACATGTAAAAACACATGGGAATCAGATGAGTTTTGATTGTTTGTTTGTTTTTCCCTTGCTGAGTTACCATGCATTAACTAAGAGCAATAAACTTTCATGACCCTCATCAAGAAAATTTAAACTAAAGCATATTACCTGTTTTTTCTTTACTATAAACTCAAAGTATGCAGCCTACTACAAGATACCTAGCTGAACTGCAGTATCTTGGAGTATCACCCCTGTATTATTTAAGCAACCTGTAGGTTAAGGGTAGTCATAAAGGTTTATAACAGAACTCATGAAAAATATTTAATTAAACTAGGTTTTATGTATCAAAAGAATAGTCTTAAGTAAAAAAAAATATATATATATAATATATATAAATATTTTATATATTTATATATATTTTATATAAATAAATAAATAATAATAAATATATATATATAATATATATATATATATATATTATTTTTTTTTCCAAAAACATTCATCAAAGACAATTTTCTCAAAACTATCCAGCCAGACCTGGGTAATGTTCAGTAAACAATTTTATTATTATTATTATTATTATTATTATTATTATTATTATTATTATTATTATTATTATTATTATTATTATTATGACCATCCTCCCCTAAGATTTTTGGGATTTCTTTCCAAGCAAAATAACAACCAAATCAGTTATTACTTTTCTACTACAGCTTCACAGGAAGAGGATGTTCCCTGTCTAATTTAGCTCATTCATCCTAGAAAGGCAGTAGCCAACTACATGCCCTTTCAATTTTGTCGTTCACAGCTCTTATATTAAGGCAGAGAGCTAGGTGTAACTCTAGCTGTTACCAAACTTTTATCTAATTGTGGATGGAAGAGAACCTAGGTTGTGTTTTTGAAGAGTGTTAGAGTAGTGTATGACCTCATACAGCATGAGGTCAGATCTCTAGCTAGCATTAACTAATAACAATTCTGCTCAAGTCCCTGCTGCTGCTTTGATCCAGGATGTCTGAGGACCCCACCTTGTTGGTGCTCATGGAAAGATGTTTTCCAATCTCTGTCAATACTGGACAACTCTTTCCTGAAACTTAGAACCAGAAATAACTGTGGTAACTTGGATTCCACTTTGTGATAACTGTTGGCACATGTCAACTTTCTAATGGCAACTGCTGTATGTAGAAATGGCCCTGAGGAGCTTCAAGCAGCCAGAGAAAGTAACTTTTTTTTCATGGCAGAGAAAGAAAGAAGCACCATCAGCACAGTCTGCTCATGCTGCTGCTGTTTCTGATGCTGACACTTTTGATGTCCTAAAAGCTGTTGCCATTGCATCCTTCTCTGTTGATGCCACTGCACATCCTTGGGATGTGAGCCAAACAGCACTTTCTTTGTAGTCTCCTGCCAAGATGTGGAGAAAGATAATTTTAACCCCCTATACTCTCTGAAAATACAGAACCACTGGCTCAAGTTGAGAAGAAATTTCTGTAGAACTCGCAACAAGCAAGGAGAGCACTGATAAAAACATCATGGGAAAAGTAGTAAGATTAATTTAGCTGAAAAGCCCTTGTTCTGCAGTGGGAAAACAAAAACAAAAACATTGCTTTTCAATTAAGTTGCCGAATGTGTTATCACATCTCTTTAAAATACTTTCACTTCTTTGTTGCATGCCTAGCTTCCTTCCTTACAAATTACTACTGTATATTCACCTGCTTAAGCTAGACATAACAGTAATTTCCACATTATACTTTTTTTTTGTAGAAAGTACGTTGAGGAATTTAGGGTTTTGGCTTTGTGAAACCTCATTGGTAGGATTTCTTTTTTTATTTTTTTTTGGCAAGCCAAAATCAAACATGGAATTCATGCTCAGGTACTCGTTTTGACTGACTCATTGAAACTGGGACTAGTGGGTTTTGGTGGAATGTTCCATTTCTGACTCATCTCTAATTTTTCTCAGTACAGTCTGAACTTGTGCATCTTTCAGCCTCTCTCCATATTCTAACCCCATTCATTTATGGCCAAATTTTTTTACCCTGTCAGCAGTATAATATTTATACTGACTGCCAAAGTACGATTTATTGAACATTGTAATATTTAATGGAAGTGTGGTTGTTTGATTCTCAGGCTGTTACATGTAAAAATCAAACACATTTTAAAATTATATTTGTTTGGACAGGTTTATAAAACACAAAAGCCAGAAACACGGTGATTTTCAAAAGTCTAGAAGTAGCAGTAAAGGTTGGAAAAGATTTGTAAGGATCTGGCATGGTAAAAGATGAGCAAATGAAGGTCAAGCCCATTGCCAGAAACAACAGCAACAATAATTTTAGAAATTCCTTTTTTTCAGACTCTGTTGACTATTCTACCAGCACCACTACCCTTAAGTGGGAGTACCATTTCCTTCCTTCCTTCCTTCCTTCCTTCCTTCCTTCCTTCCTTCCTTCCTTCCTTCCTTCCTTTCTCTTTCTTTTCTTTCCTTTCTCTTCCTTTCTCTTCCTTTCTCTCTCTCTCTCTCTCTCTCTTCCTTTTTCCCATTTTATCTTCCTTAAGGATTTAAATGAATCTCGACAATCTTAATCTTTTCTAAGTTAAAAAGGATCTGGTTATAACACCAGGAGACATAATATTTTCAAGATCTTATTTTCCCAACTGGGGACTTTGGAGGCAAACTGACTAGGCTTCGAGTTTGCTTGAAGAGCTTGATGTGGAAACAGCATATCTGCACTCACACAGCTCTTCCATCTGCTTTGAAATTTCTTTTTTAAGTTTAGCTATCTTATTATGTTAAGTGAATGGCTCACAAAAATTCTGTTAAAAGGTTTAGTGGCCAAATGTAGTTTTAAAATCTGGATTTAAATGTGGAAATTCAGTTAATTTTTTTTTCTTTTCTTTTCTTTTTTTTTTTTTTTTTTTTTCTTTTTAATCTCTTAAACCATATGAAGCAATTGTTTATAATATAAAGCAAGCAAAACAGCTTTGAAATACTGAAATCCTTATAGTTTGCTTCTCATTATACTGGTCAGTAAAGTCATGGTGAAATTAATGTATCTGTCAGAGAGGAATAATTTCTAAATTGCTGTTCTTTATCAGTGCATAATTTTGTACATCTCAAAACAAAATGCAATAAATATCCTTTTTGCTGACATGACTTCAGGCAAACTCTTAAAACACTACTTTTGAAACACTGTACACTGGCCTTTGAACACCAGCAGAGAAATTTGAAATCACTGAAATTCATGGAAAGAGCAGCATTTGGTCTGAATTACATCTCTACTAAGATTGAAATACTGAGGAAAAAGTACTTAAAAAAACTCAGTTGTTTTAATTATTGAAAAAATCTACTGAAAGCGCACCGAACAGATACTTTGAATATGTAATTGAACTTAGTGCCCCAAATAAAAAAAGAAAGGCACTGGGGCTGTTAACATCAAAGCTCATATTCACAATTTAGGCCTTGCAACTGATAAGCTCCTTCTGGATAAAATAAAAATAAAATTAAATTACAAATAAAGATTGGAAAAATCTCCATATTTCAGTGTCATTTGAGTAAAACTGACATGATAAAAGCCAATATGTGAAGAAAGAAAAGGCAAAGTGGGGTCATTTTCCAGCTCCCAGCAATATTGTACGTATCATAAAAAATCTTAAGTAATAAACTTCATTAAAAAGTAAATTAAGTATTTCTTAAGCAGATAAAAATAAGTGTTTTTTGTTTTTTTGTTTTTTTTTTTTCTATAGACTCTATTGAAATGTTGCTGCCATAGTACCAAAGCAAGTAAGCAACAGTTATATGGAAAACTACACTATTTGGATAGGTGTTTCTTTGCTGTTCCAAACCCAAATGGTTAACAAAAAAGCCATTTTTTTTTCTAGCAGATGATTTACATTAGTCTTGGGGTTTTATAAAATAATTAATTTTAATGATGATCCACAGAGGACTTCTACTAGCCAAATGATATGTTAAGAATGACTAAAAAGTATTTGCTTGAAAAACATGAATGTTTTTTAGAAAATTTAGAAATTTTGAGAGCAATTTTTGTATTAGACATACAAGAGAAATTTTCTAAGCCCTCCAGCCTTGCCAGAGATACTTAGATGGGCTTTGCCATTCTCAGTATTTTTGTGGAAGTTGATAGTCACTTTCTAACATAAAATGTTTCATATAAGTATAAACATGTATTACAAAATATTTTACAAAACATGTATTAGAAATGCATACATACTTCCTCATATAAATATTCAATTCTCTTATAGATAGATTGATGAATCCATCTCAGATGTGACCTAGATTAAAAATAAACCTGACAGATAATTTAATTTTAGCCTGGACTATTTTAGTGGTTCATGTTTGTGGCACTGTCCTGCAAACAGTTGTACCAGCCCATTGGGAAGGCTGCAAGCTGTACTGGCTGTGGATCCAGGCAGACACCTCTTACAGTGGCTTGCATATGAAAGCCAGTATCATGTAGATTTGCAGTCTCAAGGATACAGATATAATGCCTATTTCTTGATTCTTTTAAAAGATAGTTTAATATTAGTATTTTTGTGCAATTAAGGAACACCATATTTACAGATGTTTGTAAGATCATATATATTGCATGAGTGAGCTGGAAATTCTCGACCTCTCACCCTACTAATTTTTGTGCACAAATAACCACAAACTGACCTGACGCAAGCTACTTTAAAAAAAAAAAAATAAAAAATAAAAATGTGATATTCTATAATTATTGCTAGTAGCTCAGGTTAAGTTAACTGAAAGACACACACACACTGTGTTGAGGGAAAAAGCCCTCTAGGACTTTAAGTCAATAAAACAAACTGTGTAACCTGAAATAGGGCTACAAATGCACACATACACAAAACAGTACAGAGTAAACCAGCTTCAGTGTTGCTAATAGAATTGTAACTAAAAGAAGTGAATTCCTCTCATCTTTGCAAATACACTTTGGATCATTTTAATTATGAAAAAAAAAAAAATCAGAAGGAAGACAATAAACCAGTTAGGCCACTGGACACAGGCACACATGAGAAAGCTTATCCTTCCCAAGGACAGTTTTACATTACTTCACAAAGATCATTAAAGGATTGCAAAAGCAAGCATCAAAACCTAGGAGATACTAGAAATAAGGTTGTCTGTGTAATCCTCAGCTGTCTGAGGTACTTTGTAATATACTAGTTTAGTTGCACTACTTATCCCTTTCTATTGGATTCAGGCATTCTTCTTCCTTTTACTTTTCCTGGCTGCTTTGATGTCAGAAAGCACCTGAGAGCACACAAGAGGCCACCCCTTTTCTACTCATTTCTGTGACTGCCACACAGTAAACTCTGGCATGCTAGAGCAATGAAAGTCCTCTTTAGGTGCTGCACTACTGTCCTGAAGCATGTTCAAACCAATTGTGAGACTTGGTCAACTCGCTGCTGGATGCATATGAAGTCTTAAAATCTAATGTATTTGGCACAAGTTCTATGTAGAGGGCAAAAGACATTTACCAAAACAACTGTCAATTCAACAGTCCAGATTTAAAGCACAGCAACCTTAATCACATGGAAATAGCTGTAAGAAAATTTAGCCCTGAAAAATATGCTTTCCTAGGTATTTGTTGGCAATAATTTAAACAATGAAAAATAGATCAGTCTGAGGCAGATTTTAACCAACTAAAACTTCTGCCAAATTAGTTAAAATATTTCAACTACATATACCACCTATTATGCACAAAGACAGAAAGGTATCCCTGAAATGTATGGTCAAAGAACCATGCGGTCTTTCAGGGGGCAGGATCTGAAGAATCCCAATAATAAGTCATGAATACACAACTTCCTTGATCTCTGAACAACCAAAAGTCAAGCTGAGTGCATGGCCACAGTCTCCTGTCAACTATGCCCAAGATCATTTCCTGTCTGCAGATCCAGCAAATATTCTTCTATATTTCTTGCTGTAAGGCACACAGATCATAATGTGGTTTTGTTTGTTTGTTTGTTTTTTCACAGTTACCAGAAAATTGTCTCAGTTATCATTTTTAATTACCGATTATCTGTGATAATGTATCTGTAGTTTTGTGATAGAATCATGTAATGTGAGGAATGCAACTGTTTACAAGCTATGTTTAAATGATATTTCATTGCCTAACAAGTGCGTTTCATTCTCCATCATTTTGTGGAGGCCTATGGTTTTCTGAGCCTTGACTGTAGACAGTCTTGTCTTCTGTTTCTTACAAAATATGTTTTGATCTTAAAATCAAAAATATTTTACCCGTCAGCTAATCTTTCTGAGGACAAACGCAGAGTATTTCTGATATTGGCTGAAAATACAGCTCTCTTTATTTCAGTGCAAGTTTTGCCAAAGACTTTAGTAGCGTTGTGAAAGTGATGAAACAAACCCCATATATTTAAAATGAACTGCTGGAGGGATATATATATATATATTTATATATATATTTTTATATATATATGTATTTAATAAGAATAAAAAAAGCACAGTCAAATGGTAGTCCAGTCAACTCCCATTACTGATTCAACAGAAGTTTAAAGTATATAATATATATATAATATATATCTGTGTCTCAAAGCTTGTGCCAATTTTCTGTGGGCTCACAATCACGTTTCCCATATCTTACTACCACTTTTCAAAGTCTTTGTGTTCTCATGCTATGTGAGAGATCTTGTGAATCTGAGACAAAATGATTTCTCACAAGGTATATAAAATACACAAAATACATTGGGAAAGAGACAATTTTAAAAATAGTAATTTGAGCACACAATTTTTTTCAGATAGATTTTTTTTCTTTTTGAAGGAGAAAAATTAAGCATGTGGTTTCTACTCCTTTCTAAATTTGTTTTCTTAATATACCATAAATCTTTCCTATTCAATAATATGTAAGTATGGTTGAAACTTGACATCATTAATATTTTTGCCAATTGGTGCATGAAAAATTTTTGATCAGGATCCGATCCAGCTTCCATTAACTTCACAAACAGCTGGACTGCATGCTAAATATGCAATATGAAAAACAGAATATCATTTCAGGTATAAATGTAATTTAGGTATACATAAATTTAGGTGTAAATAAATGTATAAATGAGGTATTAGAAAACAGATAACTACATATGCCATAGAGCAGATGTGTGCACTACCTGCAATAAACCAGACATGCACCACACAGACAGGTGGACATGGCATGGTGTAGTAACACTGGTGAGTAGGGAAGACAGCCATCCCTAAGACTTCTGTAACTGCACATACCAGACGTTCAAAAGATCCCATACATTTATGGAGGCAATAGTGGCAACAAAGCACCAATATCTAGAGTGCTGTAAATGGGAAAACTAGCTCTAGCTAGTTTCCCCTAGTGCTCTAGCACCTTTCTCCTCAGTCTCGTCCTGAGACACCTTCCTCTACAATGCCACTGCTCTGGATTATGTTAGCTAAGCACAGGACACCTGATGAAACCCTAAGCAAGGTGATTAGCAATGTCATCTTTGCCAGGGATTTCACTTCTCTCGTAGAGCCAGTCTACCCACATTTCCCCTGTACTCCATCAGTTTGTGATTTTACTCATATTTTCATATCAAATACTCGGTTTTGATCTGGATTAAGAAAATCAAGAGTATTGCAGAGCTACAGAGGGTAAGTAATATAAAAATTGTATAATTAAAGTATAACAAAATATGCTAACATGCTGTGTAAGCATTGTTTCTGACTCTAGTTCCAATTATTTTTTTGTGTTTTCCCCTTAAATGAGGAAGATAACTCAAACACTGAGATACCTATTTACATTTTAGAACAAACAGTTTAAAAAGTATTATACACAGATGTCTAAATATTTTGAAAGTATCTGTTTATTGAAGCAACATGAAACTACCTGTTTAAATTTGGAGAATTTTATTTAAAATCTGCATGTGGAACTGAAATTGCTTGTTAGTTGATACACTGTGGCAAATGAGGCTTATTTCCAGAGTATAAGAAGTGCTTAGTTTTCTGGTTGAATTGGGAAAAGCAATACATTTGAATTTTCATTAGACTGCTCCATTTTTACGAAAATGATTCATTGTATAAAAACAGTAGTAAGTGGCTTACTCTCTGTCTTTGTCAACAGACAACTGGCAAATTGCTGGCTGCATAATATTTCTGTTAGACTACTTGTGTATGGAAATCTGACTGCTTTGCAAGCAATTTAATCAACAGTGTAAATAACCTGTGTAAAATAACCAACAGTGTAAATGCCTTTAAATAATCAAGGCTCTTTAATGTACATAAAATAGGCTTTTGTACCTACAATAGACTTGATCTTTATAACCATGGTTCTTTCTTACCTATTATACCACATTGTGCTCTATGGTAATCAATGCATATAGCAGCTTGCTTCTCAAACCTACTCTTTAGTAGGTATAATTTTTCACCTACAGAGAATCGTGTCCACAATTTCACACTACTAATAAATTGCCAGGAAAAATAAGATAGGATTACAGGTATAAAACCTGGAAGCTTGCACTGAAAATTGAACTGTGGTGCATAAATAAAAGTCAATTTACAAGAAAAGTCAGTTAATTTGCTAATGCTCATGATAGACATAACCTTATTTTTAGGCAATGGAATTTCTCTGGGTTTTACAACGTGAAAGAAGTTTGATAACATCAAAATTCAGATGTTTTATGCAGCATAATGTACTTCCAGTTTTTCCCATGTTAATATGGCTATCAGAAAAGAAGTACTGAATATGTGCATGATTTACTTAATTACACAAACACAGGAGTATTTTCCTATGTTCCCTGCCAAATGACATCAAACAGTGAGAGGAAAATGAACTGAAGGCCTACCAGGCAGGTAGAAGAAAGACCTTAAAATACTGTTTTAACATTAAAACCATGGCAAGGGAGCAAATGAAAGTGGGTGCAAATATAACTGATGCCCACATAGAGGTTTCTTTAGATTGTCAAAATAATATAAAATTTGAGTATTAAGCTCATTTTGCTTTAAAACATCCGTAGCTATTTCATTTGATTATGATTTTATCATATGCATTTTTTAAATTTTGTTTTAAAACCTAAGAAAAAAGTATTTTCAGCTTTTGATTACTTTTTCAACATGACAGAAGTTGTACGCCAGGATAACCTAACTCAGTCATGTACTTTAGAGATAGCCAGAAGCAGCTTTTACTAAAAAGAGGATGATCAAATTTGGATAGGTTTAAAAGAAAAAGCATTCAAAGAAATAAACCTTAGTTTTTTGCAACCTGAGCAGTGGAGCATAGTAAAGAGTATGAGAAAGCTAAAAAAAAAATAAATTAAAATAAATCAGTAATATTTGAATTGGACTCATAAAGAACAGATGTAAACAAGAGACAAAGCATCTTTCTTGTAGGTGTTAAGACCTCTCTCATTATTTAATAACTGCATTTAATTTTAAATTACTGTGTGAGAAAGGCCTATTTGATTTTTAAATCTGTACTAGATTATTTGACTTAAATACACATTTTAGTATGATCATTGCTAGCACATAACTTCAAAAGAGTTACTATTAAAAATGCAAGCAGGCAATTTGGAACTTTGTATTTAATATGTAGTAATCTGTACTCTTGCTACTTCCCAAAAGTTACAGCTTCGACTTAAACCCTCAAAAAAAGTAATAAAGAAAATGTTTGTTTAAGGTTGACTCTGTCTGAGAGTAATGTTGAAGTTCCTTTCTTCTCCTAGTGATGCATCCTGACCCTTTATCTGGTCTTCCAACATAAAAATGAGACTGTTGCTGAGACATATGGCAGTTAAACAAACAGTTAATTTTCTGTTATGCTTTAAGGTAGATGCATCCCCTTCTGTAATCTCAATTAGAAGGCAAATCTCAAATCTCTTCTGTAATCTCAATTAAAGGCAAATTCGTGTGTATCCTATTGAGACTTCTACAGGGCTCAGAAATAAAGAGCTCATTGTGATGTTTGTTTGAAGACTGCATACACACACAAGTTTATGGGTGGAGCTTAACAAGCTAGAATAAAAATTATTTTGTTTTAAAGAAAATAGAATATTATCTTCTAGGATCTTGTCCAAGGCTTAGGCTGGTAGCATTAGGGTTAGCCATACCTAGTTAAAGAAAGATGAAGACCCTTGCTAATAATACCCGATATGGTATGTAGCATTTGCATGCTTCTGAAAAAGACTAGAGGGGAAGGTGGGAAAAGAGAGCTGCAGAACGATTTAAAGGATGAAATAAATCTAAATTTTTCTTACTTGGCAAATACCTCAGGAAGAGAATGTGCTTTACCCTTCTTCCATCTCAGTTTCTGTTCAGCCTCTATTCTGTGTCTATCCCCTGCATAAATATTGTCCATGAATAAACAATTTGCACAGCAAACTACTGTCAAAAAGTCAGGAGTGCAGAGCAGCTACATTTTTTTCTGACCAAAGACAAATGGTTTAGAGCTCAGTTTGAGTAATAATCTTCCATTTTAGATGTGGTGCTCTATTTTTGTCCTTGATTAGAGAACTGTAAAGGCTGTGCCCTACTGCTTTCCATATTTTGTTGGTTTTGCATAGTAAAAGGCAACATTATAATAAAACAACAGCAAAACCCATACAAAACATACTGCAAAATACAAAATATACAGCAATATGACATCCTGCTTCTAACTATATTATAAAGTACTTTTCTATTAATATTTATATTTTATGTGAATACTGGGTTAAAAATATTTTGGT
The DNA here is from genome assembly GCF_964035555.1 of Netta rufina. NCBI lineage: Eukaryota > Metazoa > Chordata > Aves > Anseriformes > Anatidae > Netta > Netta rufina. The sequence goes on along the minus strand of NC_140128.1, from coordinate 4,431,199 downwards.
TTGGAGAACCAGGTATTAGCTACCTGAATCTAGTAAATCACATATCACCTACATTTTTTTTCAACTACAAGGTTTTACTGTAGTTGGATGGTTTATCTTTTTCACATCTCATATTAATCCTTATTACTTGCTTCAAAACTTAAGAGATGTTTCCTCCATTAACTTAAATGTTTACAGATCAAATTTAAAGCTTGTTACTCATCTTTTGAGAGGCTGAGGAGAACCAAACCCAGCAGAACTGAGAATCAAACTTCACAACAGGAGACGGAACTGTATCCTAAATAGAAGTACTTTAAATCTTCTTTCCATTACAGTAAATGATGCTCCATACAGAAAAAGAGGATACATTTTACTAGACAGATTTTCCTTTCTAGTAGGAAGCTAATGCTATAGAATAAGGGTAACAACCTTCACTTCTCTACCAACTCATTTAATTCAATGGAATTTAGATATGTATTTATAACAATGGTAAAGGTATTTTTTGGAAAGTTAAGAAGACATTACTGCTGGACATGCAAGAAGAAATTAAACACTCTGGAGGTGATCAACGCACCTTTAAATGCTAACAGAACACTCACATTTTAGAATAAGTGGAAAAAGAAATAGAAAAAAAGATTTTTGTATCTAATAGGTATCACGATCAACAACTGAAATGTGTCCTTTGTAAGCCAATGAGCTTCAGTTTCTGTCATATCACAGACATTCAAAATACTTCACCTGGTACATTCTAAGAATTACGTAATAGTGCAGGTATAATTTAAGAGCAATAAACAGTACATCCTATCTTGCAAGTTTCATAATGAATCTCAAGGTTTTCTGAAAGCATTAGTGTGATGCTGATGAGACCAGACCCCAATGTACACAATAATCAGCTGATATCATATATTATTGGTTACCAGGAAGATTAAGATTAAATAATGCAATATAAGCACAGACACCCTGTTTAGATGTATGCTCAAACAGGGATTTATGTATGCTCAAACAGGGATTTAACACAAAGCTTTCAGCCAAAAACCCAAAGCGTGCAGAAACTCTGCCTTTTACAATGTTGCTGTGGAATAAAATCAAGTGCAAATTTCCCATTCAAACCTAAATATTATAAAAACCAGGAGGGCTAAACATATATATATATTTTTTTCTCTTGCTTACTACATAATTGATAACTTAGGAATGGGGAAAAATAAAACCACCAACAACAAACAAACTCTTCCCCATGTTCTATTCATCCCGGAGTCAGTACTTGTGCTCTCACATAGCTCTTCAAATTCATGTTTCAATGAATCCAGTGAAAATTTTGAGTCAGATCCTCTGTGAGTGCAAAATGGAAGAGCTGCACTGCTTCACTTAAGGTGTTTGGAGACAGATTAACAGTGTATGAGAAGTTTGGAATCTATAAGAATTAAGAAATGAAGAATATTTGGCAAAATCTGCACACGGTGAAAGAAGCCAGTAAGTCTCTGTGACCAGACCCTTAGGTATTATCCCATTTATCTATGTACAGAAGATAAACACTTACATAAACACTTTTATAAGATCTACTAAGTCTGTTCTGATGCAGTGTTATATAGGACTTCCCCTGATTTCCAGCTACCAGGTGGTTTTATTAGGTGATCTGGCAATTCGTATCAAACAACTATTCAGACAGCTTCTGTGCAGAGTAAGTAGATCCTATGCAGAACAAATATCAAGAGTAGCTTTTTGGCTGGTGACTGAACCAAGCAGGGATTTGTATAGGAAGGAATAAACAAATATTTTCACAAATCTTTGATCAGAGAGGAAGGAAGATTTTTCTGTTTCAGAGCTGGGGATAACTACAAAAGAGAAAGTTGGCATTGGGATGAAATCAGACCAATGTCAAACCTCTCTTTTCCCTCATGAGCTCATTCAGTATTGAGAAAGCATAAACAAAAACTGCATAAATACTGTGTATCCAATGACTTTTAAATGAAAACAACATGTAATATGGTGAGATGCCATTAAGAATAAGGATTACGTATTTTGGGGAATCCCAATTGAGCTAAGTTTGAATGCATTTGTCCTTGTACTTAATGCAATTTATAAAGATTCTCTGGATATAATAGGATCTCTACACGACACATGGTTGACCAACCTCCTTGCAATTGCTTCTACTCAGCCACTGGGCAAGATACAGTTAGTTTGGTACCTGAGATCTTCCACAGTAGCATACAGTGTACTTTAGGAAATGACAGTAGGAATGATTGCCCTTGTTCTTGCAGTTCCAGACTTCAGCCTCTGGCTGAAATATTAGGAAAGGTATGAAATGACAGTGTGGCGGTTTAACCCGGCCGGCAGCTAAACACCACGCAGCTGTTCGCTCACCCTCTCCCCTCCCTCTCTGGGACGGGGGAGAGAAATGGAAAGTGAAGCCCGTGAGTTGAGATAAAGACAGTTTAATAAGACAGGAAAACAATAATAACAATAATAACAACAACGACAACAACGACAACAACAACAACAATAATAATAATAATACAATGATGATAATAGTACTACTACTAATAATATGTACAAACAAGTGATGCACAATGCAATTGCTCACCACCCGCTGACCGATGCCCAGCCTAACCCCGAGCAGTCCGGCCCCCTCCCCCCGGCTAGCCACCCCTATATATTGTTTAGCATGACGTCAGATGGTACGGAATACCCCTTTGGCTAGTTTGGGTCACCTGTCCCTCCCAGCTCTTACTGCACCCCCAGCCTGCCCGTTGGCAGGACAGAGCAAGAAGCTGAGATGTCCTTGGCTTAGTATAAGCACTGCTCTGCAACAATGAAAACATCAGGGTGTTATCAGCACTCTTCTCATCCTAAGCCAAAACATAGCATTCTACCAGCTACTAGGAAGAAAATTAACTCTGTTCTAACTGAAACCAGGACAAACAGTCACAGATTTGTTGAAACATCCTGAAAATTCAGCTGTAAAACAATTATGGAAGTCAAATACTAATTTACCTAACTGAACATTATGGTCAGCATCAAAATTTGAAACAAAATTTGAAACAGGCCTGTCAGTTTGACCTCAGTACCAGGGAAGCTTATGGAGCAGATCCTCTTGAGAGTCATCACGCAGCACTTGCAGGGCAAGCAGGCGATCAGGCCCAGTCAGCATGGGTTTATGAAAGGCATATCCTGCTTGACGAACCTGATCTCCTTCTATGACAAAGTGACGCGCTGGGTGGACGAGGGAAAGGCTGTGGATGTGACCTACCTTGACTTCAGCAAGGCTTTTGACACCGTCTCCCACAGCATTCTCCTCAAGAAACTGGCTGCTCTTGGCTTGGACTGGCGCACACTTCATTGGGTTAGAAACTGGCTGGATAGCCGGGCCCAAAGAGTCGTGGTGAACGGAGTCAAATCCAGTTGGAGGCCGGTCACTAGTGACGTTCCCCAGGGCTCAGTGCTGGGGCTGGTCCTCTTTAATATCTTCATCGATGATCTGGACAAGGGCATTGAGTGCACCCTCAGTAAGTTTGCAGATGACACCAAGTTAGGTGCATGTGTCGATCTGCTTGAGGGTAGGAAAGCTCTGCAGGAGGATCTGGATAGGCTGCACCAATGGGCTGAGGTCAACTGCATGAAGTTCAACAAGGCCAAGTGCCGGGTCCTCCACCCGCAATAACCCCAAGCAGAGCTACAGGCTGGGAGAGGAATGGTTGGAGAGCTGCCAGGCAGAGAAGGACCTGGGAGTGATGGTGGATAGTCGGCTGAATATGAGCCAGCAGTGTGCTCAGGTGGCCAAGAAGGCCAACAGCATCCTGGCTTGCATAAGAAACAGTGTGGCCAGCAGGGCTAGGGAGGTGATTGTCCCCCTGTACTCAGCTCTGGTGAGGCCGCACCTCGAGTACTGTGTTCAGTTTTGGGCCCCTTGCTACAAGAAGGACATGGAGGTGCTTGAGTGGGTGCAGAGAAGGGCGACGAAGCTGGTGAGAGGCCTGGAGAACAAGTCCTATGAGGAGCGGCTGAGGGAGCTGGGCTTGTTCAGCCTGGAGAAAAGGAGGCTCAGGGGTTACCTTATTGCTCTTTAAAGATACCTTAAAGGAGGCTGTAGCGAGGTGGGGGTTGGTCTATTCTCCCACGTGCCTGGGGACAGGACGAGGGGGAATGGGCTTAAGTTGTGCCAGGGGAGTTTTAGGTTGGATCTTAGGAAGAACTTCTTTACTGAGAGGGTTGTTAGACATTGGAACAGGCTGCCCAGGGAAGTGGTGGAGTCACCATCCCTGGAAGTCTTTAAGAGACGTTTAGATGTAGAGCTTAGGGATATGGTTTAGTGGGGACTGTTAGTGTTAGGTCAGAGGTTGGACTCGATGATCTTGAGGTCTCTTCCAACCTAGAAATTCTGTGATTCTGTGATTCAGTATTTGTGATAGGACTGAAAATAGACCATGCTGAAAGAAGTGGTGTTGTAATTGAAATCTTGTTAAATGTAGAACAAGGTGCTTTTTCAAGTCTGTTTTCTGGCCCTCATCTTTACAAGAGTCTGAAAGACTGCCTCTACCTAACATCCTGCTGGGCTCCTATACCTTGCCAACATTGTTTCATTATATGGCTAGATAATTGAGCAGTTTTTGAATAAACAGAAGTACTGCTGAAAGTGTTGGAGTTTCTGCCATAGAATGAAAGTAAATAACTTTGAAATAAGTTATCTTTAAAAGGAACAATTGTATGTCTTTTTTTTTTTTTTTTTTTTTTTTTTATAAAGTACTATATTCACATTGGGGTTAATGCAATGATCTCACTTGGAAAGGTTTTTATTTCAGCATCAGTAAACATGGAATTACACTGTAATTACTTGGAATTATTAAAAAAAACAAAACAAAACAAAACAAAAAACAAACAATAACAACAAAAAACGGGGGGTGGGCAATGGGAGGGTAGACTTAAAAGTCAAAAGAGAGAAAGACAGTATTGCAAACATGAGCCACAAGAAAAGGACAAAACACCTGTCTTGAGTTCTCAGCATATGAAGGATACAAATAACTGAGAAGTATGTGAAGAAATTAAAAATATAAAGATGGAACATGCTTTGGCATGCACATGTGAACCCGTGGATAAAAACATACAGAATATGAATGAATTCTTCCCTTCTCTAGTCACGACTGTGATACTGGTAACAGAGGAGAAGCATAATGAAGTGACTGTAGAACAGCTGAGTAAATACTTCAGCCTGGAGTTGGGGTTCAGTACTTAAACAATATTAAACTGTCCTTTGAAAATCAGTTTCATAAATTGAGACTGTACTCCATCACCATTACAAAGATTTATAATGGCTCCACTCCTCCACAGCATGTGGCTTCTCCCTGCCTTGTTTCACACTCTCCGTGTGAAACAAGCCTGTTTCAGGTTGAAAAATCATTCAGCCAAGAAAAAAAAAGAAGGTAATTTTAAATTGTTTCCATCATGTGGCTCATCCTAGAGTCACAGAAAAAGGAAACGCTAGCATAAAAAAGTTAATATGAGGATGGTATCAATGGACATTTAATAACACTTCTGTTGACAGCAGTGCCAGTAATGCTGGCTTAAAATTCTCTTCAAATAATGACTTGAATGACTAGAACAATTTCTTGACAATCAAAATCAATGAAATATGGAAACTCAGACTTTGGATGTAGACAGTAACAGGATAACTTTAAGACTAGTGTTTCACAGATGCCTTAAGCTTCTTGGTCCTTCATTATAAAGCTTTCACAGACTTGTGTAGTATAGTGGCACACAGCTGTCTCAAGTTGCAAATGGAAGAAAATAAGTAGAAGCTTAGATTCTATCAGAAATACACATAGAACAGTGAAACTGTTTACTGTCAGTACTCTGTCTAGTACAAGAAGAATAATGTGAATAAAAGAGGTTTCAAATATTTTTTTTTTCTTTTACATAGAAGAGAAAGATACATGGAAGCTCAGAATAGTCAAAAATCAGGATGCTTTTGACAGGAACTTTTGTAGGAAATATGGCAGTTACTTACGGCTTGCTTATTCTCTCAATTGGAAATTGTTTCCAATATTGGTCATTCATTGTGTATTCAATCATTTTACTGAGCATGAGATGTATGAGTGGCATACTAAGGTCACCTACTATTTCAGGATATGAGACTGCTCTTTTGAAGTCAGTTGGACTGTGGCCACTAACTCTACCTCCGCAAGAAAAACCTAACAAATTCTCACTGATTTTACAGAACAAATATCACGTGTGATTTGCACTTAACATCAGCATTCATTTTCTCTCCATCTCTTCCTCTTGTGAAATGCCTTCAAACAGAGATTAAAGGAGGCAAATCTCTTCTATTAGAGATCTCCTATCACTTGTCTGCCCTAGCCCATTCAGGAAGTGTTCTTAATCTTCTGAAACACTTGTTTAAATAAAATTGTTTCTCTTGAAGTTTCTCCCAGGCTGTGTTGGGAATTATATTGAAATTCCTCTTGGCAGTAACCAGGGCCTCATACTGACCTCGGTTAGACCATGTACGCCACATATCTGAAAAAATGTGAGGACAAAACAAATGGTGATGGCAAGAACCCACATACAGATTTTATTTTTTCCATCCAGAGAAAAAAGAACAGTATCAGTGTTGGCCTCCTGAGCCCAGTCAATCAGTCCTCACATAACCCTCAAAGACATTTTTATCTTCTAGAGAAAAAGTGGTTTGTAGTTTACTGTGGTATGTCAGGTTATCCCAAAACCAAATCCCAGATATTTATAGGAAGGGTATTATATTGCTATGATTATTCCTCACCTAATTTCAGTGGTTTATAACTACATAATATTGCAATGCAATAAAAGATACCTCCAAAGTTTAGTGACACAGGGTTTGTCATTTAGTATTCAGATGTATGACCTATGTATCAGATTAACAGGCACTTAGACAATTTTGGTAGCCAGTAAATTCCTATTCATAATATTTAACACTTGCATAATTTTTGTGAAAAGTCAGAGCCACGATTACGTCATGGGCAACAGAACTCAATACTGCTTAAGACAAACTAAAAAACAGACTTAGTATTCCCTCTCACACACTTTAAAATTATATTCTTTAGGTCTGATTAACAAGAAAACTTTCACAATAGCAGCATAATATACCTACTTCATTTTTCTTTCTTTCCTAAGCGTGACAGAGGGTCAAGTACAGGAAGGTTTAACATAAAACATGAGCATATGAATAAACAGATAACTGAGGCAGTATGGAGAATGCTTCTCCACCCTTACATATGTGTAGACAGTATCTGTTCTTTTGATCCCTGAGCAGATCAGGAAAAATACACTTATTTTATTTATTTATTTATTTATTTATAGTCTTTCAGATACTGCCCAGCCCTTCAAATACTGATGGTTAAGTGCTCCAGGAATATTCCATTTGTTTAGTTTTATAAAAAAAGTGTTTACCATAATGGAATATTCTTTTCATCTTTCTTCCATCATCCAAAGAAATAACTGAAAACACTCCTTTTAAAATAGTTTTAAAATAGTTTTTTAGTATTAAACATTTTGAAACTAAATTTTGGAAACATATCAGAAACTTAAGCTATAAAGACAAAGTGGATTTCTTACACTGACATTCTTCAAAACTCATGAATTTTATACTTAATTGCATCTTCACTGTCACTAGTTACTTACCCAACTGTAGAGGGGTAGTGTCAAATAGAATTTTGGGGGTAGGAGGGTGAGGCAGACAGAACATACTTAGGTAACAATGGGTTTAATAAGAGTGTGAAGAATAGGCATTTGTCTCCATGAGAATTATAACCAAAAATAATGATTTCAGCTGTCCACCATACTGTGACATTGAAAAGGTCTGAGAGACTAGTGGGGTGGCCAGTCCATTTCATGGCTACCACTGATGCTGGGATTCCTTGCACATGCTATGTACCCATCTCCTCAAAAGTTAATATTAAGCACAACTCCCCCAACCTGATCTAAACTACTTCTTAAAAACTCAGATATGTCCATCAGAGTTTGCCTGAGCAAAGGGAGGAACATCTTAGAGAAGAGAATAGTGGTCCTTAGATGATAACAAACAGAACACAAGAAATGTGAGGAGAATAGTTTCTAAATAGTGGAAAGAGAAAGGAAAGAGATGATATGTATTGCAAAACAAACAAACATACAAAAACAAACAAGAAAAAAGTAGAAAGTTCATAACAAAATATTTTTTATCCCCCAAGAATGGTATTACTTAGCAAATCTTTGGAATTTTTTTCTTTAGACTTCGATTTCTAGATTTGATTGAAACACTGTTGCAGTATGAGATGAGTAGATTGTTCAGCAAGAGGAGTTTACATTAAAAAACCCTTTTAGCCCTATCACAGTCATGTACATAGCTGTCTGTCTGTCTAGAACAAAAATTGATGACATTATGAAAAGAACCCAAATAATTTTCTAAAGAAGGAAATTCTTTCTATGATCCCTATGGGACAAGAAGCATCTTTAGCTGTATACATGTAACAGGATTTTGGTTCCAAACTTATCTGACATTACTGCATATCCTCAGCATTGCTGATTCTGTCACAAAAAAAAAAAAAAAAAAAAAAATTCTGCTGTGATATATGTGATAATTATTATAGTTCTTAGTTAATAGTTCTGCTTTTATTAAATGCTTCCTATAAAGTTATTCCATCTTATCAGCTACCTTAATGACTAATAATCATCTCCATGCTTGGAAGCATTTACTGTTTTCTGTATTGTTTATATATATTCTCAATCACTTTCTATGAATTAGAGAAAAGTCAATTACTTCCTCTTCCCTTGCTTTTTTCCCCGCAGTTATTTAGAAGTCCAGTTCATATATTGTGTCCTACTTTGATAAGAAAGAAATACTATTGATATTTTTTATTTCAGTTTGATAAAAAGCATGTTTGTTTTTGTTCATAGATTTAAAGCCCCAAAATGGACCAGTACCGTAAATAAAACATGCAATCTCATTTTAAAAATTTATTACAAGGAATTTTGTTTATGATTTCATGTTCTCCAGTAATAATTAATTGGAGGTCTTCACTGGTCCCCACAGACTAACTATCATTCAAAATGCACTAAAGGATGATCAACACACAGCAGCACATCTTCAGCAGTGAAAGTAACCATATGTATTTTTGCTACCAGTTTAACATAAATTTTAAAACAAGTCATTTTACAGTGTGTGTTTTGCAAACACTGCCAAGAAAACAGCTAATCTACCACTTTTGAAGAGTTTGAAGTTTTTTGCTTTAGATACAATCTAGGTATTATTTAGATACAAACATTAATATATACTTGAATGACATACTTTGCACTTTTATAGCATCTTTCATAGGGACCTCTGGAAAACCCTTATTTCTGTTAATTGATTAATTAACAATAATTATTATTAACAAAATATTGAAAATAATTACATTTCTTATTCTGTGCGAGTTTGACAATATTTGAAGCAACAATAGAATACAAGCAAAACTATCAGCACAGCAGTTTTATCTCCACCAAATATACAAGAAGTTTATTCAGCAAATACACAGCCACCACATACTTTCATCCCTCACATTAAATCCCAACATCTTAGAGCAAGGATAGACCTGCCAACACATCCTAATTAAATACCAGTGGTCTCCTAGTACAAGGCGATTGTATTATGCCCTCTTCAGCAGGAATGTTCCTGCATTCAGAAGATTATGGACCTTATGAAACTTGGGAAGCACAATACACACTGAGGACTATGATGTACTCACAAATAAGAACTCACTTTGACTATCACACATCATCTATGTGCTTATTAATAATTTGAAAAATCTTACTGAAAGATAGAACCCAAACTATCTTAGCATCCTGAGACTCTCTCTTTAGAAGTGAACTATTAATTAATTGAAACAATTATCCTTCCACGAAACTGTATGTTTAACTTTTCATTTCATTATCTCCTATTTATTGAATTTCCCTGAACTTGGAAAATTATTGAACTTCCCTCAACCAGTCATATAATTCTGTATAAAATTTGTAGATATCAAATCACGTCTTTACTGGCTTGCCTAAAACTTAATTTGGAAATTGCTGATGGATGAAAAACTGAATATGAGCCAACAATATGCGTTTGAAGCCCAGAAAGCCAAGAATATCTTGGGCTGCATCAAAAGAAGTATGTACAGCAGGTCGAAGGAGGTGATTCTCCTCCTCTACTCTGCTCTTGTGAGAAACCATATGGAATACTGTGTTCAGTTCTGGGGTACCCAGCCATAAGAAAGACATAGACATATTGGAGCGAGTCCAGAGGAGGGCTCTGATGATAACCAGTGGGCTATAGCAGCTTCCTAGTGAAGGAAGGCTGAGAGAGGTGGGGTTGTTCAGAGAAGAGAAAGCTCTGGGAAATCTTATAACAGCTGTCCAGTACTTTAAGGGGCCCTACAGGAAAGATGAGGAGGGACTCTTTATCAGGGAGTGTAGTAACAGCACAAAGGGTAATTGTTTTAAACTAAAAAAGGTAGATTTATATCAGACATTCTTTAAGAATTCTTTAAAGAAATTCTTCACTATGAGGGTGGTGAGGCTGTGGAACAGGTTGCCCAGAGAAGCTCTGGACGCCCCATTCCTGGAGGTGTTCAAGGCCAGGCTGGATGGGGCTTTGAACAACCTGATCTAGTGAGAGGTGTCCCTGTATGTGGCAAGGGGTTGGAATTAGGTGATCTTTAAGGTCTCTTCCAACTCAAACCATTCCATGATTCTATGATCACTGAGATTTAGTCATGACCAAAGATACTATATGGAGAGCATATGTTTACATCAAAGTCATCTGATTGTGAAGCCTTTGTACGTTTGTAGTACATATGGTGTATCACTAAAGGGTCAGGAAGTTCTTGCACAGATTAAATAACACAGTCTGAAGATGAGCATTTCACTTCTGTAACCAGCTTGCCTACCTGAGTAAAACAAAGATTCAGCAGACAATTTGACACACCGACAAGAAAGAAAATGAGGTAAAAAGCAGTAAAACATAGGACACTAGTCTAAAAAGCTCTATATCTTTGGAATATCCTTAATTAGATCACTGAAGAGAGCACTCATCATAGACCCTTTAATGACCAACTTGTGGAGCAAACTACTACAATTTGTTCATGTTAACCACAGTTTTAAACAGATGGCATTTACATAACCAATATTAACTGTATTTCCACTGAAGTGCCAACATGAGGAAAACATGTTTTCCTAATGAAACAGTCTAAGAATCCATTGCCATTTTGCTTCTGCTTATTAATAATTGTTTTAAACAAAAAATCCAAAGACACTTCCATTATTGTTTGGCTTCATCTTGAAATGTACATAACCCCAAAGGTTTCTTAAAGATGGATGTTGTTCATTGATTTAAACAAGACATCCGATTAGTTCAGTATTAGGTAATTTAACCCACTTCAGAAATATAAGTTTCTTCCCAGTATCTTTTCGTGTGCACCTGCCTGGAGCTCCTACCAGTACATCACATTCCATTAATTCCTTATCTTTTATGCTTATATACTCTAAAAGGTAAGCTTTTAGTTGCTAATACTAACACCTCTGAATTATCCCACTAAGAAAAAGATGCAGTATAACGTGTTTGTATATTCAGTGTCCATTATATGACAATGCCTTTCATGTACATCTTGTGTACTGTGAATTTAAACTGTGTGTTTATGAATGAAAAACTGCCATCTTTGTATGCCTGGCCTATCATTTTAAAACTTATTAATTCTTGTTAGTATCAAACCTTTCTTTAAACCAAGTTTCTCATTAAATAGAAGCAGAAAACTGAGTCATTGACAAATCTATAATTTATCATACTAAAATTAAATGCTTAAATACATTATGTAACTTACTGGATAATTTAGTGACTATTGTACAAGATAATAGTGGATTTTTAACATATATGCACCTTTAGAATTAAAACAAATCCTGTAAAACTTAAGGATAGCCTGCATGGAGTATATCAACTCTGCTCAGCAATAGATTTTGCTCATTAATGACTAATTACACTCCATTTTAAGAACTCACATAATTTAATTATTTAAGAATCTTGCAATATGTTCACTACAAAGCAGCAATATTCGTAATTCCAATTTTGCATTATCTTTGAAGTGTATGCAGTTAAAAAATATATTACAGTGAAATAAATGAAAATGTATTGCCAAGAAATCTCTACTCACCCCAATCCAAAAAAAAACATTTTCCCTCATTAATTTTATTTAGCCTTTCTGCTGCCTGCAGACATGCAGTCAATGTCCAACAAGAAACTATGGATTATAGATGTACATCATGTAGTCTTTCTATTCACTGTGAGTTAACAGAATACTTCAATAAGATGCATCTTAAAAATGCATGCACAAATATTAAAAACTTAATTTTCTCATTTCACTTTTGCTGTGCATATGTACGCAAAAACAGTTTTATTAGATTCATTTGCCTTTTTTAATGTTCTGATTTTTTAATTTTTTTTTTATACTTGGAATAGACATACAGAAATTTTCTCTTTTCTGTTTTTAGTAATTTTACCTGGCAAGTGATATAATATTGAAGTATCTAGCAGGCTGTCTGAAGACCTCTGTAGGCTATTTTAGGGGTAAGAAAGATGCCGTATTATTCTGCAACATCAAAAGTGAAAAATGCACTGTTCTAGTGATTGACAATGCAGCTAGCATTTTATACAATATTAATCTAAAGTATAGACAGAGTGGCAGCCATTCACTTACTTTTCAAAATGTTAACCACATAATTGTACTTTCTTACACAACAGGAGGGATTCCTGAGGGCATCTTTCCATTTAAAAGTATTTCAATGGATTTAGATGCTTCTGCTTACTCCCTAATGGAAGTCATGCAGGTCACAAAACCATAAAACAGAATTTGGGACTTTAAGTTTAGAGAGGTCCACACACAGCAGAGAAGGTTAGCTACATATTTTTTTTCAGTTCAGTAGAAATTTCCACCAACCATGCCACCAAGATCTATGTACTTTTAACCTAAACACCCATTTGTATGATCTTTTTTTTTTTAGTTAAGAGATGCCTTTGCTCTGATCCTTGGAGTTTCTCCCCCTGTGTCTATCAAATATCAAAATGGGAAAAGCTGCCCACATTCCTAATAATTTTTACCTGTTTAACCAGAACAATATTTTCTTGTGCTAGAAAAGAGGACATGTCTTCAGACATAAAGGAAAAGACAAATCCACACTACTTTTCCTATCCTGTAATCTTTACTGCAGCAGAACAGCCAGTGATACACAGGATCATTTGACCACTCACACTTTTGGCCAAATGTCAGTAGTGACATATCAAGAATTTACAAAGCTTATTTTAACTTTTATTGGTCATGACTGCCATGCAGACAAGAGAAATGCCATTTCCTTTTGAAGGACATCCAGTATGCATCCTCTATAGCAATGTTTACTCCGTTAACATATTGGCTTCACAAATAACTATTTGCTTATGTTAAGCCCAAGTAGCACCAATGAGCATGTAGTATTTTGCTGAAGTTGCAGCCAAACTTGTTTCCATTCAAATATAAAAATAAAATAGGCATATATTGAATGGGAGACAGAGACGAATATTTTGGGCATGATTTCCCAGTGATGTTGGCCATAAATGTATCCAGAAATCAAAGTGCAGTAAAGAAAGCTAACCTTTGTAAAAAGATCTATCAGTCCTGCTTTTCCACATGTATGTGTCTGTGCTTGCATCTTATTCCCATATTGCAACAAAGCACTAGGTGCCTCATGAGTCCTTTACTTTAAAGCCTTCACTGTTAAATGACCCTACTCTGAAATAATCGTGTCTATTATATGTAACTTTAAATACTGTCTTTTTAAGTCATGAGTATATCACTTAAATACCTTTTAAAAAATGTTTATTGCACTGTGCAGATGCATTCATCTTTTCTGCCAATCCCTTACTATCAAATCCTTTTACTGTTCTTTGTCGTTAAACCAAATATAGTGCTACATTGTCTGTCCTTACACACATTACTGCTGGATAAAGCCCTTAGTTCCCTAGACTAAATCTGTGCTGTTCTCTTCCCCGGTTTCTCAATGCTATCTCATTGCAACAGCTCACATTGAAAGCACGTTATTCCCACACCCACCAACACAGCTCTTGGGATAAGAACCACACCATTGATACAGTGTGTATTCTTTTCCATAGGTTCCCACCAGCATGTCGCTAACAATTTCCTGGGCCTTATCAAAAAAAAAAAAAAGAAAAGAAAAAAAAAAAGAAAAAAGAAGAGGAAGAAAGGGGAAAGAGCCTTTGAAAAGTGGAAACAAAGAATCAGACTCCATTGTTCTACTTTCACTGCCATAATCTGTGTTTTCCATCATCCTACATGTAGAGACTATAAACATCACTTAATACAGATACCCCAATCAACAATTTACTGTGGACAGTTATTGTTCAGTATCTCTAATCTTTGATCTTAGTCGTGGTTTTCAAATCATCCTTTTCATTTCCTTTCAGCAGCCTGAATTGAGTTGAACCCCATCCCCCTGCCTCCCCCCAAAACCTTTTCCTTTGCCTGTCAGCATGAGAAACAACTGAGTCAGTTTCAAACTTTGGACTTGATTCATGCAAGCGAAACATACAGATCACATGAGTTAGCTACGGAAATTACTCAGAAACAAAGTGTGGAGCATGCCACTTTGATTAAGTGTACAACTGGGATCCCTTACTTCTCAGCATGAGGCTTTTCCCCTGAGCAAAACTGAGGGCTTGTCAACCACACAAGAAAAATACTGGTAAAGGAAAACCAAAAAAAAAAAAAAAAAAAAAAAAGATGATCTTGGCTCTTTTGCAGAAAATTATTTTAAAAAATAAAAATAAAAAGGTGGAAAGGGGGCCTTTTCTTTTATTTTTTTATTTTATTTTATTTTATTTTTTTTTGAGAAAAGACCCCCTATTAAACATAAGTTCACCCCAGGGGATATTTTGTGGTTCAGTCATCCTTTACAGGCCCTAATTTATTTCATTATTCAATACATCGGTCACACTTAGAACTGAAGTGATATAAAGCAGTAATAACATGCACAGTAGTCCTCTAAGAAACACTGGCCTTTCTTACAAAAACAGTAGTAGGCAATGTGTTTAAGACCAATAATGTCAGTTCTGTTCCTGAGACTGACACTGACTTGCTGTGTAAACATGGCAAGGCAATTTAACCCCCTATGCCTACATTTTCTCATCTACGAACCTCCCTATTAATACATAACAACAACTTGTTTATACAGTTCTTATGAGGGCTATATATGAGGGATGCTCTGAGATAAAGTGACTGTGATAATGAGCTTCTCCTGTCATGATGTCTGGCCATTCTGCAAGGGAAGTGTACATTTAGACTGGAATATTCAGATAGTTGTATCTCACCATTAAAATCCTAAGTCCTGTAACTGTCAAAATATCTACTGGAACTGTATTAATACGAGAACAACAACACAACAAACTTATTTTTATCTTTAAAAATTTGAACTAAAAACATTAATAAATGCTAGATTTTTCAAACAGCAATGGAACTTTTGAATACCAAAATCCTCATACAATTAATGCTCTTTACTTCTTTTGGTTGTTTTGGGAAATCTTCCCCAACAAATTGTTTAAAATAGGTAGGAAAAAAAATACAAACGGTGTTTCTTCTCATAAGTTGTTTTTTCATATTTTTTGTGTGGCTCTTCCACTCAGGTATAGAGGTGTACACACACACCCTAAACACAGGAATAACTTCTGAACTGTGGGTTGTCCACAATGCCTTAAACTATTTGCTGTTTAGTGTCAATGAGATTTAACAGTCAATGAGTTATGGAGTCAAATGTGTTCTTTTTGTTCAGAGGAACAAAATATCCAGTGGAAGATGCTAACATCTCTTTAACTTTGTCTTGTGTTTCCACTTTCCTTGACACCATTTTTGAAGGGAAGCCTTAATATTACATCAGGAAGTCAAATGGCACCATTGTTGAAAGGGAATAGGAGATAGATTTAATGGGGGAAAGATACGAAATAAAGTTTCTGTTGCTTCCTCTGCATTATATGCTAAAATTTCAAGAAAGATGAAGGAGAATGAAAATGATTCAGATGTAGCTATGATTCCCGTGGACTGCTCTTACCCTACAGAGCAAAGGGTGATAAAAGAAAATTTGTTTCCCATGTTTCAAGCTGGTACAGGAGTACTGAAACCTTTATGTGGCTACTAAGCTCAATCAAATTTAAAAAATACTGAAGACTTTGTCAGAATGTCACAATTGGAAGCTTGGGCAAAATTAATGAACATATTTCAAAATGTGTATTTTCACATATCCATAAGGATAGTTCAATTCTGAAAGGTACTCAGCAGTTGCCACTGCAATCTTCAAATGCTGTCCTGAATGTTCCCCAGCTGTTACAGCCTGTTTTACTGACGGATGTTCAGAAACTTTAGCTAACTGAGCTGGACAAGCTTGTTCCCTCTAAATAAAAATCCATGCTCAGTATCACTTTGATAAAGTTTAGTCCCAGTTCAGATGCACCAGTGCTTTTACGTATAAATTGTTTATATTTCTTTGGCAGAAGCCTTATCTAGGTGTAAAAAGTATTAAGTATGCATATAAAGCATGACATTATTATACCAGTAATATAAGGCTGGATAAAAACGCATAGTGTAAGAAGGCTTCTGCAGTACTTTTACACTCCATTTCCAATAACAGAATCATCTAAATCTGTTAATTGAAAAACATTATAAAATCCCCACTCAATTCCATATATGTGTTTTGTGTTTGTACGTAACTTCAAACTGAGAATGAAATGATTCATTTGTCTTTGAATCTCAGAGTGACTCATAACAATCACAAGTCACACACTATTGCATATGTATATATTTCCCCATAGCCAAGCTTCTCAAATGTTAAAAGTACTGGCACAGAACTGTACATGCTAGGACATGTGAGCAAAAATAGCATGTTTGGTGGGTCACATAATAGGTGTGCATGTACATGCGTTAAGCAACACAGCCAAGGGTGCTTGTGTGTATGTGTATGCACACTTGTGTGTGTACACATGAGTTAGATCAAGTGAGAGGAGAGAACATAGGGCGTAAGGCTACTGAGGAACAAACTTTCTTGCCAGGCTTTGTTCTGTGTGCATCTTCCTAGGAGAAACATCCCCCACAGCAGCAGAGCACTGATACCCACGTCTTGCTGGATGTTACATGTAACATGCTCGTAACTGGCACTGACAAATGGATTCTGCAGACACACAGAAATCACCAAGTTTTTCAGGCAGTGTACATGAGATTGGTGCCAAGAGAAGGAGTGCAAGCCAGAGGACAAGTGAGTGAGTCTCACGTGCCTGGTGACAGGACGAGGGGGAATGGGCTTAAGTTGAGCCAGGGGAGTTTTAGGTTAGATGTTAGGAAGAACTTCTTCACTGAAAGGGTTGTTAGACATTGGAACAGGCTGCCCAGGGAAGTGGTGGAGTCACCATCCCTGGAAGTCTTCAAAAGACGTTTAGATGTAGAGCTTAGGGATATGGTTTAGTGGAGGGCTGTTAGCGTTAGGTTGGAGGTTGGACTCGATGACCTTGAGGTCTCTTCCAACCTAGAAATTCTGTGATTCTGTGATTCTGTGAAGCGCGGGACCTGGTGTGCCTATATGTCAGCTGTATGCTGAGCTGGTGCAAACTACTTCTGCGCAGATCATTTCATTTTTCTAAAGATACTGCCCACACATTTCTGTGTCTTCTTCCTATATTTTCTGCTCTATCTGTTAAACCAAAGTCAGTTTCTGTGCCTTCTCTGATGCAGCAACTAAACTTTCTGTTTAGAAGGATTTTTTAAATCCATCTCTTGCATCTGAGTATTGCTCAATGATCCCTCCCCAGCTCAAAACGCAACATTAGGCTTGAATGTTCTTTTTGTTAATTCTGTGCATAATGTGTATTAAGTAAAGCTTACTCTTTTCAGACAGTCATTTTCCTTCCAGCAACACAGAAAATAATGACAGAAAATGCCCTGCTTTAGATGGCTCTTGTAACAAAATATTTCTATAAAGGTAACCTATGCAAGCTACAACTTAAAAAACAGAAAAGGCTGCAAAGACTTACTCATTACTAAACAAATATTTTTAATGTTCAAGTCAACTTGAACACTGAGAAAAAAAAAAGCAAACCACATTGAATAATTAATGATTCTAACAATACTCTGTGCCATACATGGCAATGTTATAATCACTGAAAAAAAATAAAAAACAGATGGAGAAAACCTTAAGAGCATTTCAATTTAGTAAATTGAAGACTAGCCTGGACATACAATGCAAACATATTTCAAAGCTAAGTGAAATTTGTAAAGAAATATTACTGAAAGCAAAATTAAGCTCTTGCAATCAAAAATGCTGAATAACAAACAAACTGTGCATTAAAATTCCTGCAGCAAAGGTGACATATGGCAAAACTATAGCTTTACAGCTGGTCCTCTAGGCCCATCAACAAGCATACTCCAGAAATTACACCGGCAAGCCTCTCAGCTTCCATTTGTTTTATGTGAAGATGCTATGCCCCTGGAATACAGGGCAAAGACACTAGTCACTCCCTTACTTTTTGTATGTGTGTTTTCAGAGGCAGAAGCCTGGCAGAATCTACTTTCACTTCCACACAGACAAATATGTTTAAGGCAGCACTGTGATTGCTTGGATTGCATGCAAACCCAGTGTGCAAAGGGATGTTGCTAAAGTTGCCAAGGTGGGCAACTCAGAGAGCAGGAATTAGAAACAACCACATCTTAGGTAATATTTACTTGACACATTTAGTTGCAACATCTCTGGCCATATAAGGATAAAAATATGCAGAGCTCTATGCTACTGAACCTAAATTGTGTCTGATATAACACTCAGTCATTTGATGCCAACTGTGGGGCACTAATGTATACTATTGCAATGTAAAATGTCAACATATCTTTATAGAAAAGGGAGAGAAAGAGTAGGGTTGAACCACACCTGAAAGTTCAACTTCTGTATTTTGGAACCTTTTGGCCCTACAGTTACAAATGACGCGTGGATTTCACTAATGATCTACCCTATCATTAACCTACGGACTGTCTTTCAAGTAAATTCAGGGTGCTGCGAACAGAGGTGCATCAACACAATTCGGAAGTATTTTGACAGGACTGCCATTGGTTTTCTACCTTTGGAAAATCAAGGTGACATATGCGCAATATCATGGTCGCTGTAGGAAGTCCAAACAGTTAGGTTCAGACACAAGAAGAAAACAGCTGAAATTGTTTGGCAATTTTCCAAGACATTACGTGAATATTTGAGTAATTGGATGTATGCTTCACGAATTGCACATGATCAAAATGAGAAGAACTCATCTGGTCTGACATTTTTACCATGCTTAATTTACGCCAGCATTTTCCATAAGGAGCCACTGGCAAGAAGATTTTAGGCCCCAATCATAGAAGTAGAACCATTGTTCACTGCTCCCCCTTACATGTTTCAAGCTTTTTGTGACTTCCTGCAACTAGATGGCTGTGTTTCAGCTGAAAGACACTAGCCAGTGCATTTATAGCTAGTGCACTATATGAACTATATATATATAGTGAAATATATGAACTATATATACACATTGAACTATGGGTTCAATGAGTACAGCTTTTCCAAGACATGCTATTTCCTCAACCCAAAGCCATTCTTATTCACTTTGTGCTTTTCCTGACACCTTAGCCAACTGTCCTCATCTTTTATCCCCGTCTTATTTATTTCATTTTCAGGTAATCCTTATGTCCTAGATTACAGTGGTATAAGGCAATTGAAAAGGGGAGCAGAATTAGTTCATTTTATGAAGAGTTTCTCTCAACGTTAAAACAGTGGGAATGGCTAAAATACTAAAGCACTAGATTTATGCTAAATAATTGTACATTAATTTACAATGTTCTGTAATGTGATGAAATGGTGTGAAACTAAACTTCCTGATTCAACTCTACTTAATCCAAAAAAGATTTACAAGAATGAAAATGACACCTTATACTTAATTAATTTGAAGTGTTCTGTGCTTAAAAAGCCACAATTAAAAAAAGAAAAGAAGGGGGGGGGGACGGGGAATTTTTTTTATCAGAATACTTTACAGACTCCATAAAGATAAAACATGAGCAAGGTGAAAACCAGTTATGTCTGGAAGCAGTAGCTATAGCAGCATATCCACTTCTGAACATAGGAGGAATTTAAAAATTAAAATACGTTGGTATTTGTTACTGTCATAAATGCTGTTGAACTACCCAGTATTTAAATTAATAATTTAAATGTTTGCCTAATGAACTGGACTTGATTACATTACGGCATTCTCAATTTATTCTGACAGATCATCTCCTGAATTAGAATACAGAACCAAAATGGTTTATGGATTCCTGGTCAAAGTGTTTACTGAGTGAATATTTTTTCAACAATTAAAAATAGCTCTGTTCTAAGGCAAAACTGCTTAAAAAGCAATGAGTGATAAACTTAGGAAAAAAGAAATGTAATAACGAGCAACTTCAGAAAAGTCCCCTCTTTACCATCATGTGAGCTTGTAATTGGCAGGGAAAGTAAGTGGCAACAAGAAGTGACAAGTAGTGGAAGAGACATGCTACCTTTGGCAGCTATTAAAAGCAAGTTAAGAGGTTAGAATTGGCTGATATATAACCCTTCATAAAATCATACAGGAAGAAAACTGGAAGCTATGAAAAAAAAAAAAAAAGGAAAAAAGAATAAGCTGTAGATCCCTGTCATGCTACTAAGAAATCAATGTACAGCTTTGTTTCAAACCAATAACACAGCGAGACAAAGTGAGCCTCAGAACTGTACCTAAATCTTTATTATTTTATTAGGCTATTCAATCTGTTCTTCACTGCACTGAACTGGGCAGCTTGTTTCCTAGGTGGTTTAAGTATTGGACTAAACACCTTACACTAAAGTGAGACTTCACTTCACTTCAGAGCAGTTTACAAACATCACAAGACCTTGAAAATGCCATGCAGGTCTTTGATTTTATAAAGAAATGAAAAATTTTCACTGATCAGAAATGAATTTTCATAATGTATGTTAACACTGTTTCCATCCTGTTGTCTGTTTTATATATATAACAGTGTGTTTTTGATCAATCTCTCTCCTTTGAACATTACGGGGGTTTTTTTTGTTTTGTTTTTTTAAACACATTTAAACATCAAACACGCATACTAGGACTGGGGTGAGGGAAAATTACAAATGGAAAGCAAGGAGATGAGCAACAATTACTCATTAGCCACATTAGTGTTAGGAATGAACAAGCCAGTGCCATGATTGTAGCTATGAAGGCAATAGTTTTGATTTGAATAGGTTAGTTTTGATTTTCAGGAAAATTATTTTTTAAAATAATTCTCCAAATATTTTAGATGCAGGGAGGGTAGCAGTAGGACATAAGTATGCAAATCTAAAATAATGTATAGAGAAAATAATTGCATTAAGTCAACCTCATCTCTTGTCTTAACAGTATTTTTCCCCAAGCTTTGTATTTTTTTTCTGTGCTTTTCAGAGGGAACAGCATCCTTATACCTCTGTTAAGTGTTCACAAACTTATGCAACTGTTCACATTAAGTCAAAACAATGAGTTCTCATTAATTCCATCTTCATGATAGTTGGGCTCATTAAAAAAAAAAAAAAAAAAAAAAAAAGATTACATTCCAATTTTATCCTTTGTGAACTTTTAGGAGAAAAGGAAAAATGGCGCTAATATTGAGCCACAGCTGTCTTTCCACTACCAGACAAGTAGCCATGTATTCTCATACACATTTAAAAACTGAGATTGCGTAGGGAGGTGGGGAAGTATGCTGGAGAACTTTCTGTACAAGAACATGCCACCTCCTACTCACATTTTCTGTATCATTCATCATTCCCAGCTCTGAGCTTATTGTGGGTTTGCAAAAAGGAAGCTTTTCTCATCATTATTAATTTTCCTAGATGTTTTCATCTGCATATTTCTGTGTCCTTGAAAAAGAATTCAGTCAGAGCACATCTCTGTCAATACCATGTTGTCAATCTGGATAACTATCATTCAGGATCTGCTAAACTGGTGATGGCTACTCAAATATTTCACTACTGTAAGACACAGTAACGACCATTTCATGGAGACAGAGATTAGGCCAAATTTGGCTCTGGTTGCATTTTATCTCACTGGGGAACCTGACACATGGTGTCTTATCTCTGGCAGACCAAGAAAGCACAGCAGAGAGGCACTGAGAAAGAGATTTGGGTACTGAAAATTCCACCGAGATTTCTAAGCGTCAGAGCAGAAGAGTTTCAAAGCATAAAAGGTGCAAAACATTTGTGACTTGCATGAGACCAATTCATAATATTTAGGCACTCCCTTACCATTTCTGGGATATTCTCAGGCTTTAACTCTTTTTGCTTGTTAGTGTGTGCGCAAATTAAGTTTACCTTGCCATCAATTCGAGTCTGGAACAGATGTTCTGCTGATGTTCATAGACACTGCAAGCACAATTCATGTGTCTTGAAGAGCTTTTATCTGCAATCATCTGTACAAGCAGAAAGATGGTCGTGGGTTAGCAATAGAACCAAAGTTACTTTTCATAGTATAATTTATTTACATTAATTATTAAAAACATATATAATCAATTATGATTTATTTTTCCTTGAAAGAACTAAACTACACTGTGTTAAAGAGCATCAACTTTTGTCTTCTCCATTACTTGTATTTTTACATATCTCAATATTATACTCAATTCTTTGACTTGCAGCCCAATTCATCACTACAGTATTTTACAAACTCTTCCTAATCACCTCAGAAAGAGTGGATTTTTTTGAACAGTGATTTTTTGGAAATTTTACACAGTGATCAATCTGAAAAAAAAGCAACAGCAAAGAAACAAAAACAAACAAAAAAAAAACACAATGCTTAACACATAGGGAGAAATGGTTCAGTTAACGTTTATTTTAAAGTTAAGAGCTACTTCTGAATGACAAAATTTGTAGCTATCACTGAATGCTGTACAATGATTTTTATTCCCCCCCCCTAAGAAACATAATAATTTGGAGACATGTGCGACATTTTCTATGAAAAAATGAGGAACTCTTGGATGCTTAAAAATAGTAAATTCCAGATTTTAAAAATTGCTAAAATTGCTCACAGCAAGAGCAGTCATTTAAGGATTTGTAATGCAGAAACTTTGATGGTAAATCATATGAATAGAAACTAAATATGCATCACTGATAGGTGACCTTTTACTTATAGCAAACAAACAAACAATAAAGAAGTTCAATCAGACAACAAGAATTCAATGTTTTTAAAAGTATAAGAAAAGCCATAAATAACAACAGAGAAAATGGAAAATCTGGATACTTTTTATAGATAACTTTGACATGTCTTGGGAACTATTGTTCAGCATGAGTGGAGATTTATCACAGAAATGTTTACTATTCAGTTTACAAGAGGCCAATGCAGTGTTTGTTGTATCTTAATGTACAAAGGTATCAAGGAATAGGACATGCACATGCACACATACAGATAATGCATGATTTCAACCTTATGTTAGCACAATTTCATTGAGAGCATTCATTTTAACAGCATAGAACTAGATTAATGCAAAAGTAAACCAAGAAAGTAATACACCACAGTTTAATACTGTCAATTATTTCCTTTTAGCTTAAATGAAAAATGGGGGTATTTTTTAATGAAAGTACTATTACTTTGGGGGTCTAACTTTGGAGTCTTTCCTGTACCAGAATACAAAATAAAAGATACCTATTGCTTGCAGGAGTTGACCTTTATTTCTCAATCACTGGCATATTTTCCACATTAAAAATAAATAAATAAACATTCTAAACAACTCATTATTATTGGTTTTATCAAAATATTCCTCCTATTTTTAATTGTACAGATAGCTAGCTGATGAATAACTACCATTAGGAGATTACAATAATCTCATTACTACTGAGTCAATGGCAAAACTCCAGCTGACTTTAAATGAGTCAGCATTTTGCCTGTTCCTGCTGATTTGCTGATATCTATTTCTAACACAAACTATTCACTCACACAACAGATAAGATCTATTAATCACTGGCTAATCATAAAGGTACGATTTGAGAATTAACATCAATAGCACAACTATTTTATTTAGTTTAATGTTTTCTTACTACTTAACTGTACGAATTCTTTGGAGAGAGTTTTGTCACATAATCAAACTAAAAAAAATGCTGTACAGTTTCAATTAGAGTTTTACTTTGGTTAGTTCCAAAGTCCAATTCCAGCAGTATGTATGACCAGTTTTTTTTAAAACACTGTGCATTCTTTAGCTTCCAGCTCCACACTTAGAAATGCTGGAGATTAAAACAGGAAACAAAACAAAACAAGAGCTTCTTCTAACTACTGGTGAACTCAAGGTATTTGAGTTGTGAACTGATGGATGCCTGGCACTTCTAAGAGTCTCAGTCTTTGCATGTGGAGCCCAAAAAACACTGGCATGGGTTGGTGAAATTTTGTGAATCATTGTGAGTGCTGATTGAGCACTTTCGATAGAAATCAACCAACCCAGGTTTTCAGATAAGCAAGAAACAAGAATCAATAAGAAACTAGGCTTAGAGTGTCAAAAATCTTTGACAGATTTGTGTTTTTTTTTTTTTTTTTCATCCAACTTCATATTCTCTGTACACTCAAGCTCCTATGTTTTAGGTGTGCAAGGAATGCAAAATCAGAGCTCTGCTGTATTCTTTCCTATTTATCCTCCCACAATCAACCTACTGAAATTCTGCACTGCCATCATGGTGCTTAAACCCTCTCTCATCCCCCTGTTTTCCATTTCATCAATGACAGAGCTATTTCAAAAGCCAACTCAACATTGAAAATTAATACAAACAATTTACAAAGACATAGGAGTAAAACTGAAACGTCTGTTTTCTTCTTTTGTTTGTAAACTGCGTTCAGTATATTCTCTTAAAGACACATTGCAGAACCAAAACTTCTCCTCAGTTTAAGCTTTCAATTTAGTTTTCTTTTGTGGACTCCCCATCATACTTAGTTACAGAAATGTATGCTGCACTTGTATCTTCATTTGACTTGATTATCAGTTTAATTTATTTTCATAGCACTTTGCAAAAGCTTCTGCTTAGGCATGACAATTTAGAAATTCTATTTGACAGTTCCTTTCTGTTTGATATATGCATAACTCAAAAGTAGCAAATACTTGGCCATTTTTTAAGCTTCCCTTAAAAATATGATGGCATCAAAACTGTATATTCTTGTATATTCTTCACTACCCACTGCCACCTACTGCAGAATTAGGAGCAATGCAAATAGACCTACTTTTGAGAAACTGAAGTTGAATTGTAAATGTAAACCAAAATGCTTAGTGTATAATCTATGCAGATATATGCAGCCATATATATGCATTATGGACTTTTTTAGACCTGAATGGAGTAGAATGGTAAGAATAACGAATGGTTAAGCAGTGTTAGCTTAAATGTAAAAGCTAATTTTTTCCTCTGAACAGGTGGCACTTTTTTCCATACATAATTAGTTGTACTGGTTCTAAAACATTTGTATAAATTATTGGGTTTTGTTTTATGTTTATTTTTCAATTTAAAAATCCTTTGAAGTAGTCACCCTTTCTGTGCTTCTTTAGAATTTAATGCATTTGATCTCTAAAATGTAATTGCAAATGTGAAACTACCCCAGCTGAGAGAGAGCAGTACAGCTGCTCAGCCATGTCTTTTCGGCAGCTGAATTACTTTCTAGGACTTAATGTCAAACAGCAGAGGTTACTTTGGCCCCACATACATGTAATTTTAGGTTTATTTTATGTACTCCAAGAAACTAAAACCAAATTTGCTGAGAGTTAAACAGACAGCAATTTTAAATGCATTTTTAGGTTGTCAGTGTTCCAACTTTTTGCTTTCTGAACTGTATCAGTGCAATTAGCATATCTGTCTATTGTAATAAGGAAAGCTTATTTCTCTTATAATTTTTTTGGGGGGGAGGGAAATGATTTAAAATTTAAATTTTGTGGCAAAATGGGTATCCCTAGGCTTCAAATCTACAATCTATATTATGTCCAATATTTTCTTACTCTTCAAAAACATGACAAATTATTTCATTTCCAAGTCAGTACTTTTCTGTAGGAGGTGTATTCTGTCAGACAGAAGGACATAACATAGCCATTTTGACTTTTTGTAAATGGCTTTGTTTTTAACTGCTTCTCCAGCATAGAAATTTTAAAGGAGATTTTATCTTGCATGTTTAAGAAAATGATATGTCTTATTGCTCATAATAGAGTATAGTGATTGTCAATCACATGAAGAGTACCTACATTAAAGCTGCTTCTTGTGTTTAATGACTAATAACTACATCACCAGTATCTCAGGTAAGAAATTGCTGTAGACCATAGCCTCTGACTACAATTATTTTTTTTTTTTTTAATCCTTAAATGTGGAAGATAAACTATTTGCTTGCTTACATAAACAACTAGGTCTTTAAACAATACTTGAAGGGATGGAAAGGATACGTTACAAATACCCTTTTTTAATGTTCGTGATTTTATGCTTGCTATGGCTACAGACTCCTACAGGTTAAGAATAATAAAAACATTTATTACATTAAAGATTTAAAAATCATTATCTATAAATTCCAGTTGCAATTTCCTCTCAGATTGAGATTTTTGGTTGGGCACAAGAAAAAGGAATTATTTGCATGGTATCATGCATGAGACTACAGTTTTAACTATCAGAATTCTGAGTATGTGGCAGGTACACACTTTTGAGTAAAGAGGGTTTGAACATAAATGTTTCTTCTATTCAACAAAGCAGAACTAGTAAAGACTATTTAATAGATTTGAGTGAGTAATGTTAAGACTACAGTAACTTGAAAGAAACAAGAACATGTACACTAAAGCTTAGTCCCATTGGGCTCAATGAAAACTTTCCTCTTAACATCAAAGAAATCAGAATTTGGCCTTTATGTCAACATTAACCCCTGTGCCTTAGCTTTCCCACTGGACTTTGCACAAAGCAGTAGGTCTGCTGAATGCATGTGGTAACAGTATACATCTTTGTGCTCAACACATCAGAAAACTGTAATTTTTACCTAATTGTAAGGTAATGACCTTGCATAAAGCTGGATTATTTTTTGTTACTGGGGGCATCAAAATAGTCTTGCTTTTGTATTATTAATTTATCATATTTTTCACAACACTTCATGTAAAGCATATAATGAGCAATACTGAGTCCAAATTCACACAAATACATGATTTACATACTCAGATTCACAAATTTGCCATCAGGAAGAATGATGGGTTCCCTTCTCTTTCTGATTAATATCAATGGTAAAGGGTTATACATTCTATATAAACATTCTTGGGGTTGCTTGCTATTCTATTTTCCTTTTTGTGAAATATGACTAGAATGGCCAGACCTCAAGACAATCTCCCTCCTTTTTCTTTCTTTCTTCTTCTGTCTTCCACCAGACACGAGCCCCAGTCCAGATGCTAAGACTTGGCCTGCCCTGGAGACTTTGGCCTGTTCCCAGTCTCCTAACAACCTTTTCACTACATCTCTTTGATTGTTTTATACAGTGTTGTGGTAACAAAATAACTCCTAAAATAAAGCAAAGCAGCTTGGGATGAGGACTGTTTCTGTGGTGGAGCGCAATTACTGAAGAATTCTTATCCTTACAGCTGGAATGGAACTACTCCAAAGGTACACCTTTGTGAATTACACCTTTCTGAAGATCACAGCAGCTTTTTTGTCTGCTCACTATCAATAAAAGTAAAATATGATGACTAATTGTTCTTGTGCAGGTTGTTGCCATTGACTAAGCCAAACATTTTACTCATCCTCAATGGTCAATCAGTGGTTGCAAAGACCTAGGGAAACTCACAGAACACCTTTACAAGTGTGGATCAAGGATTCTATCCCTTTCTTTTTGATTTTTCCCTGGTGCCATGATTGTTCAGTCGCTCTTAAACCAGCCAATAAGATTCAGATGTATTTCTCATTTCAATGAATATCTACTGTCTGTGGCATACATTTCTGCCAAGTTTGGCTACTTAGTTTATCCATTTCTTCAAACAAATTTCATCTCAGAAAAAAATTACTATACTCTCTCAAAGCTGAATGAATTTGAACAAGTTTGTCTTTTAAATAAAATCTGAATGTGTGTTTTACTGCTTTATAATCATCTATAAATGTTAAAAAAAAAAAAAAAAAAAAGAGAGAGAGAGAAGACTTAGAGGGAAGAAAGCCTTATTACATACCAGTTTAATTTAGATTCAAATGAAATAAATTTTGAATTTACAGTAACAACAAGTCTGCATAAGTTTAGCGGAGTTGTTTGAGGATCAAGATAATTACACTATACAGGATAACATGAAATATAATGTGCTGGCATCCTATGTCTATTCAGCTAATCTTCATCCCTTGACAGATGTTCAAACACAGTATTTTCATAAACTGACTTAAAAAAATGTCAATTCACTTAATAGATATAAACAGCATGATAAAGAACTCAAAGCATATATATACGACCATATTAAATCATATTCCATGCAAAATATCCTTATGAATTCAGTGCAGTGTCGAATGTTTGTGGATTATACTCACAGGAGATGTTAACTAAGTTAAAGATCCAAGCACAGAGGCAGCAAAACAAAATATTTTATGAAACAAGCTAATAGAAACTTCAGTGTCACCTCTAATAACCAAATAACAATGAGTTTCATTACATTTACTCTTGGATCCTTGCTTCCAAAGGCTTTAGCAATCAAACTGAATCATTTCATATGATTTTGAAATCCATATCATTTTGAGGACTTAATTTTGTATACAACCTTACAGCTCTGGGAAGGAATCTGCTACTGTACATTACCAGGGTATACTATTATTTTGGTGTCTACATTTCAATTAACAGAACAGCAGCTGCTATTCCAGTTGATCCTATAACATGGAATACTTAGGAATGGGAGAACGGACAATAGGCTTGTCTCCCTGACTTCTCTATGTGAGGCACATACAGAAAGCTGCCTCCTGCACTACAAGAGGGAAATACATCTTACGTCTCACCTGATGAGCAACTGAGAAGCTGAGCTCAGGTGAAATTTTTTGGCAAACATTTTGGGATTAAGTTCTTCTCAGTTCCTGCAAAGCTGCAAGAAAGACAAACGAGAGCTTATCGAAACACTCTGGGTTGTTGGGTTGGGGTTGTGCTTTTATTTATTTATTTATTTATTTATTTTTGCTGTTGTCATTAGTTTTTTTTTTAAATAATAAAGCAACAGAACAGTTACACTTTTACCAAAAAATTATAGTTGAATTCCTATTTCTGAAGTATCGCTTTTCATGCAAAATGCTCTGTTGATCCTAGTTTGTAACTTCAGATATCTTAGTTCATTCATCTCTCATCTTCAAAGTCTTCAAAGTTTTTTGTTTTTCTTCTCTATGGCAAGGTTAACTGTAGCACCTTATTTAAACAAACAATGCATTTTTCACATAGTTTAACAAGACAAATGCTATTTTAAAAGCATGCACCCAGTTCTGTAGGTGACATATGCTTGAGTATGAAATGCAATGGTAGAAAAAAAAAAAAAAAAAAGACTTATTACCACCTTTTTTTTTTTTTTCTTTTTGCGTTTAACTGATTTTAAATTGGCTTTAGCATGGCTCTTGTCACTACATATATACTCAGGCATTCTGATGGCTGCAGTAATTTCCTTCTGAATTTTTGAAGTTTGCACAGGCTGATGTAGCCATTTTGGTAACTGGGGATCACATTTCAGGGTTGCCTCTTTCTTCTTTGAACACCCCACCAGAGGCTTAATAATAGAGTAACTGAAATTACCAGTCAGAAATTGATTTCTGAAAGTGCAAAGTGAACATAGAACTTTGCACTCCTCATGACCAGGCCATATCATAGCTTACTGCATTTTTCTCAGGAGTTAACTCCCTATAAATAACATTCTGCTTCATGAATTGTGCTACTTGCAATGCCCTGTTCCTTTCCTTTCCTCCACTTCAAACTTTGTGCATAATCCTAGGCTGACCCGTGCATGAGTTATTTTTTTTTTTTCTCTCTAGTCTGAAGTTACTGTCATCCATTTATGAGGACTCATCTTAAAAATTTACATCTTCCTCATGACTAAAATTGAGCAAATTCATACAAAATTCCAGACATGTAATTCAGCCAGACTTACCATCAGCCTGCAATAACGGCATTGCCAGAATTTGTCCTCCACTACTGACTGCAACCTAACAAGGATTATTCAATTGCTGCTAAACTAAGGTTTAGATTGAGAACCACAAAATAATTTAAGATGATATCTTCTACCAATTTAATTGGAAAAGAGACACCAAAACAGCTTAAGACCTAAATACCTATGAAGGCATGCAGTCAGGTTCCTGAACTGAAATAGAACCTCTTGTTTTAAACTGAGGTAAGCTTCTAAGCAACAAACATAGGGAAAATTTCGAGGATGATTCTGAGTCAAGGGCAAGAATTAATAAAATTCAGTTACAGCCTAGACATTTTTCTAAGATATAGAGAAAAATTTCTCAGGAACTAAATAGCATAACCCTTGTTTCTGCTGCATATTAATTTTCTTCTTCAATTAGAGAAGAAAGCTTTCCATGTCATAACCTTATAGGAAAATAATACCCATCATTGGTTTAAATCAGTGAAGACTGTTACATATAAATTGTTTGTACACATAAAGACTCAGTTCAGCATCTGTGTAGTTGAATTTCAGGTACGGAATGGAGACAAGATTAGAAAAGGGCAATTAATGTGAGCATAACAGGTAAGCAAGGGCCACTAAATGCTAAAAAAAAAAAATAAATAAATAACAAAGCAAACCACAAAAACCCAAAACATCTTAGTCTCTGCCACACTGTTATGGATTAGATCTGATTATCTTTTTAGAATTAATGTAATTATCAAAAAAAAAAATACTTAATATTACATACCGAAAATCTGCTCATCTTAAAAAGGATTTTTCTCAATGGAAATCTGATAATTTTAAAAAGGATTTTTCTCAACAGTCTATGTTAATAATATAGTGTTTTTTTTTTTTGTTTGTTTGTTTGTTGTTGTTGTTTTTGTTTTTTCCTTGTAAAGCTCTTGTGGTTATTAGATTAAAGTATTGACTATAGCAATACTGAAAGATGCATTTCATGATAACATGAAAAAAATAAAAGATCTGAGCCATTAAAAAGGCATAAGCATATAGTTTAGTTCAGGAAAATCAGAAAACTTCTAAAAACTCTTGGATCTACTTTTCATTTTCCAATGAACAGAACACAAATATGCACAGAAGCTCATCTTTAAAGCACTC
Organism: Netta rufina; assembly: GCF_964035555.1. Taxonomy (NCBI): domain Eukaryota; kingdom Metazoa; phylum Chordata; class Aves; order Anseriformes; family Anatidae; genus Netta; species Netta rufina. Next base: position 4,399,919 of record NC_140128.1, on the reverse strand, counting down.
CCATGTTTGCTCTTTGCCCTACAATCCACAGTTCCAGTCACCTGTTCACCAAATACTTAGTGTAGCTATTCAAAATATACCTGCCCTTCCATGTGAGCATCCTGTCTGCTTGTACTGTGGCAGCGGACCAGAGAGTGTGCTTTGCTGAGACCTGAGCTCGGTGTAAAGTGTTTCTGATCTCAGTTGTTCTAATCAGGTGATAATCTTTTAACAGATGTGAGACTATTTCCCCCAGCTAAAGGATAAAACTAGGTTTAGCTATTTATTGTGTCCAGCTCTAAAAGGAGCTGTCTGCAGAATGAATAACAACAACAATGAAAACTGTAGTTGTTCTTGCTTTCCCTTTGAATATTTGTTTACTAAAACACATACCTGAGGGACATGGCATGTTTTTAAAAAGTTGCTTTTCTCAGATGAAAGGGCTAGAGAACTGAAACTAACTCACAGCTTGCAATCATCATTCATCCTGGAATATAAATGTATGGTTGGTGGCTGGCAGTGCTATGCAGTTCAAAATTCAAAACTACAGTAGACTGAGTTGACAATGAAGTAAACATTTCCTGACAACTAAAATCTATAACACTGATGAAGTGCATGTATGGTTGCAACTTACTGAAATAAATGCATTACTTCAGAAACCTTACACAGTTTCTACTAAAACACATTATCAGAGAATCTACTAGAAAAGCATGGGCCTCATCAGCAAGGACATTACACGTTCAGTTTGCCAGTGGATCTTCTTCTGGAGGCAGGTTCAAGCAAAATTGCTTGTTTTCATACTGTTAGTCCTAATTAAAACCTGAAATGCAGAGAACAACTTGAAGGGAAAACGAATGAGGGGAGTGGAGGGAGAACAGGCCTAGTGCTTTCAGAGTTTCGATTGATTTGTACAAATCTCTTGGTACCTTTGTAAAGGATTTCTTGCCACTTTCAACCTTCTAGCATGCATATCAGGAGAGACTGAGAAGCCAGCTGGCAGTATGGTGTTCAGGGGTAATTACCGGTCAGGAATCAGTGGCAGCCCTAACAGCCAGCTGTTGATTAAAGACAAAACTCAAGCCCTGTACAGAAAGTCTGCAAAAGAACTGTAAGACACTCCAGCTCAAGCCCCAAACAATTTAACTATGCATTTTTAATGCCAGATATTACCACAGCCGTCTCTTGTAAGGCAAAGCTCAGACTTTCCAAAAATATTTTATTTTATATCAAACTGGCATAAGAACCAACCAGAAATACTTCATAAGTAGTAACATGCACTGAAGCGCATTCCAGACACTGATTGTCAGCATACATACAGAAGACATTTTAATCACAGAATCGTCTAGGTTGGAAGAGACCTCTAAGATCTCCTAGTCCAACCTCTGACCTAACACTAACCAGTCCTCCGCTAAACCATATCACTAAGCACTACATCTAAACGTCTTTTAAAGACTTCCAGGGATGGTGACTCAACCACTTCCCTGGGCAGCCCATTTCAATGCCTCATAACCCTCTCAGTAAAGAGGTTTTTCCTAATATCCAACCTAAACCTCCCCTGGCGCAACTTAAGCCCATTCTCCCTCATCCTGTTTCCAGGCACATGGGAGAACAGACCAACCCCCACCTCGCTACAGCCTCCTTTATTGTACCTGTAGAGAGCGATAAGGTCGCCCCTGAGCCTCCTCTTCTCCAGGCTGAACAAGCCCAGCTCCCTCAGCCGCTCCTCGTAGGACTTGTTCTCCAGCCCCCTCACCAGCTTCGTTGCCCTTCTCTGGCATCTCTTGAGCACCTCGATGCCCTTCTTGTAGCAAGGGGCCCAAAACTGAACACAGTACACAAGGTGAGCCTCACCAGAGCCAAGTACAACCAATACTCCAAGTACAACCAATACTCCCAGGTCCTTCTCTGCCAGGCAGCTTTCCAACCACTCATCTCCCAGCCTGTAGCTCTGCTTGGGGTTGTTTTGCCACAGGTGCAGGACCTGGCACTTGGCCTTGTTGAACTTCATACAGTTGGCCTCAGCCCATCGGTCCAGCCTATCCAGATCCTCCTGCAGAGCCTTCCTACCCTCGAGCAGATCATCAACGCACCTAACTTGGTGTCATCTGCAAACTTACTGAGGGTGTACTTGATCCCCTCATCCAAATCATCAGTAAAGATATTAAAGAGGACTGGCCCCAATTTTAATTTACAGGTTCTTTAATTTACAGGCTCTTTTATAAAAGATTTAGGAATCAACCACACATAGTAACAGCAAGGTATAGAGGCTGTTTACCAGTCCAGGGATAAAACCATGCATCTGTAATGGATGGACACAAGAACATTCTGCTGAAAACTATATATTAAAGTTTTATGTGCATGAAGCCTGAGAAAGAGGGATAAAACACTGCATTAATGTTATAGATTAACTTGACAAGACAGCTGATCCCATTGTGCTCACATTAAGTGAATACAAGGTTCACTGAGTGTTAACGCAGAGAAGGAATTATTTTCTGCAGAGACTGCTCAGATAAATTCTGGTCAAAGTATTATTACCCTTGTATGTAAAAGTAATCTTCCAAAATTGTGTAAAAATTATATTTTCAATTTTCTTTTCTTTCCTTTTTTTTTTTTTTTTTTTTTTTTCTGACACTGATCAGATTAACTGGTGTTTAAAGTCTGCTTTTATAGGCATTTTAGTGATACTTAATACCATTGCATGGCTAAGAAGTCAAAAGCAGAAAAGAAAATCGTCACAGGTGAGACAAACTAAACGACAGCCTCCAGGGGATCTGGGTACAAGGGTTCACTTAAGAACCAGCAAGATGAGAGATTTTACACTGCTTAATTATTTGACATGCACATGCTCACTTGCTTACTGTCCCAACCTTATGTTTACTAGTTCTCAATTTCTCCTCCCAGCTGAGAGAGCCCTGCTTGTCCAGGAAAACTGGGCAGAAAGTGATGCTTGTTTGTACTGTGCAGCCACAGAGTTACCAAGGGTAGGTGTTAGTGGCCTGGATCCCTAGACACGCCCCATCTCTCTGATCACCAGGGTCTTCCCACACTTTGCATCTTTCTTCTGGCTGACATCTTCACCTTTTTTTTTTTTTTCCAGACCACTTTTCCCTTTCACGATTCTTTCTCTAATGACACCAGACCTTCATTCCACAACCCTAAGCCCCCAGTTTTCCAAGTCTAAATAGCCTATCTGCAGAAGCACAGCATATTAGGTGGCACAGCCACCTTATTAGTGTTCTGTCTCAAGTCACTTTGTTAACTGAAGAGTTTGGGACTTCAATTTCAGCCGAACATATACTCAATTATCTGCCACCTATTAGCATTCAAAGTTTATGCTTTTTTTTTCTTTTTCTTTCTCATAACAATAATATGACTAAATAAACTAATAAAATAATCATGTGTATTACCAGTAACATTTTAACAGCATACTTGAGAAAATTTCTCTTTCCTACAATGTAGTTACCTGGATTTGTAATAAAATATTGTTTTTCTAAAAGGATGGGCTTTTTACCTAAACCCAAAATTCATTATACTGTATTATTTTTCAGAATTTGTTTTGCATCACAATGAAAAAATAACAAAAATCATCAGTAAAATTAGTTAAGTAAATTAAGTGAGTGTAAAACTTTTGAATAGGTCAAACAATAAAGAAAATTCTGACTTTTTTTAGCACATTCTTTTGGTGTTGTCATACACTTATTCACAGAGACACTTTCATAGTAACAATGATATAAATTATGTCTTTTTGGATTATTGTCATCTCTTTTGGATATTGAACACGCTTATGCTTAATTTTTTTTTGTGTACTCAATCCAACAAGATTACACCTGATTGTGCAGTTAGGAATGAGCTGTTTTTGTGGTTACTAATTTAGTTTTAACTAATGCTCCCTCTTGATATTTTGAGAATACAACAGGGAAAAAAAAATCACATACATTTAGAGACAACAAATATTAAAAAAATAATAATTATAAAATTCTTTCTAAAATTGTTTTCCTGTTATTTTAATGAGAGTTTGGCATAAATGTGAAGCCTAGAAATTAACTGCACTGGAAAGATAAAACAAGAAATTGGAATTTTGAAACTGTAGAGAAGTTAGATTTTAACTCAAACCTGTTTACTGTTCCACTGTTTGTGCTAATTTACAGGGCAGTATATTTTCCATAAACTCAACATTAATTTTTCCCTAAACTTTCCCTGTGGTCAGATCCAAGAGTAGTATACTCTGACGAATTGTGTGTAGCCTAACAATGCAAAGTTGTAATGCAATTGGATTTCATGGACTTTTTTAGGACTGTATTGTAAGCTGACTGCTACTTAAAGAAACAGCACGACCACACTAATAGGTCCCCAGGGTATCTAGTTTTACCCAAGGACTGGGCTAGCTCCAGAAGGGACAGTTCTATAGCAAATCTAAGATTTCATTAGAGTCTAGACAGTAAGTCAGCAATACTGAAGAAGAAAAATTAATGCACTACACTTGCTTTCTTAAAATGCCTTATTTACTGTACTGTTGTACTGGCCAGCATGGTACATGTTCCACTTAACTGTGCACGACTTTTGTCATTTTGTGACACAATCTCAACACCCATTCAGTACTTTTGGATATTATATGTTGGTCATGTTTTTGTGACCAGACACTACAAGGACTGGAGGAAAACCCCAAAGACTGAAGGAAAGCAAGTGTCATTCCCATCTGCAAGAAGAGCAAGAAGGACTGAGGGAACTACAGTCCAGCAAGACTCACCTTGATCCCTGTCAAGGTTATGGAGCAGATAATCCTGGAAAGCTGGGCACGAGGACAAGAAAATCTTCAGCATAGATTCATGCATGACCAGCTTGATAGCTGTCTATGACAAAAAGGCTGGCCTGCTAGATGAGGGGACAGTATCCCATAATACAGAGAAAAGTTGCTGAAACATGGGCTGGATAAGTAGACAGTGACATAAGCTGAAAATTAGCTGAATTGCCATGCACAGACGGTGGTAATCAGTGGCACAAGTTTAGTTGGGAACCAATGACCAGTAGTGTGCCACAGGGTCAACACCAAGTCCAATCCTATGCAACATCTTCATTAATGATTGGGATGACAGGGCTCAGCACACCCTCAGCAAGTTTGCTGATGAGACAAAAATGGAAGGAGTGGTTAATATACCAGATGGTTGTGCTGCCATCCTGAGGGACCTTGACAGGCTGGAGAAGTGGGTTGACAGGAACCTCACAGAGCTAAGCTAGGGCAAATGCAACCTGTGGAGGAGCAACTACAGGCACCAGTGTACACTGGCTGTCATACAGCTAAAAAGCAGCTCTGCAGAAAGGATCTGGGAATCATGGTGGGCAACAAGCTGAACACAGGCTAGAAATGTGTCCTTGAAGCAAAGAATACTAATGGTATCCTAGGGTGCATTATAAGGAGTATTGCTAGCAGGTTGAGGGAGGTGATTCTTCCCCTCTATTCAGCACTGGCAAGGTAACACCTGGATTAATGTGTCCAGTTCCGGGCTTTTCAGTACAAGAGAAACATGGGTGTACTGGAGAAAGTCCAACAAAGGGCCAACAGAGATTATTAAGGGGCTGGAACATCTCTCACATGATGAGAAGCTGAGAAATCTGGGACTGTGTACACTGGAGAAGAGAAGGCTCAGGGGAGAATCTTAACAATGCACATAAAATCCTGAAGGGAAGGTGCAGAGAGGATAGGCTCTTTTCAGTGGTGCCCATTAACAGGACAAGAGTCTATAGGTGCAAGCTGAAACATAGGAGGGTCCATTTGTACATAAGGATACAATTTTCTGTTGTGAGAGTGTCCAAGCGTTGGCACAGGTTGCCCAGAGGGGTTGTAGAGTCTCCATCCTTGGAGATACTCAAAAGCCACCTGGATGTGGTCCTGGGAAACTGGCTGTAGGTGTCCCTGCTTGAGCAGAAGAGCTGAACCAAATGACTTCCAAAGGTTCCTTCCAACCTCAACCATTCCGTGATTCCGTGAACGTGTGAGAAAATAAACGAAAACTAATGTTGTCATCCTATTGGACACAAACGGTGAAAATTAAAGTCACCAAGCTCATAGAAATTCACAGATATTTGAGCTATTATAGAGGAAATTCTATATTAGGTTCAATCGAGAACTTTAATTTGAAAGCAAAGATAACATACTGGCCTGAGGCAAAGGATAGTTCAGTTCTGACCCTCAGCAACATGTTTATAGATATAATACTAGATGAAACTTTTAATCATTTAATGTCTCCTTGCTGCTTCTTACACACAAAATATAAACAGCAATTCACTGTGTCAGAGGACAATTAGGCTTCATCTTGCATCAATAAATATTTTTATACACATACATACGCCATACACTTGATCTATTTGAACAAGAGTAGGATAACATCCATTTTGACAATGTAAAAAGTCATGAATATATATGAAATCATCAAGCAGTACAGTGCAGAAGACCACAGAAAATCTAGCAACAACAGTAAAACGCATCTCTCCTTACAAACCAAAATATAGATCCCATTATATTTTTATGTCAAAGACTTGCTACTGGTTTCTCAGCAGTAGCAAAATATTTTTGAGATACAGAACTTGAGGTATTTTTTTTAAAAAAGTAGTTCATTCAGTATACACTGATCCAAAATATGAAATTGTGACTTTTTTTTTTTTGTCTGGCTTGTTGCTCTCTGGCTTTGTATGTCTTTCAGTGGAAATACATTGTATATTTTAATGATGAAAATAATTACTTTTAGTCCACATCTGGGTTCACAGTATAGCATCACAGTTGTCCTGGTACAAAAGAAAGAGAAAGAGAAACGGAATATGTTGTTATCCATGGAAGCTGCTTAACCTGTGACTCTTGACCAAAAAAAAAAAAAAAAAAAAAAAAAAAAAAGTTATGTTCAGGACCCTGCAGGTCAAAGTCTGGAAGTACCTATTTCTCTTCTCTGACTATGCTTACAGCCATGAGTGATTAAACCTAATTTATTCAGAGTTCAATATTTAAAGTAGCCATGGTTTAGGTGCTTAGCATTTCCATGAAGAATATCCAGAATAGTGCTTGCTAAAGAGTTAGGGGTGTTGGGAACAGCATTTTGTTTGCTGCTTTCTGCTCCTGTTTCTCTTGCAATAACCTGTTTGTGTCATTGAGGCAGAAGCACAAAAGAAGCATTTAGGACAAAAAGCAATAAAGCTGTGACATTCTTCCCTACCTTGAGCGGTCTAGTTTATGTATCATGGAGTCTTATTTCTATGCAGAATTCAGGTATAATGGATACAAAATCTTAAGAAACCAAAATAATTCCTGCTTAAAGGGGAAATGCCAGTGGGCTTACTAGAAGAGCATTCCAAGAATTTCACATGCAAATGTAAGCAATTTTTCCAGAAAGTAAGGCTGCTGCCAGTTCTCACCTGCACCACGTAACCAGGGTGAAAGTGTGTTTCTAACGCTCCCTTCTTTGAATGTGACTTTGCAGGCTAGGCAAAGACACACCAAGCAGAAACCACAATGGTCTCATAATTAGAGGAGGAGGAAACAAGCTGCCATAACCTTTTTATCTGCAGCTACTTATGCTCCCTAGTAGCAGACAACATCTTTAGTTTCATATGGTCAGTTCCATTTCCCTTACTAAAATCTACAGAATAATAAAAAAGACGCGTGGAAAAGAATAGGCACAGAACTTCATGTATAAAAGTATTTGTACGTAAATGAACAAACTCAAGATATATGTTGGATAAAGGTCAAAAACGTGAAGAGAAATGATTTGACATTCATAATAACATAGAATCATAGAATTATTCAGCCTGGAGAAGAGAAGGCTGCAGGGAGACCTTATAACAACCAGTACATAAAGGGGGCCTACAGGAAAGCTGGGGAAACTTTGTTGGGGAGTGCAGTGATAAGACCAGGAATAATAGCTTTAAACTAAAAAACAAAACAAAACAAAAAAAAGATTTATATTAGATATAAGGAAGAAATTTTTTACTCTGTGTGTGGTGAGGCCCTGGAACAGGTTTCCCAGAGAAGCTCTGGATACCCCCTCCCTGGAAGTGTTCAAGGCCAGGTTGGAGGCCTTTCAACCCAAGCCATTCTATGATTCTCTAAGTATTCTAAACATTAATCATGAACGTGAAAAGGAGGACATCAGCATCACTGGATTCGCTTTAAAAAGAAAGAGCAAGCTCTGATCAATTCACTGAAAGAATGATTGATTGTAAGTCACCTATTCTCAGCAAAGATCATACATCATAGACTAATAGAACAACTTGGTTTAGAAGAGACCTTAAAGATTCTAACCCCCCTGCCATGGATGGGGATACCACCCACTAGATCAGGTTGCTCAGGGCCTTGTCCAACCTGGCCTCGAAGACCTCCAGGGATGGGGCATCCACAGCTTCTCTGGGCAAAGATGAAGTCTACAAATCTCAAGAGAACTGAAATCATCTGTAAGCCTGTTAGTAACTATTTTACTGACTTGGGGCCTAAAAAAATACAATTTATTTGACACTCCATGTTTACATTCAATTGTTGTAATTTATTACATTAGTCATTTTTAAACCATGAGTTTTAATTTATAGCATTAATTGTTTCTTTAGCCATGCATTTCAATTATGATATGCCAGCCTTTCTCGCTCAGTGTGGGAATACAGGCTGTCTGGCTGTTCTCAAGACATATTTGTGACTTTGGTCAAAGTCAGGGTATTTTATTTCCTTTAGATGCCAACACCATTCAGTCATTAAATTAATTTTTAAAAAGTCAGAGCTTTCACTACTGAGATGTAAACAATAATTGAGTATAAGGAAGTAGCAGCTTTTGTAATTAAAATATGGAAGGCATCTGCATAAAATGGTAAATTTGCTACTGCTGTGAGACTCCACTGATTCTGGTGGAGCTATGACTCAAGACACCATCAAAACATTTGGCCCAAAATCTTCATCCTAATTCAATTGTATTTCATTAAACAGAAAAACATTTCAACCTTCCAGGTCACTCTTACAGAAAATTGATGATGGTCTGTGCTTAATTATAGAATAGTCTGACATAAACTGATATCAAATCATTGTATGTCTCTGTTAACTAATGAGATTGAGCAGATACATTTACTTTTCTCTTGATTTTAGTCAGATGTTGGAATGAATTTTTGAAGAAACTGCTAAAGTAAATAAAAGCAAAGAGTTGACTGATAAGGCCATCACTGAAGAAAACCTTTAGGAATATCAGTGCCAGACTGGGTGGGACATCACTTGCAATTCTTACCCATATTTGGCATAATTGCTAATCCTTTCCCTCTCTTTGAAAAACTAAGCCCTTATCAATCTACCATGAATTTAATTGAGAAAGGAAAAGGACTTGGTACTATGCGAAGACATAACCTTGTGAAATAGAGATCTTCAGATATAGACATTCACCTGTCAGTAGTGGCAGGGGCTAATTTAGTATGTTCAGTGATTGCTTTTTCTAATTCTAGATTGTTTCAGTTATGTCTTGAGATAAGTGCTAGAACTCTACAGCATGTGTCATTGCTGCTGTGTTGCTTCAGCAATTCACCAGAATTAACTTGTAGCTAATTATATATATATATAATAACATCATATATATATATATAATAGCATCATTTCTTTGCTTCTGAACAAAAATGAATGTACTGCACAGTAGCACATTCTCCTATGTATTATGGTCTTCCTTTTTTATGCTGGAGATCATCTCACTATTTATATTTGAACACTTTGTACCTTGGCATAGTTTTACACAGCAAAATTTAATAGAAATAAATCCATTATAAAGTTTTGGAGTTTTTGTCTGTTTGTTTTTAGTTTGGTTGTTTTTTTTTTTTTTTATCCATAGGAAACAAATATTTTAATAAAAAAGTAACCATGAAAACAGTTTGATTTCCAGAAACATCTGAGAGAAAACGTGTTTATCAGCCCTAGTGTGTATTTATAAGTTAAAATAATTAAAATACATTATCAATTAAAGAAACAGATGTAGATGTGGGAAAGGAGTGTAGCATATGTTTAGAATTATGCGAGCATGTTCCTATTTGTGAAAGATACTTTGTCAACATTTTTTCAAATGTAAAGCCAGCATTTCATCCACAATTATTAAATGTGGCACAGTCAGAAGAAGTTACTAGGCAAAAGTCTTATTCGGTAGATCTGTTCTCCATATGTAGTCAGTCCAAATGTACTCACTTAAGTGATAAAAATAAATTGTCACCATTTTTTACTCCTGTTAGCTCTGCGCAACCAAATACAGCAAAAAGGAAGTGAGCTGTATTCTATTTTAACTCATGCACCACCAACAGATGATGTAGTTGTTGAATCTGTATTATTGATGATACCATACAAGCCAGAAAGAACACAGCTTGACTGTGCAGGAAGGCACGATGCAAAGGATGTGGTTTAATCAGGCCGTGGCATTATTAACTCATCTGGCAACATTACCCAGCAATATGTCATACAGAGCAGGTCATCATTCTTTCCTTGATTGTTCTAACCTATTTTGAAGGTTGTTGTCAACTTTCCTCCTTCCAGACTAATTGCAGATGTTGTTGGGTCTTCTCCTCACATTTACCCTCTCAGGTGTTACCTGCTCTGATGCCATATTTTGAACCCAACCGCCTTGCCTAACTGACTGAGGCTTTTTAAAAATCAGACAGCTTCCAGGACTCAGTCACCCTCACAGCTAAAAAGTGCTTCTTGATATTCAGATGGACTCTCCCGTGTTTCAATTTGTGCCTATTACCTCTTGTATTACTGTGCACCACTGGAAATAGCCTTGCTCTGGCACAAGTTTCCTGGAGAAGCTGAGGAGTCACTGTCCTTGGAGATATTAAAAAGCTGTCTGGACATGGTCCTTTCTGTTCTAGGTGATCATACTTGAACAGAGGGGTTGGACCATAAAACCTCCAGAGGTCCCTTTTAACCTAAGCCATTCTGTGATTCACAGTTGCAAACATGAATTGGATGCTAAGTGGCAAAATGAGTGCATTTCACGGGTGATCAAAGGATAATACATACGTTGCCTCACAGAGAATCTGCCATTCTCATTTTCATATTTTATCCTTTCCAGTATTGTTGCTTTGCCTAGCATCTGAGAAACTCAAAATTCACACATTCTCATAGCCATTTGGTCCTAAGGAATTGTTAATCCTTTGTACAGATAAAGGAATGCAATTGGCAACCGCTTGAGTATCCTGTTGTTATAACTAGCAGCTAGCCTGAAGTAATTTGGCTCAATTAAAGAAAAAAAAAATAATAATCAGAAGTTAGATCTTCTGAATTCCAGTTCTGTTTCAACCTCAAAGCCTTATCTGTTATAGTTGGTAATGATTTTTTCTCCTTTCTGCTATTTACACATAAATACTCTGTATTCTGTTTATATATGAAGAAAATACTATAGGCACTAGTTTAATATTTGAAACTGGTATCTAGAAGCCAGCCTTATATACCACATTGCTGTTTTTCTCATGATATATATAAAAACACAGAAGCTACAATATACTTCCACATGGTCAGATTGTTTAACTCCCTGTATTTTCAATGAGGTACATTTAAAAGAGGAGGATGCCTGGCACCACATGCATAATTTTGATTAATAGACAAAACAGTCTCATCTAAAGTATGCTCACTTTATTAAGAAGAGTAATCTAATCTTAGCCTTTATTCTGTTAAATCAGTCATGTGTGACCCATTACTAACCCACTAACATGGAATGTAACTTGAGAGCCAAAGAATTATTCCCACCATATTGCTTATCAGAGAACTGGAAAATAGGTATATACTGTATTTTCTTGTTTAATCATTTTAGGTGGTGATTTATTAACAAAGACACTATATTTGTTCATCTCTCTCAGTCTCTGTCTTCATTTGTTAATTTTAATTATTTTCACTCTATGTTTGCATCATTCACATGCCCTATTTGTGTACATATACACAAAAATAGCACAGGAATATAAAAACTTAGTGACTCTCTGAGCAAAGGTATGATACTGGAGGGAAGCCTTGCATTGTTTTCATGTGCAAAGCTGAGAAGTGAACATTTTCTGTTTTATTGTTAGTCAGTCAGTTATCCTGAATTATTGGATAATTTGTCTGAGGCCAACTGAAGTTGTTATAAGAACAGAAGAGCTTGTGATAAGTGTTCTAGATTTCTAGTTTTACTGTGCAAGGAAAAGAAAAACCTAGTCTTGCTAAAAATGGCATTTGCACATATTTCTTTAGAAATTAGAAAATACTTTGAGATAACCTTAGAAGAGATGTGTAGAATAAAGTATTATAGTTAGAATGGGAAATTGTATTGGTTCTTAGGAAATTAAAGAACTGCTATTGTATTTTAGGCTTCCTTTGTGAATTTATTGGTCTAATGTCTGGAAAAAAAGTGCAGATGAATACTCTGGGACAGATATTTAAAACTGTCATTTAGAATGTGCTCTTCAATCCGTAGAAGAGAGATGCTATAGAAAACCCAATTATGACTAATCCAAGTGAAAAATACAAGTACTTATTATTTTTTCAAAACCACATTTAAGAATTTTACCATTGGCTCCTCCACTTTCTCCTTCTCTCAAGCCATTTAAAAGACATTAATTTGTTTTTGAAATGTTAGTAGCTTCATCCATGAATTCAGAAATTGCTTTTGATCAGCAACACTGTTTCTTATGAGGAGATACCGCGGATCTTCAATTTCTTAAACAGATTTTACCACTAAACATCCAGTTTGTATAGAATAAAAGACAGTAAAAAATGATTCTCCTAAATGATAACTGTGAATGGATATTCACAAAATCAAACTGAAATGTTTCTCCCTAAATAGGATTTATCTCAAATACTAGTTAAAGAAAGGGTATTCTAACGCAGTATAGCTTATGGAATGCAAGAATCTAAACCAGTATTCACTTCCACCTCCAAGAATGCTACTATGCAGTATAAGTGAAATAAACAGGTTTCTGTGGTTCTTAGAAAGCATAAAAAGAAATGCATTTTATGTTGTAGCGGAATCTTTTTAGCTGTTCTAATCATTAGAGCTATAAGAGACTCAGTTATTTATTCAAAACAACTTAAAGCAACTCTAAAGGTCCCAGTGTGATGTTTTCACTTCTAATTTTCATAAAATGTTGATAAGAGTGGAATCAAACTAGTTAGTTATCAGTCTTGACGTTGGCATAATGTGACTGGAAATGTACTATTTGTAATTACTTGAAAGGAAACAAATTACCTTTAAGAGGAAAACCATAGGTAGAAATTGCAGAAATTAGATGTGTTAGGCTGCTCTTATAAAAAAAAAAAAAAAAAAGTACACATTATTTAACTCGCAGCGTATGAGAAAGAATATGTAAACAAAACAAGGGCAAAAGTAGTATTAGAAGCATGGACTTGATGACCAAGCAGATACTTTTCATCTATAATTTCTATGAAATATGCCAACAGTAAATGACCTTTTTATGGGATTCGTTCCAAGCCTGAGTTCTTGGAAACACAGCAGCAGATGAGGAACTGACTAATTCTGAACTTTCACTTAAAAACCCTCAAAACCAGAGCTTTGGATTTTTAACTTAGAAACAAAGCTTGTACAAAAAATCTCATAGAAAATCTTAGGTCACAGATTATTAAGCATATGCATGCTTTCAGTCGATCCTAATCAGTATAGTTAAACTCTAAGCATGTATGTTGATAAGACTGAGATCCTGTGTAAGCACTATAGTAAATGAAAACATACTAAGGTCTGAACTTAAATCTTTTATGAAAATAAACAGCCATTTTGCTGGCCCAGGACAAATGCAATTTTATACAATGCTTTTCCTGGCTGTCTGAAATATTTTTTTGCCTTCCCCCCCCCCTCCCTCTCCCCAAGTGATACTATCCACTTAGCTTATCATAAGATGAGCACAGAGGATGTTTACTGAAGTGGCAACATCCCAGTCAAGTCAGAGCTGCTACCATGTTTTATACCAGGAGAAAAACCTGCACCACGAATCACTTTCAATAAATTCCAGTCAGTACCATGCATCTTCTAGACTCCAAAGCCAAAAAGGATCACATTGGCAGTTTCATCTGACATCTTTATAAATGAAGAGTAGAATTTTCTGCAAAGTGGAATTAAAATAAATCATTTAAAAATCCAAAGGAGTGGGTTTACTAGCTCCTTTGGTTAACTGTTTTGCTGAACAACCATCATCATTAGAATACTGGGATTTAAATCTAGGCAAAAAACACTGGGACTTCAGTGGATAGACAAAAGAGATGAAATTCAATCTAACAATCTGAACCAAGATGGTGAACTGCTTTTCCTTAACAGCTGCTCATTTTTTCCTCCAAAACAATGTCTTTAACAGGACAGCTTTAACTGGAGGACAGCTACTCTACAAAGTATGGTGCCTTCGATGCTTTTTTTTTTTTTTTTTTTTTTTTTTTTTACCAAGTGGAACAGAAAATGCATAGGAAACTGTAGGACAAGCTCATTGGATATTTTACTGGATGATAAAAAGGAGGGACAAATACAGCAGCTAAATACAAATGCAGCTAAATACAGCAGTTATCTTCTAGTCATAACCATCACACTGCTCCAGCAATACACTGGTGATAACAGTACTGCACAGACAGTTTTCATAGGGTAGAAAAGTGTGGAGATGATGTCATATTGCTCACCTCCCTGTGATGAATTGTTCACTGTGACACTGTGTTTTCCACCACACATTTCACAAAGTAAAACCAATATATAACCCTTTACTTTTACTATATGAGAAACTGCGACTCAAGAGGACTTGAACTGTGAAATTGTCTCTATTCCATCTCTCATACTTGGCTTATTAATTGGAAAACTAGGTCATTTCAAATCTAAGAAATGAATAAAAAAAATAACCATAGCAACATCATAGTCCCAGGACACTTACGAGCAACCAGTTCTTTCTCCATCTAAAAATACAACTGGCCTGCCTTTCATCTCTCTGAGGGACAAAGGGACAAAAATATTGCATTATTCTTACTTTCTTGGTATTTCTGTTTTTGCAGTCTATGGGCCCTGACCCAGACTTCCCCATGGCATTAGTCAGTGAAATTAAGTTTCAATGCCCTTGCAATCTAGAAAGCCAAAAGCATAAAGAAAGGACCATCACCTAGCAGCAACATGCTGTGAAACCGGAAATTCAAAGCCAAATTTCTTCAACCCTGTGCCTGTGCCTAAACTACAAGGAAGGCCTCATCAAGACAGAAAAAGGTTTAATTAGCTGATAATACTGATCCACTCACAACAGAACTTATTTCTTTATATAATGTTGCTGAGGCGTTCTCAGGATGCAGAAGGAACTCTCACCACGTGTTAATTTCAACGCAAGACAACCAGGACAAAACCCTTTCAGACACAAACTGAAATCCTCTAAATATCAGATTTCCATTTCAGCATTTGGACAACATTAAATAGATGCATGAACACATTCATATTTACAGATGGTATGAGTGCTCCTGATAAAAAGGAGACTAAAATGATCTCTTATCAAAAGTTATTTTGAAGTGCATGAATGGCCAAGTACCTCTATTAGCATCATGTCAAACTTTGATATTTCTTTTCAGGAAAGTGACCACTGTCCGGTGATGTTATTTACCTGCATTGTCTGTCTAGTCTGGGCAAATCCAGTGGCTACACCAAGCTATTCAAGTTTCTTACTTTCTGATGATAAGGAAGATTCCTTTGTAGTGACCAAATTGTCCAAACTTTAATCACTATACCTATTGTTTCCGAGCTTAGTAAGATTTAACATCTGATTGAATGTGTTCACTCATAATCCGCACAGGGAAAACAACATTTTAGCTCCTCAAATGTAATCAGCTGCTAACTGAAAGGAAATTAATTTTTAAAGTTGCATGACATCTTCCAGCTAGGCAATGCAACAAAGGCAGCTTCTGTGGGCTAGATACTCCACACAGTCTCCAAATAGTCACCTCAAGAGTGGACTTGCTTTTTTTTTTTTTTTTTATAGAAATAGACAGCACAAGTATTCCTGTAAAAGTGTGTACATTTTACCAGGCTAATGATTTTACTTTCCAAAAAGAAAAATCGAGGAAAACACGGCATATCTATGTCTTGAAATTAAGCCCAAAATGTTGGGCCTAACAGCACTCCTTAACAATGAAATGCCAAGTGTCTCATGTTCCCACAAGTTAGTCAGCATCTTTAAAATAATCTGTCATATTAAAAGACCAATATTAATATCAAGAGATAGGGCTGCTTCAGAGCAGATCATCATCTCCACTTTGCCATTTTTGAACATGTACTTTGTGCTGTCTCTACTCAAAATCTAGTAAAACCATGTTACATGCACATATAGCTGAAGTAATGTATATATCATTACCTAGTCTTTGTAAAACTGACCAGCTTTCTTCAGCATAAAAGGATTTAAAGAAACTTTTTTTTCAGAAAGCTCTGAAAAAACCTTGCATGAAAAACACGCACCTTTAACATTCATCAAGTAGCCAGAGACATTAGTCAGATACAAATATTTAGAGACTTTTACTTTGAGACAGATACCTTGCACTTTGACTATGGTTCCCTTGATTCATGGCTGCTTGTGCAGACCTACCTGCATTAATACGTTGAATGCTGCAGAAGAAAATCGTCCATTGTGCTAAAAACAGTGAATTGTCATGGAACAATTTAATCTCATTTATGAGACTAAATTCCTCATTTAATGACTAGCAGTTCCTCATTTTATGACTAGCATTCTCATCCACATTAAAAAAAAAAAAAAAAAAAAAGCTAATCCGGGGAATCCCTCAGTCTGTAGTTATCTGCTTGGAATAAACACAAGACAAAGATATAAAAACTAGAAATAGCAATAATGATGCTATTGCAGATGTTTTGGTCCAGATTAGGTCCTAGAACCAAATACATATCATGTTGAATCTGTGCATATTATTACTATGTATATGTACTGTACACATGACATCCTTCAACTAGGATGTGATGTGAAAATTGTTGTGGGAACAAAACCAAAACTATTTGCAATTTAACTGCAGTAAAAACTACATTACAGCCTGAACCATAAGAATTACTCATGGGTATTTCATTGTGTCTTATTATTTAAAGTAGTCAAAATATTTTCAATTTCTGAGAAACAGATTTTGAAAAGGCTGTTTTATCAAAGCTAGACTGCAGACATGCATTTGGTTTAACAAGAAAGTTTTATGTGACAACAAGTGAGAAACGGGTCAGATATCCCAGTCCACTAAAAAACCTTTCTACTTTACTCAATTCCATTTGTGCAAAAAGAACATTCAAGAGATTTGTTTTCATTCCAGCAAAGAAGATAAATTCTGAAAGTTCAGATGTTGCGATAAAAATAGATTTTCATCATCTGGTCAGATATAATTTCTTGCCTTTTGAATCCTTTTCAGCAGCAATTGAAAACAAAAATGTTCATAATTATATGTAAATGTCTCCCCCCACATCCTAGGCCTTCTCTCTGAGGTTTAAAAGAGGAAAACTTAGGGGTGTATTCCTGCTAACCAAAATTCATATGGCTTATACTGCATGACTTCCTGATTTTTTTAGAATGGGAAATTGGTTGAGACAGTGCCCATAAACATACCGTTTCTGAATGAGTGAGTTTCATATTTGAGTAGGTTTCTTGAGCAAAAATGATGGCTGGTATCCTAAGGAGCTGCTGTCCTTGTGAAGAAAAGACATATGTATATAAAATATTCAAAATTGAAGTTTGTAAGTGTTTCAGCAGAGGAAGGATCCACATAACGTTAAATCTATGGAGATGTTAACAATAGTGTAGCTTTCCCTCTGAAATGCATATTAACTTTTATGTCATGGTTTGATGACACAGGGAGTTCAGCAGCAATGCTGGTTTAAAGCCTCTGGACTCTTCCTCTGACTCTTTACAAAGTTTATCACTAGCCTCACTGTGTTGAGAATTTGTGGAGCTGTGCTGTGAGTGAATCAGAGTCTGGAAAAATAATGCTCGACCATCTATCTTCCCCTACTTCCCTCACTTAAACTCACAGTTCACAGCCAACACAAGGACTACATGATGGAAGAAGGCAAAAAAGGATGGTATGAGATGAGGAACAGCATGAAGGACAAAAGTAATTTTCTTAGCTGTCCACTAGAGACTGGAGGAGGCAGAGATTCAACCAGCACTACTGGGCAGTCAAACACAATAGGCACCATCTTACTTATTCCAAGCACTGGCCCTTGGATCAGCCCTTGAGGAAGCTGTTTTTTCCACACAGAAAGCTCTTTTTGTGAGGAACAACCTCTAACACCTAAGTTTTGAAACTGAACATGCCCATTTGAACTTACAGCAGAAGGTGAGGATGAGTGAAGAAGTGACAAGACATTGGAATAAGGGAAGAGAGGACAAGAGACTGGGTGATCAGAGATTTCATTGATTCTGTATTTTTCCTTTCAGCTTATATTCTGCCATATGGTTCATCTTTTACTGAAACATCTTTGTTGACACATTTTAACAAGCTCATGAGTAGACAGCAGTCATACCTAGGAACAGTGTCTCAGCCAGATACAGCTGTACAAATTGCTATGATAATAATCTGAACCATAATGGATACATAAAAATATCTGCAGTTTTTTATTTAGTGAGGTTGTCTCAAAAGGGTGCCGTATAAAAAGGTGTATTCTGGCCTGAAAAACTGAAAGTGTCATGCTTTTTGAATGTTGTTATAACATGCAATGAATTCTCAAATTAGAGATATGAAGTAATAATAAACCAGTTACACATCTTTCATGAAGACTTTTGTGGTGGACTTGGGAAACTGCTGTGTTAAAAGATCAATAGAGATCTGTTGAGGCCCTTTTTGAGAAGACAGTTGCAACCCACCTTTGGGTTTTGTTGGAGCCTAGACGCAGACAGCTTAGAGCCAAATTCCATGTTCTGAAGCTAGGAAAATTTATACCAACCTAACTGGACACAGCAGGTATAAACTCAGCTGTGGGTATAAACTCAGCTGTGGCTGCCTTCAGCCATATTGTTGGTACATGCTGCAGTGAAGGCATTACAGGAAATGGTCATGGGGTTATAGCCACAGAAGTACAGATTAAGTCTTCTTTACAGTTTCTGTGTGGAAGAATCACACAAAAATGATCCATGTATATTTGCAGCTAAAGGTTCAAATGAGTTTAACTTAAGGATGCATTTTTTTTTCTTCTTCTTAGACAGTCAATAACAAGTGGAATAAATATTATGGAACTGTCAGGAATCACCTATACTGTGTATACTGGCTGCAGTTTTACTTGGAGAAAAAAAAAAAAGGAAGTCATTTTGCAAGAGAGTGTCGTTACTACAGAAAGTTTTCTTTTAATTAAAAGTAACTGGCAGCAACTTCAAAGAAGGATAATTATACACAGAACTATCTGTCAGGAGAACACTACTTATTGGCACACACTGGAAAAAAAACGCCTAAGAACAAAGATAGGCAACTATTATATGTTTCAGAGGGAGGGGTTGTTTTTGTTTTCTTATTTAAGCTGTACACAAATTCTACTTGAAGAGGAAATCTTGAACTGACCACAACATCCACTTACTGAGAACAAAACAAAAAGGTCTAAAAGACAGAACAAAGTATCCATTTTAAATTATAATTTGTAATAGTGAATCCTCTAAGTTTTTTTTTTACTACAAACCAATTGTTCTACAATCAGAAATTGAACACTACCTTTATTGTAGACATGCTTCTTCATATCTAAGAGGCAGATTAGTTCTGTCTTTAAATGGAAAAAATAAGCTGTCTGATAATGGAACAGTGAGTAGGACTTATAGGATGCAGTTGAAGGCAGTCATATTAAAGAAGAAAAAAGAAAAAGTTTACTTCGTAGGAACATTTACAGAAGATAACATGATATAAGCCGGGTGATTTATTGCATATGTAAAAAGACTTATTTGTTAAATATGAATGTTAGTCTTAAGAGCTTTCACTTGTCTTGGGCTCTCCTATCTTTCAAAAGATTCTTTCTAGCAAAAAGACAAAGAAAGATGTTTTGACATAAGTGACCTAGCTCATAAATGCTTTAATTAAAGGAATATGATAAATTTAGAACAGTTAGCACACAGAAGCTTAGATTGTTTTATCTCTTGTCCTAAAATGTATTTCTGTAAATACAAAGGTTTTAGTGAGGAAAACACAGCCTGTGTATTTTATTTACTTTGTGTGTTTGACATCTGTTTGGTTTCACTAGATATTCTCTGTATAGCATGGTACAAGAGTGCCCTCCATTTATCACCTTTTGGTAAAGCCTACAGAGAGAAATGAGAGAATCTACTTTTCCTAAGTAGAAAAATTATCATAAATTGGCAAAACAAGGCACACAGTCTAAAGGGCAAAGAGAGAGTACCTGCTAGTTCTTTTAATGAAGTTGACAGTATACTTTTCATGCTGCAGTAAATTTCAACTAAGATAATGAAACTATTTTTTCTTCCAGCCAGTCTATGAGAAAAATACAGACTAGACTGCTGAAGAATAGTGTCCAGAAACATTTTGTTACCCTTGACCTTGTCTGAAAGCTTAGTTTCCAGAAACCCTTGTCTTCTGAGAACTTCGTAGCAAAAATGCATTAACAATGAGTTCTGGTCTGTATCATCTTGCAATACCACTCATCTTGTGCAGAAATTAAAACAAAAATGCTTACTTGCATAATCCACAATGCCATTTCCTTTTTGTTCCCATGGTCTTTGGTCTTGGCTAACATGCTTATCAAAAAAACATTGGAATGTCACCAGTTTAGCATGAAATAAGTAATAGAGACTCCTAGAAGTAAATAAAAGACTTTCCAGTTCTCCCATAGTTATTTAACTAGTTACTTAAAAGCTGTGTTTTAAAAAATCAATCAACTGAAATCATAACCATCAAATTAACAAGGTGAGGGCTGGAGAAAAGGAGAGGTTTCTTGACAATATTTCACTACAGGTAAATTTGGCCTCCCAAACTATTTTCTCCTATGATACTTGCTAGAATATGTTCCAAATACAAGTTCTCTGCAGCCCCAGCCATCAACTACAATCATTTCCATCGGAACATATTCCCTGACCTAAGAGCCTGATCCAGAGCCTTCAACAGCAAGTCTGCTTATAATGGTCAGCCCTATCTTTTGCCACAGACTCCAAACAGTGTTCTTTCAAGGGTAAGGATAAAATGGAGGCAACAAGCTAATATAAGCAGAGCACTACTCCTCTACTCAGTTCCTTTGTCTGAATGTACTCTCATCTTGAAATCCTTGCTGCCTCCACCACTCCCCCCATCACCAAAGATGACACATCCCTTGGATATTCATCTTTGAAACATAGGTACTATTCTGTTAAGAACACAAAGTTCTCCTAGGAAACTACATTACACACCTTGATCTAATGCATTTTTTTTCCAAAATGAAAACAGGGAGTCCAAGACACTCCAAAGGATACACTTAAATAATGGACGTTGCAGCAGTCTGCCCTAAACATGCTTTATTGAAGCATGTGCTTTGCTGCTCTACTGGCCTGTCCCAAGGTTAATGTTGATTGTGTGATTTGAACATTAGTGAAGAGAGAGCATTCTTACCCTGCATCCATATTATTGAACTCTAAATGGAGCAATTCTGGATTCTGCTGCTATGGAAGTTGAGGATGTAGTTAGACTTTTCCCCACCCTCAGAGTCCATTCCAGTGTAGCACTTATATCATCCTGTCCAGTAAGGCAGATTTTTCTGGCCTATATTTAAGCAATAAGACATGACAGATTGCTTTTTTTGAAGTGCATTTTCAGAAGATTATTATATGCCTTGGGTGGTGTTATAAGGCAAGAAACCCAAGACATTCCTTTAAGTGTCTCTTTGCTATTATGAAATGGAACTTACAAATCAAAAAAGATGAAGAGAGAGTCAGACTCCTGCACTTAAAGGGCATTATTGACATGGCTATGACATCATTGACAGCCAGTCATGAAGCTCTATGTTCAGACTTTTAAACCCTTTCCATAATTCAAAATAAAAGTAGAGTTTTGCCTTCAAACCTTACCTCAACATTGTAGTGATTATCTGCAAAGTACTCTCTGCCTAATTAATTTTCAAATCTTGTTGTATTCAGATTCATTGATAAAAGTAAGGCTTTGATTATTTTCCCTTTAATATCGTGAAGCAATCAGAACTGTAATATGACTAAGTAAAAGCAGTCTCTACACTCAGAGCTTGATCTGTAGTGGGTCAACTACAATTAAATACTGGGTAAGAGAATGAGGCATTTAGCAGAGCTTTTGTTGACTCTTCTCAAGACTTGAGCTCACTTTCTGACCTACAAAATCACTGCTAAAAAAAACTATCAAGCAGGTTGTTAGACTAATGAATGAATTAATACATATCTGAGCAGCAAAATAAAAGGGAAAATTTTTACCCATTATTTATTAAAAAAAAAGTTGAATTTTCTTTTGCTTACCTGTTTAGCTATATATGCTACTAATCACAGTTGTGTTGTTTTCCAGATACTGTGACTACAAAAGAAAAGCAAGATGCTTTTTTTCTTTTTGTCACTTTTATTCATTAGCAACAATGCATCAAAAGTAAGAGATCCTGAATATAACAAGTTCATTAATTAAATGAAATTATTTGCCTGACAAATTAGAATCTGGGATGCAACACTATCAACATCCACAGATCTGTACCCAGATGGCCTTCTAGCCTTAGTATATCCTAAAAACAGGCGAAGGTTTGTATTGTTTGCTCTGTGGAATCAGACCAAAAAAAAAAAAATTGCTTCTAATCATGTGTTCTAGTTAATAAATACTCCCATGTACTTCTCTCACTGCCCTATCTTTCATTAGGAAAGGTCAAATTAAACTGCTCTTTTTGGTTTGTGACATGTAATTTTTCCATTGATTTAACCTAAAATTAGGCTTGTAGTCTTCAACCTCATTTAACCAAAACAAACTATACTACAACAAGCCAGTATTTCCATCAGGACTCCTAGCCATTATGTAGGACTCAGCCCACCACAGAGTTAGGCCACGGCAAGTGCTGGCCACAAATATTCTATAAGTTCAGCATCCACAGAACCCAGCACCACTGTGACTGAAAAAGTCTTCCTACAGTTAGTAACACTGGCTCTGACATCTGTGAAACCTGCCCTTAGGATGGACATTTGACATCCTGTTACCAAATGTAATTGATATAGCTTTACAAAAGTGGTAGCTTAATTTCTTACTATGTTTAAGAAATGTGAGAACATAGAACAACTTGTGACGTTTTGAACTGTACACATACTTTTCTTGAGGAATATTGCATTACAAATTCATCTTATATAGTGCTTTCAGTAAAGCATTAGTGGAGGAGGAGGTGTTTGAAATTCTACATTTCAAAATACAGTATCTGATCTATCTATAGACAGTCCAGAATGCCTGCTAATTTTCAGCTGTCAAAATACCGAAAGGAATGATCTCTTCACCCCTCACAAGTGAGTTCTCAAAGTTATTTCAAGATTTTGTTTTATTTTTTAAAGAAAACTAAAGTTCAAAAACAATTTATGAATTTCTATATTGCTCTAAAATACGTTCATCGCTCT
This sequence comes from Netta rufina, assembly GCF_964035555.1. Classification (NCBI taxonomy): domain Eukaryota; kingdom Metazoa; phylum Chordata; class Aves; order Anseriformes; family Anatidae; genus Netta; species Netta rufina. The sequence continues at coordinate 4,376,408 of NC_140128.1, read as the reverse complement.
TGAAATTTTGTCACCAAGTCAACAGATAACAATCAAACAAAAATCTAAGCAAGTTAAACAAGAGCACTGGTAATTACCTGAAGCATATTTAAACTTTTGAAGTGCTTCAAAAAATTTCTATTACTGTTGTATCTTAACTATTGCCTTCTACAGAACCCAGAAACTAAAGACTTCTCAAAAACTTCAGGAGTTATTACTTATTGATTCTATAACTAAATCTCCCAAGATCTTCCTGTACTGACTGTCTCATTGAACTCAAACTTAGATTAGCTGAACCTAAGATGATTTGGCTTAACCAAAAAAACAACAACTAGCAAACAAAAAACAGCTATGAAAAATTACAGGTCTACAAATATTTTAAAGGGAAGAAGTAATAAATGTAAAAAAAAAAAAAAATAAAAAATAAAAAAAAAATAAAATAACTTAAGGAGAAGGAGCAATATGAAACAACCAGTAAAACGGTAACAAAGAATGAGACAAAATTAAGACAGATTTCCTGGACTTTCTACTTCCCCCCCCCACACACACACACACAAAAAAAAAACACTTTAGGTGTCTCACAACTATATATCCTATATAAAAGGGACTTGTATGTTTATTTCTTTAAACAGATATCAAAACCCAGAAGAGATGATCCTGTGCCATATAAAATTACACAGGGTCTAAAAGGATCACCACCATAATATTCTTCACTTCACTCACAGTTTGGTCAGAGAAAGTATATCAGATACTCCTGAATGTAACCAGTCTATGGTTTGCAAAACAAAAGAAAACAATCAACATGGCTTTGTAAAATGTTCTCATTATCTCACCATTTTGCACAGGATAGTGTGTTTCAGATTCAGTGTGAATTATGAGACAACTGCCAGACATTGGACTTTGGTATTTTACGCCCAGAGTATAATACACATTATGCACAGTGTTGAGCATCTATTAATATAAGACTACATACATCAGTTACTACTTGGGTATCTAGGATGTGGATTGATCAGAGTCTGGCTCTTACTTACTTCTTTTCAGACATGAATTTAATACATTTTCCAACAAATTTTCTTCTATGTGAATAGTATTTAAAGACATCACTGTAACACACATTGTGCATACAAAATAAGAGTCTTAATAGTCTGCAGTACAACGCTTATTAATACTATTTCAGAATTCTGCAACAAATGGGTTTTAATCTTATTTTTAATGTTTCATTAACAGCTGTGGCATGTTTTAGCTGAATTTTATTCCTTAACAGAATACATTACCTTTACCTTGGACAATGCGATGAAGAATTTATTTTTCAGGTTTTTTTTTTTTTTTTTTTTTTTTTTTTTAACTTGGATGAGAACCAGTGTTCCTATATGAGAGCACTGAGTAATCATGTGCAAAATAGGACCACCCAACATCTGTCTATATTCACTTGGAAGAGTTTTATATTCCTCTGCTATAGGACTTGCAGGAAATTTATGCCGAATACATGGGTGGGGTGGGAGAGAATCCTTCCTCTTTGCTTAATCACATTCAGGGCTGAGCGATGATCCATTTTGTCTGGTTCTCTCCATTACTCTTTCTAAAATTAACTCACATCTGACATTATAACATATGTTAAATATTATGTAAGTGGTCTGTTCTATATTTGGTTTATTCAGTCATAAATCCTGGCATGCATACTAAAAAAAAAAAAAAAAAAAAAAAAAAAAAAGTAGCACTGTGGAGAAAAAAAACTTTTGCAGACAAAATCGTGTTCGTAAAAGTTGGACTCCCCCACACACCTCAAGTACATAAAAGGAGCTGAAATAATCCACTGTATGAAAGCTAACAAGATTTTATCCACTAGGGAAAATATTTTGCAGGTGAATATGTTCATTTACTTTGTGGAAATGGAATTTTCACAGTCCAGGGGAGCTTAAGAGCAACAGCTAGATATGCTGAAATAGGTTCCAACCTGGCAAAGCCAAGGTGTCCATAACCATGTGAAAGTGACACATAATGGCTAGAACAAAGGGCTAGGAGCTCCATTCTTACCATTCTTAATGTTCTTGGTTTTCTACTGTTTGGCTGGGGATTCCAAGCACTCTCTGTAACTTGAAATTATTAACAAGCTGTAAACCATGTAAAAGCTTGGCCAGTACTAAACCTTGACTGGTTTTCTGAACCAGTCAGTCATCCTGATTTCCCAGCATATTTGTCACAACTGAAATTTCCCTGAAAGCCATGCACCATTTTGTATAAATTTTCCAATACTGTCTTACACCAGTATTAACTGTCTCATTCAATTTCATTTAGCTGAAATAAAATACAGAGGCACTGAATTATACATAGCACACCGTTTTAATTTTAAGGCCACTGACCTCTTCTTTATACCCATTGTTTTAAACCAGTAAGTAGCTGAAGAATTTCATACCACAATTGCCTGAATAACTGTAGTGAATTTAGGCTTCAAAATCTACAACATGGTTTGGGGGTAAGAGATAGCTGATAAGTATATCTTCATATCCACTCCTTAGTTCCCATTTTCTGAAACTAGCTTGACAGCACAAGATGCACACCAAGTTCAGTCCTGAAAGAATTTTCTAACTGGTGTGTTCCCCAAAGGACAAATGTAGACTCTTACATAGTTAGGAGACTGCAGCAACACAAAAGTTATGACTGTCAAAGAAACTGAAATCAGCTAACAGTGAGGAGCATAAATATCTTCAGTAGAGGTGTTAGACTGACCAGTCCTTTCACCTCAGGAGTTTCCAGATGCACGTACAACTCAGAAAGTTGGGTATTGTCTGACAAGGGGCTTTTGCCTATGCTGCTCTCAACCAAGTGCCAATTACAGAAACACCAGCTATTCAGTTCTGGAAATCTTTCCTCCCAGCAGCTCAAAAGGCCTCGTTTCACAGAAAGGTGTAATTGACATTTCCTTGTACCAGCTCCAGAAAACAGCATATATGTATTTCTCTGATATTAACATCAAATCTGTGTTGGTAGAGTAAAGCCTTTCTCCAGTGGTTTCTGATGGTATAGGAGACTGATTCAGACCGTGGAGCCCCCACACTATGGCAACAAGGGCAGAATACAGATCTGTCACTGAAACTTTAGCACATTATTAACAAGCTGTAAAACATACAGAAGTATAGCTCTGTACCACTTAATTGTTCCTATCAGAAGTCATAAACAGAAAGAGCTATTTTAAAAAGCTGAACAAAACAACAGGTAAAGAAGATTTTTAATGCAGTGACAGTTATCCAAAAATCTGCATTTTTATCTCCTTTATATCAAATTATTTCATAGCCATAATTATATCCTAATTATAATGTCTATTTCTGAATAGAACTAAGTTCAAGCCACATATAATTACTTCTCTCTTTGGTCATTGGTGCTTAAGAAACCAACTTTATAGCATTTAAAGCCACAATGAGATTTTCACGTGCCAATATATTCATACTGATACATACCAAAGCACAGTCACAGAAGAGCACTAAAAGGCTTAGACTAACTCACATAATAGAGCAGCACATTGTGAGTGCCTGACTACTATGAAAGGATATCTATATTCAGTTGCAGCTGAGTTGTTGAATGGATGGTTCGTATTCTAAACTGATTCTATCAGTTTGAACCATTATAAAATATACAGAAAATGCTGCTATCGTTGTTTGGAATGAGAAATATTTTGCATTCGTGTTAGTAGAATATGACATATGATGGTCTAATATGATGGCTCAGTGCAGTGGAGATCAGATTTTAGTCAGCACAGGCTGTAGGAATGGGAGCTGAACATGTAACGGCCTGCTTTATATTTCTTGACAGACAGCTGGGCCTTCTACAATTGCTATTTTCCTACTAGCACATTAGACACTTCAAATACAGCATATGTAGATTTCCCAGCACTGGTGCAGCAGGTTTTTATGAATTGACATCACTTAGACTATTGCACAAGAACTAAATCTACTCCATAGTTACTGCTGAAACTAGCTTTCCATTCCCTGGTTACCCCACAATCAGCCAGAGTCGCTTGCACAGGTCTGTTTTCTTGAGTGTGCAAGAATGCTCACAGTTATTAACTGACCTAACACTGATCTAGGCTGTGCTGCAGCCTAGTGGGCTAAGGCAGAGAGAATGGAGCTAACTATCACAGCAGGAGAACAGACATTAGAGAGACAATACTGGAAAAATAATTTGAAGACCAAGAGTCTAAAAGAACAAAAAAAAAAAAAAAAAAAAAAAAAAAAAAATAGATACCAGGAGAAAGGAAAAAGGAAACTTTAGTTGAAAATAATTTTGCTGCCATAAGAAAACTCCTGTAGCAACTTATCAACACATTTCACAATGTCAGAAAGACTAGGCATTCCAGTCGTAAACATAACAATATCCTTCTGACCCAACAACACAGCACATTATGGGAAAAAAAAATAAAGCTCTCAAAAACTTGTAACTTCAAATGCATAGGAAAATATTTCTCTTAAAGCCCCTCAACACACTTTTGATGCATGGTACATACAGTAACAGGGAGAATCCAGAATATTTCCATTACAGAACAAATGAAAGGAACCAAATTAAGACTGGGTGAGTAGTATAAGTAGGGTGGAGTGACAATGATGAAGGATTAGACATGGCAAAAGGAAGTTGACTAGATCCTTAAACAGTTCACATCCAGATGCTTCATTATTTAAATTTCTCACAAAGGTGTGGAAAGTTTTTAGAAAAAATGCAATTTTTTGAAGGAGCAGGATGTAGCAGAGAGCAGGAGGAGGAGGAGAAGCAGTACTTAGGTGGATGTTACCTGAAACTCATTTTTAGCCTTCGAATCTTTTCATTAAAATTGCTTCCCCCAACTCAGCAGGCAATTAAACATATTTGAACACAGACAACATACAAGTACACACAGGAGACTGTGGAAAGCTGCAGGTCACAGGTGTCATTCCAAAGCACCAGAAGGACCTTACTAAGAGTTCTGTGAGCAAGGTAACAGTGTTGAGAAGCAAAATCATGACTCATTTGTTAGCTATCACATTCAAAACAACAAAGCCTCCACAGCCTCAACAACATAGGATTATAAAAGCACACATGCACAAAAACAACAACAAAAAACATTATGGTTTAATCCACTCCAACGTTTTAGCTGAAACTTCTTTCTACTGATTTCAGTTGTTACTCCATTTATCAGCTACCCACTTTGAGACACAGTGGGCATTGAACCTGTTTGCCTCAGGCTTCCTCTACACACAAAATGTGTATTGCCTAGTGATTCTGATGCAATAACATGGTGCAAACCCTTCTTCCTCCACATACAGACATACTTCTCCTGTACATATGTACAAATGCTTTTACCAGCCTAGCTTTACATGGAAATGAAAACCTTCTTGTCCGTGGTCTAACTATATTCACAGGTATGAATTATTTCAGCTACTAAAGAAAACCAATCTGACTGTAACCTACAAAGCTACAGGAGAATACAGTGCATAAAGACCACCTTAGTCTACATGAAAATGCATATAAGTATCTTAACTCACCAAAACTTCATTTTCCAGCAAAAGGATTAAAAATAAACAATAAGTAATTGTGCTGAAAAAGAACACAGGAAAACCTTAAGACCTATTGTAACTGATTTGTTTACAGAAATCTCCTCAGAAGGAATCATTTCATAGTCAAAAGTCAAAGCACAACTCTAAAGAGATGAATAATGACAATAGTTATGAAATAGTCAGGAAATTGCAGATTTCATGAACACACACACAGGAAAAAATATCATATTATGCAGTATTAGCAATGTTCTACTTGGGTAACATATCTCAAAAATCTAATACGATACACAGATGGAACTGTGACTGACAATAGCTCAATACAGTCTTCAGCTAAGTCCAGCAGTCCAGGAAAATATGCAAGCCACATTTTTGCATTTCTCAATTATAATTTCTACCTAATTATTACCTTCTTGGCAGATTTCCTGTTTTCACTTGCACATGATTCTTAGAGTATTGGATTCCTATAATGCAGTATAGCACACATCTTTTCATGTTTGATCTCCCATTCATTCATACAGGAGAGGTTGACTGAAAACAGGATCAAAGATTTCTTAACTTCTTTCTTTTTCTGTTTTCCCTGATGACAATTCCACGCTAGTGGTTCTCTTTTATTGGGCAACAAATTAATTCATGTTAGTCAATACCTGATCTGAATTTGTGTGGCTAATTAGCAGAATGTCTACAGGCATAGAACAAACCAAGCAACACATTTTTGTTTTCCAAGAATGCTAAAATTCAGGTAAGCTTGAGACAAATCACACTCTCAAAGGCAAAGGGATGTGATGTAAATTCATTCTTTTAAATCCTACCCACTGGTATCTGTTGGCATTATTAAAATAAGCTTCATATGCCATAATCACAGAAGTTGAAAGGCACCCACAAGGATCATCAACTCTCACTCCTGAACCCACACAAGAGCATCCAATAATCAAACCATATTTCTGGGAGCATCATCCAAATGCTTCTGAGCTCTTGAAGGCTCAGTGCCGTGACCACTTCCTCGGGGAGCTTGTCCCAGTGCCTGACCACCCTCTCAGTGAAGAACCTTCTCCTAACGTTCAGCCTGACCTTCTCGTGTCCCAGCTCCATGCCATTCCCTTGGGTCCTGATGCTGTCCCCAGAGAGCAGAGCTCAGCGCCTACCCCTCCGCTCCTTGTGAGGGAGCTGCAGGCCACCATGAGGCCTCCCCTTGGCCTGCTCTGCTCTGGGCTGAGTAATCTGAATGACCTCAGCTGCCTCTTGTGTGTCTTCCACTCTAGACCCTTCACCATCTTTGCAGCCCTCCTTTGGAAACTCTCTAATAGTTTTATGTCCTTCTTATGTTGTGGCACCCAACTGCACACAACCCTTGAGGTGAGGCCTCAACAGCACAGAGCGGAGCCGAACAATCCCTTCCCTGGACCAGCTAGCAGTGCTGTGCCTGGTGCACCCCAGGGTACAGCTGGCCCTCATGGCTGCCAGGGCATGCTGCTGGCTCATATTCAACTTGCCATCTACCAGATCCCTTTCCACAGGGCTATTCTCCAGCCTCTGGCTCTCCCATTTGTACGTCTACCCAAGGTATCCCTGGCTCAGGTGAAGAATGCAGCACTTGCTCTTACTAAATTTCATATGGTTGGTGATTGCCCAGACCTCTAACTTGTCAAGATCTCTCTGCAAGGTCTCTGTACACCAAGGTATTCAACAGTTGCTCCTAATTTGGTATCATCTACAAACTTAGCGTGTGTTCGACCAGATCATTTATAAAAGCATTCAAGAGCACAGGCCCTAAAATTGAGTCCTGGAGAAACCCCACTCATGACTGACTGGCCGCCAGCCTGATGCAACCTCATTTACCACAACCTTTTGAGACCAACCTAGCAGCCATTTGTTCACCAATCATATTATGTACCCATCTAGCTGTATATTGGACATTTTGTTCAGAAGGATACTATGAGAGACAATATTGAAAGATTTGCTAAAATAAATAAGTAAAACAAATCTACTGGCTTCCCTTGATCAACTAGATGGGTAACCATGTCATAAAATAAATTAAGTGACATGGTGATAGTTTTCACTAATTCTGTACTGTTTTGTTGTACTTGGCATGCAAAATATGAATGTTAAATGAAGATGGTTGTAAGTGGTTGTTTTATTGTTCTGCAGTCTGTGTTTACTTTTACAGACTTATGCACTCATAATTAAGCTGCAGAAAACCATGGATTTACTGTCTCAGTTAGTAAGCCAGAATATGGAAAACTGATTTGGTTCTGGTCATTTTTCAATAAAGAGAGGTGGTTCTGAATGACTCTTAGAACACAAACAGCTTTGACAGATATTATGCAAGTATAAATAGTCACTGTAAACTGACTCAGATTTAAAGTAAGAATCAGGAAAACTATCGTGGATGTACCTGCTAACACATTTTTAAAAGAGATCACAAGAAAAGCTGCATAGGTTTTAAGGTCCTTTTCAATAGTAACACCGACATCCTTATTGAGCTATAAGATCATGACTGTTGGTAGCTTGCTTTCAGCATTTCTTATGTTTTTCAATGACTAGCATAGTCCTGTAACACTTACCTATCTTGTTCATAACCATACTATTGCTACAAATAGCAAAATATTAAAGAAAAAGAGGGGAAGGGGAGTTAGAAACGTGAATAAAATGCAAACGACATAAAATAATAAATCAAAGACCTAAGCTCTGACATTTGGATTTCTGGTGGTCCATATGTTTTACATATTATGAAACCATCATCATAAACAATTCTTGCTAAAGAATACAATTCACATTCTTCCTAAACCATCCTATCTCATTTGTTTACAGTTTCCTTCTCAAAAGCTTCATTAAATTGAAGACAGCATGAGCAAGTTGAAACAATTCATAAGGAAAAAAAGATCTCTATTAAATAATGTCAACTTCAAAGGCAACAATAAGTAATCTCCTGCAAAGGGAAGGCTGTGAAAGCATCTTTTGAGCTGGTTAAAAACTGGCAATTATCAATTTCATTTTGACATGAATGAGAGGGAGGAATGTTCTGTACATGCTTTAATCTTCTAACATATATTTTATAGCAAAATAAAAATTCAAACCACCTTAAGATATTTTCACCGAACATTTAACTAAGTCTGTACTAGCACAAGTAACTACATCACTGAAAGGCATTATGCCTAATATGTTTTCTTTATCCTTTAGTTTTTATAGTCCTATTGGTTTTGGTAGCAATGATCTAGTATTTACCCAAAGAAAAGATATCAGCTGGGTAGCCTTCTCCAAGGCTCAGTATGAGGTGCAGTTGCAAAAGATGTTGTTATGGGAGAGAAGCATCAACACTCAGTCAATGGCAGACCTCTTTCCAAAGGGCTCCAGCAATCAAGAGAAATACAGTGGGATACAGAAGTCAGGAGTCTACGTGTAAGATCAAAAGAGGGTAGCACTTGGCTTACTTGGCCCTTCACACACAGTGAAACCACCAGTTCAGAAAGCAGCACCCTTTTGCACCAATTAAAGTTTACCAGTGTGCGTGGGCAACTCTTCTGTTCATATCACAAAGGGAAAATTCTAGTGCATTGCCCTTCTTTGTCACTATAAGGCCCACTCCTCTTTTAACAATGCAGTCATGACATATCAGCTATAGTAGTTTATTATTCACAAGATGCTCTATTGTAGCAGATTGATCTAGCAAAAAGTCTTTCTGAAAATCTGATGGGATTGCTTCAGAAATTCAGATGTTATACCAGACACACTTAGCCTATTAGAAATTTGGAGATGGTTTAAGAAAATATGGACACGGATGGGCCCTAAGGTCCCTCCCATTCCAAACTGTTCTGATTCTATGATGTAATCATCTGTAATCATCTCTCTCTTTTTTTTTTTTTTTTTTTTTTTTTTTTTTTTTTTTGTGAGTTTGGAAAGCCATGCTTGCAGAAGGAAAAGAACAACCACTTGGCCAATTTATACCACAGCTTACGGTGTGGTAGGTATGTGTATACACATGCCACACATTGTGTGGGGAGGTCAGTCTGAGAAATATATTAATGATCCAGAAGCTCTTCTTAATTCAGAAGCTGCTCCACGATATAAAAACATGATTAACATGGCTTAAAAACCTGGTTTTACTTAAATCTGTGACCATTAAGTGATCTAGGTCAAGAATCAGCAGCCACTCAAGGTTGCTTTATAAACATTCATTTTTCAACCATTTTGTCTTTAACTCCCTCTATATAATTACCTCCTTATTTCTATGCACACTAATTGATTCTCTAAGGATCTACATTCCTATTTTATTTTTATCACATATGCAAGATAAAATGGAAAAATACAACTAATTCTTAGTTTTTTCCTAAATCTCCGCTTCCTCCTGTATTCAGTGGTACTGTTTTCACAGCTCCAATTACCATTTATAGGTATTATTATTTTTATTACTATTTCCAGATATTTATATCTTGCAAAGGTTACATGAAGTCGCCTTTCTGTTCTCCACATTAGCCACTTGTGGATCAGGAAGAAATCATTTTAAAAAAACAACACTAAAGACAGCAAAATTGTACTACAGTAGTCACAACATATGGATGACATATCAAATGTTGGCAGGCTTAGAGTAAATAATGATTTTTATTTATTTACTTTAGGTAGCAGCTATCAGATTAAGAGAGTTATTGTCTTCTATTTCCCATGAAGATAGGGAGTGTAAAGTAACTGGATCCTTTAAGCAACAAATTCATCGGTGCCCCCACTTGTTACCAACTCTGATATGTCTAGAACAGACTCCCATTCTCATTTTATTATTATTTATTTTGTGCATAGAGTTTTGTACCTCCTTTACACTGATGTAGGTATTTAGGGTAGGTGGAATACTGTGGAAAATATTGATATCACTGAGCTACGTGGCTTATACCAGAAAACAAGTTAAAAATAGGTTAAAGATGGACAAAGATCCACAGTACATACATGTAGCTCTATGCACTCTTAGTTTGAATAAAGACATTTCAAAAATGGACGAAAATGTCTTACAGTATTTATCTATAGTACGGCATAGTACAGCAGAAGCATTTCAGACTTCCACACTGCTTGGCCAACATGTCTGTTTCTCACTTAGGAGACTAGGAAAGTTCCATCTCTTGGGCTATTTAATCCTCAGCTTCTTTGCCAAGATCGCCGGCAAAGCTATCAATTATCACATCACAAAAAGAGAGTGAACAACCATCCTGCAGGAGCTGGCATAAAACCATCAACTCCTTTCACATACCTCTTCATAGCTCTCAGATGGTAGTAGTTTTGGGTTGCTACTGAATAAAATATTTAAAGTACTCATTTTTTGAGGAAAAAAAAAAAAAGAACAAAAAACGTTAAAAATGATGTCACAAGGTCTTACTACAAGTCTTACTGAAGCCTATTCCATGACATTATCCAAAGGTCTGATGGTTCCCATATTTAGACATATCAGATTCTCTTGTTAGTGTGGTATCTCAATCCTTCATACTCATTTTTAGGTGGGAGCCCAATGGGTCAGTGCCAGCAAGCTTGCTAATGCTTGTTCACCGGAATCCGTAGTGCTGGCGAACATTTCACTGCAACTCTACTTAAGGGTCTCAAGTGTATTTCAGCACACTCAGGGTATTAGAGCTTTATATCATTTGAAAGAATCCTTTATTTTTAGTGCTAAATCAACAAAGCTGTTAGTGTCATTTTCAGTCAGACTGTCATCTACTGGGAATTCAAAATTACACTCAGCTGCAAACTATTGACACTCCTCTTAACAAAAAAATGTTTTTAATAAATCTTTACATTAGCCTATGAGATTAAAAAAAAATCTTTACCATGAAATATACAAGTGTATAAGTGTTTTATGAAAGTTTTATTAACTTTACAAAAGAAGAATTGGCAGTGAACCATGAACATCCTGTACTCCTAACACGTGGTTATAAATTACACGTTCTTTCCAATAACATCTGAAAAAGAGACTGTAATTTAAATTTCAAAACCACTTGGCATACCTACTATATAGTGCTGACATGAAGTACAGGGAGGATCTGGAGAGACTCAAACAAAGAGTGAAAATATAAAGACATCCTTAGCTAAAAAGCTGCTGATGAATACAATTCCTTTCCAGCTGGACAGGGATCAAGTACTTGCTTGTCATATCATTCAATGCACTGTTCAATCAGGGATTCTTCCTTTCAACAGAAAGAAAACTTAAGTGCTGCTAATCATCCCTTGTAGAACTTTATCTTGCAGATACCTTCTTTATGTCAGGATTTCTCAATGACCATTGCCAACAGTAGAAGGATCAAAGTTGTTATTAAACAAAAATGCAAACATGCCTTCACTGATGGGGAAAAGCAGTTATCTTGTATTCTTGCATACAAGATTTGCAGCTACTAGCAGCTTAATGATATTTAGTGAGAAGCAGAAAAATAAGAATAAAAAAAAAATAATAAAAAACAACACACATGAAGACTATCAATAGAAAACACTTCTACTTTCCATTTCTAAATGACTATTTAGAACCAATATAAGACAACTTGCTTATTTGGATTTCCAGTAAGATATGTCACTTCATCCATTTAAAGTATGTAATTTAAAATAATAAAATATTCAAAACTGATGTTTTTCAAATAGACCTACTGTTTTTCATAACACATAAACTATTCTCTGAAATGGTGTAGTATTTTCAAGTCTTATAAATGCCTTTAATAGACAATATATGTTTAGAAGAAAGGTAAATTATTATTATTATTTACTTTTTTTTCTAAGCAGATTGGGTAAGTAACCTCACGCAACTCATCTTCACAGTGCTGTCTGGATAAAACTGGTTTTTCTGCCTTCCAGCAGTACGCAAAAACCTGGAGAGAAGTTAGCTGCCAGTGGCTTGAATGGAACGCAAGCCTAAGAAGAGAAAGCCAAGCCGCAAATAATCATGCAACATTAAGAATCCTTAAAGACCAGTCCTTAGCATAATGAAAACAAAAGAGTACTCAGAGAAGAGCAAGTGAGAAGAAGAACAAACAAATAAAAAATACCAGCTACACAAGAAGTTGAGACAAAAAAACTATACACCACTGATGAATAGTTCTTGTGATTAAAATATGTAACAAGATCAACCAAATTTTGTAACAGCAGATTTACCAATTTTGCTGAAATTTTAGTAATAACTAATTGCATGTCTACTTTTGTAAAGGAAGGCAAAAAAAAAAAAAAAAAAAAAAGATCCAGAATGGTGGGTAAAAAGGACTTCATTTAGAAAACTTAGAACAGCTGTGGCAGGCAACTGTGTCTGAGTAGGATACAGTTACACTTTCTGCAGCCCCATGGTGTGAAGCACTATGTTCTTAGAAATGTGAAACATCATCTGACATTTGAGAAAGTGTTAGGAGACATAACTCGTTCACTGGACAGTCTGGGTCAGGTAGAAAAACAAATTGTTCCTGAGAATTCTTTTGGGAAAAGTGATCAGCATGTAGTAGCACCCGCCCAGAAGACCTAATCCTTGCTATGGTGCATCAGAAACTATGTTGAGAGCTGTGCCAAAATTCTAATTCATACCTTGGATTTACAACAACCTGAATAGTAGCTACTGAAAAAACCTGGACAGCAACTGAAAATACTTCATGGGCATTTATTTATTTATTTTTTTCCTAAGCCTGTGTAAGGCTATGGACTTGCAATCCATAGAAAAATCAGAAATATTATTCCTAGCTGACTAGATTCTAATGAGGTAGAAAACTGAAGTGTAATCATCAAAACAGGTCTTGATGTTTATAGCCCAGCCAATAACTGAAATTCATATGCATTACTTATTCTGGAGAAGGAAAAAAAACAAAAAACAGTTCAATTTCAAAGCAGTGTTAGAAATCCATGTTAATGAAAGTTGAAGATGACTGCATTTTAGTCTGTAATAAATATTTTGTTCAACTTCAAAATACTTTGAATCTGAAACAAAATAATAATTCTGAAGTCTTAAAAGTAGTTTAAAACCAAAGACCATGTTTTTCAAATACTACAACAGACCCAGATCTTTCAAAGAGAACAATAAAATGTTTTGCATAAAAAATATTTTGGCTTGATTATTGTTTTGCTAAATGTTTCATACAATTGTCAGGATGGCAAATTTTCATTTACACAAAAGTCTTAGGAACTTGTGATCTCTTCCTCAAATACTCACATTAAGGCAAGATTTACAGACTGAATATTCAGAAAAAGTGATTCACAGAAGTGGATCTAGTAACAGAAATAGGTTATTCATTTTTTACACTGAGCTATAGGTCCAATAGAAATAAAACTGGATGTTAGTGTTGTTTTGATATAGTACCAAAATAATCTGTAATACTGAAAGAAGCATGTTTTCTCTATTTTTATTCAAACATACAGCTAAAAAAAAAAAAAAAAAAAAAGTTGGAATTTTCTCAGGGTACAATTCCTCTAGATTGCTAGTTGCAATGGTACTGCATTGTTCACCAGTAGTCTGATGACATGGTTTCCCAATGCAAAGCTGATGGCCACAAAACCAACTGAAATGGCACCTATGCACAACAGTTGTTATACAACTGTTCCACTTCTGAGTTGTGGTGGTAAAGCTTTCTGTGGACTACTCTGATGTGGTTCAGGAATTCATCTAGATTAGAAAGGGAATGAAAAACAAGCTACTGCGGTAATTGAGAAGAAGGAAGCACTGCTGAAGGTAAATAATTGTACCATGGCTTCAGTCTGTCTGTCATTGTAGCTTTCTCTTTTTAAATCTGTCAAGAACTGCACTGAAACAATCAACACAGTTCAGTGTCTAGAGAGCTTTCATTAGAGAGCAATGACATTTAGGCTCTGCTAAGCTTCAAGGTAACAATTTGCAACTGCTTAAAGATGACACAACATATCGACTTTAATCTTTATTCCTATGATACTTACCACTTTATTTACCATCACTGGTAATTTTTAAAGAAAAAACAAAATAAAACTAAATACATAAACAAAACAAAGCATAACAATAACACGTGATCTGAAATCTTTTTAACAAAAAGGGTTTTCATTTTTCAGATGCTAAAAAAAAAAATCTACCCTTGACTTAAGACCTAGGAACCCTTGACCAAATAAATTAATTTTTCCAGTTCTGAATAAGTGATGCTCTCTACAAAGTAGAACTTGCCCTTCTATGAAATGTGTTAAAGGAAAATGTCATCCATACAGTGAGAATGTTGAATTACAAGGGCATGATGTTAATCATAGCAGATATCAGTGCTATGGCATAACAAAAAATAAAAGAAGCAAAGACAAGGAGGAACATGTACCACAATTTAAAAATAGAACTCCCATTCTTACAGCAGGATGACACTAATGTATTAGATGCAAAGAACTTCTGGTAAGTGAAGTCTAACAGTTATTATATAAAACACTATATGGAGTGCTACAAAAGCAAGTTGCTTAGTATAAAAACGAAACCCTATTAGGAATCTGTGGCAGAATGACTACTTTTATAAACAGGCCAGAAAGAACAGCCCTAGCTTGAAACATTTGCATAATCCCACTACATTCAGTTGTGTGTCCTGTAGATGAATGCTGATTATAGTAATTGCACTATGTGTTGCTTACACTATCCTTTGACACTGGCAAATAACTGGCATGTAACACAATACTATTTAATGTCTTCAGGGCTCACATTTTAAGAATAGGGGAGGGAGGAAATAAAATGTTCCTGATGCTACAAACAAGATACAAGTAGAAAAAAAAAAAAAAAAGAAAAAAAAAAAAGATGGAAGCATTATTCATGGCTTGGTGACCTGACTAACAGCTCTACAGCTGGAAATTTTAAAAGAAGAAAAATATCATTGTAGTATTTTTACTTAGAATTCAGGATTTTATTTCAGGTGTTGACTATTCAACATCTACAGATAATTCTGTCCTCATTTACATGAAACTTACCTTATGAGATAAAAATCTCATAAAACTTAGCCTCACAGTAAAGAGAAAAGGGAAGTATGAGATATGGTCATAAAAGTCCTTAAGAAAATGCAAGGACTAGAGGGTGTCTATGATCTTTGGTTTCAAATTCAACCCTCAGCAAGAATTCTATCTCAGAGGAAATAATACATAAATGACAATGGTGTAGCAGTATGAAAAAAGCATGGAGTCATTACAAAGTTTTGAACCCAGATGATCCAGAAACTTCCTAGCTGTGGAAAATATAATAATAATTTAAATAATCACCATGTTGTATCTCAGAGTAATGACTCCTTCTTTAGAGATATACATTTTCTATGTGAACTGAAAGACTGAAAATGATGTGAAAGGAATGACAAGAATCACCTCACAATATGGTTATGAAAACACGGCACAGAATATTCATGGATACAGAAAATAGAGAATTTACAGTACCACAAGATAAGCTCACTTCCTAAACAACAACTGACTACTATTTATAAGAAATGGATAAGTAAGATTCTTCTGTGGAAAATTCCTTATCATGCAAGTTCACAAAAAAGCTGTTAGTGGAAATATTTCCACCTTAGTGGAAATATTCCAAGCATGATTCTTTGCCATTCCTTATTTCTATCTGTCTACAAGGGAAGTGTGACCTGGACTTCACTACGCAAATGACAGTATCCATGCAATGGATAATTTCAAACTGTTATAAAATTCTGAAAAAGATTTATATTCCATCTACAAGTAATTTGGGTTAGAAAGTTTTACCACTATGGCCATTTATAGGGTTCTGAGATGTCATTGACCTGAGAAAAATAATTGTTTCAGAATCCTTCAAGGAAAGACTAAACCTTGGTAGTTTAGAAGTAGGCAACATTTGTGTTCCAAAAGGAAAATAGGTAAAGAGGGAAACAAGTCAGCTACAGCTGTTGTAAGTGGCCTGACAAAGCTGCTGCATAAACATGCAAGAAAATAGTCTGAAGACTGTTCATGATTATTCTGTAAGGTTAGTCGAGCTCATAACAATTTCTTGTAGGAAACTGGTTAGCACCTCATGTATCAAAGACTTTTAGCAGCTCTAAAGTACTTGTTCTAAGTAGTAGATCACTCCTAGGTTTCAAAAGGTTGGGAATAAAATCCTACACTTCTACAGCACAAAGTGATAAAAACAAGGATATTTGAAGACACCTCTACCTATTTATGTTTCTGTGTAACTGATTTTATGAGATTATGATAGTAATAAAAATTACCAACCTGAAATTCCAGGCAAGGCTGTACTAGCAAAGCAAATCACAGGCTAAGATTTATTACTCCTGACTATTTTAACACAAATTAATTAAAATTATTTATAGAAGTTCAGTTTTGCTTCCAAGATACTTTTTATTTGTGATCACAATTATGGAGTCACACAGAAAAAAAATCTAACATCTGTTATATACTATCACACAAATATTAGATCTGCTAAAGTTCTGAATAAGCAAGATATTTTTTTTTTTTCAAAGCACTGAGAATAGTTCTTAATATAAAATAGAGAACAATAATACTGTAATTACAACCTCTTCTGATCAGTTAACTGTTTCAGGCTTTCTTTTGTCAACTTTACAATCCATGGTAGGAGCTTTTTATACTATTTTGTCTTACCATCTCTCTTCCAGCTGTACCTAGCATTGTTTAGGCTCCTATCTTGAATATTCACTACAGCTGTTAGAAGTATTTTTTTCCTTCCCTGTTCTTTCCAGGTGTTTTAAAACATTTTTTGAAAGATACTATTTTTATTTTCAGAACATCAAGAATTTGTAATATTTTTTTTGTAACGTTCTCTCTCTTCCTCATTTCCTCTGTTTATCCTAATCTGTCCATCTATTATTTCAATAGTAACTCTTGAGCACTCTTGCATATCTAACAGTGCTGAACATTAATAACAGAGTTTTACAAATATGTTTTGCATTTCAGCTCAGAAGTGAACAGGTCCTTGACATCTATCATATCAAAAGACAAACATCCATCAACAATAAAGGAAAATTTTCACACAGTTCCAATCTTTTCTTTGCAGAGCAACTCAAAAGGCAATGAAGGGAGGAGACAAAACACTCTAAACAAAAGGCAAGTGTGACTAATATGGTTACTTCAAAAATACAGAGATAAAACTTTAAAGCAATTCAGAAATATTCTCGAAGTGTACAGGTAGCTTGGAACCTTAGTGAAAATATTGGTCCTGGAACAAAATTCTGTTCTCCCGCAGTTTTACTGGAGTAATTTTATTTCAGATGTGTTTTGCATATGACATGGAGTAGGTTTTATTCAGCTGAGATTTTTTTGAGTATCATTTAAAAGTAAAATACAAAAATTAATTTTTTACTACTGTAAAAAATAAAAATGTGATAATACTATGACTAACACTATCAGCTTCTCTTCTCCCTAAGCTTAACAAGTTTATACGATTTAACCAAGAATAATCAAACTACTATTTATGTTTATTATAGATCAGATTAATGGTGTTGATTCTACCATATTATTAAAGTATAAGGAATTTTAACCTCATCAGCAAACCCACAGTTTGTATCCTATATTCTAGTTCCAGAAAGCTTAATATACAGAGCATCACAAAAGCTGCAACTAACTAGAAGAGTGGGACATTCATTTTAGGAAAGAAAATGTCCATTAAGTTAGAGAGGGAAAACAAACCAAACAAACAAAAACATCAAATAAACCACCAGGCTTGAAAACATTTCTTCTAATGAGAAATATCTGCTACTAATAGGTCTGGAATAGAAACAAAAATGTTTCATCTTGTTTCCCATTATTATCTGGAAACAAACTAGGTTCAGAGCCTAGATAACATTGCCTATGATTTGAGTCAAAAAAAATAAATGAGTTTTATCTTGTTTATGTCTCCTGCTACCATGAGGCTCTTCTGTTCTTGACAGTGTCAGAAAAGGCAAATATGCAGGGCAAGTTGTGTCAAATCCTACTAAAATTACTACTGGAAGAGTGGAAAACACAGAGAGGAAGATGGTTAAAAGAATAAACAGCAAAAGTACTAAATTAAAGCTTAAGGGGATTTTATGTAAGATGTAATCAGCAATTAGTATTTGCAGCTGTACAAATGGTTTGGTACCAGTAGACAAGTGAAACATCTTGATTTTATGTTAATTTTTCTTTACAAATCTCTGTGCTTTTTTCATAACATTGTGTCATTACTTTAGAAGGTTTTGATTAAACCTGTTTCAATGCATTTTCTCTGTATAAAATGATCTACAAATAATAATTGTTTTAAATTTGCAACATATTTGCATGTGGCCAAATTCTGAAAATGCATTATTGTGTTCAACGCAGCCTCAAGTTTGAACCCAGTGTGTTGAACACAAGTATTTATTGAAGATAAAGAACTTCTGTAATACAGTGATTCAGCAACTTAAAATTGAAAAGGCAGATCAATAATTTCTTAATGTTAAAGTACTGTTGTTTTTCTCCTTGTAAACAAAAAAAATCTGAATTGAGAACTGCTCCAGTAGTAGGTCTACACTTAGAAATACAAGAGACATTTTACATCAAAAATATACCAACTAAGTTTGGACATGCAAGCTTACCAGTAGGAAAAAGCGGTTTTATGTATTCAGTAGTGTGAAATTAGCACTTCAATTTTCTTCTAAGAATTATAAATATAATTGAAAAAGACCTTCCTAAAAACTGCTAGGAATATTGCCAGCTCAAAAGAGTAGCCACTGTTATTAATCTATCTCCTTTTTGAACAGAAAATGTTATTTAATTTTGTTAACTTGCCATTGTTCTCCTTATCAAGGTACAGTTATACTGATAGGAAGGGGAAATAGAAGATCTACATTATATATGTATGTATGTATGTATGTATTTACCCCCCACTGTTTTATGGCAATTACAACAGATTCCTCAGGAGAATATAAAAGAAAATGAGGGAAATATGTAATAAATGAAAAGCATTTTTACTTTAAGTAGGAAGGCAGTCTGAATATGCTTCTGAATATTTGGTGAAGAAGTCTATAGCATACCCCACCGATAAATACTCATTGCTTCAAGAAATCAAATGAATTCTCAAGTTCTCCTTTAAGTTTGCTTTAGTGACCTCTGGAATAAATGCCCTCTCAGAGTTCTTCAGCTAACACTAGTTTCCACTAGTTCCAATGGAAGAAAAGAATACTTTCCTCAATACTTCCATCATACTATTTTCTAAGATAATAGTACAACTTTGAAATAGAGGGCGTGATGAATTCATTTATTTATTTGCAAAACCTGCAAAACCTTGAAGCGAGGTCTCAACTGGCAAAAATCATATACTATTTCTTTCCATTAATTCAAACTTGCAAGCAAATCGGTGAAGAAATGTAGAGAGAGAGAAAAAGGCATTAAAAACTTAAAGTAAAACACCCTCTTGTCTTACTTGTGCTGCAAGCTTTAATTCCTGTAGATAGTATTCCCAAAGCCTGCTGGCCAGAGCAATTGACATATGCAGTGTTCTGCAGATGTAGCTGCAGTAACACAGCTGGACATAATGCTCTATGCATCTGGCGCACAGATGTTTGATTGTGTCCTTGGTAGCTAGCCAGATTTTGAATGATCCATTTAGTTCTTGGAGTGAAATTGAAAGAACAAGAGAACAGTCCACTGGTAGCAGTAATAATCCACATTTCTCTAACTGCCTTAACCACTTTCTATATTAGGCTGAGCCACAGTCATTTTCTCTTACCTTTTCAAAATTCAGGATCCGGAAAAGACAACTGAGTTGATTTTTTGCCTGTTTGATTCCAAAGCTCTGCTGAAGTTCTCTGCTATCCCAGAACTCTTGTTTTCAGCCACTTTTCAATAAGAGCTTGATCCAAAACTCCTTGGGAACAATGAAAAAAAAATTAATGAGCTTTAGAACCAACCTTGAAGAAAGTCTGAAATGATTACTCAAGCTGAGCAATCTTTGCAGTGCTACCACCACTAAATTCTGTCAGACACAATTCATCTTTCTTTAAAACGTATGCTCATCTCACCATGCAAATTACCAACATTTTACCAACTTCTTCAAAATGGATCACATTTTGATTTCATGCAGTTTTTACCTATGTTATCGTTGGGTTTTGTAGTGAGCTAAACACAGCATTCCAGAAATATGTAGCCACATTAGAACATAAGGAATACTTGTAATCCTTCTGATAAAAGCCATGGTTCTCAATCTTTGAACAGAATTCAAAATCATGTACAATTTTATACCAAGAAGGAGTAAACATACTTTAAAGAGATACACCAGTCTTCCTGGAAAATTTGTGTGTCTCTTAACATCCATTCTTTATGAACTCAGCAAGGCACCTTATCCATGTGACAATGTTACCACTCCAGTTGCAACTATAGTTCGTTTATTAAATAATTAGAATGGTAATGGTATAATAATATAATGTTAAAAGATACGTATTTTAAAAGATAGGCACATTGAGAGGAAATTCAAAGTGTAAAATCAAAAAGATGCATTTTCCTGAGAATAAAAGTTATTGCTGCACTATCATTATCAAAAACACTAAGACAAAAAATATATTTTTTTTAATAAGCATGTTATTTTTTATTTACCATACTACAAATACTGGGAAAACAGACATTTCTGGACAACACTGATTTCAACAAAAATATAATTTTGGAAAATAATCGTATTAAATATTTTAAACTAGATTTTATTAATACAGCTGGTCTTCTTCCTTACCCCGTAAGCAGTACCAGGATCACTAGTGATATAACAATTACCCTGTTGTTACAAGTTTTTTTCAAGCCTTTGTTTTCTCTTTATATCACATTTCATTGTGTCAAACAAGACAGAAATAAAAGAAACACCATCAAAAAACCTACTCAATAACTAAGTCCTAATGTGAGCTCCATGCATTCATGGCTCACCTTGAAAACTGCTTCCATTCCTGGCTATTCAGCTACATTGACCAAAAAGAAGAGAAAGTTTGTACCTGAAGCAATACAGCTCACACATCTGACCTGTCTTTACTACTTTACTTCATGACCTGTGTGCTGACAGTTGAATGATTAAATTTCGAGTGATTTTGAATTAAAACACTAGGTGCAGAACTTATCAACATGAGATATATCAGTTTTGATATTCATTCAGCCCTCAGACTTTACAAGCAGCTGAAGAGCATTGTGGTGGTGACTTAAATCCATAAATAAAGTTACATATTTAACGGTCGGGAAAGCAACCCAGATGGGTGCACTGATAAACATACAAGGGGAGGGGGAGTTTGTGCAGAGGCGAATCTTTTCCTTTCCTTCTTGAGAACGTAAGACTGTAGTAATAAACTTATAATTTATTTGAATATATTAAAAACAAACAAACAAAAAAACCTTCAGGCTTTAGGTTAGGTTCTGAAGAAAATATTCCGCCTCTCACAATAAAACCGAACAGATAATTCCATTTGTGCTTCTTTGGTGGCTCTTGCTTAGGTTGCATCATCTAATTCAAACAAATATCTACAGTACAAACTATGAGATAAAACAAAAATGAGTGACGACAAGAAAGCTGCAGTAGCACATCAGCAATTTAAATATCCCCCAAGTTTTACCTAACTAATTTGCAAAGATGAAAACTGAAATGTTTTATATACTTCCAGAGTGAGAACTGGCCCCACTGAAACATGCCATTATTTTAACCAGAAAAATAATTTCACTGCACTAGCAACATAACCCAGTCCACTTGTGGTGCAGAATTCCAGACAATTTTTGCTTTCACCTGTTGCCTACTATTTTGTATCTTTAGTTTACACAAATATTTACATCACAGGTTGTCAACAAGAAAAATTAAAAGTTTCCATACCAGGACAGTATAAGCAGGATTTGTTAGTTTGGAAAAAGAGATAGCTGATGATAGAGGTCTATAGAAAAAAGAATTATGTGGAGCACAAGGAGGAAAAAAATATTTTCTATTTTATAAAATACGGGATTGAAGGAACACCCCCAGGAAATAATGGGGATAGCAGATTTAAATTAAGTCAGAACACTTTTCCATGCAGTATATAATCATACTGTGAAACTCATTGCCATCTGAGGTTGTAGAGGTCAAAAGAGGAAACATTCAAAAATGGATTTAATAAGTTCATGGAGTATTAGTAGGTCAGGCAGTACTTCTGGCTCAGGGTGTTCCTCGATCACTGATCCCTTTTTTTGTATGATTCTAGTGTTGGCTGCTCTTGGAGACAGAAGAATGATTAGACAGCCATGAACATAATGCTTTATGGGATTTCTTAGATAATGGTTGAAAGTTACAGGCATATTTTTGATTATTGTCGTCATTTCCTCAGAAGACCAAGAAACCTTTCCCTTTTAGGCATAGCAAATGCCTAAGAAAAAAAGGAAGCCCTGAGAGTATTTCACATTACACATATGTGTGTGTGTATATATACACACACACACACATTTATAGAACATGATATTGAAAAAATAGTAACAAAAACTTCCTGTAAGTTTTATTTCCCACCCCCTCTGCACAAAATATGTCCAATTACTCTAAAATGAGCAAACAACACATTGTTGCAGTCTCCAGATCATTTGAGAGCTTTTCTTTTCAAGGTATGGGAAACCTACCAGAAAAAAACAAAACAAAACAAAACAAAAACAAACAAACAAACAGATTTTTAATCAATACTCTTAACGTTCTGGAAGTCTAGAGCATGGAAAGGAAACATCAACTGAACTGTGCTGGAAAATCAGATCTTTTGATTTTCACCATCCGCAGTGAACAATACTGACACACAGTAAAAAAATGCCCTTTTTTTAAAAAAAAAACAAAAAACAAAAAAAAAAACTTTTTTTTTTTTTTTTAAAAAAGTACAAACCTGTGAACAAGACCTTCCCCATCTCCCTACCACAAATATTTTCACACACACAAAAAAAAAAGTAACAAAACCAAACAAAAAACTACCCAGCCCCCAAACTCTAATCAAAAAACAGTTTCATTGGAGGTTTTGCCTGAAAATTATAAAATATAATACACCTAATTACTTATTTCTTAGACTGACAAACCCTTAGAGGGGAATGTATTTTGAACTTCTGAAGGTGAAAAGCATTAACTTTTCAGGATTACCTTTGAAGCAATTCACAAAATATAAGAATAGCGATAGCTAATAATAAATATATTTAAAATATTTTAAATTGCTTGAGAAATCTTGATTTGTATTATTATATAAAACATTTTTGTTAATACTAAACTCCAGCATCATTTAATCATTAGCACTGTATTTTTATGTTGAAGACAAGAAGATTCTATTATACATATTTTAATCTATTATTATAGCATTTAACTACATGATAACCTCTTATGTTTACTAATAGAGGCCATATTGCAGTCTCTGACTTCAGATAGGTCAGCAGATGCTTTTTCAGTTTCAGAACACACTCTCTTCAAAACATTTCTACATCAGGAATTTAATTCAGATGCTTCTTTACTCCCTGAAACTGTGCCCCATCATGAGCATATGTATTCTGTCCTGTAATAGTGAAGCATAAGTACTTCAGTCATTTGATACTTTCTTCTTCCATTGATAGCATATCAAATGATATCATGACAGATGTGCCTGAAGCACTAGAAATGTCTTTATTACATCTGCATGTAATCAGTATGGGGAGTAGAAAACATATTTCCTATTCAATACATCAAACATCCAGAAACCAAGGGACAGATGAAGAGCATGGATTTGGTGTGTCTTCTTGCTGTGCCTTTTTTAACCTGTTTGCATTTGAAATCTATGTTATTAGCTTACAGCTGTGTATTGAAGTTGTTCGGCTTTGTTGATTAACAGACTTGAAAACACTGTTGGATGCTCTTAAGATCTCTAGTGAACTTGAGCCTGTGTAAATATATCCTTCTATGAAGGAAGAATATTAGAACTTTTTAAAATAAGTATTTGCTTAATATAGTTATGCATTTGTTTTCTCATTCCCATAGAAATCTCCAAAATATTTCTGCTTCCTTTGAATTAGCATTTTAGTGTTTTCCAAATTTTTCTTTGAGAGTAGAAACTCCTTTCTATTTCCACTCTTTCAGTGGAGTTAATCCAAGGAGCTGTAAGAAGAGTGCAATCGGTGCACAGTGGATTTGGCTCATTTTTTCAACATGTAATCACAATTTCAATAATTTAAACCTTTAAAATCAGGTTCTTCACTGGCATCCCCTAAACATGTCAGTTGTCTCTAATTTCCTGGTTTTGTTATAACAGTTTTTGTCAGGTACATTTGAGGCAAGTCTGAAACAGATTTAACAGAAACGTATAACAATTAGTTAATTACATCTATTTACATTTGCTCTTTAAAAAATGCCTACCATGACAAAACACAACTTGATAACAATTTTTCAGTTAAATTCAGGCTAAATTTCAGTTCTTGCTTCTTATCTTCTTTTATTCTTTGTGGTTTTAGCTTTTTTGTTTATTTATTTATTTTTTTTTTTTTTTAAGAAAAAGTCTAAACCATTTTCAAGACAGATTAACAAGTCATCTAAATTCATCAGGCTAACTCAGAACTAGATCTAGAGTGCATAAATATTAAAAAAGAAAAAAGTTAGATCCAAAACCAGATTTGGCTATCAAGTTGACACCCCGGTGCCTAAATCCTAGACCATTTAGTTCCTGTCAACTGTTGCCAAGTGCCTGCAGGATCAAAAGTCCCTATAATGCCACCATTGCAGCTCTAAATAAGGCCTGTTACTGAGCATATTTATTCTGCCTACACTGTGGCTGTAACGTCTAGGTCTTGTAAGAATTCACCAAGTGGATATTCATCTAGCTACTTGGTTTGTGGGCTTTATTACGTTGGCATTCTCAGAGACTGTCTGTGGTTTTGTAAAGTATACGTAGAGTATTAACTGTTTGTACCTGAACAAAGCAGTGTGGTGAATACTTCCTCAGAACATAGGAAACATAGGGTTTCTAAGTCGATTACATTCCTATCTCAGAGAATGTAGCTTTACATTACAAGTCACTGCAGACTGCTCAGACTATGAAGGTACAGTTTACATGATACTTAAATTTCTGATAATTTCTGATTTCCAGTTTTCAATAATAATAGGTGAAAGAAAGAACACTCCATAGTACACTGGTTAGGACAGTAATATTGTAGAGGCAGAAGCAACATTTTCTGCTCTCCAAAATATCCAAGTATTTTATATTAAATACTCACCAAAGCAGCAGCTAGAGATTCACTCACCTGTCTACACACTAATATCCCACCCACTGGGTCATAAAGTTCCTTCTTGTTTACCTTTTCAGTCCAGTGAATATTTAATTATTTCATGGAAACAGAACATATTCCTCCTTTATAAGCAGATACTTAGGACACTCACGTGGGAGTTGCAAAGTTAAACTCTGGCTGGAAGAGGGATATGCACCACAGCATCACACACATCTCATGTCAGTGCTTCAGCCTGTCCAACCAAATGCTCCCCAAAATTAAAAATGAAATATTTAAGTCTATAAATACTGGGCTAGGGAAAAATGGAAATATTTTTCTAACAAAGAAACAATGCTTTCTCTCTAAAACCCTAGCCAACAAAAAAATGAGAAAGATTATGACATCTAAGAGATAGTTAAATACAAAATAGACACCAGAGGATACATAAAGAATAAACAGAAGTAATACAGGGTCCTCTAAAATTCAACTACAGGTCCAACTGGAAAACACTCAGTTTTCTAGAACATAGAACAACAGCTAGCCACCCTGAGCTTGTGTGAGTGCATTTGACTGAAATCAGCCATGAGCTGCACTTTGTAACCCTAAACTTGCTTATATTGCAGACTAAGGCTAAAGTTAAGAGTTTATGTACACCACAGCCCCAAAATGAACAAGACATTCACCTCTATGGACAACTACTCACAGTTTTCTTGATCAGAACTTCCAACTACAAGAACTATTTTGGCATTACAGCCTCTATCCCTAACCCTGTCCTTCCCTAATGGTTTTGAACTGCATAATGTCTGCAACTTAATGAATGGATTTTCATATCCATTG
This sequence comes from Netta rufina, assembly GCF_964035555.1. Taxonomy (NCBI): domain Eukaryota; kingdom Metazoa; phylum Chordata; class Aves; order Anseriformes; family Anatidae; genus Netta; species Netta rufina. Next base: position 4,350,000 of record NC_140128.1, on the reverse strand, counting down.
ATAACCACTCACACTTTATGACTCTGGATGCTGCTGAAGTTGTCAACAGTACATGCACAGAGGCTGCGGTCTTGCTGAGCTCTAACTATTTAACTAAACTTAACTAAAAATAAAAAATAAAAAACTTCATGCTTGGCATTTGAAAAATTAAGTGAAAAGTTGTATCTGTTGATGAAGCTTGTTTAGTTTGCCTTCAAAAATTGAAATGTATACCCCTGTGCCCTTAACCCTCCCTAACTTTAATCCTCTCTACTACCTTCCTAATGGGAATGAAAGAAATCACTGCACTGCAATTATGTTTCAGATATGCATATCTGACATCGAGACATCAATTTATTTAATAGAACTCTTCAAATTACTGCAGTAACTCATCTCTGTTGTTCTTTCACTAACAAACGTAAGTTCCATTCTCAAAACTCAGCCTAAGCATCTGCAAAAAATAGCAATGAAGGTTGCAAAAAAATGTTAAAATAAGTTATTTGAATCTTGCTATCTATACACAGTCATACTGAGACACTGCTGAATAATAAGTCCATGTTCTGTAGCCCCAAGCTTTCTTAACCTGAGTCCTTACTGCCAGTTTCAGTCCTTAAATAATTACTAGGCACATCTCTATTCTTTATGAGAGGTTCAAAACCCCTCCTATAACTACCACTGTAACCTGCCAGATCTTCTAAAATACAAATCCCCAAACCCCACCTTCAACCATGAAGGCATGAGAGAGGGCAATGATCAGGAGATGGTAAGTCCTAAAAGATCAGTGGTTCCACTAGAAAGTGGAACACTGACTTCTATTTTAAGGGCATGTTTACCCTGACCATTTCTCATGAAGATAGACTGTTTTGCTTTGTTATCAGCTTGCTTCAAATATGCCTGACACTACATTTGATTAGATAGCCTGGAATTTTTAAGTCCTTTTGAAAAGAAGGATATGAATCTACCCAAAAGAAAACTCATAATCTCTTTTTATAAGTAGTTCTAAAGCTGTTTCAGTGAATTGGCATATCTGACTCAGTTCTTGTATTACATAACTGTGTCCAACACCCTCCCAGTGTGTAGTTACTATAGCTAAGCATAAAGAGGATCAAATACAGTATAAAACAGACTAGCAGAATGAACTGTATGCTCCGTACCAAAATTCAACGTATTGTGATACTACCCAGGGGACCCAAATAGACAGTCTAGTGACCAAACCTTTCAGAAATAGACAAGAACCCACAACCCTCCCACTCACATCACTAATTTTAAACAGACTAGCTAGACAAAGGGTGACAAAAGAAAGCAATACATGTAAGATTAACAGATAGAGAATGGAAACAGAAAGAGGCTTATTCAAATGCATCTGTTAAGTTAGTAGCCAAACCTGAGAGTGGATCCATATTTCTTAAGTCTGTGTTTATAATAGAGATCAAATCTAGTTTGATCCAGAAGACATAACCTAACAAATCTATTGTCCTGTTGCGTTCAAAGTCAGACTTCACCATCTGTAGTTTGAACAAGGCAGGAACTAACAAGGGAACTTGGAGTCAAGAGTGCAAAGTTCTCTCTTTTTTTTTTTTTTTTTCCATAACTGGGAATCAAATTCTGATAACATTGAGAGTTAAGAAAATATTTCTCAGCTCATACTGCAGTTTACTTCACTATAATGGAAGGGAAGAGGTAATCTATAGCTCTGGTCTCAAAGGGGAAGTCATAGCTGTTAGCTGCAACTTCATAGCCAAAACTAAGCAAAACCACAGGACTGCATTCCTCCCTTATGCCTATGGGAGGCAATAGCTAACAGCATCCCTTTCCCAGATGTGATGTGAATTTGCCACTTCAGAAATGAAGAAAAGGAGATATGTGCATTTGGCTTTGATTTCAGTGGAGAAGTGGCACCTAATGGCTCAGAAGCAATTAAGAGCATCTCTCAGACGTGACTCTTGGCTGCAGCTCAGCAGCTGTTCAAAGAGTAGAACTGAGCTGAATGAAGTGGACAAAGTTACCACTCACCCTGGGGCTTATGCAGGTAAAAGCTACAATCAGAGCTTTATTAATATGAATACATGACAAGTTATAGAGCACAAACCCAAGCTCTGTTGGGTTTAACAAACAGCATAAATAGACCTTAAATCTCAGGTTAGTACCTTAACCAGTTTCCTGCTGCCACATGAATACCTTGCAACACTGGTGACCAATCCCTAAAGAAACTCAGTGTGCCAACTTCATTATTTATCAATGAATCAAAGGCATTCAGCACCTTGCAGGACTTGTGATTGGTAAGAAAGCTTTAGACTCTTTTTGTTATCATGACAAATTAGACTCTACAAAATTACGAAGAAGAAAACAGACCATCAGTCATTCAGTAATTATATAGTAACTGCAAGGCCATTTAGTTACTGTGGGATAAGCAATAGAATGGTTAATAATTTAACCAATTACCATTCATTATAATAGCCAGGTTGGCTTTTGATGATCCACAAGGGTCTCACCTGCCTCTTCACATACACAACATTTAGTGTTTCCATAGTAATGTTGTTCACACCTCTCCAGTTCAACTTCTGTCAGTCTTCAGTGTAAGCTCCTATTTCTGGAACTATCAAGAAAAAACTTACAAAATAGGTACAAATTATATAATGGCCCAGCAAATGCCATTTTTATGGCACTTGTCAACTCTGATGCGTATTATTGCCTTATCCGTGGTTCCAAAACTTGTTTTCAATGCACTAATTTGACTGAAACGTTTACAATACAGATAAGGAGGCACAGCTTTGCTGGCCACAAGACAGAAGTCTATTGTGCTTACATTGTGGTGCATTAGAATGACTGAACAAGAATGTTTGCAATGTTACATATCAGCTAACCTGAGCATAATGAGTGTGAGCTTTTTTTTTCTTTTTAAATAGCTACAGTCATTATAGTCACATCTGGTGGATAAACGTCTGCTTTCCTATAGAAAACATCAGTTGAATTGCATTCAGAATTCTTAGAGTGAATCTATTAATCCTGACATAATACAGAAGTTGTGTTTTGTTCTTAGGAACACAGAAAAAAAAAAGAAATAAAAAAGGAAAGAAAGTCCGAAATAAAGTATTTGTACCCAAGTACACTGACTCTTTCTATTGACTTTGATGGGCTTAGTATTATGCGCACCCAAGAAGAGACTTGTGAGAGATACGCTACAGGCTTGGGACAGAGTGGCTGGAAAGCTGTGCAGAGGAAAAGGATCTGGGGTGTTGGTTGACGCTTGCCTGAACGTGAGCTGTCAGCATACCCAGGTGGACAAGAAGCCCAACGGCATCCTGGCTTGAATGAGGAATAGTGTAGCCACCATGGAAGTGATTGTCCCCCTGTACTCTGCTCTGGTGAAGTGAGGCTGAAAATGGAGTATAGTGTTCAGTTTTGGGCTCCTCACCATAAGAAAGGCATGTTCTGAAGCATGTCCAGAGAAGGGCTACAAAGCTGGTGAAGGGCCTGGAATACAAGTCCTATGAGGAGTGGCTGAAGGAACTGGTGATGTTTAGTCTGGAGAAGAGGAGGCTCAGGAGAGATGTTATTGCTCTCTATAACTTCCCGAAAGGAAGGTGTGGGGAGGTGGGGGTCAACCTCTTCTATCAGATAACTAGTGATATGACTATAGGAAATGGCCTCAAGTTGTGTCAGAGGAGGTTTAGGTTGGAAATGAGGAGACATTTCTTCTCAGAAAGAGTAGGCAGGCATTGGAACGGGTTGCCAGAGATGGGGTAGAGTCGCCATCCCAGGGGGTGTTCAAGGAAAGGTTGGATGTGCTGCTTAAGGACATGGTTTAGTGGGTGAGTAGTACGGTGATGGTTGGACCAGATGATCTTGGAGGTCTGTTCCAACCTTAATGAATCTATGACCATGCCAAGGCAAAGCCGGATGCTTGAGTTTCCTGCAAAGGAATACAGCTTCTACAAGCTAGTAAAAATACCTCAAGAACAATCAGAACATCTTACATCATTCTTCATATTTGTGTTGCACACCACAGCTATTTTGTGATCTTTTGTCCTCAAGATGCCTCAGGAGGCACTGTGGACCTTTACTCACTGTATTCTTTTGTCTGTTCTGATCCAAATTCTTGTAAATTCAGTTCATGCAATCCCTCCAGTTTGTACGTGTTGCACAGTACCTTACCTACAAAGCTTAGAACAGCAGCTTGTACTGGAAAACAGTTCTGATACTCAATAAAGAGCTAAAGCTGGAAAGAAGGCAGTTTGAAAGGGGACTAGTGAATGTGAAGAGAAAGCTGGGAAACAAAACCTTTAACACGTAGAACAGCACAGGATCTCTCCCCACAAACTTATTTTGGCTTAAGAGATGCTAACAGGTGGCAGATATGTGACTGCGTGGTCATCAGTCAGACCAGAACTTTTCCTAGAGTTCTTTAAATGAAGTGTCTCTCAGAGGAACTACAGAAAGCAATTATGATAGGTACTTAAGCAAATGGACTGTTAATAACCAGATAGAGGTGATAAGCCTCCCAGGCCAGCTGGAGACCTGATAGCAAAATGGAAAAAGAGGAAGGAACAGAGTAGTAGAATAGCTTTTAGTATGAAAAAGAATTCTGTAAAATATTGGCTGATACAGTTTCTACCAAAAATACTGTCATCAACAAGCAATCTCATTGATGATTGTCTGTTGGCTATCTACAGTCTCCTATTTCTAACTTGCTGGCTGAAATAATACATAACTCATTTGTTTTGTTATCCTAGAATGAATGATGAAATTATTTTTAAAGTTGATGCATGGTCTAACTTTCTTTCAAAATATCTTCTGTTCTCCACAGTATAGATCTATTCTTTGAAGGACTGTAATTGCCATCAAAGGATATTTACCCAACACACCTTGTGGTGATTTCTCTAATGGAAAAAGGCTTGGAAATATTAAATGTGGAAACACTGGGAAACTTTTTCAGTGCAATCCTTAACAGCAGTGGAGAGGGAAGTGTAATGAGATCATAAGATCCAGGCTCACATCATGAAATAGCAAAAATTGGAACTATACTACTACATTGTCTGGACAGTTCTAATGAATTACAAGAACATCCAAGGATTGAATAGGGAATATCAAAGTAATTATAATATTTCTTCTTTGTACATGTTACTCTGGACAATGTGATGAAGATTTTGTGGTTCAGTTTTTATTATTATTCAGACTGAGAGGAGCGGGAAACAAAAACAAAAAACCTAACCCTCTCCAACCTCTGACTACAGGAACCTACAGAAGCACCTACTACTGTTCATTGGGCATCCCATAGACAAACTAGAGACCTCAAACACCTTTTTGCACAAAGAAGGCTCCTTCTGTGCTCATTCTGAAGTAGCTAGCTGCAGTCCATGTAAGCCTTCATAACATACTGGCTTCAGACAGTCAGCTCTGCTGTCTACCTGCCAAAATACATTTGAGCAATGCAAAATACTTTACTAACCCCACTCAAGAAGAGCAAATACAAGTCGAGGCCCACTGTATGAACTTCCAGTTAGTTTTATCTATGTATCTAGTTTCTGCATTTAAGCTCCTTACTTATTCTTTTTTTCATATGTCTCACTTTACATTCCATACCCTACTCAGAATGAAACAGATTCCTTTTAAAAAGCTCCGTGTTTCATTCTGCAAGATAATTCAAGGATTAATATATTATTTAGTTATTTTTAATTCCCTTCTTTTCTGTAAGACATAACTGTTACTGAAAGAGCAATTACAAAGCGGTGTTGCTTATTACTGTTGCTCAATTCAATCGCATCCAATGCACATTCTAAGTGGTTTCAGAACAGTAAAATTTATGCAAATACACAATTGGAAGATTGTCAAGATTGTGACCTTATTTTGAATTTCCAGGTCTGCCTCTTATGTTAATGCTCTAATATTTGTACACTGCAACATGTAGCATTGTTGATGATTAACTCCCTTTACCTTCAGTTCCTCAATATACAGAGGAAAAACTAGATTCAGACACTACTACAGTTAAAAAGTAAACCACTCAAAGATAGAACTGTACAGTACTAAAATATGTTGATTAATAGAAAAGACCAATAGAAATTTTTAATGCTATTTAAACTTTTTTTTTTTCCCTTTTTAAAATTGTCTTTTTCTTGAACAGAGTTAAACTCTTTCAGCTGATACTATCAAAACATATTCAACCTGATGCAGGCAACCAATATGCTGAACTGCAAATGAAGAGGCAAATCAAAACTTTTCAAAATTTTAAGCTCCCAAAACATTGTCCCATAACAAAGTGTTAGACAGACTTTTGAACAGTCAGAAGTACCAAACAATACAGAAAGATATTCTTTGACCAAGAAAGTAAATTAGTAAGAGAAACACAGATACACAAATTTTCCTTTGATTATCACTGCAGTTTTGAAGTACCTGTTAGAATTATATAGGGTATGGTAAGGTTAATTCCATTAAAAGCAACAAGCAAACAAGAAACATCTAACACTTCTGGACACCATTATTGTTTTTAAATGTTAAGAACAATTCAACTAGTTCCAGCTTTTCCTACATTGTGTATGGGGCTGACTGACACAATGCAACCACAATGATATGTCACTTTGGAGATGAAGGGATAAAGCTTCTGCCCCCTCATTAAATATACAGTAGACCAACATCCTTAGAAAGATTACTACAAAACGTTCTAGATCACAACAGCTTGACGTATGAAGTTGAAGGCCAGAATACCTCCTTTGATATCCAAGTTGAAGAATCAAGATAACAATTTTTAATGACCTATGAATTTCCACATTGCCTACATAATAGGAAAAATAAGGCTGAAAGAGATAGCTGGAGGTCATCTGCAAGCAGAGCTAACTTCAAAGGCTCATGGGCTTTACTGGTGTGGGGTTGTTCTGCCCTAGATAGAAGACTTCCATTTGCCTTTTGCAAATTTCAGTAAGGCTTTTGTCAGCCCCTTTCTCCAGCCTAGTAAGGTTCCTCTAAATGGCAGCATTTACCTTCATCATAGCAATCACTCCCTTTAATTTCAGGTCAGCCATGAACTTGACAAGAATACATTCCAGCTGGCTGTGCAGGTCACTGATGAGGTTACTAAAAAGTATCATGCCCCATTATCAGCCCAGATGAAAGCCACTCAGAACCAGCACCAATTAAAACTGAACTGCTGCCCACTAACATTTTACCCTGCCAATCCACAGCAGCAGTTCATGTCTCTCAAATATGGCTATAAGGATACTGCACAAAAACAGGTCAAAAACTTTGATACCATAGTAAGTGATGCACAGTGCTCTTCTGATTTTCTGCAGATTTAATCATCATCTCGGAGAAGGCAGCAAGGTTGGTCAAAAATGACTTACCCCCTGGTAAGTCTACAGACTGTTACCAAACACCTTCTTGTCTTCCTTGTGCTTAGCTTCCATAAATACTTTTGGTTTTATTTTCCAGTTTAACCAGCCTCTTGTTTCTCAAATCTTTTTTCTTGCCTGTTTTTGAAAATAAGTCTAAGTCTTGGCTTTCATAATTACATTCCCAAGTCTGCAGGCAGGTTTCTCTTTCACCATCTCTCTCTCTGCTTCCACCTCTCATACGCTTCCTTTTTAAATTTCAGCCTGATCAGGAGTTGACTGTTCAATTAAGATGGCTTTCTGCCACACCTGCTGATTTTCCTGTCCACAGGAATAGGCCATTAACATGCTTTGAGGTGGTTACTCCTGACAATCATTCAAATTCTCTGCCCTGAAGAACAGCCTTGCCTGGGACCTCACATTTCAGTACCTCAAATAAGGTGAAGCACTGGTGAAATACAGGGCTTATTCTGCTAAGTACCTTCATCACTTCCCTCAGGGTCTTACATTCCACCATTTCCTGGCTACTGCAGCAGACTGCCACTGACTATATCTCAACTTGTTTATTCATGAGTAGCAAACCTAACAGAGCACCTCACCTAGTCAGCCTTCCCAGAAGCTGCTTGCAAAAAATAATCCTGTGCATAATTCACTATTTTTCACTTTCTATCTTCCTTTGGAAAGTGCTAAGAAAAAAGCTCCTCATTTTGAAAAGAAGTTATTTTGTCAAAACCAGACAGTGCATTTCATGTGTACCATACTTTTTTTTTTTTTTTTTTTCCCTCCCCCCTTTAATATTATCAACAAATAAATCTCTGGCTTTCCAGGGAAACATTTCATGAATAAACCTTATTCTTTGGTTTTATTTGCATTTTGAATTGCAGGTGCATTATTTCTTGTTTCCCTCCAAGGTTAGTTCAAAAATCAGTACCTTCAATGGGGCTTACTAGCAGCACAGTAGTATGTGTGTATGTCTCTCCCCTCCTCAGGATCTTGGTATAAATGAAATTACATCTAGAAATGATTTGTTGACTCTGACAGAATATTAGTTGTGAAAAAAATCATTGTTTTATAAATCCAAAAGCAAAAATTAATAAATGTTACTATATACATGGAATGGTTATTGAGGCTTTTTAATGAATTTGCTTGAGCCAAAACATTGCATTACTGAAGTTAAGTAATATTAATTCTGTACTGACTACTAAGAAGACTCGAGCATAAACAGGCACACATATGAAAAAGGATCAGGTTTAAGACATCTAAATACGTGTTCTAATTTCAAATGTATATCGCCTGAAATTCTCACTTAAGACCTGATCAAGCAAAGAGCATCATACCTTAATGTAGACCACACAAGTTCTGTCAAATAACTGAGAAAGTTTAAAATTCACATCTATGACTTTTCAGGGTAAGTCACTGTCAGCACCTTTTTAATTATGTTTTTAGCCAGATTTTGGGGACTGACTTATGATAATCAGACTCTAAATGTTAACCCTGCCTCTAATCCCACCTCTTATGTCTTTATATTTTTGCTTTTTCTAGTATGTCTTGTGTTCTAACATTTACAGAGATTTTTTTTCCAAGAAATACAAATTGTTTAACTCAGATTTTAACCAACCAAGTCATAGAAAAAAAGAAAATTGGACAAAAAAAAAAAAAATGTAAATTTGATATGAATCACAGAATTTCTAGGTTGGAAGAGACCTCAAGATCATCGAGTCCAACCTCTGACGTAACACTAACAGTCCCCACTAAACCATATCCCTAAGCTCTACATCTAAATGTCTTTTAAAGACTTTCAGGGATGGTGACTCCACCACTTCCCTGGGCAGCCTGTTCCAATGCCTAACAACCCTTTCGGTAAAGAAGTTCTTCCTAACATCCAACCTAAAACTCCCCTGGCGCAACTTAAGCCCATTCCCCCTCGTCCTGTCCCCAGGCACGTGGGAGAACAGACCAACCCCCACCTCACTACAGCCTCCTTTGAGGTACCTGTAGAGAGCGATAAGGTCACTTCTGAGTCCTCTTTTCTCCAGGCTGAACAATCCCAGCTCCCTCAGCTGCTCCTTGTAGGACTTGTTCTCCAGACCCCTCACCAGCTTTGTCGCCCTTCTCTGGACCTGCTCAAGCACCTCGATGTCCTTCTTGTAGCGAGAGGCCCAAAACTGAACACAGTACTCGAGGTGCGGCCTCACCAGAGCCGAGTACAGGGGGACAATCACCTCCCTAGCCCTGCTGGTCACACTGTTCCTTATGCAAGCCAGGATGCTGTTGGCCTTCTTGGCCACCTGAGCACACTGCTGGCTCATATTCAGCCGACTATCCACCATCACTCCCAGGTCCTTCTCTGCCAGGCAGCTCTCCAACCACTCCTCTCCCAGCCTGTAGCTCTGCTTGGGGTTGTTGTGCCCCAGGTGCAGGACCCGGCACTTGGCCTTGTTGAACTTCATGCAGTTGACCTCAGCCCATCGGTGCAGCCTATCCAGATCCTCCTGCAGAGCTTCCCTACCCCGAAGCAGATCGACACACGCACCTAGATTGGTGTCATCTGCAAACTTACTGAGGGTGCACTCAATGCCCTCGTCCAGATCATCGATTAAGATATTAAAGAGGACCAGCCCCAGCACTGAGCCCTGGGGAACGCCACTAGTGACTGGCCTCCAACTGGACTTGGCTCCATTCACCACGACTCTTTGGGCCCGGCTATCCAGCCAGTTTCTAACCCAACGAAGCATGCGCCAGTCCAAGCCAAGAGCAGCCAGTTTCTTGAGGAGAATGCTGTGGGAGACGGTGTCAAAAGCCTTGCTGAAGTCAAGGTAGACCACATCCACAGCCTTTCCCTCATCCACCCAGCGCGTCACTTTGTCATACAAGGAGATCAGGTTCGTCAAGCAGGACCTGCCTTTCATAAACCCATGCTGACTGGGCCTGATCGCCTGCTTGCCCTGCAAGTGCCATGTGATGACACGCAAGATAATCTGCTCCATGAGCTTCCCTGGTACTGAGGTCAAACTGACGGGCCTGTAGTTTCCTGGGTCAGTCCTCCAGCCCTTCTTGTAGATGGGCGTCACATTTGCTAGCCGCCAGTCAACTGGGACCTCCCCCGATAGCCAGGACTGTTGATAAATGATGGTAAGCGGCTTGGCCAGCTCCTCTGCCAGTTCTCTCAGTACCCTTGGGTGGATCCCATCCGGCCCCATCAACTTGTGCACATCCAAGTGCCGTAGCAGGTCACCAACCAGTTCTTCATGGATAGTGAGGGCCACATCCTGCTCCCCATCCCCTTCCACCAGCTCAGGGTACTGAGTATCCAGAGAACAACTGGTATTGCCACTAAAGACTGAGGCGAAGAAGGCATTAAGCACCTCTGCCTTTTCCTCATCTCTTGTAACTAAGTTTTCCCCCACATCCAGTAAAGGGTGGAGATTCTCCTTAGTCCTCCTTTTTGTTTTGATGTATTTATAAAAACATTTTTTGTTACCTTTAATGGCAGTAGCCAGATTGAGCTCCAGATGAGCTTTGGCCTTTCTAATTTTGTCCCTGCACAGCCTCGCTACATCCTTATAGTCCTCCCTAGTGGCCTGCCCACTTTTCCAAAGATTATAAACCCTCTTTTTTCTCCTAAGCTCAAGCCACAATTCTCTGTTCAGCCAGGCCGGTCTTCTTCCCCGCCAGCTCATCTTTGGGCACGTGGGGACAGACCATTCCTGCGCCATTAAGATTTCCTTCTTGAAGAGCGCCCAGCCTTCCTGGACTCCTCTGCCCTTCAGAACTGCCTCCCAAGGGACTCTACCAACCAGTGTCCTGAACAGCTCAAAGTCAGCCCTCCGGAAGTCCAATACAGCGGTTTTACTGGTCCCCTTCCTGGCTTTGCCAAGAATAGAGAACTCCACCATTTCGTGGTCACTCTGCCCAAGACAGCTCCCAACAATCACATCCTCCACCAGCCCTTCTCTGTTTGTGAAGAGAAGGTCTAGCGGGGCACCACCCCTAGTAGGCTCACTAACCAGCTGCGTCAGGAAGCTATCTTCCACGCTCTCCAGAAACCTCCTAGACCGCTTTCTCTGGGCTGTGTTGTGCTTCCAGGATATGTCAGGGAAGTTGAAGTCCCCCACGAGAACAAGCGCTGAAGATTTCGCAACTTCTGTCAGCTGCCTGTAGAACTCCTCATCCGTCTCCTCATCCTGGTTCAGCGGTCTATAACAGACCCCGACCAGGACGCTAGCCTTGTTGGCCCCGCCGATCCTAACCCAAAGGGGTCGAGTGACCTTGTCATTCCCAGCCTCGAGTTCTACAACATCGAAAGACTCTCTAATATAGAGAGCCACACCACCACCCCTTCTGTGCTGCCTGTCCCTTCTGAAGAGCTTATAGCCAGGCATTGCAACACTCCAGTCATGAGAGCGGTCCCACCATGTCTCCGTGATGGCAACCAAGTCACAGCCTGCCTGCTGCATGATGGCTTCCAGCTCCTCCTGTTTGTTATCCCTGCTGCGTGCATTAGTGTAGATACACTTCAGCTGGGCCATTGTCTCATCCCCTGGCCTTGCTATTGTTCCCCCTGGCACAGCTCCAACAATCCTTGCTTCAGCCCCATCCCCCTTCATACCTAGTTTAAAGCCCTCTCAATGAGCCCTGCCAACTTCTGGCCCAGGATCCATTTTCCCCGAAAAGATAGGGACCCGTCTGCGGCCATCAGGCCGGGTGCCGAGTAATATGCTCCAAAAGTTTGTGACCCTTCTGTCCTCCTCAAACCCCAATGGACTTTCTTTCCATTTAAAGGAGAAGAGGCAAATGAAAAAATAAATCATCATTACACAAGCTGTTTCATCAGTTTTTGGAGTGGACTGAGCTAACAGACTTTGCCATTCAGTAATGATGTTCCCAGAGGTCAGTACTTCTGACACTGCCTTGGTGAACTATCTAATCATTCTGTGCTTTCTGATGTAAAACCACATAGCTGCTTGTGGGAAAACTTATAGTCAGATGTTCTAGAATTGTTCTTCCAGGGTATTGTAGATCACTTTGAAAAGTAAAAGCCTGAAAATGCTAGATAATTTCAGAGGCTCAGCACTGGTCTGCTAATATGCCAGGAAGAATGAGCAATTATGATTTTCATCTAAGCAACATATGCTGTTTGCTGTCCTGTTCTGAACAGCTGTAGGTTAGATGCTGTTAAGATTAGGCCCCTTCTCTCCTCCATATTTCAAAATTCAAATTAAACTAAAATAACAGCACCTGCTGAACAAAAACACTATTTCAAAATGTGTACTTGCACACAATTACTATGAAGAGGCTGGCCACCATTGTTACCAGTCTATTCTTTCTGAATGGAAATGGCAGAGAAGTTTTAGATGCAGCTGCAGCTCTTCAATTGTATAACTAGTGCTGGCCCCAAGCCAACCCTCAAGAACTCAAGTGGCACCAAAAGATACTATATTGATTTGCAATCGAACATAATAGGCCATCAGCTTAATTATTACTGAAGTGACAAGGTTCTGGATATTTCATATTTATATTTCTGAGGCCTGTGAAAGATGAATGTAAATCTTTTAAATGCCTGCATTTGCATATCTTCAGAAGGGTTGAGTGCTCTTACTGTATTCATAGCCTGTGAAAGACCAAAAGGACTGGCTATTCAACTCAGGTTGCTAGATCATACAGTCACTTACTTGCATAAGTAAACAAGGCTATAAAACTAAACACATTCCTACAGGAAAATATCCCCAGATCTCTCCTAGACATCAAAAAAAAAAAAAAAAAAAAAAGTATTTGATCACTAGTATTATCCTCATTGATCTTTTCCTTTCCCTGCTCCCTGAAAGAAGAGACTGTGACTGTTTGACTGTAAGGCACTGAATCAGCATCATCTAGCACTGTGAGCATTTCCCCAAAATAACTGTTGTACCAAGTTATTTCTTCCCACTGAGTATCACCACAGCTTTTTGGAAAAAGCTCTGCAAACAGGACTAAACTGTTTGAAGAGTATATGCTAGGAAGAAGCCAGACCAGTTACTACCAGAGCATGAGACCAAGGCCTAGGATTCCAGTCCCGTCACTGTTCAGGTCTGTCACCCTAGGTTGTCAGCTAGCCGTTTCCTAATGATAAGCTTTTTTGTTTTTGTTAAGAGTATGCATCATTGTGCTCAGATCCCATAATGCTTAATGACACTTTTCTGATTCTAAGTAAGATAGGTTGTTTTAAAGAACCACTTTTACTTTAACAATCCTACAGTCAGTTACCATTTCTACAGTTGTCCACTCTATCTTCCTTACAGGTTTCTTCATAGGTCACATTTTCACTGAGCTCAACCAGTGACCAAGCACTGGTTTTCTCCCATATTCCTAGCATATGAATTTCAGCTGTCTTCAAAATGTTCTCTTTTCTTACTATTGGTGTTTGCTGTAAATTGCTTTCCACATTTTGAATGTGGGTAGCTGAAAAAGTAATAGTTTCTTCAGTTCCTTCGGAGATATAAGATGCAGCTGAAAGCATAGTTATGAATATAAAAAAATAATTTTTTCTCCCACCCTGAAAAAACAAAAGACATGATGCCGTGTTCATCCTTTATCTCTTGTTAGTAATACTATTCCCAGAGAATTTAGACTTGTATGCTCAGGTATTAATGCCCTCTACTGGAGTGAATATACCTGAACTGCTGAGAAGAATGATTTTCTGATATTATCCATTTGAAAACTTCTAAGCACTTTGTAAGGACAAGGCCTATTCTTAAACAGATGGCTGACAACCAAGCTGTGTCTCTTTACATACCTTGTTTGATTACTTCCTCCTAGAGGCATTACAGGAAAGACAGGTCACATCACACTTGCAATCACCGTTTGTTATCAAAAGCGTTTAACAAATGAAGATGAATTCTCAAATGTGATGCAAGCAAGCAACATTATATGAACAATCTTGTCTTCATGCAAAAATGCATGAGCACAAGCAAGGTATTCCTGTGAATAAGCATCTATGAAGAGGGACTCAGATAAGGAATTAGTTTGAAAAGTTGTATAGCTTTGCCTTGGAACTTTGTGTCTAGCCATCTTAAAAAAATGCTATACACTGTAAAGTATGTGGTTTCCGACTCCTGGAAACAGTACTGTGTTTATATCCTAAAGATGCCAATCATGTTGCACGTTCATGAGAAAGAATACTGCAAGAACAGAAATCACCACGCTGATTAAGCTTGTTCTGAGTCAGGATTGGAGTGCATAGCTAGAAAAAAATTGGGGGTTTTGTATTTCTTTGGCAATAGAAGTAATGACTTATTAAATGTACACATCAAAATATTAATAGAGGATACAGATGTAATTTCACTCATTTATCTTGAAAGCAGAACGATTTCCTAACTGGAAGCATTCCTCATGTCCTGTTATTTTCCTGAAGGTCATGGAAAAAAAAAAAAAATAGTATTTTGGAATGTGAGAGCTTTTTGACATACAAATGAAAAACACTAGAAGAGAAAGAACAGAGACATTAGTAGAAAGAAGACTCAGAACACAGACCTATTGTGGAAAAATAGCTTTTCAAATTTGTAAACAAATTCCTACAATTTCATTTGCACACCCACTTGTTTCAGACTTAACTAAATGAAGTATTTTAACCCTGATGCCAAAAAAACTGCAGAGAATAGACTGTTCAACTACGTCAAAGGGTCAATCAGACCTACCACAACAAGCACTGAGAACGCTTGTGTAGGATGCTAGCTGTGATCAGCAAGGAATTGATCATTAAAAGACTTCTGCTAGTGCAATTCCTGAGAAGTAGCCTGGTCTAAAACCAGCTAGATAATGATCACACACATTACGGTAGTGTAAAGGGAGGAGAGCTGTATAGCCACCACCTGCACAAGCAATTTTGAAATGAAAGGATGTGAGGATGAAAATTGGGCAATTGTTACTAAGTAGCTCAGAATCCAGCTGAGGTTTTTGTCGTTGTTAACAGGAACAACAAAAGCTCACTTAAAATACAGATGGAAAGTATCCAGAAACCATTGAGAAATTATTGATATTAGTTATCTATCCAGTAGGGCCTAATGAATCATTGTATGTAAAATATGAAATATGACTGATTTCTAATTATAGAACAATAATTGCCTTGAGTAGCACACACACACAAAAAACCCCACACACTTAAAAAGCACATACCTACAGTGTGATCACTAAGATTATTTGTTCGCTATTTCTCTATTCTCTATTTCTATATAACAGCTGGAATTATGTATAGCTCAGCGCAGAGCAGAAGCACAACTGATTTCATCTACAATCTTTTAGAGTTGTTTTAGAATATCAAAAAAATCTCAATCAATATTACTTTGGTGATTTATGATTACAATATTCACATTTCAAGAATGCAATGAGACTTAAAGATGTTTCTCCTTAAGAAATCAAAAGATGAACTTTGAAAACTGATGTAATGGTTAAAAAAGTTTAAATGTTTTTAATATAAAATCTAAAAGTAAATGGGACATCTCTTAAAGAGCTTATACCATTACTTATCTATCAAAATAGAAAATACAGCCACATTTGATGATTGGGTCAAATCTACATAAAATAATATTTTTTAATTGATGTAAAAATCATTGGACAGGAGTTAATAGATTGGATGAGACTCCCCAGTATTAAATATCTTGCATAAGAACTCCTATCAGTGCATAGTGAATAAAAAGGGAGAGCAAATTAGGAGGCGTAATCCTTCCACAAGTTTTGTTACAACAGATTTAAATTGCTGCATTGTAAAGAATTGAAAATGATAGGATGTAATGTATTATTACAGAGTTATATCAGTGAAAACAAAGTAGAACAAATTTACATTTTTTGATTGATTGTACAGAGTACGTTCATTCTATCTTCAAACTCTGCAGCTTCTGAAACTGGTAGCATCTTTCATCAAATGACCTAAAATATTACGCATCCTCAAAAGCCAAATATGTCCAAGGTATGCTGCTTCGTGGAATTAAAAAAGTAATTACATTTTTGTAACATGGCCACTGAATTGCACAAATTTTATATGCTGAAATGAATGAAACATGATAAAATTAACTAACATCATAATATGTGGATGTACTTGTAAATGAGAGAAACCAATTGGATGTCACCTTCTCAGTTCTCTCATCCTGCATAAAACACCACCTTCTCAGTGAATGAAGAAAGTCAGCATGCAATATATGATACAGAAGACTGAAGAATGGAAGTTCTTCAACCACCCCTCCAGGATAAAGTATAATTGGGCAATAGGAGCTAATGTCCCACCACTCTTCATCTTTCCTGAGAGAGGAAGGAGTAATGGGTTTTCTTTAACTACCCTCTCAAGTACTGCACCAAAGACCAAAATTATTCCTAAGTTTTTAAAGTATGTACTTAATGTCTTGGGAAACGTATCTACAGAGGGATGATAATGTAGAATTATAGGTATACACCAATACACTTATTTTATAGCTCATTCTTAAAGTTATTAAACTTCATATAAAGCTGGTATCCGAATTACAACTTGAACAAACAATGACATGTTAGATCTCTTCTTCTAGTTCAGGCAGATAAAGTATATATGAGGAGTGCATCTGAAGTAATTAATATACAGCGGCAGAAATTCCATTTTCCTTTTTGTTGAAAATACATGCATTTTCAACAAAAGACTAAATGTGCAAAATAATCTGTTGTCACTGTACATAAACTCTGCCTGTACTGGGAGTCTTCCCTTGAAAATACTATTCTGAATCAAAACACATCTAAACATGTCTGACATCACATATTTCTTTTGATATACTGATTATTCCTGTCCATCCGAATTGATCAGAATTCTTCAATCCACCTGGAATCAAAGTCCTGTCTCTGCTGACATTTTATTTTGAATCACAGCTTCATGAAAATACGGTGACTAAACGTGTTGTAAATTCACAGCTTTCTCAATATTCTCAAACTTTTTTCCTCAGCTACGATACCACAGAACAACTCTGGCTTAAGATGTCTTGTCATAAATGAGGGAGTAAGTTGAGAAAGGATGTTCTGCCCTCTTCAGATTTTTCATATAAAAGTAACAGTAATAGTTGGAAACTGCACAGCAAAGAAGACAGCGTCATGAGATTTCCTGATCTTTCATAAACAGCACCACTACATGCCATGAAAGATAAAGCCATTGAGGGCTGCTCTTAAATTTGGTAGTTTGTAATGGTCTGCAGAGGGATTGGAGATTTCTGGAAAGCAAAGAACTGTGGATAAACCTTGTCATGATTCTCAGCTTGTTCCCTGCACTTGTCCTGACAAGGTGAGCTAGGACATACTGAGCAGTTCCATGCACATAGCAGCTATGTTTCTCTTTGTGGGAGCAACTACTGAAAACTTAGATGGAGAAAAACTATTTTATCTACATTAATTAAAACAATAGGAAAGATAATTAAGCTCAATATATGTATAAATATTTAGAAAGAAGATGTAGGCTAGGAATGAGATGTGCTGCATATCGTATTCTGTTTCAGAAATGACATCTTCATTATCTTTATCTGAATCTCCAAATTAGGAATATAGGGACTCTTTAAAAATATCTTGGAGATAGAGATTCTCTATGTGCAAAGTGTTCTAGTTTTGCTGATTTCTACCAACTTCAGACTTATTGGTTAAGCTGGTTTTCCTTACAAACCTATCACTAAGTGAACAAAAAGTGCTAATTTGTAAAAGGTATTTTAAGAGTGAACAGCTTTAAATTCAGCACTTGCAAAAGTACACAGAAAATAAGTCAAGTCAAACAGCAACACAAAGTAGAAAGGACAAGTATGCAAGCAGGCAGAAGAGTAAGAGAAAAACAGTATAGGATTTTTTCCACCCTATTTCTGGACCAATTGCTAATGTAACTTTCTAATCTTTTTTTCTCTCTCTCTCTCTCTTTTTTTTTTTTTTAAAAAAAAAAAAAAGGAGAAAAACGCTTTAAATATTTGACATTTGCCCTACAAACAGACAAACAGATTGCCTGTTACAATGTATTATGGTGGTCTGGTGTTTGTACAACAGAATTACAAGGGAAAAAAAACAGGTTTGGATGCATCAGGACCTTGTGATTAACAGAATCCCCAACAAAAGACCAAACAGAAAATAATTTTTTATGGTCCTCTTCAGAGCTACCTGTGATAACTTTGCATATCTATAGTAACTCTTAGCATTCATTCTTTCCACTTAGGAAAAGGAGAAGATATCCCTTCTGGAAAAATTCTGACAATTTTTCAGCATTGTACAAAATTACATAATGTCTCTACTGATGCTGGCAAGCGTAAAAACTAAAACACAGAGGTAAATTGCCCAAATTGACCTTATCTGACACGTGAAGAGTAGTCAGTGTTAAGTTTTGCAGAGATTCAAATACATGGGCATGAATACCTTGATCAAAAACAAAAAACAAACAAACAACAACAATGCAACAACAACAAAAAAACAACACCCAACCAAAAAAATAAAAAAATAAAAAAAAAGCATTTTCTGGATAACATCCCCCCAATCTTTCAATAAACAGCACAGAAAATAGATCATGCCTTTTAATTTCCTCTCTCTATAATGCTTTTTTTAGCTGTCTTGTGGTTGACTAGAGCAGAGACCAGGCAGCAACATTCTAATCATCTGAACGTATATTTTTCTCAGATGTCAAAAATCATTGAAAAATGTCAGGAAAAGAAAAAGAAAAATCGTGCAAGACAATAACTAGTCAAAAAGAATTCTAAACAGCAGTCTGCAATAATAGGAGTCTTTGTAGATAGATGTCTGTGACTGGATGAGATGTAACACAGTAGTAATTGCCTCTGTAAAAGACAAAACAATATAACAGCATTGTCCACCTAAGCAAACGCATATTTGGATGAATAAAGAGTAAGTCAAATCAACGAATAACATAAGGTAATTTAACAACCTTCAAAAAATATAAATCTCTAGAACAATATCCATACAGGTTTGGGATGTTAACATGCCAGTGAGAAAAGAATAAAGCTTATTGAATGTCTTGCAGCTTACTGTTTTTAAATATAATATTTAGATTCAAATAGCTGCTCAGATACTGTACAGAACATAGTTTTAACGCAATTTAAAATTCAAAGACCAAAAAAAATCAAATTAATTTATCAAGGGTTCATGAATCTCAGTTATTTTCTGAGGGAAATGGAAAATGACAGAGAATATCTACATGAACAATTAAAAAAAAAAGCACAGCTGTGCTGGAACATAATTCATGGATTCCACATCCAAATAAGCCTGACAGTTCAAGTTACTGGAACTTTACCATCCACTTCATTTTTCCATTTTCACAATGATGTACCCACTCCCTGTTTTGTATGAATTTAGTGACACTAATAGTAGAGCAAAATCCAACATACCAGAGTGAGTCCTCAGAAGTTAGTCAGCCTAGTTGTGAATACTCCCACGGTACAGGCATGACTAATCATCATGTTCACTAGTTCTGTAATGTGCACAAATCAAAGTTTTGGCAATACCCTGGCAGCTTAAGAAAAAAAAAAAAGAAGCAACAAACACTTGGCTTGTCATGTGGCAGGTCATGTGGCATTCTCTGTCATAGGAGAACGTTACCACTCATCACATGATGCATCTACCAACTTTGAGGAAATTTTTTACTAAGGATGCAATCCTGACTGAAGTCAACAGAATTGAAAGAGAAAATCCAGACTTCTGCAAGCACAACTTTCCTAAAGGGCAATGTTCTTCATTCTCACAGTACTTAAGTTGCTGGAATACATTTGAAGAAGAGCAACAAAGCTGATGAATTGACTAGAAAACAAAACAAATGAGGAGCAGCTGTAGGAAGTGGGGTTGTTTAGCCCAGAAAAAAAGGATGCTGCAGGGAGACTCCTGTCTCTCTACAACTACCTGAAAGGACATTGCAGCAAGATGGGTACTGGTCTCTTTTCTCAGGTGAGAAATGATAGAACATCAAGAAATGGCCTCCAGTTGCGCCAGCACAGGTGTTGACTGGGTATCAAGAAGAATTTCTTCAAAGAAAGGGTGGTTAGGCAGTGGAACAGGTTGTGCAGGGAAGGGGTGGATTTGCTATCCCTGGAGGTATTTAAGAGATGTGTGGAAGTGGCACTTAGGGGCATGGGTTAGTGGTGGACTTGTGTTAGGTTGATTTGAGAAGGTTAATTTGCTGTGCTTCTCAGATCCTCGGCTGGAGTAAAACACCACTTAAGTCAAATAGGCTATCCTCATCTATCTTCAAGAGTTGGTCTTTATATTCTTGTATTTCTCAGAATGTTTTTCCTCAGCTGCTGTAAGGTTTTATCTGCTTTTTGTTAAACAAGCTACAGAACAAATACCCATGCTATGACTAAAACTTCAAGCTTAGCTTTGCAACGAATATACAAATGCTTAACATTCAAATTACTGAACCTTCTACAAACAATTTCATGCCTCATTTTCCAGCTCTGAGTTGCTACAATGGATATCTTCACAAAACATGTAGTAAACCTCCAGTGTTAAGTATTCATTATATACAGTCTCCTTCTAAATTTCTTTGACCATCACAATATTTCTTTGATGTCCCAGCATTTTTACATTTCAAAGACTAAGATAACAATGTGATTTTAAAAAGTCTGGAGGGGAATAAAAACAAAATACACATCTGTAGTGTGTAGCAAAGAAACTGCATTTTCTAAGACAGTTTCAGTACACTCGTTCAATTGTCCTGACTTTTTTGATTTGTATTGGAAGGTTTTTTTGTTTTGTTTTTAAATGGAGCGAAACAGGTCATGGAAATCCCTGCTATTAAAAGTGAAACAGCAATGTTATCATAAAACATCGGTTGTTTTTTTCCTTCTTAATTTTATTTTGGTTTGCTTTGTTTATTTATTTTTTTTTTTAAATCAATAGGATTGTGACAATATAAAGAAATTACTCACTTCACTTTCAATCCTCCACAGGCATGATGATGAAAGGAGTTCTGGTCACACATGGGAGCCTCTTTTTTAGCATACAGTACATAAATGGACTTTACATGGCTGGACTGAAGCCCTCAAGCAAGAAGAGAACAACTGGGAATTAGAAAGATGTGGATACCAATATTGTTCAAAGAAATATATATATCTTCACTGTGTAGAAATCCACATACATGCATGTTGCATAAAGTCTGTGTGACAGACATGCTTAAAAATTAGGATCTCTAAAAACAGACAGCAATCTTCCATATTGATGTGCAGTTCATTTGTGTGGCTGATTTCCATACAATGGTAATAAAATAGGTCATATCGGTGACAAAAAATATGCCAAATTATATACTTTATAGTTTGTTAGCACCTTGCTATCTAGTCATGGTCAGTTAATATTCTTGCTTCTTCATTAGCAGATTCCAGAGTTGGAAACATTTAAGTATATGAAAGGCCATATAAAATTCATACATTTGACAATTTAAGAAAAAGCACGTTATTTTAATTATAGATGCTGAAAGAATACAAATCCCAAACTGTCATGTTATTAGTGTAATGATTTTGCCTGCTCAAAATGAATAAATCCATACTCACAAAACACTGTTAGGCCAGTAGCATATTCAATAATCAGATGCTAGATACATGGTGCCAGACAGGTATCATCTTCCAGGTTTTATAATCTAAGGAATTATGATATATAGTTTTACACATGGCTGACGTTAAGAGGTATTTGACTAGATACATGAGGGGAAAGGCCAAAATACTCTACGTGGCATATCTTAAAACTCTAGAATTATCTTCTAACTAAGATCTTCTAAACCAGTCAAGCAAAGACACACAATATCATTGCTTTTAAAAGCACACTGTAGTAAAGTTTGTGTATTTGCAGAGATACCATCATGATAAGTTTCTCAACTTCTCCCTGGTTAGCAATGCATTTAATCTCACAACACTTCATTATATACCTTTTATTCAAAAAGCAGAAAATTAGTTTTTGCTCTCACTCACAGACCCACAGAATTGCTAAGGTTGGAAGGAACCTCTGGAGGCCATCTGTTCCAGACCCCTGCCAAGTGACTCCTGTCACTTAAACCAATAAAAAGGTAAACATCAAAGTGAAAAGAATGAATCTGAAGCATCTTTAGATTTCATGCAAGATTAAAAAAAAAAAAAAAGACACTTTTTCTCCCTGTTTTAGTTCTTGGTCCTGTTCCATGTCCATCACTCATATTTTGCCACTCCAAAAGCTATGCTAGATCAAGATGCAAGTGTTCTAATTCTCCATGCTATGAAAGAAACTGAAACATATATGGATTTATTGATTCAGTTCAGCAGGATCCAGTTACAGTATAATGCTGGTAAGAGAATCTCTCTTTTCAGTTTTAAATCTAAAGACTTAACCCCAAAGCATACTAGTTTCTCCATGATTAAAATGTCCATGGAACTGGACTAATTCTGTAGCAGTACCATGCCAGGAGGATGCAAAACAGGGTCCAGAATTTTAAGATTTTGAGCCAGAGATTCACTCCCTCAGATCCTATGAAATTTGAGCTGAAGACATAATTTAATCTACCAGAACTACATTATGACAACTTCTTGTGGAAGCTTGTTTTATATGTCTATTTCCATTCCCCCATAATTTAAAATAAGGTCTTTTAGGTTAGAAGTCATATTTCATCTTACTGTTTTTTAGTAAAGGCTCTAGAGTATCAGGAAGGATTTTCTCTGTACCCCGGGGAAAAAGGGGGTGGTAAGAAGAGGGGCGTGTGCTGTATCTAGAATTGATATTCATTTAAGAATGTTGTGACTTTCTCTCTGAAAAATAAAATATTCAGAAATAATTCTGAAACCACACCTTTTCATAGACTTTTTAATCTAATGTAACTCTCTGGAAAGCACTGGAGCCTGAATAATACTTTTAGCAGAAGAAACATAGTTTTAGGCTCTTCCTTCTGGATAGCTCATTTAAATACTAATCTGTATAATCTTCTCACACAGTACCCATTACCTTCAAAAAATAACACACAAAGCAAACAGGAAAAAAGGCAAAAAAAAAAAAAAAAAAAAAGCCCTGAATATTTTTTTCTGATGTCTATGAGAAAAATGTGTCATTGAGAGAGAGAAAAAATGCATCAGAATTCTCATATTAATTACCTATTAAAACCAGAATTTGGTCCTTTTCATACACAATGTGTATGTTTCTCATGTTGTTTGTATCAGAGGAGTATGAAACAGTACATCCACTTAAAAAACACTTCTAACAGTTTTAAATGTTTTATGTTTGGTTTTGTAGTGTACAAGTGGGAACATACATAGTCTAAAATAGCTAAGGAAGAAAATGTGTGTAATTTGAGAATGTTCAGTCTAGGAGTCAGCATACGTTAATTTGTGTTTGATTTATAATATAATGTATTGGACTTTCACTTGCGGGCTGCTTGTCTACTGGCAGAAAAACAACATTTTGAGGAAGAACTCCAGAAGATAAGGTACTAATGGCATCAGCAGAGCTAAAGTTTAAGATTTGGAACACCTTTAAAAATTAAATTTGTTTGCATGGAAAAACTATATTGGAAGAATGCATTAATCAACAAACAACTCCCAAGACTTCTTTCTGTATCACTATGTTCCTAGGTGTATTTTACTCAGTGAGGTAGTATACTGCATAGGTACCTGCCTGCACATTGAGAAACTTTAAATAGAGGAAAACAGTTTGTCTTTACTCTACAATTCAAATAAGCATTTTAATAATAGATTGCAAGTAAAGACACCAGGGAAAAAATGCAAGAGAAGAGATTCGATCAAAGTTTTATTGTGACAAATACTAAAGACAAAAAAGTAGGTTTATAACTCAAAGCAATATTCCAAGAGAATAGCTTGTACCAACAATTCCACATTTCTAATGCAAATTATCTCACTCCATAAAGATAGCATCATGGTAGTTCTGTGTAGTAAACTCTTTTCCTTTGAACGTTCATCAGTTTTTGAATGGTTATGGACAGTGTTTCACTTCTGAATTTCTGAACTCCCAGAAACTCTGATGGGAGGTAAGAATAATCAGAGTACAAGATCACTAGGATGCATCTATTCATGGACTTGTTTATGGTTCATAACAAATTAAATTTGATCAAATGGACATTTTCCTTCTTCTTTTCCTGAGTATATTGATATACCAAAAATTCACTTAAAGAAAAACAGCTTCAACACTAGGCTGAGTCAGAACTAGAGACTCAGTTCAAGCTAGGGAATTTTTCTGTTACTATTATACAACTCCTACTTAAGGGGCTTGTGACCTGATGTAACAATTACCTTAAAGAAGAGAGCAGAGAAATAAAACACCAAAAAACAACACTCATTAACCTTTACACATTTCAAAACACGATAAAAATCCAAAGTCATTTAAATGGTTAACTTATTTATGGTGGTTTTCCTGATTCTGATTCCCTCATTTGGTGCTATATAAGTCAATACACAGTTGATTACTCTGGCACCAGGTACAAGAAGGGCATACTTGAATAAACCAATAGCACACCTATCAATTTCTTGGTTTGGTAATCATCCTCCTCATTAACAATGGATTAAAATTCGATAACACACAGTATTTTGAGGCATAAGATTTGAGGTCCCTAAAAGCAACACAAGCCAACCCAACCCTCCCGAGCACCAAAGCAGCCTGAGAAGTGTAGTATAAGAAACATGTTCCTCATTTCCAACTCTACATAAATATTCCACTCCTAAAACAGTCTGAAGAACTACACATTCAACACCCTCTTCAATCTTTCACTCTGTATGTTGATATTTGCTAATGTCCTGACTTTGAGTTGGCAGAAGACATTGAAGGTCACAAAAATGACCAAATTAAAATAAACTTGTGAAGTTAAACCCTTTTCACCTAGACAGCTCTCTCAACAGTTGCCTCACAATACAAGGGAGCTGCAGTGTGAACCCCTTTATTGGTGATTTTCAAAGCAGACAGAGACAGAGATGTTTCTCCAATGAGGACCAAATCTGTCAGTCACATAGTTCAAACAAATTTCAACATAAACAAATGGGAAGCCAAGTACTGTGCATTAGTGTATGCCCTACTCAGTGGCATATCCCAGTATGACCATTTGAGGTCTCTCCATGGATTTAATGATTGTATTTGACTGCAAATCCAACTTTGTTTGAAAGGCTGGTCTTTCCCTTGACATTTTTATTTTTTTTTTAAAGCTTTTGTCTTGGACTAGAGCACCTAGGAGATATCCTTTGTAGAATTTTTTGACAATAAGAGCTTATCAGTGCATTCTCTTTGACCTTTTAAAAGCGTTCTTCCTCAACAAATTTGCAATTTTGACTATCTAAAGGGGTGATTTTTGTTTTAAAAAAATAATAATCCATGCTTCAGAACATTAATATAGAGCTGCATATGATAAATGGACATTACCAGGATTTAAGTTGTCTGGAATTCTATCTTGTTGTTGGTGGTTAGGGATTTCTTCTTAAGAGGATAAAAGGGCTTTCTTGCTTCTACAAAGTGATCATAAACAACTGCATACATTACCTTCTCTTTGACAAAAAGTAATGAATAATGAATTTGCAGATGATGCCAAGTTAGGTGCATGAATCGCTCATCAATCTGCTCAAGGGTAGGAAGGCTCCACAGGAGGATCTGGATAGGCTGAGACTAACTATATGAAGTTCAACAAGGCCAAGTGCCGGGTCCTGCACCTGGGGCACAACAACCCCAAGCAGCACTACGGGCTGGGAGATGAGTGGTTAGAAAGCTGCCTGGCAGAGAACTACTTGGGAGTATTGGTTGATAGTCAGCTGAGTATGAGCCAACAGTGTGCTCAGGTGGCCAAGAAGGCCAACAGCATCCTGGCTTGCATAAGAAACCATGTGGCCAGCAGGACTAGGGAGGTGATTGTCCCCATGTACTCGGCTCTGGTGAGGCCGCACCTCGAGTACTGTGCTCAGTTCAGTTTTTCACGTCCTCACTACAAGAAGGACATGGAGGTACTTGAGCGAGTCCAGAGAAGGGCAACAAAGCTGGTGAGGGGTCTGGAGAACAAGTCCTACGAGGAGCAGCTGAGGGAGCTGGGCTTGTTCAGCCTGGAGAAAAGAGGACTCAGAAGTGACCTTATCGCTCTCTACAGGTACCTCAAGGGAGGCTGTAGCGAGGTGGGGGTTGGTCTATTCTCCCACATGCCTGGCGACAGGATGAGGGGGAATGGGCTAAAGTGGTGCCAGGAGAGGTTTAGGTTGGCTATTAGGGAGAACTTCTTTACCGAAAGGGTTGTTAGACATTGGAACAGGCTGCCCAGGGAAGTGGTTGAGTCACCATCCCTGGAGGTCTTTAAAAGACGTTTAGATGTAGAGCTTAGGGATATGGTTTAGTGGAGGACTGCTTAGTGTTAGATCAGAGGTTGGACTCGATGATCTTGAGGTCTCTTCCAACCTAGATGATTCTATGATTCTGTGCTAGACAAGCCCTATTGATTACTGTTATGTGTAGGAAATCCCTTGGACTTAAAGGTGACTCTGAAATAAAAATTATTTTCATCTTGTTACAGCAAGTACTCAGTTTGAGACATAAGCACTAAACTTTCCATTAAGTAGCATCTATCCATCATTCCTTTAATGATGCATAAGGTTGCATTTTCCACATTTATCTAAACTATAGATAGCTGCTCTTCAGCTGACAAGTCATTCTGTTAGGAAACAGAAAACAACACCAAGTTTTAATGGTCTTATGCTGGATTTTTGACTCTAAGACCTGCTTCCCTGTCACCTCCTAACAACCCACAAGTGATGAAGACATTCAAATGCTTGAAACAAGATCCTCTTAAATATCTTTCTCTCCATAGCCTTCTCACAACATATCAACATTGTTAACAGGTGCTTTCTGTACAATTTGAATAGAATTCTCAAAAAAAAAAAAAAAAAGAATCATGTCTGAACTTCTTTAATCATTTCACTGGCACATTCACCCAGCTCAGCTTGTTAACTGTACTGTAAGTCAACTTTGATATACTTCCTATGTTAAGAAATCCAACCAGCAAGTTTTAATGAACGTTGCAGACAGATCTTGTGGAACCTACAGTAGAAGCATGCACTGAATTGCATTGCCAGTCCTTAAACTTGAGTCAGAATTGGTGACGTATTCTTAGTCTAGTCTCTGTTTCCTGCAGAAAACACTGACATTTCTTTCTCCTGTCCGGAAACAAATGGACTGTTTGGTACCAACAGATGAAAACCACAAATGCTTTAAAAGGGTGGAATATATTGGGAATGTAAATCTGCTGGCAAAAAAAAAAAAAAAAAAAAAAAATCCTCTCAGTGCAGTTTAATTCATGACTTCATAGGTACAGTCTGCTAAATATATGCAGACCCTAAAAAAATGCAGGTTTATTTTCTTCTCAGGAATTTGAGCCCATTCTTCCACCCACTCACACACGATTAATTTGAATTAAGATTTTTTATTATTAATTTGTACAACCTGTAGTTTTTCCTTCTCATTCCACTTAGGGTTTTGGTACATAAATCCATTCTAAATGTTTTCACAGCTGCTCAGACGGTGTTGATTCTTAGTGTCAACTCATTCACTCAACTTAACATAATCATTCCCTTTTAATGAAACAGTTAACAGGAGACTGACAACTATCATTTTGCTGATGGGGTCCAATAGCTAGAAGAGTGAAAGGTGACAGTGGTGTAATTACCAGGCCTGACATACTTTGTTCACTTTTTTCCCACCTTTTTAGGCAGATGAGGCAGTACTGTGCAATGTCAACAATCAAAATGGAAATGCAGGCAGTGTGAAGACCCGGGTGAGTAATTACCAGGGGCTGCAGACCTGTGACTACTCCTAGTGTGGCAGGGCTGACAAGGTGCAGATTGTTTTTTTATCCCCTAGTGTGAATCTGCCTGTCTTGCTGTTGATAGATCCAGGTGGTGGTATTAATTAATACACCAGCAGGAGCTAGTTCAGCTCTTGACAATGCATTATCTTTGAAAAAGAAAAGGCAGACTGTTGTTGAGGAAAAAGTCATTCCTTTTGACTTTTTTTTTTTTTTTTATTAAGGTTGAAAAATATAGTACATCTTGAGAAGTAAGAGTTTATCAGCTTGAGAAGTAAGAACAAGAGATGGCTTATAGAAATTGAGTAAAACTAGATCTGTAAGCATCTTTGAAAGTTGGAGGTAAGCAGGTTGGAGGTAATTTTGTGTAACAAAATTACACTCACATGCCAATTCCACTTTAGGTAGATAATATTAAATTGTTCAGCTGACTAGTCCTGTATGCAAGTATGAAGCTTGTCTTGTTCTGTTTAAATTTTTGCACCTATGAACTTCACATCATTGGTTTCCTGACGTTTGATCTGCAAATATATTCCAGTGGCAAACGTTGATGATTACTGCTACTGAACAGCAAGTAACTGTAATGCAGGCTTTGATTGCAGGTATACTTAGCACTCTGTACATTATCTAAATGTATAGTAACAGCTGACAGTACAACTAATAGTTTTAGGTGGTTAGAACACTATCACTTAGACCATTTGTTATTTTACATTCAAAGTTCACATAGGAGTATATATAACTACATAGATTTTATGCCAATTGGATGAGTGACTCTTGTACCAAGACTACTTTTTGTGTGATTATTTGTAGAGCCACTATTGAAAACAGGATTTAGGTCTATCATTTTTAGCAAAAAAAAAAAAAAAAAAAAAAAAAAAAGGTAGACCTGTAGCAAATCAAAGGCATTTTATGTAATGGACACAGGCAACTCTCCCCTTATAGCTGGGGTACAAGCTTAAGTTGTCATCAATTTAAATGCTCATACAAGCTCTGTCCTCTCTGCTCTAACAGTAGCTTACTCCTGGGAACACTTAGTAACCAGTTTCAGCCAGCACGATTCAAGTTGGAAAAACTTATTTAAGCTATTTAAAACATCTCCATTCACTCTTACTTCAATGGTCACGTAATTCTGGCAAGGTGATGAATGTAATGCTGACGACAAACTTCAGAAACATACTTAAGGTGCAATTAAAAAGACAACACAGCTATGATCTTAAATATGTAAAGTTGTTTTCAAAATCAGGTCACCATCTACTAAGTTACAGTGTGCTTCAGAAAAATGTACATCTTAAGTAAAAACTACTCATATGAAGTTATTTCATCAGTACCATACTTGTAGAGTGAAGTATGGAATTTTAAATTGTTTTTAAATCACATCTGAATAATCTTTTTGCATTCAAATTTCAATGTCCAAGTCAAAAACTTCAAATGTATTAAAAAAAGCTGTTGAAAATGTTGAAATTTCAAACTTGAAAAATACTACACATAGATCAGTATACCTACAAATGCATACCTTAAGATGATCTTGTGCAAGAACTCACCAAAACCATAAAACAATAACACATACACCCAAGTGGTATTAACCAAAACTGACGTACAAATTTACTGCTGCTATGTCACGTATGCAAAAGTAATCTTATTGCAATAACACACAGAATTAAATTCCATCCCTCAAACTTTTACACTCTATTGAAAGGAAATAATAGTGTTAAAGAAAAGCTAATCCTGTGATCTTTTCACATTTGGCTGCAGATGTTATGCCATTTTCAAGAGAAATATTTGCCTTCCTTCTTACTCACTCAAATAGTTACTGGGCTAGACACACTGCAGTCTTCTTGAATAAAATAAAATACCCTGTTTAATTGAATGCCTGACACTCAGGATTGAACTGCTGAGACAAGCCTGCACACGCATTAGTCAGAAGCAATATTAAAAATAGACTCTACCAGATAGCAGAATAGCAACATACAACAACAAAAGCTGATAATCACTACTGAGAACTTCTGATGATGGATGTGAAAGCATACTGGAAAAAAATGCAAATGAAATCTATGCAGGAATGCAAAGAAAGAAATAATTTTACACCTACAGGCTATAATAAGATCTCTGATTGTTGGTATCACACCTGTAGACCTCTGAACTAGTATGGTAGAAATACAGGGCCATGACTCATTTACTGTAATAAACAGGTTGCTGACTGATGAGAAACAAAGTAATTTGTACCTCCTTCTACTTAAAACTTCAGTGACATGAAGGGCAGGTAGGCCTTTGCTCTGAGACGGCAGTGTGGTTACTTATGAGTTGGTGACTGTCCACAACCTTGATTTCAACTGAAAAGCTACATTTGCATGGCTACTACGGATATTTTCCTACACAGATTTTCCTTTGCGTCTTGAAACACCTAGAATAAAAGTATGATTTACCACCATCTTTATTATCATTTGTTCCCTGAACTTAGGGTAAAAAGACACTTAGCAGATTAATTAGGCCCTAAATATTATGGGTGTGAGGAATATACATCAGTAAGCAACAAGCAATGTAAGAAAATTAAAGTCTCTTATCAGTTACACAGACTTGTGAACAAGTATAACCTATTTTACAGACTTTCAGATTTAGCCCTACCCCAGGGTAAATGATAGCAGAAGTAGTTGCTATCAAGAACTAGTTGCTATTCATCATTTGTTACTCAAACTGTAGTTATAACAACAACTGTGAAAAGTTTATTAGATATTTTACTTATCAACTTTCCTGGGTGTTACTTGTATACAGCAATCTCTACTCAGCTACCCTTAGTCATTTCTTGTACCCTTACTAAGGCTAATTAAGGGTATGATCATTGTAGAAAGATAAAATGAGGACTGAGATCAATCTCTGGTTTACAAACAAGACAGTGCTAACAGCTTCTTCTCTGTACCTTAGCCATCATTCTTCTGTCCTACACATTCCACAATAAATGTGAAATTATACAAGCCACCTAATCTTCCAATAGAAGAGACAGAACTATTGTGCTGTGGGCAAGAATACATGTGTAGGCATTAACTTAGAATGCCTAATGTTCGTTAGCCCACAGAAACTTATCCATGTTAAATGGTTCTTTCCACACCCTTCACAAGAGCATCCATCTCTAATGCCCTACTTTAAATTTGTTGTTAGAAATCAAGTAGACAGGTACCTACTTTAAAGCTTATTTTGGCAGTCCATGCAAAGCTATCCTTTCTAAGAACTGCACCACAGAAGTGGTGAAACCATATCGATACCAAGTCTTGCAATTTTGACTCTGATTTACACTCTTTAAAATTACTTTCCAGGAAAGGGATGACTTCCATTTTTATATATTTTTTTAAATCATTTTGAGATAGGAAACATTTGTCTGCACTTCATGACTTACCTATTTTGCTGGTTTTGACATGAAACCAGAACAATGCTTTCTGCAGCTCTGTTAAAATATGACTTCCTTGGACCCAGCCAAATTGTTTAGTTAGAGGTTCAACTACACATTTTCCTAGCCCTAATATGGATTTAAACAGCACCAACTGCAGGATGAGCAGAATCTAGTTGCCTAAGTTCAGTGCTCACCAGGGTTGGGGAACCACCACAGAACAAAACCCTCTCAAGTCTGGAATGGCTAAGTTTCAAAAACCATCACTCTCTGATTTGAGAACACTAGGCTCTGCTTCTCTCACCCACTTCTTGCCTGAGGGATCTAGAAAACTAGGCCTGACTGAAGAGTACAGAGCAAATGTCCTCTGAGGTACCTAATAAAACTGAAAAGGATACCTAGAAAACACATTTGCTGTTAGTATTTTCCTTCCACAACACTAATGAAACTTGAAATTTTGAGTCCTACTCTGATTCTTTCCTATGCACTACATAGAGAAAACAAACAAACAAAAAAAAACCAAAACACTATATATTTATCAGAAGGTTCAAAACTGGGGAGAAAGACACCTGAGACTTAGCATTGTATTGAGCTTAAAATTAACATCTTAGTAAATTGGGTTTAAATTATTCATGTAAAAATATAACTTGAATAAGTACATTATAAGCTAACAGGGACTTAATGAGCTTCAGTAATCAATACCAGGAAATCACTCTGAGAATCCCAAATGAAAAATACACTAGCCTAAATGATAGCAACTGGAGACTTCATAGAAACCTCAGAAGGCATTCATAATGTGACAGGGAAAACCTAGATATAGGTGAGAACAACAGAAAAAACACTGCAAAGAACACTTTTTGGACAAAGTTATCCAAAGATGACCACTAAAATAGGTTAAGGCTAAATTGTGGGTATTACTATTCTTTACACAAGTCTAGTTGTTCAGTTTTTACATCTTCACTGCACCTGGGAGTCTGTAGGCAAGATTCTGACATCCTTTTTGAAACCTTGGATACTGTTATGAATTAAACCTTGCTTTGAGCAAGGGAGAAATCATCCCCCACCAAACTGTTTCTGATGCATCATCATTAGAGTGCACAAACCAGTATAAATCATGATTTATTAGAACTTTTCTGAAATCTGTATTTGCAAAAAGTCTTCAGACTTCACACTCAACTTTCTGATGTAAATGTCAAGTACAAGCTGCCAACATGAAAGACAAAAACAATTTAAAGCATTATATTAAAGTCAGAAGAAGTTGTCAATGCAAATAACATTCTGGTCACAGTTTCGTTTATGCAGTCTTAAAAGTACAGTAATAATGGATTTTTAAACAGTAGAATAAAATTAAATTACTAAGAGACTATGAGTATGTATCACATGATTCAGTAAAACTGTAATTTATGTTCAAGCAAACCTGTCAATCCAAAATATTAGTATAAATATTTCACCCACGCTTAATGGATTTTCTTAAATCCTTGTCTCCATACTTCGCTATTCATCTGCACAAAATTCTTCTGAACTGCCAGCACCGTTTGAGACCTATTATGATTTGTTGATAATCAACTGACAATGAGAAGTGGCAAATAAGGAGACTGCCTAGGCTCAAGCAGGCTCATTCTACTCGCAATTTCCTTTCTCCCCTTGAATTTATTTTACAAATACCTTAGATTACAAAAAGACTGTATTTCTGTTCCATGTATGTTAACATTAATTACCCACGTGTTAGTACCTTCACACAATGACAAAATTACTACCTTCAATATGTTCAAAGAAATTTCTCCTTAAAATATCCCTTACCAAAGTATACTTACCAAATAGCCTAGGATTTAATTTCTGTAAAACTAACACATTTTTCAGCAAAATTGACAAATTATACTCTGACACACACACTTTTTATGTTGTATATTACATAATAAGTTGTAACTGTTGCACAGTATCATGCAAAACTGAATCACTTTCTCTAAAGAAAAACATAATACAATAGCTGGTGTACATTACTCATCTCTTAATTAGATGCTAATTAATGACTCACTGGCTTTAATCATATCAGTCTGGTAATACTATTTATGCCACACAGAATAATGATCTACTTTACAAGAAATCAACGTGGCACATGTTGACATAGGAACGCATCCAGCCGTAATTCACTCTGTGTAAATATATCCACCCATACTTGGATACTGAACAATTTAGAAAAGAGACATTAACTTAGTTGACAAGCAGAGAGAGAAAGGGAGAAGCTAATGAAAACAAAGCAAAGTACATTTTTTCCAAAATCTTATTAAACTGTGAGAATGCTACGTACTTATCAATATATTTTACACTCAAATCATAACTTTATAATTTGTTCATGCTGGCAGTGTTAAAAAGACAGATTCATACATTTAATTTTTATGAAATGTGTTCAAGTACTACAGCAAAAATTATACAGTACATGTATTTTATGCTAAATAACTGACTATAAATGAGGATTTTGAAATTATCATTGTACTGCAGGGATAACATTTCTAAAAGATCACAGAATATTTCAACTGTACCAAGAGCATAACAAACTTAGAACATCAGGAGGAATCGGGTACAAAGTAATTTTAGCTCTAAAATAGCCAATCTTAGTTTAGGTTCTAGTTCTAATTATTATTATTATTATTTTTTATTTTTTTTAAATGCCCAATAGGTTGTTCCTACAGATGTGGTAGCATTTCAGAATGCATACATAAAACCGGAGTTTTTCATTTTGAGTTACAAGTTCACTGTTTTTCTTTGCACAAGGCCTTTGTAAGTATTCATTGCTTATGATACTTCCTGTGTTTTATTTTTGTTATCTAACTTACTTTTGAAAATATTCAGCAATTTATTTGAACACTAATTTATAATTTATTTATATAAACATCTTGGCTTATCTTGCAAATAAAATATTAAAAAGAAGACAAGAAGGATCTTTAAAAATCTGCATTCTTAAAATCATTGTGGGTATCATTGTCTATGCTCGATAACGGTCTCACCCGACACTAAGGCCAAGTGATATTTTGGGGGAGTTATGGAAACTAAACCACCAGGAAACGTGGGCTACATTTAAAGAAGTTAAGAAAAAACTCCTAGCTGTTTAGGAATATGATTTATTAAACATCAACAGAACTCCTTCTTCCCAGTCATTAAAACATGGTTGAATATCCTATTGTTCCTAATTCTTATAAAAAGGTAGAGCAACAAAAAATATTTTCACCTCTCCTCCCTCAGCTAGCTACAGCTTCCTAGTGGTTTAGAACAAATGACATAATTGAGCTAATCAATATAATAATGTAATTTTCACTGTCTTTCTTCTTTTGCAATTGCAATTACAATCATTCATTTAAATGCAGTAAAGTGTTACCTCTGCAAAACAAGATTTACTTTTTCCTCACATACTCATGCATGTCTCCAAGTTTCAAGCGATAAACTGAGTTTTAGACATTATCACTGCTGAAGTCATAATCAGAAGTCATAATTCAGAAGTTACTATGTTAAAAATAGTTTAATGACTGAGTTCCTTGTTTTACAGGGATCTAAACCACTGAAGGCAGCTTGAATTCTGTCAGAAGAATCCACAGTTTACAGTAAAATAAATTGACCCTTTCTGTTCTTTGTACACTCCTTGCACAAGTACTTCCCTCTTAATTAGTATATTTATTTCCTATTTGATGGCTGCTCTCTTCTTTGATAAATAGGAACTTTAGAGATTTACCATGAAAGACAGCTGCTTCCAGTATTGGAATGCTACCAATTAACCACTTACACTATTCCTTACTTGGTTTTATCGCTCTATTTCTGTTTCATTGTTTTCATTGGATTTTAAATATCAAAATAATAATAAATGAAAAAAATAGACCAACTGAAATTTTGTATTATTTTTCCAGTATTCTGTCCAAAAGGATAAAATGAAATTAGCAGGATTTTGCATAAGCTGAGCATACTTTTTTTTTTTTTTTTTTTTAATGTGATTGAAATATTAGGTCATTCATTCCTAACATTTATAAACATTAGGAACTCTGCAATTTCAGGCTTCTGGGGTAAAAAAATAAAATTTCAGTCACCTTAAAATAAATACTTCTCAAATAAAAATATTGAAGATATTTGTGATTACAAGCGCACAAGAAGAGACTTGGAAGCAGTCTTTTTCACTCACTAGTTCCATTAATTCAGCAGAAAAAAGTTGCATTGCAGTGGTATGGGGAACTGATGTTAGGCAAGACGCTAAACGCACAGATGACATAAAACTATCTGGCATAAATACCAAACTGCAAGGTCTTCAAAGTCTCTTTTGGGTTTCTAGCATTTTACAAAGTTACAATACTCTGCAAATTTAATCTGTCCAGTATGCCTGAAGAAAAAAAAAAAAAAAAAAAGTGTTCTCTTCATTGTGATAAAAACAACAGGAAACTTTACTGCTGTAGATGAATCAAGTGAGCGCTGAAGAATTAAAGTTTTCCCTCCTAAAAAAGAATGGGTGCTTTTATATAATTATGATGCAGCATACATAATGTTTTCTTATCTGCTTATGTTGGGTTAGTTCTTACTGCATTATGCTATATTCCTTAACATACCTTAATACATAAAGTGCCTCAGTGATTCACTTTAAAGCAGTGGGCAATTTTAGCTGACTGCCTACACCAGACTTCAATAGAAAAAAACATTCGTCTTTCCTAGTTACGATGCTGGACAAACTGCAAATTTTGAAAGCGCTACTACCAGACATCTTTAGCTATTGGATACACTCTTATTCAATTGTCAGTGCAAAGCAGCATAGACTTTATCACCATTAAAAGTAATTTTAGCACTACATACACAGGACCCATTGCCATGCAAATGAATGGACAGTCAACTGCTCACATATTTGCTTTATAACCAAAATCTTAAGTAATTTTTAGTTTTGAAAAACCACAGTAATCACAAACTGTTATATGAAAATACACTTCACATATTAAAATGGGATATTAGAAAATAGTGATGTGTGAGTCACTGTTTTTAATTTCCCTTTCCACTGAAACAGAGAACATAACTGGACTACAGGAATATGTATTTTTAGATAGACAACTGACTTATGTAGATACACTATACACATTCCCAACAATTTGACCATGGTTAAAGGGTATTTATATTCTGATGTGGCTAAAATTGAACATGTCAACACTAATGCATTTTTCTAGGAGAATCACTACTTTCACCATAATTTCCATGGAAAATTTGTGTGCACATGCAGTAATA
Source organism: Netta rufina (assembly GCF_964035555.1). NCBI lineage: Eukaryota > Metazoa > Chordata > Aves > Anseriformes > Anatidae > Netta > Netta rufina. The sequence goes on along the minus strand of NC_140128.1, from coordinate 4,313,324 downwards.
GACACATTTATAACATCAAAAGGATTCAATTTTCTTTTCAATCATACTACAGTATGAATAGCTTTTCCTATTGAATTTAACAATAAGGCACATTACCACAGTCTAAAGGATGGGGTACTTCTGCTTGCTCATATGAAAGTATGTCAAACAATATATAATATATCTCACAATAGTTCTGGGTTAACTGCTCCTTTATATAGGTTTCTTTCTAATACATTTGTGTCAGCAGATTTTTATTATTAAGTTTGTAAAATCAGCAGCATTTCAAACTCTGCTTAACTCTCCACAACATTAACAGATTATTTAAATATTTGAAGGTATTGCCTGACTTTGTATGAAGAAATCAACAGAAAATCCATACTTAGATGTATAAATTTGTTTTTCTAACACTGATAGTCAGTTTACCCAAGCACATACATCATAGTCTCTGTCACTGCAACATAGCTGTGCTATACCCATGAGGGAGAAAGGGAAGATTTTATGTATGAATTGTCTCAATCCTGCATGCCTTATGTGCAGCAAGAAAGAGTATTAAAAACAGAACAAAAATAACCAAAAGAACATACTGAGCCCTAAAATAAATTGTTTGAATTACACATTTATTTTGCTGTCATGAAAGAGGATTCTTTCAAAACCTTCTCCAGTCAAGGAAAAGATTTAGCCTTGAGAGTACAACTCTTAAAATCTGAACTGCCACAAAACATTATATTGTGCATCAAGAGGTTTTACATGTTCTTGCAAGACCGCGTGTTTCTCTAGTAATCAAAGCTAATAATTGGTGCATTTAATATTCCTGTTTAGGCTTTATTTATTTTTAAGCCATATGAGACAGGACATGGAATAGGACTGTAAATTGCTTAGAAATAAGGCCTCTTATACAGGTGTTAATCATGACCAACAGGTGATTAATATTTAGAAATTGGAGAGCTAAGGAATACATCTTAGCCAAAAAGAATAAGAGGAGAACCAGTGTCCTGATCACAATTCCTCTTTCCATTTCCCTGTATAAGAATAAAAAGCTGACCTGTGTACTATCTGCTGTCTATTTCACTGCAGCATTCCTAGCTCTGTTCTAATGGGATTAAGCCAAGCAAAACTGTCAAAAGGCTTGCAACAGCTTGCAGCTGTGAAAAATCCCAAAATTCAGGCATTTAGACAGTTATTCATCTTTATGAACCACAGGATTCTGTGGGATTTTTCGTGCCTGTTTGAAACCATTTTTCAGGCAGTATGAGATCCTTCTTCTGTAGCTTTTTCAGACTGCTATTATCACCTTCCTATAAAGCGGTGACGTTTGACATGAATCTCTTAGCCAAAACCAAATTCCCTTACAGTTAGCCTAGGATATAATAATCTCTCCTAGTCTCTCACTCTGCTTGGAGACTTCAGTTCTATCACTGCAATCTTCCAGTTTTACACTAGAGTAAATCTGATTGAGACGATGGTGAATTGTGCACTTGAAACTTGGGTTGAAAAGGACCTTTGAGATCTCTTGCAGATATTACTTTTTATTATGGAAAAAGATGTGAACACTTTTTTCCAACAACTACAGCAATGCTGGTGCAATTCTATATTCTCTTCATTCTCAGTGACCCATTTCTTACTACTGTCCTACTAGAATGTTTGTGCATCCACCACATTACATGTCTTCTTTCACTCCCATGTATCTCAAGATATCATTACAAGCTTTGCACCTTTTGCCAATCATTATTAGAAGGGTGGGTGCAAGCTTGGGGGTAGATCACTATAACATTAAGTCCCTGAACAAATGTTTGCAGACTTAAGGCCCATGTTGTCTTTGGAGAGAATAACACAAAAAATAATCCCTAAGCAAATGTTTAAATAATTTAAAATATAATTGGCAAGGATGACAGTGGAATACATTTTTTGGAAATTAATAATGTGGTTTCCCTAGCAATTTGGAAGGGTGAAATCATACTATTATTGTTGTTACACTTCTGGTTTTGAGATGTGTAGAAGCACAATGAAAGGGGCTGTACAATCCTTCAAAAAGTAGATTAGATACTATTTAAAACTTCTAGAGATGTAAACACTTTGGAAGATGCTCATATATTACTGCTCAGGTAAAGACAACAGTAGAGAACCAATATGAAACTTATATCTTACCAGTACCACACTAAAGAGTCAATAGCTAAAAACCATGGTATAAAAACAAAATAATGCAATAACATTTCCCTGTGCCTGTGTCCCTTTTGTTTGCAAATACTGCTGATCAACTTTACAGAGTGAAAAGTTGTTTGTGTTATCTTTAAGCCCAAAGGAATTTTTCTTTCGATTTTTTTTTTTTTTATTATTATTATTATATTACAAACTACAATTCCATTTGGAAGGAGTTTAGAGTTTACTAAGGAAAATGAACTGCAGTCAACCAATCTAGTAAGATTTTGCACCATATAAGATTCCTTTCTCATTTGTTACTAGAATACAAGAATACCTTCAGTAAATCATCCTCCAAAATAACAGTACCATCACCACTTTCATTGATCATGAGACTGATAACTAAGCATCAATTAGTTATTAAACTCTGCCAGGATGATCCTCCAAAAGAGCTACGTACTCTTTGAAGAGTAAGAAAGAGACCAATAAGGAATTTTGATCATCTGCCAAGCACAGGTCTTCACAACTGTTAAATCCAAAAAATGTATTCCCGTCATTCTTGGCAATAACATTTTGAATTATTTAAATGTTCACTTAGGGATTATTTTTTGTGTTATTCTCTCCAAAGACAACATAGGCCTTAAGTCCGCAAACATTTGTTTGCAGACACAAATGCAAACATAACAGTATTTTCACTACTGAATTTAGATAAATCACCACACTGTATGAAATCAGACATATAAATAATGCTTGCACAATCTGACATATTAACTCTGTCTCCTTTTATGTGCAAGTCCTTTTATGTAAAGTCGTATTAAACAGCAGAAGACAACAGAGAGCAACAAGGAGAAGGGAATGCAGAGGGTCTATGTCTTGCCTCCAAACAATTGCATTTGCTTCGTGTGGAATTGCTAGTGCAGCAGTATTCGGGAACTGTCAATATAGAATACAGATAGGTGACTGCCCACTGTGCAAATCTTGATCTCCTCTAGCTGCGACAAAATAATGACGCTTCACATAGAATTGGCATACCTGCTTCCTGACGAAGAGGCAAGAGTCAGGAGTATATACACGGGGAGAGAAAGAGGGGCAGAAAGGCAGGAAAACAACTGTTCATCCAAGCTCCCGTGAACATACTAAGTGAAGGGTTATTTAGAAACTCTATGCTTCAAAAAAATAAAAAAATAAAAATCTGAAGCTCTAAGAAAATAAATTCAGTTTAATGAGACTCTGCAGCAGTCAAAATGCTAAAAATTTTTCTTCAGTTGAAATAAAATACTTCCTGTATCAGATATTTGACAGTGAATGATATTAATCTCCAACTTAACCATCTGTTCTGCCTTGGCTAAAAACAAGGTCACACTCTCCTATGTGGATTATGGAGATGATGCAAGTAAAAGAAGCCTTTATGATGCAAGCATGCACATGTACTGGGTCTGGCTGGGATGTTAACTTTCCCTGCAGCAGCCCATACAGTTCTGCGCTCTGCACTTGTAGCTAAAACAGCAGTATTACCACACCAGTGCTGTGTCTGTTGCTGAGTAGTGCTGGCACAGCATCAGGACTCTCTCTAACCCTCCTAGGGACTAGGCAAAAAAACGAGAAGAGAAACATCACCAGGGCAACTGACCTAAACCAACCAAAGGGATATTCTATACCATATGATGTCACACTCAGGAATAAAAGGTGGGAAAAGGAAGAAGAGTGGAAGGGGTGGGCTCTCATTGTGAAAGCATAGGTCCTCCTCTGAGACTATGTGCGTTGAGGCCCTGTTTCAAGGACATGGTCAAGCATTGCTCATTTATGGGAAGTAGAGAGTAATTTCTTTCCTCTCACTTCCACATAGCCTTTATTTGTTTTGTTTATTTTTTCCCTTTTTCCCCTTTCCCTTTTTTCCCCCCCTCTCATTAAGTTGTTTAGTTAATAATAATCTTTCCTTAATAACTATTATTTCCTTTTAATTAAATTATCCTTATCTCAACCTGTGAGTTGTTCTTTATTTCTTCCCCTCCTCATCTAAGGAGGGGGAGTGAGAGAGCAGTTCTGGTGTTTAGCTGCCTTGCATGGTAAAACCACCACAGCACGTGTATAGTGTTCTTGCTTTGTGTATCTTTCTGTCCTTGAAATAGATCTTTCACCTTAGATTGTGTCCCTCTATGAAAAGTAGAGTAGGGACATAGTCTAGTATATGAGGGGTTTTCTTGTCTTATTTGCATGGATGTAGAACTCTAAAAAGAAATAGGACAAAATAAAATTATTTAAATGTGTAAGAAAATTTTATTTTCAAAAAGACAGTCATCTTATGGAAAACTAGAAGGAATTAATAAAAAAAAAAAAATACAGTTGAGTGGAGCAAGAGGGTTGAGAGACTTATTTGCTTTGAAAGTTCCACTGCAGAGGAATCAGAAAGCTCTGTTTTTAATTTGGAAGTTCTTACAGTATAATCCTAGAAAAGGCCAGTTGCTAGCTGCTGACTCCGCAAGACTCCCCTCACACTACTGGTCAGAGAGTGATCAATGAAAATTGACAAATGACACTGAATGCAGAGTCAGCCCTACAGAGGTTTAGTTTAGTGAAATTTGCACACAGAAGAGTCAAAGCCAGAAAAACAGAAATAAAAACCACTGACACAGTCGTCTATGCAGTAGGAAGGAAAGATCAGAACATGAATGCAGCAAAGGACAAAAAGGGGCAAATGGATGGGTGGAGAAGTGCAAAGCATTTTATTGTCTATAGTTTATGGACTGTTAAAACTATTGAAGCACATGATGACTAGGTTTAGCGCTGAGAGAGGGCTTAAGAGGATGGAGGGATAAAACGAAGTATGAAGAGTAAAACTGCTTGCTTGTGGAGTTCTCCTCAAAGGAGTGGTTAAGACAAAGGACATAACAGAGATTCCCCCTGGACAGTTGAGCTGGAAACAGTTTTCTCAAACTTTAAAGCTGGTGGGAGCAGAAGATCTGAGTTCAGACTTCCCTTAAGTGCTAGATACAGAACTTGAACCCAAGATTCTCTAAGAATTGAGAGAAACGAGCCCAGTTCCATCCTAGAACTTTGTGCTGATTAACTGAATTTATTTATCAATTTAGGAACCAGAGATGCTGGTACCGAGGCTGCTAGACTAGACATGACAATGAAAAAGGAACATCATCATGATTAATCATGGTATCAGTGCTTTGTTTCTCATTACAATATGCAACATACACCAACAAAATCAACAATCTTGCATTTTTACCCTTCTATTCCAAGCAATATTTTTCCCCCTACATTTCATTTAATTATAGAATACTCTGTTTCTCTTTTAATACTTTCTACCTCACCAACTTTTAAAATTTGTCCTATCACAGTATGGTACAAATAAAAATCTTAATGTTTCTGTCATCTACTTTTAATACACCTTCGTATATATATGTATACATATATATATATATATATATATAAACTCCATGTGAGCTATACCCTCTATCATGCTCTGTTTCTCATGTTTGTAGTGGGTTCTATATGAAGTGCCTACAAATACACTTAAAACCTATACTGTCTAGTTCTTCCAGAGATCCAGAGATCTCTTTAACATTCATTAGGAAACCACAAATCTTAAATCTTCTCACATAAAAATTATGTAAAAATTACATAAGGAGATTTTTGGACAATGTAGTTACCAAGTCCCAAGAAACATCTCCTCCAATACTTCAAAAAAAAAAAAAAAAAAAAAACTTCCACAACAGAGCAAAATCTCTTCTCTTTCCATAAAAGACAGTATTCTGTTCTGCAGAGAAATAACAACTGAAGACAGCAAAGACCACTATCTATATTCCAAGACAACTGAAATTTTAAGTGTGAGAAGACTTTTTTCAGGTAAGCATCCTGTCAATCCCTGAAATGACATTTTCTTACACCAGCCCTTTTATGAGCAATCTCACACTTTCCTGAACTGGCAAAAGCCAGTTTAGTTAGAAAGACACCTAATTTTAAGGAATTACCTCAGTTCAAGTCAGTTTCCACAGCACATAGCTTCACACTCCCCAATACAGCAAACCAAGTTCTCTACCCTGCCTCTAGTGGGCTTTCAGCTCAGCATCATTGTAATTAAGACAGACAGACAGGTCCGTCCTAAATAGGTTTTGATGACTAAAAATAATCCTACCACCATGACTTTTTGTTGTTGTTTTGAAACACAGTTGGCAACACAACTGCAGCATTTTTTTTAGTGTTTAGAACAGAAAATTTCAAAAACCAAATCCTAAAGTTTGGGTTGATTGTACTTTCAACCTTATACTATCATTTGTAAAGTGGCCTGTACATTACAAAGAAGGTTTTGAGAAAGAAGTATTGGCATTATCTTTGCAATTTATCTCCTTTTAGGTAAAATATATTTTTGAAAGTAAACCTTAGAAGCTTCTAGAAGCTGCAGACAATGTTTTGGAGTTTTAAATCTTTTAAACTAAGATAACAAATATCAAAAGAAACAGATTGTTGGAACAGATGGAAAGCTTAAATATTTATTTTATACGATATCTTAATCATTCAGCCAGTCACAAAACATTATACCTAGTCTGTTTCTGCCACTGTCCTAGACTGAACAAAATGGAAAACAATATGACAGTGATAGCAATAACAATCTGCTCTTTGAAAGTATACGGAGTACAGTGAAGGAACACAAGTTAGTCAGATGGTAACATCAAGGAAGGTCATAAATGGTTTGTGCTGTGATGACACATTTGAATAGTAACATATTCCAAAGATAGACATTGAAATGGCAAAGTGGCAACCAACAATCCATAAAACAACAAGATGTGATTTGTAGTGCTCTGTGCCAACTTCCATTTATGATAGCTAGTCTTATGGCTTTGTTCAGACTCTCCTAACACTAGTGCAGCAGCTGAGAAAACTACTTTCAAAGTGGTTTAAGAGCAACAATAAAAAACATTTGTTCTTCAGGTCTGGATACATTAGCATGTTTGATACAGAGAGAAAAATGATCAGTATTAAGAATTTTCTAATAAGAGATACGTAGAGACTATTCCCCTTGCTAGCTCCACTGTTTTTCCTTAAAACTGTGATGCATGTTGAAATTACAAGATACAGTGAGATTGAAAATAAATAAATAAAAGATTCACCACACTCTAAACTGTCTGTTCAGAGCCCAGACTTATTAGCAAGGCAACTAAGGAGTTGACTTCAAGCGTTCTGCTCTTCCAATTCTACCCCACTAGGAAAAAGAGTTGTCTCAGTCTCATTTTTCCATCCTTCCTTACAGATTTAAAAAAGAAAGATAGAACAAAATATTCAAGAGCTTGCACACATGGAAAATTTTCACTACAGTGGAAAAAAAAAAATACAATCACTATAATATAATTTACATAGCTCACTGTGGCTGTTTGTAACCCTTCCCTGTTTTGAAGGTAGTTTTGGTTCCATAAAATCATCTCATGAGTCTTGGGTTATTTAAAAAAGGCAAAAAAGTCTTCTAAAATCTTCATGTTCAAGAAAAAAGTCTGGATACTTACACTGAAGATTGTGTGAAGAAATGTGTATTAAGTTGTGTCCCCAGCAATGTCGAGTCATTGCACTTGATTTTATTAGTGTTCAGTCTCAGGTTGATATGTTTCTGATTAATGAAGCATCTGTTCTGCATCACAAAACAACTGAAGGATACCCTTTTAATGTCAATGAATTGTGTCCAAGAGTTAATTACTATGTGACCTTTGATCATGCTCTTGTTTTAGGACTATAAGTATTTGTGTTAAACTTGAAGAAATTTAAAAGTGAGAGAGTGTATTTCACTGAAATTTCACCCATGGCATATTTTGCACTAATATAATACCGTACATTTAAGGGTCTGAGGAAGGAGAAAAATCAAATCACAAGGTTTCATCATAACTCTAACATACATGCACATAAGACAGTGAAATCATACAAAAACTCCATGATGCCAAGATTCAAGGAAGGCTCTGCCGACCAGCTCTTTTATGACCACAACAATCAAAGGAGAGTAAAATAAAGGAGTCTAACCACTTAACCCACATAGGATTTTGTCACTGCAGAGAAGCCCAAGTACAGATATAATGGTTAATGAAGTCTGCAAAAGGATAATCCTTCCATATGCAAGGTCTGTCTCTGATTCTAAGTTTTTGAGCTTCGATAACCCAAAGTTGGTCTTAAATGCACACAAACAACGTGTAGCCTGCCATAGGCTGTGTTTCCATGGAACTCAGCCAGAGCTACATGTGTCCTTCCTAGGAATACAAAACAACATTGAGACTATAACACTCAAAAAAGTACATACCAGGAAAAACAATAGAATTTTGTTTTTCCCAGAATAAGCAACAAGATATGTTCTCAGTTCTCAGTAAAGCCCTCTTTCTAAGGATATTTGATTGTTGTGCTAGAACTAGGAACACACACATCATCAAGATTGAGCAAGCTTGCAGCTCAGCTAGGCTCCACTTCAAACATTACAAAAGTTCTCTAGTTCAAGAACTAACTTTGCTTAGTTTTGAACTAAACAAATCTTTTGTTATCTCCCAGTACAAAACCCTTTGCAAAACACTTCCCAGAATTTGAAATACCACAGTTGATATATATATTTTTTTAAAACAACTTGTTCCTAATGGAACTTGAAACATAAACAATGCCATTTTGCAATCTGTCACAGTATTCTCTCCTGCAACTGTTCAGCACGTTTCAGCTGATGATACTGGAGAATATGAGGAAAACAGTGAATCTTAGCTTTGAATAACAATGACACAAAATGCAAAACACATAGTAGATTTACTCTGGTAACATTCTCATAAATTTAGAGAGTAATCTATATGTACCAACTCTCAATAGCATTTGATAGAGTACAGAATTAATAGTGTTATCTTAGTGAGGATAATACAGTCTCAGTGCTTACCTACCGATTTTATTCCCCACTTACTCCCTCCCAGCTTATCTATCCATAAAATAGTAACACCATGTGCAGAGCTTTTTTGTAGTTTAGCCATATTTCTGTCAATTGCAGAAGCTTACCTACGACTGCAGAAATCTTACCTAGCAAATAAGTACAGCAAAAACTGTTTTAAACCCTAGGTCAACAAAATATCTATGTCACTGCCCCTCAGCCAGCCCATTCTTCACAGCTCTAGCATCATGAGCAGATGGAAAGGATGGGGGTAGAGGACACTAGGGAAAGCTGGGAAATACAATCATGCAAGATACGTGCATGGCATCCTTTGGACTTCTGTTGCCAAAATTCAGGCATAGCCTCAGATTTACCCTTCATCTTGGGGATCACTGGCACAAAGATGAATTTGTAGTTGGTTGCGAAAGGAGGTAGCGTCACATTATTATTACTCTTAATACATGTATATTATACAAAAGTGAAAATGTATAAAACAAATGGTTTAACTCCTTGCGCTTCTTTGCTCTGCTACTTTGATATCTTAGAGTAGGATGGTTTGGAAATACTGTAATAAATTGAATGAGACCAATAAATATCCCATGTTTAAATACCACCTGGCCCAATTGTTCTACTTGCACCTAGCACAGAAGTATACTGCTTCTGTTGTTCAGAAACTCATCCAGAAAGTAATCTTGGGATAAACAAAGATACAGAAATTCATGTGAAGAACATTAAGTGGTGTTTAATAAGGATATAGTTTATTACTTTCATATATATCCCTCACTTTCACTTGGTTTGAAAGCTAGGTCACATTTTCATTACCCATATAACTACAAGCTGCTATCCAGAAGGTTTTCAGTGTTCTTGGGGTCAAACCTCAGAAATAATTCTTTTCTTTCTAGTACATTCCACAGTTACAGTTATTCTTCTGTTTATAGTAAGAACCACTCTGTGCTTGTCAACATTTCTATTTCTTTTTAATAGCACAAAGCATAGGTAAAAGTCCTGAGGAGTGACTTAAAAGACTGGGAACAAGGACAATGGCACAAAGAAGTTCACATGTTCGCGGTGTTCATTCTGTTCTACAAAATGCAATGCAAGTGTCCACTCTTCCTTATTTAAAATCACAGCTTTGACTCCTTTTGTCACTCTTGTTTGGTTCACTGTCATCATCCCTGCAAGAGTTTGGCAACCAGAATCTGACAGAAACTGACAGTAATGCAGTCATCCTTTGCTTTTCTTACAGCGGCAGCTGTCAGAAGCTATACCACATTAAGCCAAAGTACTAGTCATCACGAAGCTTTTCCAACATTAAAATTTAAGAATATACCTTTGGAGAGTTTAAAGTAAGTTAGAATTGTCATTCATGATAGATAGAGAGATGGATGGATAAACGAATGGATGAGTAAGACAGAGAACAAGTGTTACAATGTTACATGAACAGGCCATTTAGAAAATCCAGCTTTTGCACTCCTGTTCTACAAGTTCCAGAAATACTGCTAACATTTCACAGCATAGCATTCCAGGCATCATGCACTGATCATACTAATAACATTAAGGATTTTTCTTGGCTTCTCAGTAGGTGTCAGATTAAAATTCTGATTTTAACACTTCAGAAATACCCCTACCATCCATGCAAGTGTTATTATACGATGTCTTGTCTTCTGACATTGATTCTGAGATTTGTAATTTTCAGGCCACCTATGCTCTGTACAGGCCACTATCTCTCTCATAGAGATCTATCAAAATCTGAATTTATAAACGTGACCACTTGCAGGTACACACACCTTTCTAAGTGCTAGCTGGAAACAGAACTATGCAACCCGAAAAAGGCAACAAAATTTAGCTGCATAATAATAAAGAAAAGCCAGTGGAAGGGAGAGGAAAAGAAGGGCGAGGCTTCCAGTTGTGCAAATATATTTTTTTCTACAAAAAAAAAAAAAAAAAAAAAAAAAGGATCAAAATTAGAATAATAATAAAAGGAAGGATAGCAAATAACATAGAGTAACTATCAATATTCACATTATTTATAATACTTAGTATCCACTGTTTATGCAACTGCAGAATGGATATAATGGAAAACAAAATCTGGTCTAATGTGAACATTAAAATACATATGTTTCCATAGAATGTGTATCCTAGAGGCAGGAGTAGCGTATACGTACAGGACGTCTCATTAATATTTAACATAATAGATAATTAAACTCTTTCACTAAATATCATTTCTTAAGTTTCCTTGTTCCACAACCCTTGGCCTTTCACTGAGCAGCTGAGAAAGGTCAATCACTGCTAAATTTGAGGATTTGAGTTTCTTAAAAATAGCAAACAAACAAAAACATAAGCTACCCACACCTGAATTAACACCACAAGACAGTTCTAATACTTCACTAAACACAGGAATGTGATTCAGTGAGATCCTATGAGCTACTACCATATGCTTGGTTGTGAGAGAATTAGTGCCACAGAATTAACAGAATTTTCATTGCACTGGTACATTTTATGTAGTTGTGTCCCAAAAATATTACTCTGCTCCTGTAGAATAAAGCCATTTGCAAGGGAGAAAATCCAGTCACCCAAAGTTAGTCCTACAAAACCTGCTTTTAACCCAAGCACTTCAGGGTACCCAGTAAATCCATCTATCCCAGTGGAGAGGTAAAGTCTGCCAGTGAAAGCTTTGGGGGAAATCCACTTAACGTGAGGTAGATTGAGATAACCAAGCAGTTCAAAACGACGCATGTACTTTTATTCAAGGAATGCTCAGAGGCTGGACGTTCCCATACAAAAGCCATTTTTAATTATCTGATAAATTCCAGGTTAGTTCAAGGAGTTACAACTTTCCACAGAGCCACTAACACGTTAAAAATCGGCTAAGGTGAAGAAAACTCATCACGTACTTCGAAAACCTTGACTTAAAGGTCGAGGACCCTCAGCTAGGATGAGGAGGGAAGACTTAAATTTCAACCCTTTCCCCCCGCTCTCAGGCACTAACTTTGTTTAACGCCTTGTCCCCTACCTGCTCGGCGCCCAGCTCGGGATCAGTAGGAGAGGCGAAGCGGCATCGGGAGGGAGCGCTGTCCCTCTGCTGGCCGACGGGCAGCCGAGCACTGTAACCCACCCCGACCCCAGCCGCTACCTGCGGGGCCGCCGGGGTGCTAGGAGGACCAGGAGGACTCGCAGCCCTCCCTTTCCCGTCCCGAGGGGCCCAGGTGCCGCTAGTTTTCGCTAGCGTGGCCAGGTGGCTGTGGCCGGGTCACCCCTTGCCCTGCCAGGTGCCGCACATTGCAGTAAGCAGGTCGTTTGCTCCTGGCTGATGGTGCAGATTTTCTGTCCTGAACTCTCACACGCTGCCCCTGCATATATGTATTTAAAAAAAAAACATGCTGTCATGGTTTCAGACCTTAGACACAGAAGCTGGAAGGGAACGTGCTCCTGCATTGCTAGCTGTGTGCATGCAGCATGCCGGCCTGTGCTGGGGCCCTCTCCCTGCACATAATCCCAAGGAAAGCAGCACACAAAATGAGATACAGCATCCACCACAGCCAGGTTTTACTGTCAGTCTTCATTCTGATATCCTGATTCTCTGCAATCACCTCTGGATTACACCACTGCTGAGGAGGATTAATATGGCACCTGGGCTCTGCCAATCGTAATTAAGCCAGGGCCAGCTTCTCCTTGTTTAGTTATTAGGTTCAGGAGTAGGGTAGGACCCTGCAAAGCAGGAGCCCCAACACACCTGTGCAAAGGACAGGTCATGAAGAGCCACACGTTTCCCATGTGTAAAAAGTATTGCAAAGAGCAAAGGAATAAACCACTTTTTCCATGGCCATTCTAGGTGAAGTATGTGTCACTGGGTATAAACTGCAGCAAAAGGGCATTGGGTTAGCCATTAGTGAAAAGTTTCTAGGCAATAAGGGCAAAAATAGAGACCACAACAGTTACAGTGCGAGGCAGCCTATCAAATACTGCATCCAGCTTGTGCTAGGATTGCAGACTTAGCTCCGTGACCCCTGGAAACCCTTTCAGCTCTGGTTTTTATGTTCCCATAGGATTATGTCAACTATACCAAGTTTAGGAGCCCCTCTTTTTACAAATGAAAAAATGACAGCATTGTATAAAAGTTTGCAGCCCTGCTTTTGAGACCCATCCATTAAAAAAAAAAAAAAAAAAAAAAAAAAAATCTTTCATAATGTTGCATCTACTGAGAAAGAATTAGACATGAATTTAAATATTTTTTAGTGCAATTAATTCTGAAACAGTTGGGACTACATTTGAACTACTCAGAAATAATAATTTCTCATACATACCAACATTCCCTCTGAATGATTCAGCTGACACTTGTAGAAACAGCTATTAGCTCAGTATAAATAGCACCACTTTTTGGCATTTTACACAATGCTCTGCATTCCAGCTTCTAGAAATTTCCTACAGTTTCTGGATAGCTGTTTTTGCTTATACATAGTTTCTCTCTGCCTAGTTCTTGAAAGCTATTAGAGGGATATCTTCTAATACAGGCAGTATAGAAAAAGCAGAATGTGTTTTTAAAAGGAGAAAATGATTTGAACTACGTAGAACATGAGGTTTTGTCTTTAGGAAAGTATTTTGATAGTGGATAACCTACTTCTAAAAGCTCCACCATGTAAGCTACAATTTCCTTTTCTTTTTTTTTTTTTTTTTTTCCTAAACTTATTCTGTTCTATTAAAAGTACAGCTTTGTGCTGTGGTGTGCTACGCAGTATCCATGCATATCAAGAAATGGTGACAAGATATAGAGGGACAGCAAGACTATTAAATATCCATCATGCCACTCTGGATCAGGCTTAATGCAATCAGAAACACATGACTACATCAACTTATCTCCTTTGATCAAATGTGATTAAGTAAGTCATTAATTTTCAAGACAAATAAAAAATGCAAGATCATTCTATTATAAATGTAAATGCCTGTCTTCTTAAATGATTTTTCTAAAGGAAGCCCTTCTAATACAGAACTTTGTATACTTCAGAGAACAGTTGTTTTAACATTGGTTTTAATTTTAATGAAACATTATGTATTTGTATGCATGTCTTCTTTCCTTTTTTCTCACACTGCTCATGTTGTCAAGCAAAATTTGTGCATCAGCTTGATCAAGATAATTTCATTATACCATTGTTACCATTATGACTTGGGCAATTAGTAGTTTATAAGAATAAATTTATAGCAATCAGTGATTGAGGCACATTTGCAGTAGTCAGGGTGTAATAAAGCCCAATCAATTTCTTTCATTTAATATGTAGGCTGTGACCCTAGTTTTGATGAGAACTCTTAGCTATTTCATCTTTAAATAAAAAAGAATGTCTGCAAGCAATTATAGTGGTGTGTTAATTGGATATTCCTTTTTATCTTTTATACTACAGAATGCATTGCTAACGAAATCCTTGTTTTCCCTCTCATTCCCTTTCTCTCTCCCTCTCTGTAATGAACTGATATTGACTTGGTGTATTTTGCTAAGACAATGGGCCAGATTTTGATTTGCAGTAGCACTGGTGTAAATCTGGAGTGACTTCTCTAAATTAAATAGAATTATTGCGATTTATAAGCACATAACTGAAATCAAACCCCACTCCTCTTTTTCTTTTTTTTTTTTTTTTTTTTCTGTAAATATCAGAGGACCCGATTCTGCAGCCCTTACAGAAGCTGAATGCTACTTCAAGCTATGATCAGTTATTGTCTTATATACAAACTAAAGTATGAACTAGCACACAGTATTCAAATGGATGATTCATAAGCTTAAAACACAAGGAAGGCTTAGTCTTTGCCTAAGGTACTTCATTGCATTAATTCCATGCTGATTAAAGGTATCGGGTGATAGATGAAAGTAGTACACATTACATGTGTAAGAAATGAGACTGCAGCCCAGATTCAATCAGCATTACACACGCCAAGTCACACAGCTTCCTGTTCCACCCATGGACCTGAATAGGTCCATCGTTTCAGGAACAAGTTTCTGTACAGGACTAATGTGGGCTAAGAGTTCAGATAAAATGTTTTCTGTCTGGAGTGTGTACATATTGGAATAGTAACACCAAAATTTTCCTGATATTTATTTTCCCACAAAAGGTATTTAAAACACAGGGTAAAAATTCAGCATTTCCTCTGTTTTGGTTCGGTATTTTGAAGACGCTTATTTCACCATCAAACAATAAGGAAAATGACAAATATTTTAAATCTCTTCAGATATTTAACAATAGTTTTTGTTACTGTTTTCTGCAATAAAATGCTGGAATATTAAACAAAACTTGATTTTTTACATTTTAACAAGGGAATAACTTACTTTGGAAATGTATCATCTATTTTGTATAATATCAATAATTATGCAAGTAAGATATTTTACAAGAAACAAAAATGTTACCATTTTTCATTGCCAATTTTCATGTCCTGTGTCTCTGAAATTGAGCTAAAATTGTTTGGGTAAAATTTCTCATTTTAAACATAAAGCTAGAAAACCATCAAAGTAATCAATTGCAGCACTATCTGACGAAAGAAAAATACCACTGATGATTCCAGGGCTCATACAAACAACAATTCTTATTTAAGTGTCTCCTGATCTATTCAGAAGCTTTACTGCAGTTCCATGATTTATCAGTGCTTGTGATAGTTTATTACTGCAGGCTTTATTTCTAGCATAATTGCAATAAACATTTTACTTGATGTTTTCTGAGGCTGGGGGGATGGAATCCTGAAATCCTTAGTCCTTAATCGAACAAAAATTCCACTGAAATTAATAGGAATATTACTTGCACAAAAACTCAGTGAAGACTGAAGACACATTGCCTAGCACCTCAGTAAATGTATCCCCCCCATAAGCAAATTTTCAATTGGGGGGGGGGGGGGGGGGGGATAGATTACTAAATGGCAGAAATGAATAAGAGATCTTCAAAGCCTCAAGGCAAATGGTAAAAGTAACCTAGCTCAGACAAATGAAGAGCAAGCAAAAAACACTATCAAATCAAGCAAGCAATGCATTATGGGGGATAGGTCTTGTTTATCAGATAGAAATATTGTGCTGGGGTAAGTTTAAGCGTAAGACAGATGGGTATACATATATATCTCTGTATGTAGATATGCACACATCTATGTATCATCCGGTGCTGGTATGTATAGTCTGGTGCTGTATAGTCAAAGTGCTGGTATGAAAGAAGTGATCTTTAATGACCAGTGAAAAGAAAGAAGAAAGTGATCTTTTTTGACCACATGACAAACCTTGTTCCTTTTGGGGGACTTCATGTTCCAACTACGTTCTGATCATTTTGAAGTGCAAAGAAAACATACATTTTATGGGTTTCATGTAACTTAGAAATCAGCTTTTCTGCATTTAAAAGTAACCAAAATTCAAATTTTTAATGCTTGAAGATGATCCATGTTGAAATTCACCTATATCAGGAGTTTCTTATATAGCTACACCTGCTTCAGAAGAATACGCAATGGCAGTTGCTTGTGTCTAATGGCTGGGAATACTGTGATGAATAATGTTCAGGTTATTTAGTTTACAAATTTTGTTACTTTCCTAAATTATTCACAGTCTAGGGGAGGGTCAGATATAAGGGAAGGATCCCTTTTTAGTAAAGGCAATTGACAAGGTTGTGGAAGAATTCCAGCTCTCAGTTCTGACATTTCCTCTCAGAAAATTGCTTAGTTGACCCAGGCCTCAGTTTCTCAACTGCAAAATACCACTCCCTAAGCAAGCACTTCAGGTTTTCCTTGTTAAGAGGTTGTAAATAATTTTTTTAACTACAGCCCTGAATAAAAAGGTACAGCAATATCATTTGGGATAAATCTGTAAAAAACCTGTAAATGCATCATACTGATAATTAGCAATTTGACAGTATTTTCTCTTGTGCTTCTCTGTAGCTCTCCCATTGCAACAGATTTTAGGACCAAAACCTGTCCTGGCTTTAGGATGGGTTTTGATACCACAACTGGTCAGGCTTTTTCCAGATTGCTAGGGGACATCTGGACTCTGTGTGAATATGAAAAAAAAAAAAAAAAAGGGAAAAAAAAAAGAACATAGCACATGTGTGTGTATGTGCATAGATATCTGAGGAAAAATACACACCTAACAGTATAATTCTATCCCTCTAAAACAGCAGACATATGGAAAAATGCCCAAGAAAACAACTTTTCAGAAATTTCCCTGACTCCTGAGGCTCATGATTAAAAAACAAACAAACAAACAAACAAATAAATCAGTTGCACCAACTGATTTTAATAAATTAACAGTAAAATACTGTTAAACTTCAGCGATACTCTACTTACTGATTTTGTTTAACTGAAAACATTTGTTACGTAGGATTAGCCTAGTCAAATATGATCACAAGTATGAACTCATAGGTAACTACTGAAATACCCAAAGGCTTTGCAGCATACAGCAAATGTTTCAGAAGGTGTGCTGACTTTGCAGGTTTTTTGATATCACATTCGGTTACATGGTAATACTGACAACATATGAAAAGAAAGGAAAAATATTAGTCTTTCTTTTTCTCCCTGTGGGTAAAATATTGCAATTCAATCACACTGTTTGCCATCATATGCCAAAAAAAAAGTCTTCATTATGACAACAAATTCACATCACATACAGTAAAACTGCCTGCTTTGAAAAGAAAAATGAAAATATTTATTGGTTTTCTAATTAAGATGCTGCTAACTGAATGGATTATTTCTATAGAAACTGAACAGGACAGTATGAAAATTCCTTGGTTTGAATTAGAATTTTGCATCAGTGTAAGCATTTGGAGATGTGCTTAAAAAATGAATTTAAATAATATCTTCTCTTGGTGTTATCTGGTTGCCAGATTTTATTGATTTGAATGATAGTTGTTTGCAAGATGGGGGCAAGAACAGTCTTCTTGTTGTCACAGTTGTTTTGTGCAGCTATTGATGTGATGAAACAATTTCATTTGTGGAATACTGTAAAGCAGCAGCTGCCTAATGGAAATGAAATACTTTAAGAAATTGCATGCATAAAATCTTCTAGGTGTTTAAACCTCTGGTCAAATGAGACAATTTATAATGTTAACAAACTTAATTCCAGAACAAGTTGTATCACAATTGGACCTGTCACTATACTACAAGTAACTGTCCCTCATGATTCATTATGACCCACCCCAGCTGACATGTGGACTGTGTGCAAACAGAGTGTGGAGAGTGAGTCGGGAGAGGGGAGATAACAGAGATAAATCTAAATTCATTCTGGAAGCAGTCACACTCAATGACATATTCACTGACTTCTTCAACAGCTCATTTGATAATGTTCTTTCTGCACTATTCATTTTTCTGAAAGATGAAAGCTGGCTGAAGATCTCATCTGCTCACTGATGCAGGGAGAAGATTTGAAATTAGCACAAAAATAAAAAAAGGGAGGGGTGGGGTGGTGTGGAAAGCAAGCACTTTCTGATTAACAGTTTCTTGGTCCTGACAGGGAAGGCTAAACACCCTGCCTTTTCAGGTCACCTTTAATTAGATATGCATTATAATTCTACAATATGTCAATGGGCTGGCTCTGCCTGGCAGAATTGTGCTTAGAGAAGGGGGAATTCATTAATCACAATAATTAATTGCTTGAAGAATGGAAACATTGTTTTCTGTCTCAGCTTGTAACATGATACATATTTGGATAAATTTTTTATTACTGTTCTACAAAAAGCTCAATCTAGGAGGTTAATAACATGAGTAGGAGAAGAGTGCAAAAAGGGTCAGTAATTCTTGGTCTTTTCTAAATTTCTGTTCTGAGTTTCCTTTTTTTTTTTTTTTTTTTTTTTTTTAAGTGAGGTAGTAAGGGGAGGAGCAGACAATGCTAATTGCATTAGCCAGCCAGAATGTTATATAGTTCATTACTGGAAATGAGAATTAAAACACCAGCTAACTGCTTTTCTCCACTGGTACTGAAAATACACCACACCTGCTTCTGCTGATTTGACTGACTTGTTAATTACCCAGAAAAATCTGGGTCAGTGTTTTATGACCAAATTAGTTACCAGTTAAAGATTACAATCGGCATGACAAAAGGAAATTAAGAAGTGTTGCATTAAGGGGGGTAAAAATAAAAATGTAATACAAAATACTGTAAAATAGTGTTTTCCCTTAAATCTCCTCTAATTTTGCACTAAGAATTTAAAATGCCTGTTAACATTTCAGAATTGTCAAAAAGTTTACCAGCTCAGAAAACCACTCTAGCCCATCTCTTCATGAACATAAGCAGCCACTGCATGTGTATAAGTAATGATGCAAACACTGCATTAGCACTTCTGTATCTACTCCTGACAAAAACAAACTTTTGCTAACTCTTTCCTTCACCCCTTTTCACCTTCTTCACTGCAAATCCATGCATGAGCACACAGATTTTCCACACGCACGTCCATATCAATGTCAGCTCAAAAATTAAGGAGTGGCAGTCACACAGAGGACTACATGTTATTTGTACACTATGCCTAACTCTAGGATTAGTTAAATACTCATATGCTTATTCAGCACTGCACACTAGGCCACTGTTCAGATGCTTGCCCTTACTGTTCGTATGACTCATTTCTTTTTCCTGATCACATCAACTCTCTTTTACTAATAAATTAATTAGCCATTTCTCCATCCAATAAACCTTCTTTATATTTTTACAAATTCAGAATTTCTCTTATCCAACATCCATTTTTTTCACATCCATCAAAGACAGGAAAAGAGAGAAGATGGGAAGGGTGCATTCAGTAAGTTATATACCTACATGTATATGGTAAAGCTACTTCTTATTTAGATCAGGAGAAAGGACAAAGTATAAACAACTTCAAGAGACTTCACAAGTCTCTTTGACATTTTTAAATGTACTAAACTCCCTTAAGAAAAAAAAAAAAAAAAAAAAAGAGAACATGCAAATGTTACAGGTACATTTTAAGAGGCTTCCAAAACATTTGCCATTAATACTGCTGTCTACATTTATGCTCTTTTTTCATCCTAGACAGTTGTTTGTGTTTTTTGTTTTTTTTTTTTTTTTTCCTACCCTGAAATCATTAGAGAAATGTGTATATATGTATATATATATAAAATAAAACTAGCACTACCCCTTTATCTGAAATGCAAAGGTCAAATAGAATAAATACAATTAAAGATAAAATGAATTCAGTACATTATACCTTCAGATGGAGTAAGTAAATACACAAGTAAAAAGTATTACTTTTGGGGAAGTTTACATAAGAAAATACCAAAAACAAACAGAGCAATGTGATCTGTACAATTTTTCCCCTTCAGAAAGAAATATAATTATGTAGAAAAAGAATTAGAAATTAAATACTTTTCTATCCAAAAACAACAAAATAATATTTTAATTATATTCCTGCTAAGTCCAAAATTTCATAAAACAGACATTCCAACAGTATGGAACATGATTATATTTATAGTTTCTCCTCAAAATAGATGACAATAATATATATGAGCAGTATATATTGCTATTAAACAATGGTTATGTGCAAGATTTAAACCAAATAGTGCCAGTCATTTAAGATTTTTAAAATTAATATAATAAGTTTCCAGTCATATTCAAACAGTTTTTCTTTTAATAAATTTAGAGCTTTTCTTTTTGATTTGCCTACCACTTTAAGTTGTACTATATTATGTATGGAAAATGAGCCTTAACACTGTCAAATAAATTGCTACTGTTATGTATTCATTTTTATAGATATAAAGACCTTGAAATACAGTGGAGAATCAGAAGTTAGTAGATACTTCAGAAGTCATGACATATTCCCAATGGAATGAGTATGAATATTTTTCATATATGATTGTGAGACAGAATCTGCATTAGTTTGGTCTCCTATGCATTGCTATGAAAGGGAAAATATTTGTGCTGTAAATAACTGCAAAACATTGAAACAAAATTCCTATTGCAGCAGTTAATTGTTTCAGAAGGAAAAGCTGTCTACAAATGAAGAAGTTTGTTAAAAGGAAATGTCTTCATTAAAAGGAGCAGTGAAAAGGACAACAATTTTAAAGGTGTCAGGAAGACTTTTTATTTAAGCAAAAGCATCGTAGAGGTTTAAAGAAAAAAAAAAAAAAAAAAGAAAAATGAAAGAAAAAAGAAAACTCCTCAAAGCATTTTAAAAGACTACTGAAATTCCTGGAATGGTCAGAGTTAAAGATGAAGCAATTTTTAAATTCTATTAAAACTATTTAAAATTAATCTGAAACAAAATATTATTAAAGATCCTGTAAGACTTATACATGAGAAGTGTAATAAGAACAGTCAAGGAGTGATAGGATAGAACAGAAAAGTTAAAGTAACTGTCTGCACAAAAATGCAAAAGAAAGTTGGAGAGGAAAAAAAATCATGGAATGAACAATAACACATTGCCACAAACAGACAAAACTCATCCAAGAGTTCTAAAGAAGTATGAATTCGATATATTTCGGTTGTTGTATTTTGGATATATTTGATATATTTTGGTTGTTGACATAAATTAGCTTAAATACAAAAGAAATTAAAGGTATGACATGTGAAGCAAATTCTCCATAAAATTCCAGGAAATTCTAAGGAGCTACAGAGCAGTAAACCTGATTTCTACAACAGACATGTTGGTGGAAATACAATAGGGACTAGAATACAAAGGCAAGTTAGTAAATAAGATATAGTGGGCAACAGTCAAGACATTTTTTTAAATCAAAGTTAAGCCTCACTAGTCTATTAGTTTAATGAAGGAGTCAATGAGCACGTTGATAGCAGTAATCCAGTTGATACATAGTATATACCTGAGTTTCTAACAACCTTATGACAAAGTCTCTCACCAGAGGCTCTTTCTTAAAAGAGTTTCAAAGGAGGAAAGCATCAATAAGCGGCATCGATGTCTATATTTCAATGAGTGTGAAAGACAGAACTCAATAGTCAGTTTTCATAATGTACAAGAGTTACCAGTGGGAACCTACAGTGATGCATGCTTCTTGATGTGTTCTTAAAAGATTTGTAAAAATAGCAGAGAAGTTAGATATTTTTTGATAGCAAAAAAAAAAAAAAAACAAACTCAAAATGTATGATCAAAAGAAAAAGAAGAAAACAAAAAGGTGATCACAAATTGTTGCATAATATCTCAAAATACGGAATGACTACATGATAAACTGCTTGATAGAATTCAATTTGATAAGTTCAAAGTTATCTATACAGGGAAAAATAAAAGTCCTAACTATGCTTCCCATGTGATGGCTGCTAATTTAGCTTTAAACAATCAGGAAAGACATCTTGAAGTCTTTGCACATCTACAATCATACTTCTATAAAAATGACTGCTTTGCCCAGGAGCACCTAAAAAGGCAAAAAGAACACTAGGAATTATTTGAAAAGTATTAAAAGCTTAGAACAGAAAACCTTATATTTAAAAACCTTAATATTATTAAATAAAAACATGGCATTCATGCAATTCTGTTCCTCCATCTCAAGAATTGTACAATAGAACTAAAGAAGATGTAAGGAGGATAAGAGGATGATCTGAGATCTCAATTTATTTCCATTTAAAAAGAAATTAAATGGACTAGCTCACAAAGAAACAGCTAAGAGATACTATAGAGATACATATACGTATGAATGATATGCGGAAGGGAATTGGAAATTACTGCTCAATGTAAGGAGTTAGAGGTATTCCATGGAATTTTCAGCTGCAAATTTAAAACAAACACAACTTAGCACTTTTTCTTTATAACATATAATTAAACTGTGAAACTCATCACCAAAAGATATTGTGGAAGTGGAAAGTATAAATGGTTTTGGAAAGTTATTAGGCAAATTCATGAATTAAGCATTTACTAAAGAGTATTAAATAAAAAGATACAGTTATAACACCCAGCTCCACTGCAGCCTGCCAAACTCTGGGAGGGAAGAAGTGGGGAGTTATCACCACTCACTTGCTGTGTCCTTACCTGCTGCTATTAAAGCAGCTTCTACTTGTGAGACCACCAAGATCAGAATTAATAGATTTGTTTGATCTGAAGCAGTACAATCATTCATCTGAAATAGGTGCCTTTGTCAGAAGCTCTTTCCTGTCCTGCATGTGGTTAATGCTAAACCCATGAAGGAATGGAGAAAATGGAGGAAAAGTAAAATATCATCAAACTATTTTTTTGATGACTTACATGCTTTCTGGAGCAATGGGTATCAATCAGAAATGTAAGTTAGAGCAAGACTGAGGAGTCACCTTAAGTATGTCATAAAAGGCCAGGGAATAATGACTCAACCATTCCTAAAATTTTATCCTTCATCTTTTCTTGCATTGATAAGTTACTGATGCAGTAAGATATTGTCACTTTCTGCTCTAAGGGTTCCATCTTCTTGCGAGTAGATGGATGATGAAGCATGAAGGAAAATATGATAGTCATAATCTAAAGTTGCCATGTGATAATAGAGATTCTGCATTAGTAAACCATCTCTAGTGATTTGGGAATGTTACCTGCAAGTACTGTAAGCTTGTGCAAATTAATGCAATTATGTCTTGATGTACTCTTGATCAGATTCATAGATGAAGAGAGCTTGGAAAGAAGGAGTGAAAGCAAAGAAGAAAGTAACAATAGAACTCTTCTAACAGTAACATTTTCAGTATAATCTACAATTCAAGCCATGGTCTTTAAAGTGGCTGTAAAAGTAATTCTTCCCTCTTCCTTCATGAGTTCTAACAAAAAGAAATAATAAGGTAAATTTACCAAACACTTAAGGGCAATGTCTAAATCACCGTCAAACATGTAAAACTTTTTCTCTTCTGCCTCAGATACATACAGCATAACCTGTTAGTTGACTCAAATACTTGAATCCATGAATATATACCAACATGTGTCAAACAAGCTCTGCAGAAGTTTCCTATAGCTTTGAGGTTTGTTGCACAAGGCACTGAGTGCTTAGTTTTATTAGCTACAACTGACATGTCCAAGAATATTTCTATTCAAATGAAGAGTCAGTCAAGCTTCGTATTAGACTTAGGCATACTTTTTTTTTTTTTTGTGCTACACAGGGTTTGGTTATAAATTATAGTATGTACTCAGACTAACAAATAAGAATATTACTTTATTCTCTTTTGGATGATAAGATATTTGTAGAAAAGAGAGAGTAACAGAAAGTCAACAAACAGAAAGCAACCCAACAAACTTACTTGCTCAGATAAACAAGACATAAGACTACAGAAAATTGTTGAGTTTAAAGGCAAAGTTGAGAGCTAACAGCTTGTATCCATGTATCAAAATATGGTACATATTTTGTTTTGTTTTGCTTTGCTTACTTTAAATCTGTCTAACTTCTCAGGAATTTCCAAGAAAATAAAGTGCTGTGAACGGGAGTAAAGTGTCAATGCAAGTTTAAAGAGAAGGAGAAACTGCTAAAAGTCCTTAAGTCCAGGCTCACACACAGAAGCAGCAAACCACTAGCACCCTGGAACCCCATACACCGGAGCACATCTGCTGGGATAACACTGCACCAGGCATGTCTAAACAGGCTCCTACAGAGCACATCAACTTTACAGACACTCTTTCATTCTCTATACACCTTTTTGTGAAGCTCCTCAAGATTTTCTTCTTCCATTCCCAGTGTACATTAAAAAGAGGTAAAAATCTGTTTTAAAAAAAGTACTTCTTTTGCATGGAACAAATAAAGAATATTTATTCTTGATTTATCTAACAGTTATTCTTTATAAATGAACCCTGAAGGATGTGTGCTATTTCTTAAAATCAAAATGTAGCCAGTTAAGGTTGTTAAAAGATGGTTATAGACATGATGCTTAAATATTTACCGTAAGTCAGTAGGAAGGGTTGCAAAATAGAAAACCGAAATATTTTTGAAGTGTCACTAAAGAAAATTTCAGAGTGCTTAAAGGAGTTAAGAACAAAGCTCCCAGTAAAAATACCATTTGTAAATTTCTTTTTTTTTTTTTTTTTTTTTTTTTTTCTACTAAAATAAAAACCACCACAGAGGAGCATCTGCACAATACATTTGGCCCAAACATGAAAGTCAAAATTATTCTGAAAAGAATCGTTCACCAATGACTTGCCAACTTTTCCCAACATACCCATCCTCAATATTATACAGCTTCCTCTTCAGTTCATTTTAAAAGTCTCTGCAATTAAGCTTTGCTTAAGATACATACTTTAAATAATAATATATAAATACATTAAAATATATTAGGTATGTATTGTACTTTAATATAAGTTTGTATAAAGTTCTTTCATCAGGAAGGAAATTTCAGAGCTGGTTTATGCAACTGTCTGACCTTTTAGCTCTCATTAATATCAAAATAATAATTTAAAGTCTTACTGTTACATACTGAGAACAATTGTTATTTTGATAAATTAGACAGGCAACATTGAGAACAAGATTTTTTTGTTGTTGTTCTAATTCTGATTTAAGCTTTCACAAAACAAAGTAGGAAATACCTACTCTCTGCAATACCTTTTAGTCTTTGTTTCTGTCCTGAAGATATTTCCCATTATGTTTCTGTGTCTAAGAGATGAAAGTATTGTTCTGAAATTTATTCTTTAGAATATATAGTTGCACTTTTAAGTGCACATGACAAAAGCAAAGTATTCCCCTCCTTTAAGAATTTAGCTAAAAATCATAATTGATTTGAGTAAATAGCACACATTTCTTGTATACAGTATTTATCTCTGGCATATTTTGAGTGCTGTTAGTACAAAAAATGAATGAAATAAATATACAGTCTCAGTGCAATACAGACCATAATTACTACTCACTTTTGGCCACTAGTGAAGGAATCACCAGCAAAGAAATATTACCATATGAGGAGGTGGACTGAGGTAGTTCTGCAATTTGCCAATTAAAAAAAAAAAATAAAAACAAACAAACAAACAAACAAAACCCTGCTTTACAGATTTGTTAAGCCACACATTCCTGCTTGCTTATACAAGCAGGAATAAAGTGCAAGAATTGTTTATTCCATCACAATTTCAGATTTCTAGAAAGGAAAATCAGGTTTTGAAGATTACATTTCTGTAGTATCTATTTTCCCCTATTTCCATACATTTTACCCTTCTAATTTGCAAAATAACAGAGAAAAAAAAAATCATTTTCCATGTTGCTTAGTGCTACAGATGCTGCTGCTATGGAAACTACCCTTCATATGCCAGAAATAAAGACATACTGTTGATGAGCAGTAACTGCAAAGCAGCATTACTTTTTAATTTTTCCATTAGAAGTCTAATATAAATGTCTAAAACATTGTTTCAATGCATTATACATTCTTCTACTTCCTGTGAACTTTATACCAATTTTGACTACTGAATGTTGCAAGGGATTTCCATGGAGCTGGCAGCTCATTGTTTGAGGCATACAAAAGAACACTGTGTGGTGGAAGTTGGAAGACACAGAACTCTGTAATAACCTGTTTGTTTACAAAACAGAAATAACGACACTTATCTAATAACAGCTCTACCTTGAACCTCTGGACACGTGAAAACTAATGTAATAAATATTAAATGTCGATGTTGGTTCTGATTATAAAGAAATATTCTGGCCCAGTGTGAAGTTCAGGGGTAAAGAGAAAGTGACCCCTCATCCGCTGAAATTACGTGTATCACCAATTTACAGTTCATGTTTGTTGGGTCTTTGGACTCCCTTTCTCCTCTACTGTCAAGGTGACAGTTAATGTTTCTCCTGTTGTTTCAATCAGTTGTATTTTGTCTAATTCATACTGTGATAAAACTATAAAATAATTCTCTGAATGGCAAAGTCGGCCCTCATCTATGGGTTGTGCAGATTCAAGTGAGAAATGTTTCAGTTCCTACCTAGTACTGCTCAACACTACCACAGTTTTAACTGTTTTAAGCTGAAGCCATGCTCCTGTTCTGTTTCTGCACAGCATCTGCCAAGACCTACAACCTACAGCTGCCTCTTCTGTGACCTTGACACATGCGGTGTTCCCCAGTCCTGAACAACCAACTCAATAAAAATCTCAAGATGGATATCCAAAAATGAAAGGGAATTTATTTGTCCATACACAGACACACATACATGCACATTTAGTTATGGATTGCCCTACCTGACTAGCTAATTGCATGCATCAGCACTTTGCTCAATAATGGACACATAATGTCTATGACATGAATCGGGGCCTCTCTTGTCATGATCAAGGCACAGATCATTAAGTGCTAATGAGCGAGGTGGCACTGAACGTATTTCCTTCTTTTTCTGATGAGGTTGTAAATTATACATGAAGTTTAGAACATCCCTGGATCAACGATTCATAATCCTTCATTCCTCAAGGAAGGAGAAAATTAGATTCCTTCCTCACTGTGAAGCAGACAAAAAAATGAAGCCTTCATAACCTTCACACAAAATCACCAAGCTTGGAAAAAGTTTTGTATTCAGTTCAATGGTAGTAGAAATGTGGGCATGTAAGATTGGGCTGCATGTGTCTGCATGTCTGCATGCAAGATGATGGCACAATACACCTCCTTTAATATGGGTGTTTTAGCATGCAGTTATCAATAAAATGTAAGATTGGAATACCCCTTACATATTATTATATGAAAACTTAGTTATTCTTACTGGTTGTAGAGGTTACATGGGACATCTTCTCTAACTTGACTCCTAAAAATGGCACCATGAGGAAATCCTGTGTTATTTGAATAGCAGGTGAGTGATTTTAACACAGAAGTAATGGCAGTTGAAAATGATAAGGACACTGGCTGACTTGGAAGAAAGTGCTTGTATTATTAGCAGCAGTAGTCACGTACTTGAGTTGGAGATAGGATAACAGAAAGCAGGTGTTGGACAAAACATGAAGTCAAACAAGCCGTGAAAAGTGGTGAGTTTAAGAGTTTTTGCTCACAACAGCACTCCCCTATAACTGTTTCCAATGGTTTTGTATGAAATGAATTTCCAGACTGACTGAAAACATGAGTTAAAAGTAGGATTTTGTTAGGATTTTGTTCAGAGAACTAAGCTGGAAAGGAACAGAGCTTCCCTAGTCCCAGTCATGGAAGGATAAATCTTGTGTCTGGCCTTTCACTGTCGAGGCTGGGATAACAGCAGTAGTCCTCACCCTCCTCCCAGAGCAAGACATCCAAGTGATGAGGGCTTTATAAACACAAACATCAATTTCTTTTTCCACTCTTCAACCACTTTACAGACCAGCCTATGTGTGCCAACCTTTTCGAAACATTACAACCATCATATAAATGTAGAGACTTTGGGAAATTATAGTCCAGCATCCTACAACAGTTATTGGGAAACAGAAATAATGAGAATCTCTCAAGAATGAAGCCAACGAGGATGCATTTACAATTGCCAGCATCATTTTATATCCTATTTTTGCTCAGTCTCAAGCAGCAACCCAAAAGGTTGCTCAAGCAACCTTTTGCTCAAGCAACCCAAAAGTATCCAATGCAGAGTTTAACTCATACTAAGTAGAAAGCAAAACTTTATTACTACTTGGAACATTTAAAATCAATATTTAGACGTTTAATTATTTAGTTCCTTTTACATTAGTAAATTCTGATAAAACTATTAGGACTGCCTGTGATTAACATACCTGAATCAGCAAAAGGTGGTAATTAAATAAAAAGCTACTTGTTTTTCTGGTCTATCATAAAATTTGCATAATTTAACAATTATTTTATCATTTTGAATATATCTTAAAAGTGGTTTTCTGCTTTTTAATTGTAACCTATATTCTTCGTATTTTAAGTCTAGCTGCCTTATGAATATATGTTGAATCACATATAAAAATATTTTTGGCTGGCTCAAATTTATGATTTTTTGTTTCTTCTATCTCCAAAACACGCTCATGGTTCAAAGATCATGAAGTGTGATTTGTGATTCACTCATTAAATGCATACTTACAGATTACATTGTAAATTTGAGCTTTTTGAAGGATTATTATTTCTCTGGTAGTTCAAAAAATATTTAGTAAATTTCACACTATCATACAATGAGACATCTCTCTGTCCACAATTTTATTCCTTTTTACAAAGAGCAAAGCCATGCCAATTATTTATGCTGTACCAATAAATAGTATTTATGATCTAAACAAATTGATATCATTGGAAGTTCACTTCAGATGATTTTGGATCAGAATCATGTATCTTTACTGTGAAATTTAATATCAAAATATGTAGCATATAGTCAGAATAGTGTCCATCACAGTCATGCTATATTTCCTGTCTTTCTTTTCTGCAAAAATATACTTGAAGCCAAAATCAAGATAGTGTACTGAACAAACTCTAACCACGGAGCCTTTCTTACATGTTATATTCTGTTCATTAAGGTTGCCACAGCTTCTTATAGCTTTTAGTTTAATCTGCAGTTTACAAAGTGAAAAAAATAATTACAGAAGAAGTTGCATGTAGAGTATAAGAAGCAGTTGTTTATAATAAAGTATTTCTAAGGGCATTTCTATGTTTGTTACGTTTATTGTGGCTTAGAAAATGGATGTCTAAACAGTCACATTTGAGATGAGCCTTATGGTCAAAAGTGAAAGAGTTTTAGTCTGGCTACAAAAGCAGTTATGTTCGTATTCATGAGATTTTTAGCAAGAATGGACCAATTTGAAACCAAAATTATCACATCAGCATTAAAAATATAATGATCAAATAGACAAACCAACCTACAGGACCTTTTTAGAGGTCAGGAAGAATATGCAATGATTGCAGAATATGCAGTTGCTCAACATACCCACAGTTCCCCCTGTGTATTGGATGTAAGGTTAAACGAGTGCTGAATTCCTTTTGAATGGAGCAAAACCAAAAGGCATCCTGAGAAGCAAATGTTTTATGCTGAAGATGCAGTCCTTCCTGCACTAGAAAAAAAAAAAATAAAAATAAAAAATCCATGTATAAAGTTGAAACTGTATAAGGTGGTACATAACACTAACTGAGTATGCTTTCTTGAAATACCCTTACACAATATACTAAATTCAGTATGCGTTGTTGGAGCTGTTGTTGCAAATATACTCTTAAATTGCCTGGAGGAATAACAAAGGACT
Organism: Netta rufina; assembly: GCF_964035555.1. NCBI lineage: Eukaryota > Metazoa > Chordata > Aves > Anseriformes > Anatidae > Netta > Netta rufina. The sequence goes on along the minus strand of NC_140128.1, from coordinate 4,283,343 downwards.
ACAGTAAATCATACAAAGAATTCCAACAATGTAAACACCTTTTTCCTTGAGTTTTAAGAGCCACATTGAGCATATTGCACAGGGGAATAACAAGCCATGCTCTGAAGAGGATATTACAAAGAAGAAAGGAGGGGTAAAGATATAATTGCTCTTTCCCTCCCACAGATTTATTCATAATTTTTCCAGAAATAAATGTGTATGTTAGGAAACACTGATTCATTGGGGTGGGAGGTAGCAGAAAGGAAACCTTGTGATTTGAGTCCACATTGATTTAGTCGTGACTATCATTTGAACGGTGATGGCTTCATTTAATTTACATACCATACCTCCACTTACAAAAAGTCATCTGGGAAACTCCACTGTTGATGACTCAATGGCACAGGATTTTTACCATGCTACTGACCTGACACGCTTCTGTGGGCAGGACTGGGTGTTGTAATGCTTGGCATTTGGTGAAGCAGTTGTGTCCTCTTGGGCTGCATCCTGCTTCAGAAGTTCTGTTACTTGGGATTAAATTTTGCAAAAAGGTATAAAACTGGACTTTATTGCCTGAAAGACTCTGAAAGCAATATGTATTTGACTTGCACAGTGATAAATATTCTCAAAAATTAGAATAATTGTTATCACAGAGCCACAGTTGTGTTTAGGTCTGTATATTTTCAACAACAATAGGTTGATAGCTTGACTGCTGAATAAGCAAGGGTGATGATATATGCATGAATTATAATATTATCTACCTGAAAATAAACATCAGTGTAGTTAAATATTTATGATAGTGAACCTAGAAAAAAATGAAATTAAATTAAAAAAATAAAATAAAATAAAATGGTAGAGTCACTGATATGAAAATGTGAAATCTTAATGTGGTCAGACGAGAAAGTAGTATAGAAATTCTTAGGAAGAGAAAAATTTCATTGTGTAGAGTAGAAAATGACAGGAAAATATAATGTCCACAGACTTGTAAAATGTATGATTAGATTTCAGTGAAATATTTGGTGCTAAATTCAAAAGAATCACACAAACATAGCCTGTACCCTGAGAAACCTCACACAAAGAATAGAGGTGACTTCAGTTCCTTCTGGATGCTCTTAGAAGGATTGGGTCGGCTGGAAGCATCTCAGCTTCAAAAATGTTCCACAGACCTGCGTGCTAAACTTATCCAAGGAATACATCCATTTGTCTTTTCAGATAGATGTAGAAACAATTCCAGTGAGTCAGGGAACTTCAGTAATTTGAAAACAGTGAAATTCCTCCAAAATGATCACGCTGTAAAAATGCTTATAAAATAACTGTGTTGTAAGAAAACCTGCTATAGGCTGGTCTCAATAATTTGCCACAGTATTCATTTGCAGTGCAAAGATTTTGCATATGCATCACAATCCTAATAGTTCCATTAGAGATGAAAATTTTCAGATGTGGACGGTTATAAATAAACAATTTTTCCCAGTGTGTCAAACTAGGAAACTGAGGCTGAAATAGGTCATGGACTCTCCAAAGTAATTATGCCTGAAATCCTGCTAAATAGGATAACATGAAAATTGCTTTCTGGTTGCCAAAAGTAAAAACAAAACAAACAAAACACAACAACAACAAACACACACACACACAAATCTTAGGCATATTCTATATGTAGAGAAAAATATAATCCTGAAGATGATCAATTGATGCTGCAGACAAGATAGCATCTAAAACTCAGAGGACCATGATTGTGAAACTACAGTTCATTTAAAAAATAAATAAATAATGAGACTTCATTAGCTTACACTGAAGTGGAGAAACTTAAAAGTCTTCTCTAAGTTAAAAGCTGTAACAAAGAAAGCAGAGGAAGCAAAGAAACAAGGGAGCAAAGGAAACAGAAGAATGTCTTGTGAAATTACAGTGTTGTGTTTTTTTTTTGTTTTTTTTTTTCCTCCCTGTCTTTGACAACAGAAGAAGTCGATGAAAATGATAGACTGATGTTCAAGAAACATAGCTTGATTATTCTAGCAGCAGCGAGAAGGAAATGCTGCAAATAATTCATCAGAATACCAGAGAATCAAAAAGTAAAGAAAAAAAAAAAAAAAGGAAAAAAAGAAAAAACCCATGACAATATACTGTATATTCTGGCATGATAAGTTGTTCCACATAGCAGATAATTTATCCAAGCTGTGTGATACATCTCATTAAAAGAGCAACCACCAAAAGTAACTTCTGATTTGCTCTGTGCTGCTCAATCTATCAAAAAACAGTCTCTTCATCCTTGTAATGGTGGCACTAAGAAAAGTGTTGAAATATATCATCTTATTTTGAAATACCTTATAGCAAATTAATATATTCTACATTACAAAGTACTTTGTTTACTGAATGACAGTATGTTAACTACAGTCAGTGTAAAATGGTACGGTAAACAAGGTTACTTTCCATTGATTTTTAGTGCACTGTGTGATGGGTGTATGCTAGTCCAATGCTTCTTGTCTGACATGATAGATAAATTGACAAAAAAAACTTTAGGATGCCTGATTAATTTGATAGATTAGAAGGTATACTGCAGTGGAGGAATAAGATGCAAAGATACGACTTTACTAGGGTTTAAGCAATGACAGAAGGAAAGGAGATATACGAGTAGATTGATTATAGTATCTATTTCACACAGTCCTACATTTTATTTTCTATTTCTATATTCAAAAGATGAAAGGAAAGAAAAACATTTTGTTTACTCAATCGGTAATGTTTATTTCTTGGAAATAGAACATGTGTCAAGTGACTGCTACCAAACATTTCTGTATGGCCCTGATAAATTTGGATACGAAGTTTGCACAAAACTGTTCATTGGGAAAGTTATTGCCATTCTGAATTTCTCAGAGCTGCATAAAGTCATAAAATGTATGTTACTAAGATAGGTACTCAGAATTAAGGAGCCATATACCTTGTGTGCTTATAAAGGACTGACATGAAAAGCAGCACATTGACAGAAGTCTCACTGATGTGTCCAGGTCTTAATGGGTCACAGCCTTATAGTTTTGGAAACAAAACAATATCATTACCTCAGTCAAAAGTCATACTTGTGCTGCTGTCACAGGTAAAATTTCTTCTTGGGTAAATACAGCAGGTGTGCTAGCTGTAAAGTTATTTGTGTGACCAATAACAAAGTTGCTACAGAACCAGAAATCCTGATGCTGAATAAAACCACGGTAAACCTGTGGTAGGTACTATGTTCCTATGGTTTCCTGGTGTTTGCTGTCTGAACCATGTTTAAAGCTAACCCACAGTTAAAACTAGCCTTACATGACCTAGGCCAAAGGTTCAGAATTATGATTTAATTTGTTTCCTTGTGAAATTATTGCCTTCAGTCCTTTGGCCTGAAAATGAGCCCATTAAGGTTTGTTCTACTGTTTAAAAAGGAGCCAGCCAGATAAGATGTAATTTAGGAAGAAACTTCTAAAAACCTCTCATCTGTTAATTGCTGCTTCCCAAAAGAGACCAGAGACAAGAGTGTATATGTGTATGAATGTCCCTCCTCCCTTCCATTCCCCAGAAAAAAAAAGCTGACACGTATCCCAGCTGGTTAGTTGCCATTGCCAAGAACATCAAAGAGGAAATGCACTTGCACAAACAGCTTAGATGACACCAGAGACAGCTGGGGTTTGGCTCTTCCTTTCCCTTCCTTTCCTGGTAGCTATGCTTACCTCCAAGGAACAGAAGGAGATCTACAGAGGATTTTGTTTCCTTCAATTTTAGCATGTATATGCATCTCCAAAGTTCCTGAGAGGCAGCATCTTATAATACACATTAGACAGGTATCTTCCACTTGCTATTTGTGCCTGACACACAGCCAGTTGACTTGCCATATGATGTACATGCAGTGATTACATAAACTGTAAATATGCTTTTGACAGGAGCAGAAGAGCTTTAAAAGTTACTGTGTGGTAGCAAAGTTTATGCCATATTTAGATTGCAAGTGAAGTTGTATTTAAAAAATGAAGCCTCAGGTGAAGTTGCAACAAATCCTGTCATTCCCTGCCAACTTCAGGAACTCTTGTGTCACCCTTTGATTTCTGTCACACTGCTTCCCTCATGGCAAAAATGAGGGACCTACCCTCCTTAAAAGTGAGCTTGGATTTCCATAAGTACCACCATATCTTCTCCTGTTTACCTCTTCTTTCATCAGGTTGACAGTATCAAAACTCTCCTCAGTTCCACTGTGGATCACCGTGACATCCTCCCTGTAACTCCAGCCAACAGCCAGGACAGATCTCCAGATTCTTCCTACCTCCCCCCCCCCCCCCCCCTTTTTTTTTTAAGGTCCACCTGTACAAGGAATGAAGGAATGGCTAAATATTTAACATTCTTTTTCTATGGCAGTATGAAGAAAGTGATCTCTAATCCATTGGCAAAGATAAAAATGTTATACTCATCTGTCCTGACTGCAGAGATGCAACTTGCAACATGATTTGAGTCCAATTGAGTACACGGCTGACTAACTCTGTTGCTATCTCCCATCACTGAAATCTTGAAAGTATCTTTATCCTTTTCTGGATTAGAGCAGTAGCAACAATTTAAATTGTGACAGTCATTTCTGGAGTGCTCATCTGAAATGCAGGCAGATATCCCAAAGAACATACTTGCAAACTGATTAGCTCTGGAAGATTTGAGCAGAAGAAATGTCTGACGTATGTTTAGGGACTCTCCACATTACAGAGGCAGCCAAAATTGTGGGATCACAATGTCACTCAGTGAAACAAAAAAGAAAGGATCTTAATTCTGAAACTTAAATCAAGAAACGAAGGGAAACATTTCAAGGTTACCAATATGATAAACACCTTCAGAAGCTGCAGCTGCTAGTAGGGTTGTTAAAACACAGGAATGAAAAAAGGGGAAATTCATGAAAGCTGAAAGGCAGAGCTGAGTAGTAAGAGACAATCAAGACAGTGAAGGCAGTAACATGCTGATATATGGAGGGACATTGACAGTCTGGATCAACGTAGTGGCATGGAGAGATAAACTAGACTGAAATCTATCAGATAGACTAAAGGCAAAAGGGAAATCAGTTCTTCAGTAATTGGCACGTTTTATGAAAATGAGAGTAGCAGGCAGACTGACAGAGTGTAGTGGAATCATATGAAAACTTTTGAAAGAGAATGAGGAACCAATACAGAATCACAGAATCACAATATGTGGTCATCTGAAGAAGATAGGGAGGAAGAAAATTGGAAAAGTGATTTTAGGGACCAGTAAATGACAGGGCTATGAATGTGCCCTTCATTAATGTAAACTTTTAAAAATGTACTTATAAGCATTCTTTGCCTCCTTTTCAGATCCCACCTTTCCCTGAACATAAAAAATAAGTATCCTGGAGTGAAGTAGGCACTGATTCCTGTGTTGCTGTGGGGCAGGCAATCCAATGTTCTCAAAAGAACCTGAACCTATAGGATAGGCTATAATGAATTCATCTGATAAGAATATAGTTTCATAAAGAGAAAGGATGTCACTTCAGAGAGGGATATTGCTAAGTTACACTGTCAAATTGCCTGAAAACTGAAGTAGGATTCCCTTTTACAACTTGTTTGCAGATTGAAGGTCTAAGAACTTTATCATTTAACTGCTTGATTATTACTAGGCAGCAATTTAAACTATAGACATTATGCTAAGTATTCTTAAATTAATTGAGTTTCAGTAAGTTTTTATAAAATGCTCTGTTCTGCTCAATAACGTTAATTATATGTTCTGTGTTTCATAACTGCCTTAATTTTCTTGAACATAACGGCAGCTTCAATTGCATTTTCCTGATAAACTGAAGTGGAACGAAAAACCATCTGTATAAGGAAGTAAAGCTATACACCACACAAACACACCAAGAACATTCCACTTATTATGATACATTAGATGCACGATATATAACATCCCTTTCCTTAAAAGAGAAGCAATGTCTTTAAAACACATAACTTGTTATAGAATAAGGTATTCTTACAGATTTTCATTGTTTGATTATTTTCTTAGAAATTATGTATAAACAATGGAAACCTTTGCATCATTAAAAACAAAACAAAACAACAAAAAAAAAGTGTGTACATAAGGGGAGGGGGAAGGTTAGAATTGTATTGTCATTGACATATATACCAAAATTACTATTTATTTCAACAAGGAAAGGATGCAGTTTAAATAGCGAGTAACAACGTTATCAGTTTAAACTGGAATTATAAACCAGAAAGCTGGAGTGAATAACTACAACACTACAAAGAATGTAACATTTGGTCTGCAATAAGTTTATGTTTTTCATTCAATTACATTTGTTTATCTAGATTTGGATATATGCATAAAATTAAGAATGGTTAAGTTAGTATATTTATTGTGCATTATAGCAATGGAGCAATGGGTAGAACAGTTTGTAAACCAAAGTTATTTAGATAGCTTTTGATTCCACGCTGTTAGGAAAGAAAAAAAAAAAAAAAAAAAAAAAAAAAAACAAGAAAGAAAAGGAAGAAGTTTGTCTCTAACCACAGTCCTTTTTCCAGGAACCCCGTGGGAGCAAGATAGTGCATTGTTACTTAGAACGTGGCTTTTAAAATTCACTAAGACTGCTGTATATTATGATTGGCTTGGGCATTTGAACCAGCATACAATGAATACAGTTGTAATTTTTGCAGTCACAGGGCAATGAATGTTCCATGTTATTTTGCTTGTTGCCTATATGTAGAGAGCAATTTACGTGGGGAACATTACTGTATCTGTCATGTTCCATCTAAAAGCACTGATGCAGAACTGCTTGGAGACAGCAGCAGTGTAGTATTGATGCTCATGGCAGAAGAGATTTAGATACCATGAAAAGCTAATGGTGTTAACTAAAGAATTCTTCAGTTCACATCAGCAGAAAGGGAACATTTAAAGGGGATTAGTTTAAGAATAAATGGCAAAAATGCAACACATTGAAATTGTGCAAAGTGCATATTGTAGCAATTATGGAGACTTTTTGATACAGTACTGAAGAGCCAAATTATGGCTGTGCAGTATATTACTGTTTAGCATAGACAACTGCCTTTATATGGGATAACGTTTTCTTTTAGGACTGTTAAAAATTATCTTTGTGCTTTAAACAAACATACTGCACTTGTACACAGGCATATGCACCTGGAAAAACTCCCAGATCCTTTTTCAGCCGACATACTTCTTGGCCCTGCTTAAAAAGTCTCTTTTGCCCCAATGGGTTTTTCTTCTCAATTTCTCCTCTGAGTTGGGTGACAGGGGTATGGAAGAACTAATTTTGCTTCATCTTTTTTGTCTAGGGAGAAATGGCAGCAATAAGGAATGACAGTTCTGCGATGAGACTGGTAAAGGCTATCTGGGATCTGGGCAAGGAGTTACTTTAATTTGAGGCTAGAGGAATTTGTCTGAAGTGGTCCGTTAATGGAAGTGTTTTAAAAGCTGATAAAGAAAGGATGGAAATAATCTTTTAGTCTACCCTGCACTGCCAGGGAACCTGACCTTAGGCAGTGAGGACCAGTTAGGAATGAATGACCAAGTCCACACTGGACTTACTGTACACAGTGACCTGCATTCTCTCTTGACATCAGTCCTAAGAAAAGGAGTTTTGGCTCTTTGTTGAGAGACAAATTGACTGTCATCAATTCATAAATATGTACTGCCTAAGAAAACAGGGTTAAGGATAATTAAGGATTCAGAACTTAAATACTCTATTTCTTAACAAAGCCAACTTAAGATGGAGTTCTTGCTCTGCTTTTCTGATGAAATTTGACATAAATGTATGTATGTACAAATGAGCATATACAAGGCTAATCAAAATCTGAATATCACAAAACAAAACAAAACAACAACAAAACAGAATAAGAAAATAAAGAGCATTATCTCTTACCTTGAGACAGAGTACCCTCTCCAAGTTTTAAATATGAAATACTGATGAGGATGTTTTCTCCCAGCTACATCAGCTAATTCCCATTAAAGTGAAGGTATTCTCTTTCAAATATAATCATGGGATTATATGTGAGTTTTTTATTCACTTACAGCCCAAATTTGGTCAGTTTACAAGTGGAAAACATGAATTCTGGCAGCAGGAGATCTCAGCTTGGGACCCTGAAAACCAATCTGCAATTTATTTATTTTTTCCTTCAGTTGGAACAGTGTTTCTTCAAATCTCTTCTGTTCTTTTCCTGAGATTCATCTTTAAGATAGTCAACAATGGCCCAGCTACTCTAGGGCCAGTTTTTTGTTTGTTTGTTTACATGTACAGTGCAATTTTCAGTCTATTTAATATACTGGATGGTGAGTAACAGTATGCTGAAACAAACTAGGTCTTTTTTTAGGTGGCTTCTCTATTAAAATGATCATCTTAAGTATTTGCATATGAGATTAACGGCTTACTGTTTGCTTTTAGTTTATCTTTTTTGCAGTTCCTATATTTCTTCCAGAGTCCCCAGTATGACTCCTAAAAATTATCTATTTATCTCCAAAATTTTATTTTACTCCTCTTCTTCTTATGAAATAGAATTGCAGGGTCTTTGGAGACACTACATTTGTATTTCATGTCTGAATAAAACCTAACACAAAGGAACTATGATCTTTGTTTGAAGCATATAAACAAGACAACAGAATATATATGTGAGTACATAAAGCAGATTTTATACCTTTGGAAAAAAGAAGATGGAGGAAAATAATGTTCAAATGTGCTGTGCTGCAGCTACTTCAAGTAATTAGATGATTTAGTGCACCGTGTCTTAGAAAAAAAAAAAAAAAAAAAAAAAAGAATTTTTGTATCATCTGTCTATTTTTTTTATGACAAATTATCTCTTTGCAAACAGTTTTGAGTATTTATTTGGGATGCTCTAAGCTGATTATTTTTCATTCCATTTGTGCAAAAATCTCAATTAATATTTCATACTTTCTTCTGATTCTTTACTTCTTTGAACTTATTTTTAGATATTTGCCTATTCTCTTATGTGTCTTATCAAAAAATTGCATTCAGCAATAATACCTTGTGAACTTGGGCGGAAAACCATGCTCAACCTTATTATATTTCCTATAAAAACACTATTTTATGAACATTTTTTGCAGGTAGTTTTACCACAAAATACCAGCAATGATTGCAATCTGCTACTCCCAACTACAATAACATGAAAAATTTTCAAGGACAGTCAGTATTAGATCAATTTAAGAAAGGCACTCAGGAGGGTGTAAAAGACAACCACCAGGGGTTGACTATGTAGTACTTTAAGTACTATAGTTGAGTAGGGAGCATTTAAATCTATTTTCTTTTGACCTATAAAGACTTCTAAGTGAAGAAAAAAACTTTGCAACAGGTACAATCTTTACACATTAATTTTCTGATGCACCAAGTCTTTCCGGAGGACATCAGGGCAAATGTTTCAAGCTAATGGAGGGCATACTGTGGTGATTTGTATCATCTGTCACACACTGAGGACAAGTAGCCATGGGATAACATTTCCTAGAACCTACTGTAGTTAGACAAAAATATTCAATTTAGCTCTTTTGAAATCCATCACAAAGATGCACAGCAGAATGTATAAATAGCTAGGCTAATAGACAGGCTGGCATAGAAACATCTGTACAGAACACTGTTCCATTTAATAGTAATTTGTCAAGATAATTGTGTCAAATGCTGTATAACCACAGATGAAGCCAATATTAATAAGACTTCAATCTTTGTTATCAGAATATTAGTAGAGTGCCCTTAGACCTTTATTACTTTTATTTCTGAGGCAGAAGAGAACATTTATGCTTTGTCCTATCCTATTTTAGTATTCTCCTTGAAATTAATATGATAAAACTATCAAATATTGTACTCAGAATTCTTTAAAAGAAAAATGATACCATTCAGCATAACATAAAGAAAATACATTGAAAAACAAACAAAAAAAAACAGCTAAAAAGCACATCCTGATAAAGAAAACTTTGCAGTTTTATTTACTAACCTTTGAAACCAGCTTTATGAAATATTAGAGGTATTCCTGGAACTTTTAACTAGTAAAATCCTAAGAAGAATTGTTCATAGGTACTGTAAGAATGCTGCACTTGAGGAAATGGTAACTGTTAGCAGTGACTCTTCCCGGGGAGGTGAAATCCCGTACCCTGCAACATGCAATGATCTCCAGAGCTTGGTACTGTTTGCCAGGAGTCAAACAGTGTGCCTTACTTCAACCTGACATGAGTCTAACCAGTATGACATGACTTGTCCCCTGAACTTCTGCAGTTAGGCATTTTACTGCATCAGTGATTTCATTTGATAACAAGATGTAAATGTTGCACTGCTTCATCACAAATGGGACCAGAAACAGAGAGACTTGTGAATCTTTGCAAATATTTGTTTGCACTTAACCTGCTTTTTCAGTAGATAATTAAAATTAAATATTTGTAGGGCTTTGAATTTTATAATAAACATTTCTTTTAGCCTAACTAGGAAAGTAAAACACATCTAAGACGAAAGGCTGATTTTTGCAGTAAAAACTACATCCTTCCTAAACAGAATTACTCAAAAAGCTAGTATCGGGTCTTTAGAAGGACATTTTACCTATATCATAAACTTCTACAGTGTTTCTACTTACACTTTTTGCAATTTGTGCTTTTTTTTTTTTTTTTTTGCATTTATGAGACCTAAAATTTAACCTCTTATAGCATTAAAGTATGGGGAGGTTCTTGTAAACATGAATAAGCCACTTCTGTTTCTATGATGGTTGTATGATTCTAGCAATCTTTTCTTTTTCTTTACTTCCACAATTTCTTTTTTGTCTCAGCAAGTGAGACAAGAAGCAGATTCATCAGGGAAGCTAGGAGAAAGGAGTGTTATAGGAAAATAAGGATAGTAAAAAGATGATTACACTGGGCAAGAAGCAGTTGATCATAAAATATCATCCCATACCAAGTACTAGAGATTGAGCTAGCAGAGCTCACTGTTTGCATTTTGTCCTGCTATTCTAGGTAAGTCAGTGCTGTAACATATTTTCCAGCACAAATCAAGGTGGAGGAATTAAACGGGGCAGAGTATAGCAATACACCTTGTAGGAAACAACCCTGCTAGACAGAAGTATGACAAACACCAAGAAACAGTTTTCCAAGACTGTTATGTAAAGGGTGTCTTGCATTTTTCTAGTCAAATGATTATGAAAAAGCAGTACATCCTTTCTCAGGGAAGTTTTAAATGCAGGTATTTAAAAGCTTCACCGAAATGTTTTTGCATCTGCAGATAAATAAAGCTGACATATATTTCTCATATTTTTCTGCTTTTGTTATGTTTATTCAAATGTGTCACCAGATATGGGTGATCAATGCAGATCAATAATTATTCATTCCAACAGACAACACAAAAGTTCTCTCAAACATTCATGAAGTGCAATGATGAAGTGCAGTGCCAACTTTTCACTTTATGGCTTCTCTACATTCTATAGCAGGACATTTAATGCAGTACTTAATCACAAATAAAGAAAAACAAACAACAGCAACAAACAACAACAACAACAAAAGGTAAGTGGCATTTCAATAACTCAACTAAAGTAGTTCATTATGTATCAGAAACATTACACTGACTTTGGCAGAGAGATCATGTTGACTGTCGCTAAAATATGACATAATGGATACTCTTAACCCCTGCTCTTCACCACACATACATAAAGCACTATCACCTTCTTCATTTGGGCAAAACAGAAATGCAAACTGTTAGAATTACAGAAGAAAATCCAAGGCATAAGTCTGTTTGGAGAGCCATATCTGGGTAGCGTAAGTCAAGCTTGCAAAGTCCTGCTGTCGCTCTGGGACTCCTGCACTGCCATACCTTGACATCTGATGAGCCCATCACTTAGCATCACATAATAAACAGCACCTCATCATGCTCAACAAAAGTCTGTCCCTAAAACAAAAGGAAACTAAAGCTAACTCAGGAGTCAGTCAAACCTGAAGAGCCCAGCACAAAAGCACAAACAGCAGTAACAATATGAATTGCCAAATTTTGTGAATAATAGTAAAAAATAAACTGCCTTGGGTACATCAAAGCACAGCTGCAATAGCTAACTTATTAATGTATTTTCATTGGCAACTACATCTAAACAATCTGCCAAAGAAACTTTAACAGCATCTCTTGTCATAAATGATTCAGCTGAAAGATATATAACCTTGTAAGCCAGGTGGTGAGATGTAAAAGAGCCTAGCTCCTGCAAGGGATAGGTTTTTGTTGTTCTTTTTTTTTTTTTTTTTTTTTTTTTTTTTTTACAGGCTATACAGAGAAGCTCATACCATTGGCTGATGTAAATTTTTCCTAAGGGCCTTGAATATATTAAAATAGGAAAAATATTTGTTTCAAACCTACTTCCAAAAGTTTTGTTAAGAAATTCCCTGAAGTACTAAAATTATCAGACAAATTCAAGTATCAGTGAACTTCATATTTTGACTACTTGTGTATTGTTAGGCTCATATGGAAAAGATACTTTCCAATGTCCAGCAAATACCTTGAAAAAATCTATAAAATGCACCATTAAAATAAAATTCCTGTCCTGTCTACAGCAGACTCAGAATAGCAGACAAGATGCAAGCAGGTCCAAATAATGGACAAAAAGAAGGATTCTGGTGTTTTTTCCAGTTAATTTCACCAAAATTCCAATGAGACAAAGAAAAGTACAAGTGAATTAACAGCAGCACAACTATTGCAATATGTTACTCCAGCTAAACTGGTGACAAAAACTAAGTGGGAAGAGATTTATTCCCTATTCTAATTTTACTTACTATGGCAGTGCCTAAGGGCTACAGCTGACTAAATGGTCATCCCAAATGTTAAATGCTACTAACAGAGAGAAGCAAAGAGACTCTGTGCAAAATGCCTGCAGTCTCAATGGGTAAGATCAAATTACAGTTGGGAAAAAGGATAAAACACAGCAGAATGCTTTTGACAAATATAATGCTTAATTCCAGGGTGGAAGGCATGTTTGGTTTGCTTTCCATATTTGAGGTTCTTGGGTTGATGTAAGCACAAGAAAAGCTAAAGAAGAAGAGACACTGGAGTAATGAGGAGTGAGAAGAGATACACTTTTTAGAAGACTTGAGAAATACACTATCCTTTCTTTCTGATATACCATATTCAGACCAATAAAACATAATCTGATTTTAAGGATCTTTAGCCCTGTGGCAGATGGCAGCATTAGGCAAGTACTACGTTCAGTAGAATTTAAAGTGCATGTCGAAGGAATAATACATATAAAACAAAAGTAGAGAAGAGGAAAAATGACAGTTAATTTAAAATATCTGTTTCATTAAAATACCACTTTTTCTATCATACTCAGTCTTGACTTACAGACTTTCCTGTCTTTGCTGAAACATGTGACTTCACCTTTCTGTGTCCACAGAACATAATAATTTTCCCCTTGGGTACTCTCCACTTGCATTAAGTGAAACAATGCTTACTTTGCTTTCTCTGATGCCTTAATAAACATAAGTATTGTAACATTTATGAATGGTCATGGAATTTAAAATAAACAGTCTGATCTGAAAGATTTCTTGAGCAGAAATGTAAATATGGCAATGACCAAATGGGGAACAAGAGCCTTTTGACTAGATAAGCCATTTAACCCATTTGCAACTTTAAGGAAAGGAGTATTCAGCATTTAAAACTCTATCTCTGCTGATCACCATAGGCCAGACAATACAACCGTGGCAGCAGGTTTCCCCATGTTAGCTGTACTACTACGGCTCTACTAGCTCTACAGCCTTTACTCCTAAGAGGATGAAAGAAATAGTGTAGTAGATTCTTGGATGCTATTGTCTAAAAATAAATGTAATTTGCAGGACACCCAAATCACACAGTATTTTGGAGAGCCTGACAATGACTCCCTTAAGCTCTCTTGCCTTCTTGCTTAGCATAAACAGTACCTGACGTTACTTTTGAAAGATAGATGCTGCAATTCTCATGTCTGCTGTAGACCCTTCCATACAGGTTTGGCCATCATTTCTACAATTTCTGTATTCATTCTGGCACATCAGATGACTCAAGATAGGTTACTGGCTAGTTCTTCTCCCCAGTAGGTAAATAACACCAATGATTTGATTACAAAAGTAAAGTAGCTGGCAAGCAACTAATATAGATTTGCTGTATGCTTCTCTAAATGAGCACAGCCCTCATTGCCAAAGGACTACAAAGGACTATTACAAAAATAGTAAATAAGTCACAGACAGCATGGCTATTAAAAACAAAGTTTTAAAAATTGTCAAGCACAGAAAGAGGCGAAGGTCAACTTAGCTTTCGTTCCCTATTTTTAATGTAATGCAAAATACATCAGAAATAAGGGGTTTCATCACAGTTTGGTAACATTTTACTCATACAGTTAGTATGCATATAGACAACAATAATATCTACAAATAAGTGGAAGATCAGGTTAACCCTTTGAAAAACTAAACCTGAAGAAAAGTAGCCCTATGGAATATTTTTTCCACATTTTTTAGCTGTATTTTGTCACAAGCCTAAGCCCATTAACCTTACTTGTGCTGAGTAACAACCATACATATTTTGGACACCCTTGGGCACATTGCCAGAGTACATTAGGGTTGATTCATGGGTTTGGAAGCAACATGGAGTATGTTTTTTGGTGGCTGCATCCAACATGCAGTACAAAGCAGCTCTATAGGATACTTTAGTTCTTCTCAGGGAAGAAGTAAAGCAGATGGGGATCTTTCCCTGCCCATGTGTTTGTTCTTTTCTCTCCAGAGGGGACAAAACCACCAGAGAAAAGGTGCTCTCCTGGGTCCTCTTTTCAAAGACAGACCCCATTCAGAAATAGGTGCACAAAGGATCATTGGAAAATGCTGCAGGTTCTATAGGTCTATTTTGTACTTTATCTATTTCCTACAAATTGTTTCATGTTTTCAAGTCTTTTTATCTTAAAGCAAATACACACAAGATAGTAAAGATAAGCTTGACTTGGCTAGGTTTTTACCAAAGTCTTAACAATACTACATTATTGTAATACTACTAAATGCCTGGTTTATTTTCCAGTGGTACATGCAGGGTAAGAATACATTTTACAATACATCACAGACATCTTAAATCAATGTGACACATTTAAGTTAATTCAGTTCCTTCTATCAACACAGTATCACTAGCTCTAGGTTGCTCTTATTAGCCATTTCCCTATTTCCCGCTTTAGCTCCCCAGGGAAAAATTAACAAACCAGTTTGTTTAAACTCTTCTTGAAATATTAGCTCTCCTGTTAACTCAATTGACTCTGAAAACTCATTTGGAAAACAGAAAACATGGCATACATCTGGATGACTATACACTATTGTAACATACACATATTAGTTACTCCTTCTGTATTGCTTAAGGGACCAAAAGTACATTTATCTTTTATGGAAAGTTCTACCTAGCATTAGGAGTAGCAAAAAATAAATACACTCAACATCATGTAATTCCCAAGGCAAACATTAATCAGTTATGAAAAATATTATGGTACAGGTATTTCAGCTTTCTTTTCCTTGTGGGAGTCATAAGGTAAATAATCTAAGCTGCTGGATTGATTATGGAAAACATTAAACTTATGGTGTCAAGATACTTAAGATTTGTGTAGCCAGATATTAATTCTGCAATACTTTTAACTGATGTGATTAGCTTTTTGCTATCTACACAGAGGTTGAAATGATGGTACCTTTTAAAACTGGAACTTAGCTGCAGTAAGCACTTCAGTGAGTAATGTAAAAATGGTATTTTACTGAGGGCTGTGCCAGAACCATAGCTTTTCCACTGAGCTGTAAGCTACCATTTTTCTTAGCTTCTTAGTTTATGGGAACATTTTAAACATTTTTCTGCATAGAGAATATTCCAAAGTGAACATCCATTGATACTATAAGCATCCAAATATAAGTCACTTCTGACCTAACTATGCGTGGAAAATGTCAGCCAGGAAATTCCACTGATGCCAACTAAAACTTTTTACCCTGATAACATTCTTACAGATGTTGACATGTACTTACATTCCCATACATTTTAGCGATTTTCCCAAGGGAAGCGTATTTTATTAGTTTATATTTAATAAAATTTCATTTTCAATGTTTAGAAAGTTTTAGTCTGAAATAGTTAAGCATATGCAATCATGTAAAACTTTTTTCAGTTATCTTGAAAACTTTGCACCCATATATATTAATTAGTGTCAAACTTTTCTAATGCAACACAAGATAAAAGAATCTAAATAGCAAGATGTTTCAATACCATTAAATGAAAAACAGCTGTCCTTAAATGAAATCTAAATATACATGTATGTAGTAATTAATTTAATATTTTTATTCGTGCTATATGCCATAAAATATGGTAGGCATAATAAAAGTTGGGCACAACTGAAAAAATACAGAGGGGAAAAAATTATTTTGAAAAAAAAATGCAGCTTTTTTTCTAGATGATATCATCACACAATGAAAAGTTCTGAAATATTAAATGTTTAATTTGGCTTTGTTCCAAACCAGAAAAAAATAAAGTTTTGTAATGTAAAATAGACAACTCTAAGTTTTATTCACTCTGCTCATTAACTTTTGTTAAATCAGTGTTATTCATTATGGATGAATTTCTTTGTGAATAGAAAATAAAATTAAAAAAAAAAAAAAAAAAAAGTCTGTGACTTCAATCCCCAAATTGTTCAATCCCCAATTGCTCAATTTTGTGAAGAAACATGATTTTTTTTTCTTTTGGAGTTGTTCTTGTTTTACTTTTAGATATCTGCCTACATTCCCTTTTTTCCAGTGGTCATTTTCTTTAATGTTTAGGCTTTACGACACTATTTTAGTCATAGAAAAAGAAAATTATTATGACTAATTTAGTCATAGAAGTCAGACTTCAACAATTACCCAAGCCCCAGAATGAGTTGTTACCAATTCTTATTTGAACAGAGCATCTTGACTCATAGCTAATTTTGAAAAATAAATAAATAAATAAATAAATATTCATTTATTCCTTCATTTCTGGTCACCATTCCTTATTCCCATGCTCTTTTCCTGCACTATCTGAAGATATCATCCTTCCCCATCTTCCCCTCTTCCACTTCTACACCTGGCTCCCTAGAAGCAACTCACACAGCGACATCTTCCGTTGCAAAAGATTTTCCACTTTCCACACTTCCAATTTTCATCCAACATACATGAGATTTTGTCCCAGGCACAGTGTTACATGAAAAATCTATTCTAAATCTCTAAAATACAGATAAAGCAGAGCTAGAATAGATTTGTATTTTCAGAAGATCAGTATGTCAAAACAGGACAGTTTCAGTGATGAAAGGTCACAATCAGTAATGGATTATGGACAGTTTGAGATGAAGCTTCTTAAATGAGCAGAAAATATAAGATTAACCTGAACTAAATTTAGTCAACTAAGATTTTTAGTTTTGCAACTCTTTAATTTTTATCTTTTGTATTACTTTTATAAAAAACAAGATTACACTTTAAAATGTTCACACATTTCCGATTTTTGTTTACATGGAAATCTTCATATATAGAAGGACAAGTGCATAGGAGAATGTATACCTTAAATGCATAACAACATTGATTTTGAGCCTTTTGCAGGAATTGCAATCAGCAAATAGGCTTTAATGAAGCTATAATGAAAGCAGTCAGGCTTTCAAATTCAGCGCATATACTTGGAGGCTGTATATTCTGTGCTATACATGCTTACACAAAACCAAATTAACTGCAAAGATTTGAACTCTACATCTTGACACCATACAGCAGTGTTACTAAACTTTGGAACTGTGGCCCATTTTGGGCAAGTAATGCCAGAAGAAAAAAATAACAAATACCTCGATGTGGAGTAGCATCTGAAGTCTGTTTGCTTCCTGTCCCACCCATAGAGTTTCCGTTTTCTGAATGCTGAGCAGAGTTGCGGTATCCCTTTCTATTGGATTGCTGAAAGTGCTTCATTCTTTATGATAAATTATTTATAAAAATACTGAATGAACTATAAACCCCCCAGATCTTGGGCAATCACTACCTTAAAGTTCAATACTACTACCTTCAGCAATATTATTACCTTATGATTAGGTCTGCTGTTTCATAAACACAACTTACATACCTGAATTCATAGACAGAAGGTTTTGTGTTCAGATGTGCTTAGCACACATAGTCCAAATGAACCTCCGTAGCAAAAATATTCAGACTAGATCATAAAACAGATTTATTTATGCTATTGCTTAATGTTCCATTTCAATCAGCTATGAATTTGACAAGGATATTCTTTCCCAGACTCCTTACACAAACCAATAAATCATAATTCACCTTTTCCCCACACAAATCAACTTTAAACAATAATGATTCCATCCTTACAATTAATGCGTGCATAAAACAATTTGAATCCATTTATTACTTTCTGAACTTTAAAAAAAAAAAAAAAGCAGAATTAATATGCTTTTCCAAATTTTAATAATATTGTGTCATAATAATATTCAGAACCATACATATTGGACCACCTCACCTAATACTATCTAAATTCTATCATTTTTAATGCTATACTGACTGGGACCCAAATGCCCAAGTGTGATGTCAGGTTAATTTTTTATTTGATATATGCTTAACTTTCTCTAACGTTGCTGAACCACATTTACCTCAACGACAACTTCTTTTTACATCTTGGTTATTTTCCATGCAGCCTTGGGCTTTTTGTTCTCCTGATTTTGGTATTTTTCTATTATTTCTTCAACTCATATACTTCATTCATCCGGATTCAAACTGCCTTTTTAACCTTTCATAGTCTCTACACTGATTGCATCCTGGCCATTTCCTTACAGACAGGCAAACTTTTGGCAACAATAGGATGTTATGTAGACCACAAACTAAGAATTTTATACTTCTCAACTTTTTTTTTTTTTTTTTTTTTTTGAGAGCTTTAAAAATAATTCTTTCTGTAAATAAATAAATAAGACCAAACAGTTCAGCCACCAAAGTTTAGTTCTTTGCGCAATTTTTCTGTCTGTGCCACTGCTTGTTCTCAATGGTACAATGCACCCGGCAGCATTTTTTAATTTTTATCTTTTATTTTTTTTTAAGAATGTGTAATACTGTACTAGGCAACAAGCCTTCTGTGGGAAATATCTGCTCTTGGATTTTATTATAAATTTGTGTTTTGTTTTGTTTTTCTTATAAAAAAAAAAAATCCTTAATATCCTATAAGGAAAAATAGAGAAAAAATAAAAATGCATCATCAGACAATGTGACTACAATCTACAAATTAAGAAATGGTTACAATTTCCAATATTTTCCTGTTAACACCATTTCTTATGTAGAAACAAAGCAAAACAAAGCAAAACAAGCAAACAAAAAACACCGAGAAAATTATCACAGAGCTTAAAGACAGTCTTCAGGCTTGTATTCTGAACATTTACTTCCAAAGTTTTATTATGATCACTCCACATTTTTTTTTCCCCTCACTTACCAAACAAACAAATGAAAGAGATAATTATCAAAAAATAACAGAAAACAAAGCTAATACCAGCCAAAAAAGCAAACCACATCAGTAAGTAGCAGCTCAGCCCACAAAGAGATGATGTGGAGAGACCATGTCATCCAACACTAGAAAGCTGAGCTGCCAAAGGAAAGTCTAAGCTGGGAAAAGTTTCAAACTGGTACTATTAAACACCCTTTTAAAAAATAGAATATGAAATAAGTTCCCAATCTACACTGAAAATTTAAGTGCTTTAAATACTAAATATATGTAAAATTTCACACTGATTAGTTCTAGTTGGCCACCAGTATCAAAGAAAAACAAACCATTTTACAAAAAACTACTTATTAAAAGTGGTTACTAGGCTTTTTCTTATAAAGACCTCAAGTCTTTACTTCTGTTATACCTGCACAACAGATATAAAAGATCCATTTAATGCCTAAATCCTAGACAGACTATAAACAAGTGTAGAACTTGGCTGAGTGATTGTAATTACTTTTTGAAGCAGAATTGAATTTGAAGCAATTGCCTGAAAGCCATGCTACAGATGCCAGTTATCAAAATTAATACAAATTCTATAAATATTGAAAAGGTAAATTAACTGTAAATGTAGGGGAGAGAGTTCTAAAAAACTCATCCTGTGCCTAGATACAGAATGGAACTAGTGAGTTTAGTTTTTACTCTATGTACTTTGTTAATATATTAGTCAGGGAATTCATATTGTTCATTGCAAATGTAAATGCATTTCTTTAAATAAGAAGCTATCCATATACACTCAATATCAGCAGTACTGTGAGTTATAGCATTCACATCAAACCTAGGGCCTGACCCTGCATTACACATAAAGAAGAGGGAAGAGGAAGTAAAATATACCTATAAACAGTAATCATACTTTGCTACGTGCCACTGAAATTAAACCACAGTTTCTGTCGCTTTACTCTTATATGAAAGAAAATCCTTCTACTAAATTGACAGCTGTACACCTGAAACTTACTTTTTGGCATAGAGATTAAAAAGTAGAGGTCAAAAAGATGTTCAGCTACCATCTTCCCATGAATGTTTATCAAAATTATCGGATTGGGCCTTTCTACCTTCTAAGGCAGATAGCTGTGAATATTCCTTATGTTCTGCAGCCTACCATAGAGAAATCAATGTCTCTCACATACCTCTTATCTTCTGATGATCTGGTTCATCAGGCTACTTTAGAGATACTTTCGAACCCACAAATTGCTAGCTGGTTTGAAATTTCCTATAATGAGTTCTCCATCCCTAGTTCAAAGTAAATCCAGTACTCAGGATTAGGGAGGGAGTGATTTGACTAGTGTGTGTGCAAGGTAATTATTTCTTTTCTAAAAGTTTAACCCCAAGCTTTCAATTTCACATTATTTAGATTAAATCCTCAGCATTAAATATATGGATATTACAACCTGCCAAATCGTGCAGAGTATAACTTTAGCACTAAAAAATTATGCTGTACTCTGTCAGTCTTTTAGATGCCTAGTACCTATTGTGTGACAGCAAAGAGGCTCTTTGGCACAAAGCAGTGTAGTCAGGACCTTTATCAGGAGCAATTGAAAAACCATGGTGAAATGATCACGGTGTTCTGCTGAAGGAAATTATGAATACCACAGGTAATCATAACAACTGTACACGTGGGTACAGTTGTTGCATAATGCTCCATATTGGCCACCCCGAGGGAAACAATGCTAATTTAGTTAGATCTTAGCTTTTGTCTCACCTTAAAACTTTGGTGTCCCTTTAGGTCAGCTAAGGCTATAGATATATAAAACCACTTTTTTTTTTTTTTTTTTTTTTTTTTTTTTTTCTTTTCAGCATCTTATCGATGCAGTGAAAGCATCTTGAACACCACAGAATGGTTCATATTCAACAGCAGGGTGAATAGAGTAGGCACGACCAACTGCCTGCTTATTCTTGAAGCACAATAGGAGGCATACATTTCTTCTGTGATAAAATATCAATGAACCATGTCATTCTGCATGTAAAGTCAGATAAAACACTAATAACAACTTTTCATGAGGTATTCACTGAAACTTGAAGAATTCATTTCAGATAAGCTCACGCTGCTTTTGTGTTCCCTTCCCCTAATCATTAGAGTGATTTTACCTAATTTAAATGGGACATCACAGCAAAACGTTAGGAGTCTTGAATGCTTGTGTACCTGCATGTCACTGCACATGAAAGGAAACTTAAAGGAGGAAAAACCCTCACTAATAAACCAATATAGAAGTAAATTGAAAGAATCATGCTAAGATCTGACTTCACAGCAGTAAGACAATGCATCTCATCATTCCATGAAAACAAAATGAGGCAATCTTGAACTCCACACACAATTCGTACTTTGAAGGGTGGGCAAACTTACAGGAGTGTCATAGGCAAGAAATACAAGGCCCACAAAGGACAGTGTTTCATATTAATCTCTATCTTCATATTTAAAATCTGCTGTCCTTCCTCCTATTCATTTGAGTTTTCAAAGGACTTTTTTATATGTATTAGATTCTCCATATAAGTGTCAAATTCAGTGAAAGCTATGATAGACAATGGGAAATAATACAGGCAGTTCAAAGCAAATACAAGTGGAAAATGTTTTCTATTAGGTCCAGCATCCTTTCAGATACTTTCAGAGAGAGGTAGGAAGGATGGTTAACCCGTAGCATTAGTCTTATGAGAATGTTTGAATATATGTCCTGTTGGTGCCACAGTGTATGTCATACATCAGCTTCATGTACATTAAGATAAGAACATAGAAAACGAGAGGTTCAAACTCACTAATCACTTTCAGTAATACTGGCTCCGAGTTTATGAAACTGGCCAGTTGTGATGAAACGACATTACTTTGACCCTAATTTGACATCCATTAGTAAAGAACATAGCGTAGAGAGAAAACAGTCTAGTACATCACTGAAAGTCTGCAGACCTCTATTTACAGCCATAATGTCAACATTCCTCCAAATATAATGCTTCCCTCAAAGATATTATCAACATACAAATAAATCATTTCACTTATTGAAAAGGCAAATTCTGTGCTTATATCAAGCAACTACTTCTCTACAGTCCATGAAGAGGAAGGACAGGAAATATGAAAAATCAACTTCCTTTCCAACATTGCCACACTATGGACTTCTGCTGGCTTACTTGCTCAGCTACAAATCGGGAATGATCCCTCGTGATTTTAAATGGTGCAACCTCAGTGGTACTGAAAGGGTCCATTGGGTTGTGACAGAAATTATGATACTGAACGTACAAGAAGTATGCATTACTTAGCTGAAATTTAAAGTTAAGCACAGTATACAAATCGCTCCTGAATCAAAAGCCAACATACTATATTACTTGGCTCTCTCAATGCTCTACCAGGACTACAGAATTAGCTCTTCATATCAGCAACTGTCAATTGTTGTAAGTAATACAAAGAATATGCAGCTATGAAAGAAAGAACCAAAGAACCAACTTCTGTTTTCAGATTATATAATTGATAAAATTCTGTTGCAACACTGAATTATGGCAATGGCAAAGAAAGAAATGATCCTGATTACAGAGCAGGTTTGTTCACCTAGTAGCCCTCTGCCACCTAATTTTACAGGAGAGCCAGCTGTATCTAAATAACAGAGATGCAAGCTACTATGGAGGAGGAGGAGCAGGGTGCTCTGCATACCCTTCAAAGTCCAAGCTCACTCTGATGGTTCCAGCTACTGCAGACTCTGGCATCAACCCATATTATGTACACAACATAAACACTCAGTTATCTGCCCCCACTTCCGTAAAATATGAGTCCAGAACTTCACAGAATTACGGTATCTCAGAAGCTAAGCGTTTATTTATGTTATTGTCAAACCATAGCAGGACCTTCATACTAAATCATGGGAGATAATTAATTTAAATGTTTCCACATAGTGTGGTTGAGTTAAGTAGACAGTCTCTGTTGTCCAAGCATATAATCTCTCTCTTTTTTTTTTTTTTCTTACTTGGTACTTTCCTGAATAGAATTTCATTTGACTACAGACTGAACTGGCACAACTTAAAAAATCCCTAGTAATCCCTAGTAATAACTAGTATTATTTTTTGCACTTATATATACCGAGTACATATACCGAGGAGGTAATCCAGAGTATAAAACAAAATTTTATTACAATACTACACAAAAGCTAAATAAACATTAGAAGAAAAAAAGACATAGATAGAACTATATATATATATATATATAGGTATTACTTTGACCTCAATGTAATACCAATATAATAATTTTCTCACATGAAGTCAATTTTGCAATTATCAGGTTTACTGTTAACTTAGTGACAGCAAGGACATTTTCCTTTATGTATAAATGACACCAATGAGGTTAGCCAGCACAGAACTGCACACAGAGTAGTTGTTGAAGAGATTAAATAATGCAGTAGTAACTCCATTATATTGATTCAGGATAAAAAAAAAAATGCTGGGGAAAAAAAAAAAAAAAAAAAAAAAAAGCTATCTTAATAACGCAATGAAACAAACAAACAAAAAAAGGAGTAGGATACACATTCTAAAAATATGCACTTTGCCATTCAATTTTCTACATGTAAGGCCAAATTCTTTGTCTTTGGGTTTAATTTTAGCTCCATTCTACTGCAGGTAAGTCTTCTGCAAATTCTAGCCTGAGGGTATACTTCTTTTCCTTTGTGTTTAATGCTGTTTGAAGCTGTATGAGTGGAACTTGTGAAATTCCCAGCATCACAAGAGAGGTTTGTGTTTTCCATTTAACCCCTGGGTTCTAACTTCTGCTCACAAATTGTCTGAGCAGTATGCTACATGCAGCATTTTTCCACATGCTGATATGGATGTTGGGTGCCATTCAAATGAAAGAGGAGCATTTTTATTCAAATGTCAGTTCCACTTAGACATCAATATTTTTGACTATAAAAGCCATATGTGAACGTAATGGAAAGCGTGGAGGATCTAGATAATACTTGAGTACTTTTTTCAGTAAGAAAATAAGATCAATGTTTGTAAGAACAGAGACCAACAAAGGATGTGCCAACAATCATAAGAAGAAAAGATTTAAATTACACGGGCAGATATTTGGCAAAGACTAGAGCAGTTTATTTTTATAGACAAAGTGAAAGCCTTATATAAACAGAGAAGGAACTGGGTGTACTAGCTTTAAGGCTTTATTCAAAGAACTTATACCTGAAGTTAATATATTTTTAGGACTGATAAAACAAATGTAATTTAGAGTGCTCAGTGTGCTAAATCTACTTGGCATGCTCTACAGCTTCCTCTTTGCTGCTGTAAGATTCGCTGCCTATAGCTTTTGGCAGTCCCAACAGAGTTAGCTCTTTCCACTAACAAAATACAAAATGCAAAATTAATAAAAGGACCCTTTGAAACTGACAAAAGTGCCTCAGGCAAACTATCTGCCCAGCAGCTGGTTAAAATTTAATCAGTTATTTCTTTCCAGTCCTGTATATCTTTTGTATGGAGCTCTCCAGACTGAGTGTGGTCAAAGTTTGTTAAAAAGAAATAATAGATAAGTCTCTCTCTTTCAGTAAATTAGCTGCAGAGCTAATTTATTTCTTGTTTATATTGACAAACTAATTGTTTTGGTCTCTTCAAATGCATCTGAAAGGTCTCTTAATAGATTTCATTTAAATATAAGAAAATTAATACCTAAAAACTTATTTGGACTATGATGAAACTGTTACTCTTCAATTCATTTAGTTTACCTACTTAAAGACCTGTAAGTAAAAGGACGCATTTTTTTGAGCCATTGAGTACTTTAATAGTACTCATTATTGAGTACTCAGTATTGAGTACTTTAAAAGTACTTTAATTGAGGACTTGCATATGTAGATCAGTTTCCTTTGTAGTATCAATCTCGTCTTTGAAGCCTTAGGTTAGACCTTCAAAAGTAACAATATGTGAGAAGTGTTTTGCATAGTTTATGTAAACTTTAATTCCAGGAATATATTTCCATGTATAAGACCAAGCATATAGAATTTTAGCTTGGTTTGAATTCTTAAATTACAGAACTTACAGCTGCAAAAACTTGTTGCAGAAAAAAATATATATATTTTTTAATAACTTCCAATAAGCCCTTATACTCTATTAGCATCTGATTTGTCAACGTTAGTGCTCAGAAATTATGAGTTTAGAAAAGGATTCCTACTGCACATAGTTCATTCCTGCCATCAGAGAGGAAGATTCCCCTGAGAGCTTAAAATAGAGACAGGTATAGGAATGGCGTTCTAGGAAGTAAATAAGTGAATAAGAGAAGCACTGGTCCAAGCACCTGTATAATCTAATTATTTTTAAATGTTATTTTTGACATCATGATAGAAGACAGCTTTTATAAGGGACCTGAAGAATGAAGTAAGATTCAGAATAGAGCATCCAAACATTTCATTGCGCCTATTTCCATTGTCTTTTCCTTTTCATCTAGCCTTTATGGGGCTATATAAAATTGTTTTTCTTTTGTAAAACTCTTGACTTTTCTGCATTTCCATCCACATATTCTATTAGTAGTGTTTACTGCTGTTTACACTATGAGTCTTTATAGGCTTCCAAGGAGCCTCTTAGCTGATTGAATACTCTTGACATCCCCACCAATTTTTTTATGAGTCCACACATCTGTGTGAAGAGGGTCATCCTTCTATAATGCTCAAAAAAACCCCTTTATTTGTTCTTATTTATTATAGCTATTCTTATGATTTGTCTTTCTTTGATATCACTTATCATGCCAGAGTAGATACTTAGTGTATGTGAGTATTATTTAATCATTCAAAACAAGAAGAAAAATCAGACTGAAGAAGAATGTAATTGGTACAAAGACTTTCTGTAGGCTCTTTCAGGTTATTGCCTTGACATATTGATAGTCACAGAATACAGAGAGCATATTTTTTGTGTGTGTGTGTTGGCTTTTTTTTTTTTTTTTTTTGCCATATGCTTTGAAGATTTATATATATCTGTGCATTTAAGTATTAGCAAGAGGATAAACTTTAAAGATGAACTTTGGTTATGAAAGATTTTTTTTTTTTTTTAATTCAGTGGTATTATTAAAACATAAAACCAGCCGTAGGAAAGAAGCTAGGTCTTTTTAATTTGTTTGCCTGAATTACAGCTGGAAATGTACCCAAAATAGGGATTTCATGGTAATTTTTCTTTGGTATACCACCTGCTGGTGAAGCAGACATGGACTTTTATTAACAATTCATAGTATCATGGTGGTGTCAAGTCATATTTACAGAGCAAAGTAAGGAAGTTTATTGTGACCTAAAACTCCAGTGTAGAATGGATTCACTGAAAGCTTATGTCTGACAACCTCTGCAGCTGCATGACATCCCTCCATGCCTGAACAGGTTTCCCTTGATTCATAGGCATCCACGTGTATGTATAAAGTTCATTCCAATACTCATCTTCTGCCATGATCACTCACTTGGTGTTTAATCAGCTTTATGGATTCTACAAAATTCTGCAATTCCTTATTTTCCCTGAATTTTTATTTCCAGGAATAAAAAATGAATAAGAATGCTCAAGTCTTTCAATCCAGTTGAACAAGTTGGTATTTAATAAATTCATAGCACAGGTAGCTAGCTTATTACAGTCACCTCACTAGTATATGTTTACCCTAATGTTCTTGCAGTAGCAGCTAATAAGTTGTTTCAGTAACACTGTGCTATGTAAGACAGTGCCTCAGGCTCTCCATCGAGCCCAGAAAGCCCAAGGCAGGCCCCAACTACACCTACACATAAACAGATTCAGTTTCAGTTGGAAATGCTTTCAAGCTATTTACCTTGAGCAGATCATATGTCTTTCCCTAAGCAACCAAGATAACATGGCCAATAAAACCTCCAAGCACAGCCTACTTATGGGCAACGATTTTGACAAATGATTTTCTTCATAATCTGAATGTATATTCTTTATTGATATGGCTTTCTACTTAGTTTTAATAAAACCAAATGTCATTAATTGCAAATTGCAAAGTTCCCTCTTCATTCTTCAAATCTAGCAATGTAAAAATAAGAATATGAATACTAAAGCATTACAAGAAGAGCTAAATAAATCTGCATTTAACTAACAGAAATAAACCAAAACTGCAAACTCTACATTTTAGTTGAATATTCATTGAGAGAAATAAATTCCTTTTATCACAACAATTCTGTTGTGTTTATCCATCTCTCCTGGTATGCTCTGTATATGTTTATGCTATAATGTTACTCACTCATCCATTACTACTCAATTATTAATAAAATAAAATGATGTTGCATTACTATCAAGCATCCACCTATGTAATATATAGTCCCTAATGCTTTTGAAGTCTTGAAAATAGCTAATTGAGGACAGACTCTGGGTCTGTGCTCCCACAATTGAATGGCCAGACTTCTATACCTTATTTTTGCTTAGCTCAGGAAATTGCGCTATCAGCTCTGATATGAACACCTAACTCCACCTGTGCTTAGGTACACTGCTACTTTATGTATCCTACAAGCTGAGGGGCCGTGTACAGTAAATCATTCTTGTGCTTCTGTAGCTCTATCAGGGATATTCTGTTGGCTTTCTGGACTTCAATTATCCAATTTACAATTAAGCATGATCTAGCAGTAATCCAACGCACATATATCACCTTACACATGCATGTCTCCTTATAAATGACTGGAAAGAGATGTGGAACATTTATAGACAACAATAGCAAGAGTCTGATTTAGGCAGAAGTGCAAAGTAAACAGTCTTATTTAAATCCATAAATAGAGGATCTACAGTTGGGATTACAGTTTCCACATATTTCTCACTATTTATTAACTCTGTCATTCCCTACAAAGCTCCATAGTTCCACAGGAAAATTATGGAACAATCATAAATAAGCAATGCATAAGAACCAAAGGACATATTTAAGGCAAATATGAAATTTATGTATATATACACACATATATACATACATATATATAAGGCTACTTAAGGGTAAATACAAGCTTAAATACAGTTAGTTTTAGGGTCTTCAACATCTAATGAAATCCACACCATAAAAGAGGGCTCATCAGCATCTAGAAGGGGAAATGGGATAAACTATCCTTAGGAGACACAAAAGGTACATCTTCTTGATATACCAGAGTTTGGAATATTCATCTGACACACAAAGTATTCTGGTTCAAACACCTTTTTAGATTTTGAGAATTGTCTGGATGGCCATGGAGAGATAAAAGAAATAGGTTAATTTTCCTCTCTACAATTATGAGAAGTATAACAAGTTATAAAGCAGTGAGTGGAAGAAATCCAACTAGAAAATCCTTTTTTAGATTATCTGCAAGCGCAAACTCTTGCACGGGGAGTGCTCTTGAGATAAAAGGGAAGAACCATCATGTTCTTCTCAGATTTGCACTGTGCAAGCCCCAGGTCAGTACGTGTCTTGAATAAATCCTTACCTTAATTGGACCCCTCAGGAAAGACAGGTAGAGGATCACTTTACTGTGAATTGTAATAGGATCTGTGAAAAGATCTATAAGAGATGTTGGCAGTCTTTATGTGTTCCTGATGGCCCACAGAGACCTATCTAACTATTGCAGTTCAGCATTCTATGCTTTTACCAAAGAATGCCTTACCTGCCAAATTGCCTTCCCTAACGCACTTTTAGACTATCCAGAGCTTTGTGGATTCCTTTTTATTTTATTTTTTTTTAGTGCTGTTAGCACTTAGGACGTGCCTAAGGGTATTGTAACTTTACCTCAAAAACACCTTTACAGATCTAGCTATCTGTTCAGAAACCTCAAGAGTTAGAGAAGTTTTAGCATCCCCCAAAACAGACATGCCAGAGAGGAAATACCTACATTGTGGTTCTGAGGATTTATGCTCAGATTTCATCACTACAGTAACTAGCACATCTGTCTGTCACAAGAACTCTTTTATTCTTGCTAAAGAAACTGTATTCCTTGATTCTTGTGTGATACGAGAAAGGCTGCTATAGTGGGCTACAGCCAAAACAAAAGAGCAGAGCAAGAACCACAGTTTTTTTTTCTCTGGTTTTAACAAAGCTTAATCTCACATGAGTAGTTCCAAATAATTAAATGAAGATAAAGAAGAAGATTTTTGCTGAATTTTCTGCTCAGAAGTACCCAAACACATTTGTCATCTAGAAAATCCTTTCCCTTCCCTTTCCTTTACAAAATGAAGTACAAGTTGTGGGTGGGCAGAAAGTCTCTCCTGGCTGGTGGAGTGACCTCTCTCTTTCTCTCTTCTGAGCTGCAGAGGAAGAAGCGATTCCTACAGCATAAACTGACTCTCTTTAGTCAGTTGTTTCATTGCTTTCCGACATGAATGAAGAAGAGGGGGAGAAAAAAAAAAAGAGTAATGTGTAGGTCCCTTCAGAGAACAGGAAAGGTACTCTGTGCAACGTACATGTATCAGAATAGAAGCCAGACTCCCCCTTCAGTTCACTACCAAACAGCACTAACACTTCAAAAAACAACGATGGGGAATCTTCCAAATTAACCAGTCCTCAATAATTATTTGGCACACATTGATCTCTTATTTTAATTATTAAAAATATGTATATGAAAATTCAAGTAAATAGTAGTCAGCATAGAGCCAAAAAAGTGCTAATTACTTATGTTCCAATAGTAGAATCACTCAGCCATATATCGGGGCAGTAGAAAAGTAGAGTTTTCCCCCTGCTCCCATCCATTTTACTTCTTCTGCAAGGTCATCAGGCCTCAGATGTAAAGGACATAATATTCAACTAATAGTTGAATAGATGGAGAAAAATATTATTAAAATGCTTAAAAGTGTAACGATATCCTTGATGGCTGAATTATTCTGCACTGTACATGAAAGGTTTAAAACCTGATGGTAAATCTTCTCTCAGATCACCAAGTTTAATTATAAGATAATTAAGATAAAGAGTGTCAGGTTACCAAGTACAATTAATCTGATCTGTGATTAATTTGAGGAGGGTGGAGATTTGAGACACACAGATGAAATACGCTAAATGAGTCTCTGATTAGGAAGAAAATACGTAATAAAGTACTTTCAGAAGAATAAGGATATATCTAAAGACAAAATATATATAGGAATGTGGTGCTAGCAGCAAGCTGGATTATACTAGAAGGTCAATTACAAGTTAGATCAAAACTGAAAGCTCTTGAACTTTTCAGGTGCCTGGAGAGTGCAAGAAGAGCGCAGGCTCAGACTTACTCTCCAACCCTGAATTCAGTAATCCACTATTTTTCTCAAGTACTTTACAGATTGGCTAGAGAATAGCCAGAAGTCAGAGGGAGGGTTTTCTTAAGCACTTTTAGGCATTCCTATTTTAACAAAACCAGCTAGTAAAAAGACAGAAATCCTCACATCTGCACTGTCTGTGAATCTTTATGAAAATTCATTTCCCATTTACAAAGGGTCAGATTCTATCACCATTAATATATATGGAGTTGATTTTTTTCCCAGTAATGCTGTTAAAAGTAATAGGTATGTGTAAAGGGCACGAGTCACTTTGAATTTGTGTGGTAAAATCTGAAATTAAAAGAAGAGAGAATTTTAGACACTCATCAACCATCACCTTTAATCAGGGAGATTCTGTAAAGATGTTTAAAGTCAGTTCTTAAGTTAAATACTTCACAAATCCTATTGACTCCTGTGGAAAATTCTAATATAGAAAAGATACTAAATAATACTGAGTTACAGAATTACACAGCCTGTTTGGTATTTTACTTGGATTTCATATTATATGCATAAGTAGCTGAGACATATCTATTAATGTACCAGCTAACATCAGTAATACAGTAACTTAAATGCAGGATGCATTAAAAT
Organism: Netta rufina; assembly: GCF_964035555.1. NCBI lineage: Eukaryota > Metazoa > Chordata > Aves > Anseriformes > Anatidae > Netta > Netta rufina. The sequence continues at coordinate 4,252,157 of NC_140128.1, read as the reverse complement.
AAAAATCAAAGAATACAAAATAGCCTTAATCTTTATACTGTAGGAACTTTATCCCAGCTCGTCTCAGTAGGCACTGTGACAGTGCCTAAGAGGTGTATATAGTACACATAACAAACTACTGGAGCTTTTATTTTGCCAGAAACCACAGACATTTGTTTTTATTAGCATATCTGAGGTATATATATATCCCGCTAGTCACTAACTTTGTGCCTGTAGTGTGAAAAAGACAGGTATTTAAGTAACCATCTAAAAGTATAATTATGGACCATTAGCATATCTTTCATGGTTGTCTCTTCTTTTGTAAAAGGATGTGGCAACAGTGATAGTAGGAATTGCTACACATTTCCCATCTCTGTTTCTGATACTAGGTTTTGAATTATCAAATTGAAAGTGGCCATGTAGATGTCAGTTACACTCAGGGGGAAAAAAAAAGAAAAAAAAAAAAAAAGGTGGTGAAGAGGGGTAAGGGCTCTTGAGTTCTAAGTATAGTTTACATCCAGATAACATTATTTCTAAAAGAGTTTCATTCACAAAGGCTCCACATCTGTAAATTTATGGGGAAAAAATATTTTCTTACTGTTGTTCCCCCAAATTCTACTGATTTTCTACTTCTGAACCCATGTCCTGCCCCCTACATTAATTCAGTCTATTACCCTCAGACTAATGCACAACACAGTGGATTACAGACAGAGGTCGGTAGGCAGCACAGTGGCCTATCAGATTCCTGTCTTCTGGCCCACCGTTTTGTTTGCTGCAAAACCTAGGTTCACAAAAACAACCTGGATCTACTTCCACATGTAGCCACTGTCAGGGTGAATCTTCCTTTCAGGAATAAATTCCAAAAGCAATGTCTAGGCACTGGGAGAGACTGTGGGACCTTTAGCTGTGGGACATATTCAGCTGTGGTTTTCAGTGTGTATGCTATATACAGCAGTTAGGAGCTAAGAAAGACAGCATTTGAGAACATACGGATGGAGTTTCAGAAATGGCTAGTATTTTCAACATCATCTCAACAATCACTCGAGAGGAAATACATATATATGGAATTATTCAAATACATTAGAGCAGTATCAGATCATTATATTGGCTGACAGTGCCAGATCAATAATTTTGCTGTCTGAAAACAGAAAACACTGCAGGTACTCCCCTAAGACCCCAGATCTTTTTCAGATACTATCTTCAGTACAACTTAGCACTGAAAATTTCAGAAAGGGAACAGGATTTATACCAGGATTTTTTTTTTTCCTTCTTTTTTTGTTGTTTCTTTTGTCGTATTCCAACAAACCAAACTATTTCTGTTTACTGAAATCTATTAGTTGCCTACTGTGAGCAGCTTACAAACCTTTTCATATTCTCTACTATATGCACCGGAATTTTTGAGAATGTTATTTATGCACAATTTAGATTATTTTTTTCCTTTTTTCTTCAAGCTTAGATGTTATTAGTTTGAACAGGTGTTCATTCTTTCATTGATCATTCATCCTAGGTAAGGTATCCATCAAAATCTTATTTTGAGATGTTTATGGGTAAGTAGATGTTAGAGGATCTGATGGACCACCTATGCTTTTTCATGGAAAGGTATTTATCTTGGTTTACCTGCTTTACATTGCTCTCCAGCATGATAATATAACTAACAAAAACTTGCTTTTCTAATTAAAGAACATAAGAGATTCACAAATATATTATCCTGGACAAATGTTACCGGGCTATCATGTCATAGACCAGGTTTAGAGCCAAGAAAAACTTGAAATCTTTCCTGTAGATGGATATTCTCCTCCCTGTTTATCAAATAATGAGCAGGGTAGACTAAAGCTGATTGTCTCCACTTGAATTGGGTAACAAATACCTACTATTTTATTTATCATTCACTTGTATTGTTTATATCCCTGACACCAAAAAACAGAGTTTTAAATTAAGAGACTATGTGCAAAGAGAGGAAGCCTAGCCCCAGTATGTGCAACTATTGACAACAGCCCTAACAAAATATGGATTTTATTTCTTTTAAAGATGATAAATTAGTGGGTACAATTCAAACACTTCTGTCAGTAGTTTTAAGTACACTCTGTGAGAGGTGTGCTTTAAAGAAAGGGATATTGCTTTGTACACACAAAGATTTTCTAATCTCTTTGTATGTGTTCTTCCAGAGATGGGATTACAGGTCAGCTGTAGCAGCTCTGAAAGATGAAAGCAGTTGATATCATTGTGGTAAATTACAAAACAGAAGGCTCTGCCTCCACTTAAAATTAGTGGTGTGTAAGAATGGTTATCAGATACAACCTCACCTTCTCCTGACTACCTCAAATTTAAATCTTAGTTGAACACAGTTAGCTGCCTGTCTAAATGAAGCAGGCAAACATATGCTCTACTCAAAGTCAAAGGCATCCCCCTGAGTTGACCACTGACACATATGCACCAGAACATACTTATGTTTGAGTGAAAATGTGACAAAACCATTTGAAATTTAATTTCACCTTCCAGTTTAGATTACCTATGCCTCAACATTGAGGACTGAAGCTTTGAAACAGGCTTGGATATTCCACCTGTATCAGCTTTCAGTTCAGAAAGCATACAGTTATCATGGCTGGGCTGTGCAGGTCTGGTACATTTTGACTAATAGAAAAGAATCCACAAATCTCAGAGCTCAGGAAAACCTTGACTCCTTGACTTGCATTTTTATGACTTCAAAATTAGTACCTTGTGGTTTTTGAAAGGTTGGCCCCGTTTCACCCAAAATATTACAAATATTTTATGAATTCTACGAAAAGCAGTGAGTTCATTAAAAGTGAAATCAAGAGGAGATGAATGATATGCAGCTTGTGGCAATAGCTTTCCTGATAGGACTGGATTTACAATAAAAGACTTCTATCCATGGTCTGTTAGCATTGTTAAGTATAAGGAAGTGTATCGACATGAAAACTAATTTTGTTTCAGGCAGCTTTCTAAAAATCAGGCACCTATTTTACAGGCAAGTATACTGAGGTATGTTAAGACCAACTGTCGAGTGGCAGAGGATACAGTAATAACGGAGATTAGAATATAGGAGAAGTTTAATTGTATGTGTTTGTGCAGATTTCTGAAGAACTGCTTTCTCAGATATAGCACCTGAAGACTTTACTCTAGATTTGTTCCCATAAACTGGATTGGTGGATGGGATTTAGAAAAACAAAAAAGAAATCAGAATGTGCATGGAACTGTCCTTGGACTAAATAAGTGACAAGACATTTGGATATGGCAAGGCTTCCAAATAAAACAGCAAGTGGATATAACCATTCCATGGTATGGCTACTGTATTTTAGAGGTTTTTCGTCCTAGAAATATAACCTCATCTTCTCTGATCAAAACAAGTATATGTTTTATATTGTATATACACATTTACAATATTTAAAACATAATTATATTTATATTAAAGAGGGCACTTTACAAAATGTAAGCATCATTTTTAATAGATCTCGGTGATTTGTAAACCTCAGTTTCACTATGGGTACTTTCCTATGGGATCTCTTGTTTTTCCTCTAGTCTTTGAATCTTTTAAAGCATCTCTCATTATTTTTGTTGTCTGAAGTTGGGCAATAATGTTACTGTGATTAATTAAGCAAAAAGACATGGAAACGGGGGTGTGGTAATCATCAGATAATAAAGCCCTCTGGGTCTTGCAATGCATGAGGTGCAGCCAGGACCCTTTATCCCCAGAGGTCTGATTATCTCCAGGAAAACTACACCTCCCTGTACTTGCTGTATGGCTATTATGAAATATCTTTACATTTTATAGATAAAGTAAATTACTTTAATCACTGAAAATTGCCAGTGTTGTGAGGTTTCAGCTGTGAGGTTCACAGAGCTTAATCTGCCCATTTCAAGTCTGAAATAACCAATAATTGTTCTAATAAAAGCAGCAGTAAATCATTATTTAAATGCTGGGATCATCCCCTCAGAGTGGCAAAGGCACCTTCTGTATGTTTGATGACATGGGGTGCTCGTTTAACTATAACCCTGGAAATGCAAGCCATGAGGGAAATACTTTACCAGGGCTATTTAGTTTGTGTAATCAATGTTTTGTCAGAACATCAAATTATTTTATGTCATTCTACAAAGTCCTAGGTCAGCAAACAATAACATCTGCCCAACATCTGAAAATCTCTTCAGAAAAATTCAAAATGTCCTAAATTTGTCAATTTCCAAACAGACGTTTTTTCAGAAAACCTTCAGTGGCTTCTGTTCAGAGACAAAATACATATTTCCATTCCCAATTCATTGAAATGTGTATGAAACGTTTGCTATTTGCAAATGTGGTGAGAACATCAGTGACAACTCTGTTCTGCCCTCCCCATGATTTGGAATTTTGAACATGGGGCTCTTGCAGAAGCCACAGTCAATCACATTTACCACTATCACTCTGATTACTGCCAGCCCCAGGACCACGGGGTTGTCACGCTTCCCCTCAATGGACAAGCACAGAAATTGAAGTTCCAGGATTACATCACAGCTGATGCAAGAATCACTAACTGACAAAAATATCACTTTCTGGAGTGTTCCTCTTGGGAAAGGTATTTCCAGAAACAAAAATAGTTACACTGTTATATCACTTTATTCTTACCTGTCATATTACCATGATTTGTCTGAAATACATTAACTATGTGGAAAGATTTCCAAGCATTTACAGAAGACAATGGATTTTCAACAGTCCCTACTTCCTAGAGGATTTTAGTGAATTAATCCGTCATGAAAAAGATGCTAGAAGACAGACATACAAGAAAAAGGTATTCTTGAATATGCCAGTATTCAGAAAGATAATCTAAATCTGAACTGTGTAAATGGATGAATTAAAAAAGTCCAGTGTGTTTTTGCACTGCAATGTTCACGTACACGCTAGTTATATTTATCAGACTAATACTAATGTATGGCACAGTTTCAACTGGCAAGTCAAACTGGAGAAGACTTACCTAGTAACAGAAAAACAATGCCCTAAGGAGAGGTGAAAAAACAGAATTAGAAGGCAGAATATGGAATATGGTCCTGATGTTATTGATGTTATTTTTTAAAGAAATGTTAAAAAGTTGTCACACCTCTCATGAAAGGAGAATAATTTTATTTCAGAAGGAAAGAGTATGTTATCAGTGATTCTCAAGAGAAATCTGAGATTATTGTGCCAGAGGCAATTAACCCAGAGTAATAAAAACTTCTAGCAGCCTCAAATGACAACCTGATAGAAGAGGAGATGATATTTTCAAGGGAAAATAGTGACTTACAAACAAGATATCTTTTGCTTCTGTTCTGGCTTTCAACCCAAGCTTTTAAGCTTCCTGCAGTAATTTGTTTACCAAGTTGACTAATGAGAAGAATTAATCAAAAGACTCTTCACAGGAGAAATATGACCAATAACGTGAGCAAGAATCGTATGATACAGAAGACCAGTGTCATCTACTTCTGGAAGAATTCCAAGTTGAAAGATTGAGTTTTGTTGCATGTTAGAGCAAAGAAAATGAGGAGGAATGCTCTGTAGAAAGATGCACTTGGTAAAACTAGTTGGGGAAAAACAAAAACAAATATGAGAATACCAGTCCTAGCAATGAAGATGAGATAAAGTTTAAAGCTAGACTTGTTTGCTACATAGTTAAAAATTATGTAAAGAACAAACTGATGAATCCAGTGAACAAACAGAAAATCATATGAAAATGAGAAAGAAAAAAGGGTTTTGAATTGTAATCACTAATTTGTTAGTGTTAAAAACCTATTACATTTTTGAGATTCAAAGGTACACATTAAAATCTAGTAGTAGGACAAGAGTCATACACTTTGGCAAAAAGCAAAGTATTAAACACAAGGAGAATCATGAAGGGAAAGTAGTGCTCACAAGAGAATAACATCCTGAGGAGTAGAGGATCACCTATATCAGAACAACCAGAAATATTTAGAAAGATGAAGGACATATTGAAACTTGCTGCCTATATGGCTTCTGTACAATGTAATTGTAAAGCTGAGGGAAAAGTAAAGTAGTAGGAAATCATCTGCATCTTCCATGCAGAGAGGAACACTGTGAATGAACAGGCCCATTCACAGCTGGATAATCCTCAGACTACAGAATATTAAATCCAAGGAATCAGACTAATTCTCAGTGGTTAGAAGTTGTCAGTATCCCACTAAAAGCAAACAAACAAACAAAAAACAATACAGAGTGAAGAAGAATTCTTGAATGTTTTCCTGAAAATGTTTTATGAATTTCTTAGTTTTCTCAAGATAAAAAAATAAATTGGATAATTCCTACAAATAAGTTGTGCTTTGTGGTTTGTTTGTTTGTTTGTTTGTTTTTGAATATTTTATGAAGGATTTTGTACTTGTATCAAAACCATCAAAGTACTGCATTGCAGTTTTCTATATTTAAAAATAAAAATTATTGTAGTAAAAAAAAAAAAAGCATGCCAAAATATTCCTATCTGGAAATGCTGAATCACTTCCTCAGCTTTTCTGGGAGGGAAGAAGAGTAGTTTTCTTAGGCACATGCACCAAACCTGAAATATTATTAAAACCTGTTGTTTACTCAAAACTGAGACTTTGCTGCTAATGGCACTTGAATCATAATTTCAAACAACAATAAAAACATTAAAAGTGAATTTTCCTGGAAACCCTGAGTCCTATCTGAGAGAAATGATAGGAGATAAATTTACTAACTTAAGAGAAGATAGTTTTGGTCATATTCAATAAACACAAAATATACATGAATTATGACACAAAAATACTGCTCCTGCAATAGCAAATAGAGAATTTTTACTTTATCTGTCACAAACTTTGTTGAGGTTAAACTCTAGTGAAGTTCAAGATTATTCACTCAACATGAAGAACAGCTTTCATATCCTCCCTATCTCATGTGATAGTCTTCATACATCTAACTGGAGAGGAAGCCCCAAAAATTCAAAGCATTTCCAAATGAAAGAGACAGACAAAGTATCTTCAAAATTTCTAGCTACACATATTTTAGCCCACGTATCTCACTAGTCAACACAGATTCAAAAATTAACTTCTGTCTTATAGTATAGTATAAAAAAAAGTACAGAATATAAATATAAAATATAAATTACAGAATATAGTATTCTGTCTTATAAATAGTATAAAGAAAGATGATAAAACAACTACTGTGACAATATAGAATCAGGTTCTTAGGAGCTGTGTTTGAAGTGATGCTTATTTAATTTTAGGTCAGAAATCAGACATATATTACTTAGGTAAGTCTATTAGAAAAAAGAACACAGTACTCTCAAAAGTTACCTATACCAAAACTGGATTTTATCTGGTATGTTTTGTGTTCAGTAATTTTCTTATGCAAAGGAAGTGAAAGCATGGTTATCTTACCATACTTCAGTATAACTTTCAGATAACTTTCTTGTGAACAGGCAATGAAAACCAAATTCAACAATGACAAAAAGGAAAAATTACCAAAAAGAGGAAAAAAAAGGAATTGGATACTGTCATACTAATTAGAGTAATGTAGAGTAATTCTTAATTAATATGAAAAAGGCTTTCCCATACCTTTTTTTTTTTTTTTTTTTTTTTTTTTTTTTTTTTTTTTTTTGGCTAAATCAAACACAAGGGAACTAAAGCTGCTCCTAAGCATGTCTATAAGTATGTTCTGCTAGTTGGTGCCATAACTTAAAGCTCATGTACAGTTGAAAAAAGCTTCCAAACAGGCCCAGGCATATGTCATACCTGAAATCAAAAACTGAGACCAGAAAGAGCCTTGATTATCCAGGAATGGAAGTATTGCAATGTTTGACTCCTGAGTTCCAGCACTATAGCTTGTTCTCAGAAAGTGCCCTGGGACAGCTTGCGGGAGCTGTCTCCTTCTTGCCTGTGGTTAGTGAGGAGAATGGAAGTGTTGAACACTGAGTTACCATAATAATTAGGTTTAGAAAAGGATTCATGTAGATACTAAGTATAAGGTAAACTCCACACTTAACAGAGAAACAGAAATCATGTAACAGGCAGAAATATTTTATGTAGCTACAGTAACTATGCTCAAAGCCTTTAATTGTAAAACAGGCTGGCGCTTCTTGTGAAGAATTGCAGGTAATAAACAAATACTAAAGCCAACTTAGGGGTTGCCTAAAAAGGTGAACAGCCTTTGAAGTACCAAACTTAAAGCTTCTTGTGCTTCAAAATCTATAGTATTTAGAAATGAAACAGAGCACTTTGAAGGCATGGAAATCCTGGGGCTTCAAGAATATCTTATTTAGGCTGAAGAATATGTTACATAAAATGGGAGAGAGCATTATGAACACAGTCTAACACGGAAACAGAGAGTAATGTCTCAACATGCTTTTTGTTCAAACTTCATAGGAAATTAGATTAATAATGCATGAGTAGCTTTATGGTAAGGTAGTTCACTCACCCACCCCCTCCCTTATTTTCCTTTGGAAAATATTCTCTCCTTTTACATACAAAAATAGATTTTTCACTTTTATTCAACTTGGCTACAGCAAATACAGAGCTCTCAAATGTGCTTAGGTAAAACTGTTTTTATCAAGCTACACACAGCATCTCTTTACATGTGGGTATGCTTCATCTTATTGCAAAAAGGAGACAATCTAAAGAGAATCACAATTAAATTATATAATTATTCTTACAGCATCATTAGTCGCATCAAAGATGCTATTAAAGTAACCTATGATAAATTTCAAGTGATACTTATCAGATCGCTGGGGAAAAACAGTGTATGTTTAGAACCAAACCTTTTGCATACCGTGGAGGAGAAGAATAAGATCTGGTCCAGAGGACATTTCCATCATTCTGCTATTCCTTCTTTGTGGAAAGATGATTAGGCTAATAAAAGCCTCTACTTTTCAGCTAATAATTGGGTAGGGAAAGCTTCACTTCATTCTCATTGTGGAGAAAAACAGGTTGCAAGAACCCAGCTTTTCCTTCAAGCTACCACACCTCTACCTATTACTCCTACCCATCAACAATTACTCCTAACCATCAGCTAGTATGCCTTCTCTCTTGAAGCATTTTCCGCATTTCTTCCTTTTAGATACAATTAACTTGAAGGCAGTTAGATGAGACTGAGACATCTACCAGAGTGCAACCATGTATACTGCAGGAAGGAAACATCTTGAACACAGTCAGTCATCAAGTATCAAAAAGTCAAATATATTCTGTGATAGTCCTTTAAAGTATAAGTCTTCATAAAAGACTGGGATAAGTCTTCATAAAAGCTGGGAAACTGATGTCATCACCTTTGAAATAAGGGAGAAGGACGCAAAAGAGAAAGACAGTAATTCATTTCTCCCTTATAATCACAGAACAAGAACAGTTTTTTTCCTTAGCCTTTTGTTGATAAGTTCTTGCAATCATTAGGTCAGGCAATTACAGGGATGATAAGGACCTCATTAGATCATTGTGACTAATACCATGACCCAGAGGTAGAGTCAACTGTCCTTAAATAAACATTTCCCAGGAAAAGCTACCAGTTCTTTAAAGTTGTAGTCCTTCCTTTAGAGAGAGTGGTGTTTACCTGTTTACTTAGCTTCACAGTGAGATTTATATATTTACTTTTCCCCATATGGCATGGGCCTAAATTAGGCATGGAAAGGCCACAGTCAAGATTCCTCTTCTTTTCACCAAGAGAAAATTAATCCAATTCTTTCAGCTTTTTTCTTAAATCTTAAATTCTTAAAACGGACTGTCTTTGATCAAAACACTCAAATCAGGTAAATACAGTATAAATTAATATATCCTTAATGATGCTATATGTATTTTTGTCAAAGGACTTTATCACTTTGTCATTAAAGTTACTGTGAACGTTTTTATTGTCTTCACTAGGAATACAGTTTTTCTAAAGAAGGGAAACAGATTGCAATGCCAGCATGAAAATTACGAAAAAGAGCACAGGGAAAAATTCAGGCCAAATCCTTATTCGAAAGACACACACACGCTTTAACTTCAGAGAGAAGTTGCATGTGGGAGATAAGCAGGATTTGACTGTAGAAGCAGTCCCTAATCATGCACACTAATATTTTAAGAGGGCATTATCTGGCACACAGGTGATATTAAGAAAAAAAATAATAATTCAGGTTTCCTTTGCTTGTAATTAATATTTCTACTGCCAAAGTTGTCACAAATTGGGAGAGCCAGCGACAAGAATCATTTTCTGTAGGTTATAAAAGTTAATTTCCAATACATTATGTATTATCATTCTTTAACAGCAATATCCAGATGCACTTTTTGGTGACTGATCTTAATTTTGCATATGCTTTTAAAGTCTTATTCATTAAAAAGTAATCTCAGTAAATTGATGTCAGGACCATGTTTCATTTCGTCAATCAAATTCCTGAAACCTTTTGAGACAATTTCTTGCACATCACTAACTCTACCTGGGAAATGATTGTTTCACTCTCTCTTAAACTACACCCTGAAACATCAAAAAATATTACTTGTTAAGGTGAGATCCTTCACTTACAGTAAAAATGGAAAATGCTACAATATCGCACTGAGATTTCTATGCTGCCTTTTCCAAAGCCTGACTTCAAGGTGAATCTCCTCATTGGCTGGGCAGAGTCAAAAGAATCCATGCTTGGTGACAGGACCAGGCTTTCAGGATGGTTCTTAGTGAGGTACCAAACTGACTGACCTTCTCTACATGTATATAAATATTTCTAATTCTTTTCTGATTTCAAGTTAGAGTGAAAAATCAATGATGAGTTGGTTTTGCCTTAATTCACTGTGAATTTCATAATATAATAACATCAGAAGAGTTTATGTACAGCTCTATAAGTGAAAGTAGAGCTCTGGGGTTGATGGAGTTCTTTCACCCTTTTCTTCATTACAGTGTAGAGAATGAACTTTGAATTTTATATTTTCAGCACTTGTAGATTTGTGAGAAAAAAATAAAAATTCCCATTTTTTTCCCTCATTCTTGCCACAATGTGATTTGGGGAAAAAAAGACTTCATTTGGTTGTGTTGCTCTTTCTCCCTCTCTCTCTTTTTTTCTTTTTCTTTTCTTCTATTCTTTTTTTAAAAAATATATATTTTTTTATTATAACAACTCAGATCAGCTAGTCAGCCTGAATATTTTTCCAGTGTCACAGCTTTCAGGCTGACAGTTATGTTCATATTAATATGCTTCCCTCTGGCAAATAAAGGAAAGATTTGGAAAATAAAGTACTCAGAAATAAAATGTGTATCTGAGCAGCTGGTTTTATGGAGAGCTATTAAAAAGAAATTTAAAAACAAACAAACAAACAAACAAACAAACAAACAAACAAACAAAAAAACAGATTTCAAACATTCCAATCAACATTCATTCTAATCAAAATCATAGTTTTTTTGTTTGTTTGTTTGTTTTTCTAACAGGTAGACCCAATGCCTATTGAAATCAAATGAAATAGCAAAAGCCATTTTTCCTCACCAATTGTTAATTGAAGAAAGATGATAAACTTATTCTTCCTTCTACACAATATGCTAACACGTAAAAAGAGAGTGAACTAAGAGACACTGTATTCCCACTTATGTATTGCAAAGGTGAATTATCTGAGGTTTAATGAGATGCCTGGGAGTACACCTGTACACCAGGTGTGCCTGAGGACACATCACTGCAGTCCTGAGGTATTTTGTATATCTGTTCTTCACACTTTCATACATAAATATGTATAAACATAGGTCTTGCTGAAAAAAAAAAGAATAAGCCTGGAGTAATTAGCAAAATACATAACAAAACACATCCCAGTTTTAGTTGCACTGTGACAAATTCTCTACGACTGTGATCAGAATATAGCCCAGCATATCCATCTAACAGTGAAATACAAACAATACTGAAAGAGGCACTCCACACCGCAAGCCTGCATGTGTCCTTACTTACAGCCTTCATTTACATACACATCCTTCCCGATACTTTCTGCAGGGGGACTAAACCCAGCAACAGAACTGGAGGTAGAACTCTCCTGCTAGGAAACACCTCATATCACCCACAGGTGAAATCCAGATAGAAAATATGGGACTCTGAAATTCTGGACTAACTTCTACTCAAGGGTTAAAGTCAGTAATAAAACTGCAATTACATGAATGATGAAATGATGACTGGCAGCCCAGTCCAAAAATCAAATGCAAGTATGTATAAGGCTCCTGTAACCTTTAACAGTAAACTGAGACCTCTAGCAGCAATGAAGCTATGAAAAGAGATAACTTCCTAGAACAGATAGATACAATGTGGAATCAAGTTTTGTATGCTTTGTCAAGGGGCATGCCTGGGACTAAAGAGCATATCTGGTAAAGGAAAGAAAAGTAAAATTCTTTCAAGCCTAATACATCCTTTTTCTATTAAATATCACCTATGTGATATTTATGTCTTCTCATATTGTACCAAAGATACACAATTCCTCAGGAAATCCTCTTGACTGAGGTAGAAAAAGAAACCTCTAAAAATTAGATTTGTTGTCTGTTAACACCATATTTTATATTCAATTTTCTTTTGTCACATTCCAAGAAAGCAATTATTTTTGCATGTACAGACACAATGCTCTTTCTGAAGGGTATGGTTTCATATTTTTGTCCAACCCTTTTGATTTATTGCCTCAGTGTCAAACTAAGATGGCTGTGCCAGCATTCTGAGACTCAAAAAGGGTATTTGCTTGAGAGAATAGAAATATTATTTAAAAGAAAACCTTTGGTTGCATTTATGCTTTGAGAAAAAAGATTTTAAAATCTTAGAAACCTATCGAAATTAAGTTTGCTAACAGATTTTGAATACAGTTTGTTTTCTAACAGACTCTGTCCAGTTATATGAGATTTAAATATGTCCAGTTAAATATGAGATTTACCTCATTAGCTTCTGAAGGGTGGCAACACAGATAAATCACCACTGCCGTCTGCAGATCAGTAATGGGTAAATCTAAATATAAGAAAAATATAAAATAAAAAGAGATTATAATTTAGAAAAGCTTCTGACGTATAAAAATTTCATCAAAACTGATGGAAACTATCAAGTATTAGAGCCCACTGGAAGTTCTTTCTGTTCTAGCAGGAATACATTATAGAAGTGATATTGACAGGTGTTTGTAGAAATATAAGAATATTTTTGCAACTCTAAAGCTTTTTTTTTTTTTTTTTTTTTTTTTTTTTAAGTCACCAACTGTTATTAATTTTTACTGAGACAGAATCACACTAGTTTTGCTATTGGAGTGCTAATCTGCTAACAAGCAAACAAGGTTCCCCTCATCAGTTCTGTTTGCTTACGATGTTTATACTTTTTGTTTGTAAACACAGCCAAGTGAAAGGAATTTTCCCAAGCTCTGTGCTTAGCTTTTGAAGCCATAAAGAGCTGTTCTGTGAACATGCATGAAAACCTTTTTCTTCTGTTTCTATGGGACTAACATTTATTCATATTGGATACACTAAGAAATTTGAATGAAATATTTCTGTTTTCAGCTGAAGTCCTCTATTACTCTATGTAACAAATTTTCTGAACTAAAAAAAAGCATTAATAAAATAAGATGAATTATTGCAGACTGGCAAGTGCTCTTTAATTCTTCACAAAGGAGAATAACAGCTGTGAATATCAAGCAGAATTCACTCATCAAAAATGCCCCATAATTCACAGAGTTTGCAGTAAAAGGTGCAGAATGAAGGGTATGCTGGGAAGGGGGGAACACTGCTCGAACACTGACCAAATCCAAAAAATGTTTTAGCTTAATGCACCATCTTTCAGTTCTGTGTATGTTACCACTTTAACAAATTATTTTACATACGAATGGGTTTCATCAGTGAAGCACATGGTAAGTTACTGCATTTTAGATTCAATGTGTAAATAACACATCCGTGCACCACACACCCTAGCAATGTAGCCATGCTGAAAACACACAGGATTTGTATTCTTAACCCTGTGATTTGAGAACAATAACTGTTAATGTAACTGAGTTAACTGTATTGCTTTTAATTGAAGATAATCTTGATTACAGCCAAAGGGCACTATTAATACTCTGAAGAAATGACTAAGACTTTAGCATTTGAATATTGTAGAGAAAATAGAACTAATTAGCACTAATTTAATTCCAAGATTAAAGAATATTCATTTTTTAATTTTTAATTTAAGATAAACTATTTTACTCAGAACAAAGAAAGAATAATAAGTAATTTTTCCAACTGAAAGGCATTTTTTACTTTTGCATTATTTCATTAATATGGGAATATGGGAATCATGACCCCATTAAAGATCAAATAATAAGCATTTAATTATTGACAGCAAATAAATTTTTAATAAAGATACAAGGGTTTTGCTGTATAAAAGAAAGAAAACAAAGTACCTCTGACCCAGAAATTCATAGAGGATCTCACACCACTATATAATCTATAACCTAATTTTAAAAGGATAGGTTCACAAAGGGACATGTCATTTTTCTTTCTTCTGTACCACAGAATGAGGTACTGTAAGTATAACGTCTGTGAAAATGCTCCCCAGAAGTACCCCAGTTCTATCTTAATCATGCACTTAAACTAAATAATACATTGAATATGTCATAACCAAGAGGACAGTCATGATAAAAAGTGATTTAACCCCTTTTTACTCTACAAAATAATACTTTCTTTTCTTTACCTTGGGACTAGTTGTCATTTATAATTTCTGACCATGGGAGACATAATGGATTTACAATGAAACCCTGATGCTTTTCCAAGTAACATGAAGATGCAGAAAATAAGCACCCATTACATTAGCAGACAAAAAGATGTTTTCACTGGAACTCTGAGTCTCATTCTGATGCTGGCAAATAAATGGACTGTTTGCAGGTTCTGAAAGCATAGTTTCTGGCTAATCACAATTCTTGAAGGTAAAAATAAAATGAACTTTTTCTGAACTTCTGATGCATCACATAGAAAAAGATTCAACATGACTTTTTACAGTTTGTATTCATATTCAGAAGGGGCTCATGTCCAAGAGGCCCAATATCTAATATTCAGGTTAGTTTCCTGAAGTGATAAAGATTATCTGTGTGACATAAAAAAACATGAAGGAATTGCAAAGTTATTACTGTAAGAAACTCTTCTCCTAACTCCCTACACAAATTACTTCTTTTGCCACCTGTAAGTGTCATCAGAAGAGAGCATCAAGGGGGTGGAAAAGGCCCAAAATGTAGAGTAGAAGAAAAAGAAGAGCTGTCAGAAGCCAAAATACTAAATTATGGAATCTACTTCGTCTTTTCATAGTTTAAATGGAATAACATATTCTTGACAGATAAGCAAATTTCAAAAGATTCTGTGTTGTGATTCAGTTAGAATAACCCACATAATAACTGAGTTTTGTGAATCTTTGAAAATGGGTTGAAGTCCTCCCTGCACTGCTTTTCTTCTGATTCCTCAGACTCTCAGAAGTATAAATACAACTAGGGAGAAATAAGAGTCACACAAACATTAAAAAAGTACCTCCTCAACAATTCAGTAAGTTAGTTCATAAAGCATAAGATCTGGGAATTTTCTTAGTTGTCCATCCCCAAAGTGCTGGTAGGAAACTGCCATAAGTCTCATGCATGTAGCAGTCATGGAAATACTCTTGATGTTTTTGTCTGGCACAAATATGAAGCAATATCCCTCATTCTGCCCATTCTTGGCAAAGCCAAAGACCAACCACAAAAAGGTATTTTTCATACAATGCATTTCTCATACAGTACAACTACACTTCTGCATGTACAGTGGTGAGGTTGACGGTAGCGAGGCCACAACACACAGGTTCTCATCCTGCCTGCTGACATAAACACAGAAATAGTGGTGCTACCAATACTTCTCTCAGGGATATCCAAAACATCCATGAGTAAAAGCAGACTTTCTGAAAGGAATATGACTCCTTGGGAAAATCGGACAGAAAAATGGAAATTGCTTAGCCTGAATCTCCCTATTGCAAAACTCTGTCAGTTCCTGTGAAACATCTGGTGAAGGCCGCTGCTCAAGGACAGCTTAACTGCTACTCTATGACTTGAACAATTTAAAGACAATTTTTTTTAAGCAGGCTTTCCTAACCTCCTACGCTGGGCAAACTGCAATTCAGAAACATCTGCTTTATTGGGATCAAAATTAAGCCCCTAGTAACCACTTCTCAAAACCTTTTGCAATGCAAATTTTAAAACAGCATTGTTATTGTCTATTAATGTTGCAAAAATCTGTTCAATTCTCATGTTTCTTCTAATATAGTATCAATGTTAATAGTGCAAAACATAGCACACGGTGCCTTTGGTCGCTTTGTCTTTCATGCTAGTGCGGTCTTTGTGCAACATGATTTTTGTGCAGACAGCTTCTCAGTTCATTTGCCAGGGCAAGCACAGTAACATTGGGATAGCACCTCTGGTGCTAAGGCTTCTAAGTATTGTTAGTATTAAGATAAATACTGGATGCAAAGCAGGGCAGCATAAAACCTACGAATTACTTCAGGCCACTTAAAGCAAATACTCAGGCAATCAAAAGAAGACCTAAGAAAATCACAGAATCACAGAATTTCTAGGTTGGAAGAGACCTCAAGATCATCGAGTCCAACCTCTGACCTAACGCTAATAGTCCTCACTAAACCATATCCCTAAGCTCTACATCTAAACGTCTTTTAAAGACTTCCAGGGATGGTGACTTCACCACTTCCCTGGGCAGCCTGTTCCAATGTCTATGAGAATGTTCCAATGTTCTAAGAGAAATCATGTAGCCTGTCTATGATATAGAGGTGGGAAAACAAGCATACTTATCAAGACTCTCCATGAACAAGAAGTACCTTGTTTCCTGCACCATGTATACTGCCTTCAGGAGACACTGAGCCTACTAGCTTATATAAAGAGTAAAGTTTTACAGTAAATCAATACAATATAGGTAGTTCAAAATACATATCACTTAAAATCTTTATCTACATATGAACCAAGAGCCATTTGGGTGGCTTGTAGAGATAGCAAGCATCTTTGTGTAGAAAGATGGTATCAAAGGGTCCAAGTTTCTTCTCAGGCTGTCACATAAGAGCCCTCCGAAAAAAGCATGAGAAAGTGAGATAATACAGCTGGGGAAAAGGAAAATCTCCCTACATGTACATGTGGAATACAACAAAAAAAATGTAAGGAATATGTATGAATTGAACAGCCCACTATACACCAGAGGCACAGCTGCCAGAAGTCTCTCCAAAATGTGAAGTGGGTCCTGGCAAACACCAGAGAAGAAGTATTGTCAATATATACACTTCTAAGAGCCTCAAGGTGGTGAAACATTTCACATCATGACCTAGGCACATTAAAATGCATAGGTTATGGGAATATGGCAGAGATAGCTTCTGTGTTTGATAGTAAGCTAATAGCCCTTAAAATGAAGGTACCAACCTGGAGAAAAGAATTCCTATTTTAGAAATAACCACTACAGATTATTAACCATCAATGGGACATTTAAGATTGTTTTTCCTTTAAGTGTTGCGTACGTTCAAGTATACTGACCCAAGGCTATAGTGAGTGCTAATCACGGGAGGTCTTTGGTCTGCAATCTATCAGATATGCATTTACTTTAAGACTAAGGACAAGAGAAGCATCAGTCAGGTGTACAACTGTATAAAATAATACTTTTAGAACCAGTCCAGGATTACTTTAGTCATGCACATTTAGCACCAGTATGGTGTTAGAGACTGACTGACCTAAGCGTGAGATGTATTAATATGTTAATATATATGGGGTGGACTTATGCTCCCAAGAATGCGCTATTTGTGCACTGTCAGTGTGCTTGTCACTCATTTAAAAAAATAAAAATAAATAAATAAAAATGAAAGAAAGATCCATGTATAAAATATGATCTTGATAAGGTTAACAAGTAAAATAAGTATTTATGTGGGCATTTGACAAAAAAAAAAAGTCAAATAAACAATATTAATTTCTTACAAGTAGGGCAAAATTCAGTGAAAAAAAAAAAAACAAAAAAAAAAAAAAAACAGTCCAAAAGGCCTCATCCAAGTTTAAGCAAGATTTCTCCTCACAACTCTATATAGGCTCCCCTTTGACTCAATTTTTACTGCTGCATTAGCTTCTCAACACCAGTTACTGAATTAATTTTAAATACAAATGAGACCTTATTCTGCTCAGCTATGAAAGCTTCTCGCAGTACAGAAGCCCATCTACAAAACATAGTAGGTAACTTTATTGCCGCAGCTTTTAGGCTAAACTCCCTCCAGCACAAATTCTGCTTACCAACAAGGACAAGGATGGTCCATTTCTCAGAGACCCACCCTCACCTGCCACGTCCACATCACAGCTTTTCTGCATGAGCAGTACAGAACTGTCTGTTCAGTTCAGGCTCATCTGAATTTTCCAACTTGGACAATGGGGAAAAAGGTACCAAAGATGCAAGAAGTACAGTGTCCCACCTGCTCCCTCAACTAGCCTCTGACTCAGGCCAGACCCACATGCTTCCAGAGAAGCCTGGTTATGGATGTATATGACTCAAAAGGAAGTTTTTTTCCAATAGCTAGGTGAACTTCTAGTGAAAACAGAAATTTTGGAGGGGATATAACCTGCAGGTTTTAAATACTTCTCAAAATCAAGAGATCTTTTTTAAACAAAAGAAAACACAAAACTTGCTAAATTCTGTAATTCAGTGGCACCTTTTACCAATTCTGCCAGGGAACCAAGTGAAAGTAGTTATTTCTGTCGGTCTTGAGTTTGGCTCCTTTTCGTTCAGTTATATATTTCTTGTTTTAGTGTTAAGAGAAAGCATGAATAGAGTCCCTGATCTACCTTCTCTACACCAGTCATTATTTTTGATCCCTTTATCATATTTCTTCTTATTCCTTCTCAACTGAAATAAAAAGGCTTGGTATTTTCAATCTCTTTTCATATTATTCTTGTTTTCCCTTTCGACACCCTGTTTATTTCTGCTACTTCCTTTTGAAGCTACCATGCAAGTAGAACGGAATATTTATTTTAGAAAAAAACAAACAAACCAGATTTTACTTGAAGGTATCAGACTAGGTTTTTTATTTATCTCCAACCCATTGTTTACACAATCTAATATGATATGCTGCCTGCTGATGAGCATCCTTCAACAACCCAGTGCCTTCTGACACTGCCCTTCAAGACACTGTGTAAGCCAACTTTTTATTGCACTCCAAGCCTGCTTGTGTTTTTTTTTTTGTCTTTTTTGTTGTTGTTTTGTTTTAATGATCACAGATCACAAAATAAAAGTTAACTAGAGCAAGAAAAAAGATTCACCAACATTTTTTGCAAACAATTGATTTTCACGTGTTAGCTTGGACTAGAGTTTGAAGCACAGATACCGACCTTTCATCATAGTCCTATGAATAAGTCCAGGTTTTTTATAGGTATGTTGGAGCTTCTGCAAGCATCAGCCATGACTAAACTTAGCTCTTTCAAAATGGCTGGCATCTAGTTGGGTCGGGGCAGAGTAGAAGACTCTCAGAAAGAGTTTTTTTCCGAAAACAAAAGAATGATTATTTGAGAATGCTAATCTAATAACAAGCTGCACCCCTTGCTTCTGCCTGATGGTTTAATTATTAGTAACTCACAGCAGTTCATTAGGGACCTATTGTGCTGCTGTTGGCAAAACAGAAATGTCACTGCATGTTAAATAATTAAAAGCGTTAAAACAAACATTATATTTTGAGTCCTGGATTTATAAATTGCTGTTAAGCATGCATCCCTTTAATCAATAACTACTTATCTATTTTGTTTTTGTGAATAATGTGTATAAACTCTCTCCTGCCATTCTAATTATGTTTTGATGTTTTCCCAATTTTTCTTATAGTAACTATAGGTATATATATATTTTACAAGAGAGTATAAAAGTGAGGAACAGCTTATGCATC
Source organism: Netta rufina (assembly GCF_964035555.1). NCBI lineage: Eukaryota > Metazoa > Chordata > Aves > Anseriformes > Anatidae > Netta > Netta rufina. Next base: position 4,232,355 of record NC_140128.1, on the reverse strand, counting down.
CAAGAAGTTCTCCAGTAGTACTAGCCAATGCTTCCTCAAGGTAATTATTACATTTTTTCCATTTCTGGAGGGTCAAGTATTTCTAAGGGACCAAATCCTACATTCCTGATTCAGGTGAAATACCTGCCTGTGCCATGGTTTTGTTCTGCAGTACAAGAACTGGTTCAGAACCAATCCCGAATGAATTACAACCTTGTAAAATTCAGGGAGAAGCAGTGGTGAAAGGTTATTGAGTAGTGTTACACTGCTTATGGGAAATAACGTGCTGGTCTCACCACACACAGTCCACAACATTTCTGAGAGAATTAACTTCTGCTTATTAGTAGTGAGGACTTTGGAGCTAAAATAAGATTGTGGATTCAGACCTTTTTCCCTAGTGCCCCATGTGTGACACCACATATCCTGTATTTTACCACTAACCATTATGATTCTTTAGTCCTGATACAATGAATAATCCATTTAGAATAATCCATTGTAGAGGGAATAATCACAGGAGAGATCATATTGTAACAGAATATCCTCTGTCTGATTTTTCATTCTTTTGTTACGGCAGTTGTATCAAGAAGTTTTGCTAGCCTCAGTCAGATGCAGACAGAGCGCATCATGAAAAATAAAAAGCAGAACACAGCTAACTTTTTGAAATAGTTACTGCTGACATGAAAGAAACACCAAGGAGAGAATAATGCCTCAGCTTCTGACTTTGTCACAATTTGGGAAAAACTTTCAGAACCACTGAGAGTCACTTTCACATTACAACTTCAAAACAGCTGGGAATGTGTGGGCTGGATTTTAAAAGGAATCAAGCAAATCAATCAGCACATACGCATTTATATTGCTGTTTTGCCAACACTCACATTTTAAAGCCAGAGCTGAAGCACCATCTACCCTTTTCCCTCACAACTGACTTCACTAATTAATCAAAGCCGGCAAAGTGCCACCATCCAACAGCTAATGCCAGTGCAGAATCATTATTCAAATCCTTCACAACAAGATGCTTAAATTAGCCTGAGAAACATCTGCCTTACCTGTTGGGTCTTGTAGCTGTGCACAGACAGCCCTTATAATTCAGTTCCCTTTCAGCAGAGGGCAGGTTAACTGTGATAACAAAAGGCAGCTGTGATCACAGTGACATGCAGCATAAGCATGGGAAGAGAAAAAAGCATTTCAGAATCAAATATGAGGGCTAATAAGTGCCTGACCTGACTTGAACAGCTCTCTGTAGAAGAGTGTAGTGGCAGGGGGTAATGAAGAAAAACCCAACAGTATGTAAGGTCTATGGAAGAAAGTGCAGCCTCACTGCACTTATTACACTAAGGACAAAGCAATTTAATACAGCAGAGGGATAAAATTTATTTATTTAATAATATATTGCAAGCTAGTCTTCATAGCTACTTTCACGCTTTGTGTTTCTTTGTTGTCCTCTGTTAGGTCCCTTACAGCCACTGTCTCTGAATTCATTTCCTGTTTAGCAGAACCTTCCCTTTACACCAAAGTGTAGTTGCAAGTGGCACAAATAGGTCAAGCTACTACAACAACAGAGCTACTGACCTTAGCTGACTACTGATTTCAGTGCCTTTCATTACACAGTTTCTCAGACTAATCAGCATTGCATTGGCAGTACCTTCAGCCCAGCTTGTAATACAATAGTTTTTATGTGTATTACAATCACAGCAAGTGTACACAGGAAGAAACATGTTTCATATTAAAAGGGAAAAACTCAAGTAAAGTCTAAAACCAAACGGCAATTTAGAACATTTCAAACATTTATTTTACATTTATTTTCCTCAAGAGAGAAGACTGCAAGAAGCCAAAAAACCTACAGCCTAACATGCACTAAAGAGCCCATCAAACTTGAGATAGTCCTGGCGAAATGTATTTCAGCATCAGCTCTTACACAATCCTTAAAATGCGTAATAACAGCATAGGTCTTTAGCTATAGCAAAGTAAAAAAGTCATTGCTTATACCTGGTCTTCAACAGGCAACTAAAACTGTCAGATCTCTTCCTCTGTTTTACACAACAGTTCTGTGCATGATAAATGCATCTTGAATCACTTCATCTTCAAGGCAAAGGCTGTTTTTGTTGTTGTTGTTGTTTTGTTTTTTTTTGTTTGTTTGTTTTGTTTTCTGCTGTTTGTTTCCGTGTAGGTACACCAGCACAGCAAAGAGACCTGAGACCTCCAAGTTCTACCAGAAAACAAAGTACACATTTCCAAAAACAAACAGTAAATGGAAAAGAAGAAACATCACAAGAAAGGCAAAATAAGCAAGTTCCCTCCTGCAGGACTCTAAATGAGTGCTGACAGTGGCTTATACAGGTGGGAGATGGGCAAAAAGGAGGAAGAAATTAGATTGAAACCATGTGTCAGCTCCCAAAAACCTCACCAAGCATTAGTTAAAACATTAGCAGAGAGCCAATTATGAAATATATATATATATATTCATATTACATAGGCACTTCATCATTTCTTCAGCATCTTGAAGGCGTATGTTCTTCAGGGCTGGTGCAATCTGTGTATATTTGTAATCAGAATGAACTATTTTTAGAAGACGAACAGGATTGCTGCAGAGTAAACATTAGTTTGGGTCCAAAATCTAAGACAAAACAATTCACTCACTGTTCACTTGACAGAACACCACAGTGCCAACAAGAGAATCTTTTCCTCCTATTTTTCATGTGGGAGTTTTTGATTTTATTCATTTTTTTTTAGGCAACCATCGGCTCCAGTTGATAGTTCATTCCTTCCTCATCCTTTTCACTCCCTAGACTCAGTGACACTGTCTCCCTGGGTGCACATTATTCCCCACAAATTCCTCTGTTTGTCTTTGCAGATCATGCTGGATCCTTCAGCAAATTGGTTCTTTGCTTTTGGATATTTGCATTTTTCAACATATTTGGTTTGGCGTGAAAGAAGAAGGAGCGGTGGAGAGAAAAGAATCTGCACAGAGACGGGAATATACCTCTCAGCACGAATAAAGCCAACTACAGATCCAGACACATTTTCAAAGTAATTTCTAATGAAATTTAAGGAAGAATAGTATTTAGGGGATTTTACACATATATGTGCATGCATGTATGTGTACACATTTATACACGCATATATAGCACAGTTACTAAGGCCAGAGAATGCAAAGTATAAAACTGTATTTTGTAATTCTTTCAGTTCTAAGGAGTGAAAAGGGCACTGCTCAGCTAACAGGTACCTTAATTTGTCATATCACCTTAACAAAAAGCAGCCATGCAAATTTAAAAATCACCTCACAGACAAGAACAACTGTTAAAAAGAGCCTCTCATTTCCCTGATATTGATCCTTATTGACCATTGAAGTTCTAAATTATCTAGGAAAATATCTACAGCTCTTGTTTTATTATCTTTTGCCTATGTCACAGCCTTGGAAAACCAGACAGACTTACTGGCCCTGCCCACAAAGGGATGCTGAAGGTGAGTGGGGCAACAGTGCCAACCTGCTTGCAGACAATTTGTGACTATTCTAAAGACAGAAAAAGTCATCTGGATTTTTTTCATGAGCCAAAATAGAAGCTCTTCAGGCACTAATTGATAGATTGCAGATATTTTGGTGATAAGCTCCTGGATTCACAAAAGGACCTTCTTACATGAGTTGGGGTTTCTCAACCATGACCTCCTAGAATTGCCGGAATTTTACTATCTGCGGTAAACTGCATCCTAACATATGATGCAGTTACTTGATACTCGAATTACATTCTTTCAAAACTAAGTTCCTGGTAACTCATGGTCATTTTGTTGTTGTTGTTTCCTTTGAGATACTTCCATACCCGCTCTCCATCCAGTATTTAACTTCCAGTGCTCATTTAATGGAAACAGTTTATGATAGTCTGTCTCTTCCTCTTTCTTCAAAGAGTATACAGTGTCATTTTGGAGTACAATGGTACTTAATATACACCGCTTTAAAGGTGGTAGTAATAGTAGTGTCTGGGATATAGAAGACAGCTCTGGACAGTAACGCGTTCTCAATTAAGGTGTTATTCTTATGTTAGCATATAGTTACTTCCCTTTAAACATCTAAACATCTCACAGAAACCACCAACAGATTTAAAAGCTTTTTTTTTTTTTTTTTTTTTTTTTCCATACTTTTTCTGGGCTTAAGTAAAATCATAGTTAAGATCCAGATAACAACAAAGCTAAAGACTTAAGAGCAAAGCCCATCACTGAACATCTCTTTATGGGCAGGTAATCCAAGCTAGCAATATATTTAAGCAGTGAACAGCACTACAAATAAATGCAAGTAAACTACCATGTGAACAGAAAAAGAAGTCTGCAAGGTTATGCTAGATGTAAGCCTATTTTAAAACCACTTCAACCTTCTGGCTTTTCTCTGCACCAGAAATTCTGGCTCTAGTCTTCAGCTTCCAACATTCTTGCTCTATTTCAAACAGCTAGGCACAACTAGTCAACCCTTTGAGAGGCAAAGTGGAATATGCAACTCCATTTAGCATTAATGGGAGCTGTGTGTTCATACAGCTACACATGCTGCTAAAAATGTGCTTCTTGGCCCACAACTTAAAAAAAAAAGAAAAAAAAAAAGTAAAGGGAAAAAGGCTCACATTTCAGATATTTTCACAGAGCACAAAAGAAGACTATTACAGTGCAGTTGTTAAAGGTAGTATAAACTTCTACATAAAAGCAAATCAGGCCTGCAGTAAAAGATTTGAACACCAAATAACATTGATGTGTCAAGTCTCTTACACTGATATATAAAATGAGTCAGGGCATTTGCATGGATAGAATATTGTGGACATAACTCCCCTAAATCTTTAAAGTTGCTACCAGCAATTATTTCCAAAAGTTTCCTGCTCTGCATCATCTAAAGCAAGAGTATCACTCTAAAGAGAGAATCTGAAAACATCTGTTTTTGTTAATTTGGCCTTAAGTGTTAAATTTGTTGTTGCCATCTTGAGCTATGTCAAGACTGTTTAAATAAAAGCTGTGACTTGCTAAATCCTGTCCCTAGCTAATTAAAACCATGATTTTGAAGTATGTTGCTTAATACATTCCCTTTACACACTATTCACTGTTTACAGACATACTAAAAAGTTGCACAATCTTCAAGGTTGCAAATACAGTGGAAAAAGAGAGGAGAATGTGAATTTGAGAGAACCCTTGGAGTACCTAAATAAACAAATAAGTAAATATGTTGTAATGCTGTACTCCTGTGATTAAAGGGAAGAGGGACATTATAAAAATGCAGAAAATCCCTTGGTTTTCAAAGAGATATATTTTTAAATGGATAGCGCTTCCTCATAAACATAAATCAGACAAATGCAGGTTATCATCTGAGGGAGATGGCTTATGATAAATTGTTTCCACTGTCCGAATATTGACAAAATACAACATTTAGAATTAATAACTAAACTGTAAAACTATTTCAGGAGGAATTCAAAGCACTTATTAAGCACATAGCAGCTTCTTAATCTTGCAAATCTTTTATTTAATTACAGTTTGAGATAACCCAAGAACAGCTCTGTGGCTGTGTGCTCCCTTCCATCTCAGATCTATCCATTGTCACCCAGCTGTTTCAGTTACAGGCTGGTTGCATCGGGAACTGCTTTTTATACAGCAAAACATTTTCCTCGTACAGTCAAAAGGAGTTCACCATCATTAACACAACCGGAGTTAAGAATATCAGTAGAGGGAATCCTGCATAGAAACCTCACACACGAGCAACCTCCGATCACTGGTTAAGTTTAAATCTGGAGCCAAACTTCATCATTCTGGTTCCTCTCTATCCATCAGTCAGCTTTCTCATGCAGCTGTAGCAAATTACAGCTGCAAAAGCATTATCTATCAGTTATTGAAGAATGGCTAATGATTGCACATCACAGTAAAGCTCTTTAAGTCGGAAGAGATAAAAACATATTCTGGCTCCTGTCAGAGTACGCAGCTTTTTGACAGTAACCACATATAACATGCAGGTATACGTGCAGAAGGAAAGAAATATACTGGGTTACACCCACATGAGCCAGGA